>NC_090651.1:364870436-365546686 GCF_040937935.1 Hyperolius riggenbachi
TCTCTTTTTAATTTGCATGGAAGCTGAAATCACTAGCTTCTCATTGGCCATCACTACTCTTTGCTAATTTCTCTATTTTATGATAAGGAAAATTTATAGGAAATTTGAATAAAGGTAGAACAAGAAAAATGGGGGGATAGTGGCTGGATAGTGTACTGGTTAAGGGCTCTGCCTCTGACACAGGAGACCCGGGTTTGAATCTTGGCTCTGCCTGTTCAGTACCCAGCACCTATTCAGTAGGAGACCTTAGGCAACACTCCCTAACACAGCTACTGCCTATAGAGCACGCCCTAGTGGCTGCAGCCCTGGCGCTTTGAGTCCGCCAGGAGAAAAGCACAATATAAATGTTCTGTGTTTGATAGTTGAGAGATATCAAGAGCAAAATATAGTGTGGTAACTTTTTAGAAGCCATGAGTAGTGATCTATAGAAGTATACTCACAAGGGGTATCACCGCAATAGGCGACCAATTGATGTGCAGACGGGGAGAACACAAAGCAGGTGGTTTCGGTGCTTCCATAGCAGTAGTGTTAGGGAAGGGACTTGCATCTCCCTTCAAATTGTGACGACTCGAAAGGGGGAATAGTATTTTTTACGCCAACAGGGATTTGAGCATCAGCAGCGAGAACCGTGATTTAGCTCACCCTGTGCCCAGCTCACCGGTGGTGTCCATAGACGTACACGGAGAACAAATCCAACTTCACTTGGGTTAGAACAGTTACTCTCTGTAAGATGTATTTTGTAGGCAACCCTTCACCAAGCGTGAATTAACAATTGAAAAAAGATTACAGACAGTGCTGCTCGGATACCCCTTTTCAAAATCCGGATTGGATACGGATACCCAAATATCCGATCCGGGTCGGATACCCGACTTAAAAATTTTCCAATCCGGATCCAAATCTGACCTCAATATCCGGCCGGATTCGGATATCTGGATAGAAAAAACGGAAGTTACCTTTAAATTGCTTTAAAAACTTTGTTTAGGGTAAATGAGGCAGGTAGCACCATTATTTTTTTAAAGGGGAACACTAATTGATGATGTGGGGACTGAACACCCCCCCCTCCCCAAAAATGGCTGTCAATTAACATTAGGCCTAGGTTCCAGACAGCGGTCGTGCAGCCCACATTGTGTCCAAAGTCCAACCGCACAACTGGGACATGGCAGTTTTCACCCCAGACAACTCCAACTCAGCATTATGCAGCAATTGTGTTTTGGGTTAAATATAGGTGGTATCAGCACAGCAGCAGTGGCTTGTGGCACCCTGGCGGTGGGAGCAGCAAAGGCAGCAGGAGAAGGGCAATGCATCAGCAGTAGGTGTAACGTCTGCTAGGAGCATGCCGGACGTGGCACTTGGCATGTGGCACTTGGCACGTGGCACTTTGCACTTGGCACGTGGCACTTTGCACTTGGCACGTGGCACTTGGCACGTGGCACTTGGCACGTGGCTCTTGGCACATGGCATGTGGCACTTGGCATGTGGCACTTGGCATTTGGTACTTGGCACTTAGCACTTGGCATTTAGCACTTGGCACATGCCACCTGCCACCTGCACTTTGCACTTTGCACGTGGCACTTTACACTTTGCACGTGTTTGCACGTGGCACTTTGCACGGGACGCTTTGCACATGTTTGCACGTGGCACTGTGCACTTTGCACATGTTTACATGTGGCACTTTGCACTTAGCAGTTTGCACGTGGCACTTTGCACTTGTTTGCACGTGGCACATGGCACTTTGCATTCGGCAAATGCCACGTGCCGAGTGACAGTCGGACAGCAGGGGAGAGGACACTAACTGTCACACTGGCATTGCTCAGCACTGTAAAGCAGTTCTGTAGTAAGCTAACACAGTAGTACTACTACTCTAACTACTGCTAGCACTGATTGCAGTACTACAGTACTAACTAGTAACTACACAATTACACAGTAATGCTATTCCCTAATCCCTAACCTAACCTAAACTGTAGCTAGCCAAGGCTAATAGCTGGCCAGCAGGCAGCAGCTGGCCTGCTCTGTGCACAGCACACACAGACACATAGCAGCTGCAGTAGCACTGGAGCACACACTCTGACTGTCTGTCACACAATGAAATTAAACTAATTAACGATTTAACAATAGGGTAGTGATAGTGAAGGGGTTAATCACTGAACAGCTTATTACTGTGTGTACAGCCCTTGCTAGGCCAGCAGCACTAGTATGTCTCTCAGTGAGCATTTCCCAAGCTAGGACGATATGTCTTATCATGGCAGCCCTCCTTATTACAGGGGGGCTGGCCAGTGTTTCTTTCTGTGATTGGGTGCCAGGATTTAGGCTAGGAGCCCTCTGATTGGCTCAATGAGGTCAGGTGGGGCTGACCAAGGTTCCCTTCTGTGATTGGTTGCTAGGGCTTCTGCTGGGAGACCTCTGGCTCCAGGACGTCATCTCCTTAGTTACAGTATTTTGGATCCGGATATCTGCTAATATCTGCGGATATCCGGGTTATGCACCCAACTATCCACAGATAGCTATCCGGATTTGGGCCCAATTATCTGGAATCTGAATCCGGTCGGATAGCTGAAAAAAGGTTCGCTATCCGGGTTACCCGGATATCCGGAATCCTGATGAGCAGCACTGATTACAGAGCTGCTAAATGATATATAAGTAGAGATGAGCCGAAATTTTCGAAATTTCGAACTGCTTTTATTACGAATGCGAAATTTAACATTACGACCCAAAATCGTAATTTCGTAATTAATTTTCAAATCGTAATTTACAATTTCGTAATCGAAATTTCACTCCCGTAATGACGAATTTCGTGTCTCCAACCGAAATTTTACTGTTTCAGGTTTGTAAGGGTTTCTATCCCTCTAGATGCCTAAAATGAATAGCATAGCCAGCCAGCCAGCTCCTCCTCCTCCTCCTCCTCCTCCTCCTCCTCTCTCTCTCTCTCTCCAGAGATCTGTAGTATTTCAAAACCATACTCACATTCATGACATGTCCAGGGATCAAACCCAGGCCAACCACATGGAAGACAGCTATGCTCACCACCATACCACCAAACACACACTAAATAGACTGCTAACCTAAATCTTACTTGTAGACAGTCATATGAGACACATGCTGGGTGCAGGGCTTTGTGATTGGACCATGGACCATGCGATAGAGTGAGGTGCAAAAATGAAATCATGCCTAGCAGAGGATGGTTTCACAATGCTAAATGCTAGGCTGGCTGTGGTGCAATTGGTTAGTGCGTCTGGCTGGTAACAGCAAGGTTACAGGTTCGATTCCATCCAGGCATGTCTTTTCCTTTTGCGTTCAACAGTTGTCCAAACAGAGCCAACAGAGCCCCAGATAGCCATGTAGAGTTAGGTCACAGCTAGCCTGGCTGTGGTGCAATTGGTTAGTGTGTCTGGCTGGTAACAGCAAGGTTACAGGTTCGATTCCATCCAGGCATGTCTTTTCCTTTTGAGTTCAACAGTTGTCCAAACACCGAGCACAAAGTTTTGCATGCGTAAAGTTTTACGCACGCAAAATACCCCATGGGGTTCAATGGCGCAGCGCGCGCACGCAAAAGGAAAAGACATGCCTGGATGGAATCGAACCTGTAACCTTGCTGTTACCAGCCAGACACACTAACCAATTGCACCACAGCCAGGCTAGCTGTGACCTAACTCTACATGGCTATCTGGGGCTCTGTTGGCTCTGTTTGGACAACTGTTGAACGCAAAAGGAAAAGACATGCCTGGATGGAATCGAACCTGTAACCTTGCTGTTACCAGCCAGACACACTAACCAATTGCACCACAGCCAGGCTAGCTGTGACCTAACTCTACATGGCTATCTGGGGCTCTGTTGGCTCTGTTTGGACAACTGTTGAACGCAAAAGGAAAAGACATGCCTGGATGGAATCGAACCTGTAACCTTGCTGTTACCAGCCAGACACACTAACCAATTGCACCACAGCCAGGCTAGCTGTGACCTAACTCTACATGGCTATCTGGGGCTCTGTTGGCTCTGTTTGGACAACTGTTGAACGCAAAAGGAAAAGACATGCCTGGATGGAATTGAACCTGTAACCTTGCTGTTACCAGCCAGACACACTAACCAATTGCACCACAGCCAGCCTAGCATTTAGCACTGTGAAACCATCCTCTGCTAGGCATGATTTCATTTTTGCACCTCACTCTATCGCATGGTCCAATCACAAAGCCCTGCACCCAGCATGTGTCTCATATGACTGTCTACAAGTAAGATTTAGGTTAGCAGTCTATTTAGTGTGTGTTCGGTGGTATGGTGGTGAGCATAGCTGTCTTCCATGTGGTTGGCCTGGGTTTGATCCCTGGACATGTCATGAATGTGAGTATGGTTTTGAAATACTACAGATCTCTGGAGAGAGAGAGAGAGAGAGAGAGAGAGAGAGAGAGAGAGAGAGAGAGAGAGAGAGAGAGAGAGAGGAGGAGGAGGAGGAGGAGGAGGAGGAGGAGGAGGAGGAGGAGGAGGAGGAGGAGGAGGAGGAGGAGGAGGAGGAGGAGGAGGAGGAGGAGGAGGAGGAGGAGGAGGAGGAGGAGGAGGAGGAGGAGGAGGAGGAGGAGGAGGAGGAGGAGGAGGAGGAGGAGGAGGAGGAGGAGGAGGAGGAGGAGGAGGAGGAGGAGGAGGAGGAGGAGGAGGAGGAGGAGGAGGAGGAGGAGGAGGAGGAGGAGGAGGAGGAGGATTGGTTGGTTATTCATTTTAGGCATCTAGAAAAAATTTGCGTAATTTGCGAAAATTACGAAATTTCGATTACTGCTAAAATCGTAATTGTAGTAATTTCGCGAAATTTCGGAAATTCGTAATTAGGTCATTACGCTCATCCCTATATATAAGATCATTAAAAATGCTTTAAAAAGTAGTGGTGGTCATACCTGAGTCCACCACTACCTCTTTATAATACATTTTTCATTATTTTATTTACATTGGTGCCTCTGTATTATTCCTGTTTGAATAAGTGGTCAATGTCTCTCCAAAACAAAAGCATGTATTCACATTGCTGGTTATTGTATTGTGATGAGCAGAATTTTTGCATAATCATAATTTTTACATTGTAATTCACAATTATGATTCAAAATCGTAATGCAAAATTTCTGGAAATTTCATTTCATTTGTAAACGTAATCAGGAAACGTCATTTCGCAATTTGTGTGATTTTCTCTTAATAAAGTGCCGACTTGATCGGTTAATAGCAAAGCCCTCACCAAAATTGCTTATGTTGAGGAGAAAAAAGAGTGTAAAAAAAAAAAGTTTTGTACTACTGTGTTAGCTTACTACAGAACTGCTGTGCTGCTGAGCAGTGCCAGTGTGACAGTTAGGGTCCTCTCCTCTGCTGTCTGACTGTCACTCGGCACGTGGCACTTGCCGAGTGCAAAGTGCCATGTGCAAAGTGCCACGTGCAAACATGTGCAAACATGTGCAAACACGTGCAAAGTGCCACGTGCAAAGTGCCACGTCACGTGCAAAGTGCCAAGTGCAAAGTGGCACGTCATGTGCAAAGTGCAAAATGCACAGTGCCACGTCACTTGCAAAGTGTAAATTGCCACGTGCAAAGTGCAAAGTCACGTGCAAAGTGCCACGTGCCACTTTGCACGTGACTTTGCACTTTGCACGTGGCACTTTGCACTTTGCACGTGGCACTTCTGCCTACAGCGCTTCCGTGTGCCGCTCACTCTGCATCTGAGGGGGGGCCTCCGGGGAGAGGAAGGGAGGGAGAGGTCGGGCTGCCCTCCCCGCGGCTCCGGCTCCCCCCCTCCATTATGTGGGGGCAAAGCGGAGGCAGCTACCTACCTATATCTATCCTGAGGGGGGGGGCAGCTACCTACCTAATCTATCCTGGGGGGGCAGCTACCTACCTAATCTATCCTGGGGAGACAGCTACCTACTTAATCTATCCTGGGGGGGGAGGCAGCTACCTACCTAATCTTTCCTGGGGGGGGGGGGCAGCTACCTACCTAACCTATCCTGGGGGGGCAGCTACCTACCTAACCTATCCTGGGGGGGCAGCTACCTACCTAATCTATCCTGGGGGGCAGCTACCTACCTAACCTATCCTGGGGGGCAGCTACCTACCTAATCTATCCTGGGGGGGCAGCTACCTACCTAATCTATCCTGGTGGGGGCAGCTACCTACCTAACCTATCCTGGGGGGGCAGCTACCTACCTAATCTATCTTGGGGGGCAGCTACCTACCTAATCTATCCTGGGGGGGCAGCTACCTAATCTATCCTGGGGGGCAGCTACCTAATCTATCCTGGAGGTGGCAGCTACCTAATCTATCCTGGGGGGCAGCTACCTAATCTATCCTGGGGGGCAGCTACCTAATCTAACCTATACTGAGGGCAGCTACCTAATCTAACCTATACTGGGGGGCACCTACCTAAGCTAACCTATACTGCGGGGCACCTACCTAATCTAACCTTATACTGGGAGGCACCTATCTAATCTAACCTTATACTGAGGGGCACCTACCTAATCTAACCTATACTGGGGGGCACCTACCTATCTAACCTATACTGGGGGGCAGCTACCTAATCTAACCTATACTGGGGGGTAGCTACCTAATCTAACATATACTGGGGGCACCTACCTCATCTAACCTTATACTGGGGGGGCACCTACCTCATCTAACCTTATACTGGGGGGCACCTACCTCATCTAACCTATACTGGGGGGCAGCTACCTAATATAACCTATACTGGGGAGCACCTACCTATCTAACCTATACTGGGGGCACTTACTTATCTAACCTGTATTGGGGGCACCTAGCTAGCTTATACAGGTGGCAACTATACTGGCTACCTATATTGGAGGCACCTACCTAACTAACCTATACTGGGGGCACCTACCTATCTAACCTATGCTGGCGGCGCCTGCCTATCTAACCTATACTGGGGGCAACTATACTGGCTACCTATGCTGGAGGCACCTACCTGGCTAACCTATACCGGGGGCAACTATACTGGTTTACCTATGCCTGGCTACCTATACTGGGGGGACCTATAGCTGGCTATAGGGATTCGGATATGTGTGTGCGTCGGGTGTTGCCGGGGGAGGGGGGGGGGCTGTTGTTGCCGGGGGGGGCCCACATCCAGATTCCGCATCGGGGCCCAGAGGTTTCTAGCTACGCCACTGCTCACACAGAACCCTCCCTGTACCTATCCCTAACCCCTAGACCCCCCTGGTGGTGCCTAAACCTAAGAAACCCCTAGTGGTGCCTAAACCTAAGACCCCCCCTGGTGGTGCCTAAACCTAAGACCCCCCTGGTGGTGCCTAAACCTAAGACCCCCCCCCCCTGGTGGTGCCTAAACCTAAGACCCCCCTGGTGGTGCCTAAACCTAAGACCCCCCTGTTGGTGCCTAAACCTAAGACCCCCCTGGTGGTGCCTAAACCTAAAACCCCCATGGTGGTGCCTAAACCTAAGACCCTCCTGGTGGTGCCTAAATCTAAGACCCCCTGTGATAAGCATTAATAACGTTTTAAAAAATATTGTGCGGTTTTTCGTTTAAAAATAATGTTTTAAAAAAGAAAAATTTCACAATTTTTCGTTTAAAAATAATGTTTCAAAAAATATTGTACTGTTTTTCGTTTAAAAATAATGTGTAAAAAATTATAAATCATTAAATAATGTGTAATCATGAGAAGCAGTTATAAAACATTAAAAGTCTCCGGGCGCCGCTTTTAAAACGTTATTTTTCTCCGGCGCCCTTTTTTCCTGTTGGGCGCCAATTAAACGATATTTATTATGGGAGTGAATGGCGGCGCCCTTTTTGTCCACCTGCCTCATGCGTCCAAATTTCCTGCTTCCTCTGAGCTGCACTGGCTGCAATGCTTTTTTTTTACTGATGCAGTTGTGATGTCCATTCATTATAGTGACCTAGCTAAAAGGCCTGCCTGTTAAAAAGAAACAGGGGCTAGGCCGCAACCCCCCTTACTTTCTCTGAAACATGCGCACGGCCACCATCTCCCACGGCCGTACGAACACACACACTTCTGTCCGCGGACCATTGTGCGCACGCCTGTCCCTTTGCGTCCATCCTCCTCTGGTCTCTGAAGTCCGTCCCCATGCCACGCATGCACTCCAAGAACAACACACGGACACAGGGACACAGGAGGACACAGGACAAGAAGATTATTATATAGAATAGAAATTGCAATGTATTGAAATTTGTCGGCAGCCATGTAATGGGGATACCGCTGTGACCACAATGCATGGATGGGGACATCAGACAGTGCATTCTGCGCACTTCTGATATCCCTGCGGATCACGTTGCATCAAGTAACTAAAATCATGGCTAAAAACACAAATGTGGTTCACAGACCTTATGGTGCATCCACCAATATACTGTACATTAAAAAACTTTTTTTCATGGGGGGAGAGGTAGTGGTGAAGGAGTTAGGGATAGTGAGTTAGTGGCTGCTCTTCTTTGCTCTCATTTTTAATGTATTGTATTCATGGTGTGTGTGTGCACTGCGGCAAACTTTTGTTAGAAACTTTTGTTTTTTCTCCACATAGCCATGAACTGCACAGCCAACAGCCAGTATAGCATCTGTGCAAAGGTCTGCGCATCGTCATGCAAAGCTGTGGTAGACCCTGGCCGATGTCCTACCACCTGTGCCGAGGGCTGTGAATGTAACGATGGCTTCTACTTTGATGGCAAGAGTTGTGTTTCGATGGGTGACTGTGGTTGTTACGATGATGGAACATACTATAAGGTACTCTGCTTTACTGTTGTAGTGTAGGTTTTTTTTTTGTTGTTGTTGTTTTGTGTTTTTTTTTGGTTTGTTTCAAAACCATTTAAATAAAAATACATGGTAGAAAAATTACAATTTGAGTCCATAATGAACGAGTGGACTCAGCAATGCTATTAACAACATGTACAAATAACAGCTAAACTTAAAGAGACACTGAAGCGAGACTAAATCTCGCTTCAGGTCTTATATATAGCAGGGGCACGTGTGCCCCTGATAAAACACCGCCATCCCGCGGCTTAACGGGGGTCCCTTCACCCCCAACCCACCCCCCGCAAAAGTTGGTCGGAAAATGGTCGCTCGTATTCTTCTTCCTGGAGGCAGGGCTAACGGCTGCAGCCCTGCCTCCAGTCGCGTCTATCAGACGCGCATCGCCGCCTCTCCCCCGCCCCTCTCAGTGAAGGAAGACTGAGAGGGGCGGGGGAGAGGCGGAGATACGCGCTGACAGACGCGCGTGGGGCAGGGCTGCGGCGGTTAGCCCTGCCCCAACCAGGAAGCGCTCCCCCGCTGCACGGAGGGGGTTTGGGGGGACAGGGACCCCCGTTAAGCCGCGGGATAGCGGCGGTTTAGCAGGGGCACGCATGCCCCTGCTAGCTATGAGGTCTGAAGCGAGATGTATTCTCGCTTCAGACTCTCTTTAAAAAAAAAAGTACAGACGTTCCACCTTCAAGTACAACATATAAAGTAGTAAACACTGCAGACATATTTTCACTGATATTGTGAATCCAACTCTTAGGCTTCATTCACATCTAAAATCATAATCGCAAATGCAAACATTTTGCGATTTTGTGCAGCGTTTTTTTCCCTTCCAGCGCTCCACTGCATGCTGCGTTTTTGGCAAAAGCGCTTTTGTAAGCGCTTTTCCAGTGTGGTTTTTAAATTCACTCCCTGACGCAAGTCAGGAAGTGAACTCTTTGACCCGTAAAATAATAAATACACTGTATGTATTCTTAAAAACAAGAACACAGCTGTTGCACAAAGCAATTTTGTGAGCGTTTGCGTTTTTCCTATTCCTTCCATTGAGGCAAAATCGCCTAAAAAAAAAAGTATATACAGCGCTTTGCTGAGCGGATCGAAAACAAACTGCTCAGATGTGAACTCTCTCATAGGAAGTCATTGCACAAGCGTTTTTAGGGTGATTTTGAAAATTGCCTGTGCTTGAAAAAGGGCAAAAACGCCCTTAGTGTGAACGAGCCCTCATCTGGCGGCTAGGGTCAACTACTGGTATGGAATGCTTGAAGGGCAACCATCACAAACATTTGAAAAAATTAAAATTATACGTGTATTCGGTGTACATTTGTTCCAAAGTAAAATTCACTATACATTTCTTTATTTTTTTTCTATGTCAATGTCACTTATTGTAGGCAGTAGAAATTTGACAGATCTGAAAGGTTTTGGAGTAGTCCATTTAATCATGGGGAATTCTCAGTATGTTCCTTATTCTTTTCAAAACACTCCCTGGATTTGGAAAAAAAAAAAAAACTTTACAATGGTCCTTGAATGCTAGTGTCTTCCTGTGCACAGTTTGGCAGTTTGAGCATGCCACTGACATCTAGTGTTGGGCGAACAGTGTTCGCCACTGTTCGGGTTCTGCAGAACATCACCCTGTTCGGGTGATGTTCGAGTTCGGCCGAACACCTGACGGTGCTCGGCCAAACCGTTCGGCCACATGGCCGAACTAAGAGCGCATGGCCGAACGTTCCCCGAACGTTCGGCTAGCGCTGTGATTGGCCGAACGGGTCACGTGGTTCGGGCCCGAACGCGCTCTGATTGGCCGAACGGTCACGTGGTTCGGGTAAATAAATACCCGAACCACGTCATATCTCCGCCATTTGTCTGTGGGTTTAGCTTTGGGTAGGCAGGCAGGGTAGTTCGCTCTCCAGCCACGCTAGCCAGGGTCCCCCCCAGTCATTGTGTGTCGCTGCTGGGAACAGTAGTACACCGCTCGCTCAGCCACACTATATATAGCATTGTTTACTGCCACTGTGTACCTCGCTCAGCCACGCTATATATATAGCATTGTGTTTTCTGACACTCTGTGTACACGGCTTAGCCTGACTAATATAGCATTGTGTGTACTGCCACTGTGCACCTCGCTCAGCCACGCTATATATAGCATTGTGTGTACTGCCACTGTGCACCTCGCTCAGCCACGCTATATATAGCATTGTGTGTACTGCCACTGTGCACCTCGCTCAGCCACGCTATATATATAGCATTGTGTTTTCTGACACTCTGTGTACACGGCTTAGCCTGACTAATATAGCATTGTGTGTACTGCCACTGTGCACCTCGCTCAGCCACGCTATATATAGCATTGTGTGTACTGCCACTGTGCACCTCGCTCAGCCACGCTATATATAGCATTGTGTGTACTGCCACTGTGCACCTCGCTCAGCCACGCTATATATAGCATTGTGTGTACTGCCACTGTGCACCTCGCTCAGCCACGCTATATATATAGCATTGTGTTTTCTGACACTCTGTGTACACGGCTTAGCCTGACTAATATAGCATTGTGTGTACTGCCACTGTGCACCTCGCTCAGCCACGCTATATATAGCATTGTGTGTACTGCCACTGTGCACCTCGCTCAGCCACGCTATATATAGCATTGTGTGTACTGCCACTGTGCACCTCGCTCAGCCACGCTATATATATAGCATTGTGTTTTCTGACACTCTGTGTACACGGCTTAGCCTGACTAATATAGCATTGTGTGTACTGCCACTGTGCACCTCGCTCAGCCACGCTATATATAGCATTGTGTGTACTGCCACTGTGCACCTCGCTCAGCCACGCTATATATAGCATTGTGTGTACTGCCACTGTGCACCTCGCTCAGCCACGCTATATATAGCATTGTGTGTACTGCCACTGTGCACCTCGCTCAGCCACGCTATATATATAGCATTGTGTTTTCTGACACTCTGTGTACACGGCTTAGCCTGACTAATATAGCATTGTGTGTACTGCCACTGTGCACCTCGCTCAGCCACGCTATATATAGCATTGTGTGTACTGCCACTGTGCACCTCGCTCAGCCACGCTATATATAGCATTGTGTGTACTGCCACTGTGCACCTCGCTCAGCCACGCTATATATATAGCATTGTGTTTTCTGACACTCTGTGTACACGGCTTAGCCTGACTAATATAGCATTGTGTGTACTGCCACTGTGCACCTCGCTCAGCCACGCTATATATAGCATTGTGTGTACTGCCACTGTGCACCTTGCTCAGCCACGCTATATATAGCATTGTGTGTACTGCCACTGTGCACCTCGCTCAGCCACGCTATATATAGCATTGTGTGTACTGCCACTGTGCACCTCGCTCAGCCACGCTATATATAGCATTGTGTGTACTGCCACTGTGCACCTCGCTCAGCCACGCTATATATAGCATTGTGTGTACTGCCACTGTGCACCTCGCTCAGCCACGCTATATATATAGCATTGTGTTTTCTGACACTCTGTGTACACGGCTTAGCCTGACTAATATAGCATTGTGTGTACTGCCACTGTGCACCTCGCTCAGCCACGCTATATATAGCATTGTGTGTACTGCCACTGTGCACCTCGCTCAGCCACGCTATATATAGCATTGTGTGTACTGCCACTGTGCACCTCGCTCAGCCACGCTATATATAGCATTGTGTGTACTGCCACTGTGCCCCTCGCTCAGCCACGCTATATATATAGCATTGTGTTTTCTGACACTCTGTGTACACGGCTTAGCCTGACTAATATAGCATTGTGTGTACTGCCACTGTGCACCTCGCTCAGCCACGCTATATATAGCATTGTGTTTTCTGACACTCTGTGTACACGGCTTAGCCTGACTATATAGCATTGTGTGTACTGCCACTGTGCACCTCGCTCAGCCACGCTATATATAGCATTGTGTTTTCTGACACTCTGTGAACACGGCTTAGCCTGACTATATAGCATTGTGTGTACTGCCACTGTGCACCTCGCTCAGCCACGCTATATATAGCATTGTGTTTTCTGACACTCTGTGTACACGGCTTAGCCAGACTATATAGCATTGTGTGTACTGCCACTCTGTGTACACCGCTCAGCCAGACTATATAGCATTGTGTTTACTTCCACTCTGTGTCTGCTGGGCCTGGGAACAGTAGTACACCGCTCACCCGCCACTGTATAGCATTGTGCTCTGTGTCGCTGCTGCGAATAGTGGTACTGTATAGCATTTCTGTACTGCCACTGTACTGCTGCCAGTCAGCGTGTACTGTAAGGATAAGTGAAATGAGGAAGAAATCCGGTGAAAGAGGAAGGGGCAAGGGAAGAGGTGTTTCCCCTGACGGTTCACGTACAGGCCACAGGGGAGCACCCAAGAAAACCCACTCAATACCGCCCATGTTGTCCAGGACAACAACCCTCACAAATCCAAAAGAACAGGACCAGATAATTACTTGGATGACCTCTCAAGCGTCCAGCAGTGGGTTAAGCAGCACCAGCACATCACGCACGAGGTCCGAGTCCTCAGCCAGTTACAAGGAGCCAGTGGGCACAAAGCTGACACAACCGGCAGCGACACCACGCACACAACTGCCAGATAACCAGTCCTATGAATTACCTCAGGACACAATGGGGTATTCGCAGGAGCTATTCCCAGCCCAACAAACTTCCACCTATGAAAGGTCAATGGAGGAACAGCCAGAAATGTTGTGCCCGGATTCACAACCATTAACTGTGGGAAATGCACCGCGCACTGAAATACAAGGCGAGTCCGAGGAGGACTCGGAAACCCAAATCCCAGAGCAAGTTGGGCAGGAGGGGTTGCAATTGCAGGAGGTCGGCCGACAAGATCTGGAAGACGACGTTGGAGTGAGCTGCGCAGAGGTTGTTCTGGGGAGCTCTACTCCACGGCGGCGGCCCCCCACAATGACATATGACGAGTTTGAGGAGATGGAAGAGGAGGGTATGGACAATGTGGACAGAGACCCAGATTTTATTTGTGAACGAGAACATCGCCGTCGTAGCAGCAGCACAGATGAGTCTGTTGAAGAACCCACTGCTGCACGAGTTCGCCTTGTGCCACAAGGTAGGCGGCGCGCAATTTCAGGCACCACAAGCGTGGAAGTTAGAGTGAGAGGCAAAAGAGGAGGAAACAGAAATCGCCAGCAAGGAGGCAGGTGCTCCAAAGTCTGGGCTTTCTTTGAAGACTGCACTGAGGATGTTACCATGGCGATTTGCAAGGTGTGCAAGACTCGCCTGAGCAGGGGGAAAAGTATTAACAACCTCTCCACCACCAGCATGAGCCGCCACATGCTATCCAAACATCCCACTCTGTGGGCAAACGCGGCAGGACAGGGTACCAGCAACACTGCCTCCCTTGGGTTCACCAGACTCACCACCAGACCCGCCTCAGCAGCAGCAGTAGCCCAGCCATTGCGTGGTTCACAACATTCACAAACATCAGACGACGCTGACACTGTCACTTTCCGGAGTAGTGCTCTTGAGGTCTCCCAGTGTTCATCAAACACAACAACCAACAGCCCTTCCGTGTGCAGCGCTACGGTTCAGTTGTCTGTGTCGGAGATGTTTGAGCGCAAGAGGAAATTGCCAGCAAATGACCCCCGGGCCGTGGCAGTAACAGCCAGCATAGCCAAGCTTCTGGCCTGCGAAATGCTGCCATATCGAGTGGTGGAGACAAACAGCTTCAAGGGCATGATGTCAGTGGCCATCCCATGTTACGTGGTTCCCAGCCGCTACCACTTTGCGCGCTCTGCAGTGCCTGAGTTGCATGAGCACGTGGTCAGCAAAATAACCCGAAGCTTGAAGAATGCCGTTGCCTGCAAGGTTCACCTCACCACTGACACTTGGACGAGTGCGTTCGGCCAGGGTCGATACATCTCCCTTACCGCGCACTGGGTGAACCTTGTGGAGCCTGGCAGCGATTCCTCACCTGCTACGGCGCGGGTGTTGCTCACGCCGCAAACAGCTGCACCGCCGTCCCTCCCACTGGATAACAACAGCAGCACCTACCTCTCTGACTCCTTCTCCTCCAACGCATCTCAAAGCTGTACCTCATCCGGAAACGCTAACCCAGCAGCAGTAGGATCGTGGAAGCAGTGCAGCACAGCTGTTGGCATGCGTCAGCAAGCGTTGCTGAAGCTGATCTGCCTTGGGGATAAGCAGCACACAGGGGAGGAAATTTGGAAGGGAATAAAGGAACAGACGGATTTGTGGCTGGCACCGCTGGACTTGAAACCGGGCATGGTTGTGTGTGATAATGGGAGTAATCTCATTCGCGCTTTAAGGTTGGCTAAGCTGACACACATCCCTTGCCTGGCGCACGTGATGAACCTAGTAGTTCAGCGGTTCCTGAGGACATACCCAGGCGTGGCCGATCTTCTGTTGAAGGTGCGTCGAGTGGCCAAACATTGTAGAAATTCCAGTACTGCTTCGGGGGCACTCGTCAAGATGCAGGAGCGCTTCAATCTCCCCCACCATCGCTTGCTGTGTGATGTTCCTACGCGCTGGAATTCTACGCTGCACATGCTAGCACGCTTTTGTGAGCAGAAGAGTGCAGTGGTCCAGTACATGACGGCGCAGTACCGAGGCGCATCCGGACAGCTGCCAAGCTTCTGTGGATCCGATTGGGCCAACATGTTGGACCTCTGCCAAGTCCTCCAAAATTTTGAGCAATCCACGTTGCTTGTGAGCAGTGACAACTCTTCAGTCAGCATTACCATACCACTGCTGTGTTTACTGAAGAGGTCAATGTTGAAAATCAAGGAAACAGCTGTCATGATGCAACTGGGGGAATCTGAAGGAGAAAACGATCAGCGTGATGGTACCAACATCAGGCCATCCGCCTCAGGGAACGCTGGCCCCAGCAGCTATGACGAAGAAGAGGAGGAGGAACAGCTGGAGTTGGAGCAGGAATTTCATGCCACCACTGACGAGGGCCAGAGCGGTGCACGTTGGACTTCCACAATTCAGCGCGAATGGTCAGCAGAAGCAGACCAGGAGGAAGGTGACGACTATGATGCATCACAACAACTATCACAACGCTCACAAGAGGATGATGAGGATTCTGGTAGGACTCTTGCACACATGGCTCAATTCATGCTAGACTGCATTGAACGCGACCCACGCATTGTGCGCATTCTGGACAACACCAATTACTGGGTTTATACCCTTCTGGATCCACGGTACAAACACAATGTTCCAAAACTGCTTGAAGAAAGAGTCAGACAGGTCAAAATGGAAGAATACCAGCAGGCCCTTGTGGAGACTTTAGAGAGGAGATTGACATCCTCCCCCTCCTCTAGCCAGTTGTACGCCGACAGACTGACTTCCGCAAACCTAGGACGACTAGGAGGGCAGCAAACAACGCAAGCCGCAGCTAGTGCCCAAAAGGGAACGGTATCGGCAGTGTCCTTGGAGTGGGAAAATTTTCTGACACCCATGCAACAGCAGCCCACTGAACAGGAAGCGTGCAGATCCACCTCCAACACCGATCGCCTGGAGAAGATGGTCAAGGACTACATGTCAGATGACGTAGCTGTGTCGAACAATCCATCTGCACCCTTCAACTATTGGGTATCGAAGCTAGACACCTGGCACGAACTGGCAATGTACGCAATAGAGGTGCTGGCTTGCCCGGCAGCCAGCGTTATGTCGGAACGCTGTTTCAGTGCTGCCGGAGGCATCGTCACAGATCGGCGTATCCGCCTCTCCACAGAAAATGCAGACCGTCTGACTCAAATTAAAATGAATCAATCCTGGATTGGAAACGACTACGCAACACTCCAGGACCCCAACCAAGTAACATGACCAATGAACATCTGGGATGGTGTAGCGTTTCCGGTCCCTGTTTATTGAACCTCTCATCTGTATTACATTTATGACTGCATGGCGGCAAAAAGCATTGCTGCTATATCCGCACGCTTTTTGTCCTCATGCAAGGCCTGGGTTGTTGTGTCTCAAAAAGCATAGCCTTCTCCTCCTGCGCCTGCTCCTGTTCCATCACGTGTGCTGCTGCTGCTGCTGGGTTAGCGTTGCCGGTCCCTGTTTATTGAACCACTTATCTTTATTACATTTATGACTGCATGGCGGTACAAAGCATGCTATCCGCACGCTTCTTGTCCTCATGCAAGGCCTGGGTTGTTGTGTCTCACAAAGCGTGGCCTTCTCCTCCTGCGCCTCCTCCTGTTCCATCACGTCTGCTGCTGCTGGGTTAGCGTTGCCGCGTGGTCCCTGTTTATTGAACCACTTATCTTTATTACATTTATGACTGCATGGCGGTACAAAGCATGCTATCCGCACGCTTCTTGTCCTCATGCAAGGCCTGGGTTGTTGTGTCTCACAAAGCGTGGCCTTCTCCTCCTGCGCCACCCTCCTCCTGTTCCATCACGTGTGCTGCTGCTGGGTTAGCGTTACCGGTCCCTTTTCCTGGAACCTCTTATATGTATTACATTTATGACTGCTTGCCGACAAAAAGCATGTTACCTGTGCAAAGAAAACAGACATTTCCCGCATTTAAAAGACAGTTTTCCCTTTGAAACTTTAAAATCGATTTTCTCAAAAACTATAACCTCTTTTTGCTCTTGTACCCACTCCCAAGGTGCACATACCCTGTAAATTTGGGGTATGTAGCATGTAAGGAGGCTTTACAAAGCACAAAAGTTCGGGTCCCCATTGACTTCCATTATGTTCGGAGTTCGGGTCGAACACCCGAACATCGCGGCCATGTTCGGCCTGTTCGGCCCGAGCCCGAACATCTAGATGTTCGCCCAACACTACTGACATCCAATGTTTTTTTTTTTTTTTTTTTTTTTTTTAAGGAATCCCTAAGAATCCTCCATCAAAGATGAATTAGTATAAAACCTGTCAGATCTGTCACATTTCTATTGCCTACTGTAAGTGGTAGGAACAAAGGAAAACAATAATGAATAGTGTATATTACTTTGGGAAATGTACAACTAATACTCATGTATTCTATGTCAGATTTGTATCACCTACTATAAAGGTGCCCATTAAAGATACAAACCCGTGGCTGATTGCTCATTTGGGATTGGTTATGCCCATTATTGACCTAATTCCTAATAACCAATACAATCAGATCAAAGGATTCAATCTCAAAAATAGGAACAATTGAGTGACCGTGGGATTGTATCATTAATGGCCACCTTAAAGAGAACCCAAGATGTTTTTTTGGGGTGCAGATGGGACACAGAGGCATGTTCTCTGCCTCAGGACATACCTCTGTGTCCTCACACCACCACTCTCTGCCCACCACCACTGCATTATAGCCCCCCTAGATTAGTGATAGTATTTGTTGCTATCTCGGAGGTAAACATGTGGGAGAGGGATTTCCTGTTCAAAACGCCCACCAGGGGCATTCCTGCTGGGTTTCCAGAGCTGCTATTGGGCAGCTCTCTCTCCCTGGCCACGCCCCCTGCCTCTCCCCCGCAGGGGCGGATCTAGGGGAGGGGGGGGCAAGCGGGTATCTTGCCCCAGGCGCAGTTTGTGGAATTCTTAAAAAGGCGGCAAAATGAATGGCAGTTTAGGCGCCAAAACCTGACCTTTAGGCGCCAAAACCTGACCTTGCCCCAGGCGCAACTTGGTCTTGATCCGTCCCTGCTCCCCCGCCACCCTGCACGCTGTGAATGAGAGAATGAATCTCTCATTCCAGCATCGTGGCCCGGCCAGAGGTCACAAAAGTGAGAGTGGGCCATTGCGGCCCACAGGAGCAGCGGTTTTGGAGGCTACCTGATCAGCTCAACCGCCCAGATCAGGTAGCCTAGTTTTCTGTTTCATTTCATGAGCCCACCTCGAGCTCTGTTTAAGTGAAGGCAACGTAGGAGAATAGTGATGTTTAGGACATTTTCTGGGAGAAATGTACAAATTATATGTATGTGTACATATTTATTTTAAATTTTACACTTTTTATAATAGTGATCCTTAAAAGGATTCTGAAGTGAAAATTAAAAAGACAAACAGATACTTACCCAAGGAAAGGGAAGGCTTTGGGTCCTATAGAGCCTTCCCTCTCCTCTCCTCATTCTGTCATTTCTGCGCTGGCTCCCCATTAGCAGTCTCCGACCGAGTCTGAGACTTCTCGTTTCCGCTGCAGTTGGGTTTCAAGAACACTCGGGCTCCTGTAGACGAGCTGCTCCATACTGCACATGCGAGTCCTCTCTCACGTATATGCGCATGCACAGTACAGAGCCGCACATCATCAGAAGCCCTCGAGCTCCCTAATGCTGGGTACACATGGTGCGTTCCCACACTCGATTCCCATCGGTTCCCAGCTGCTCGATTATTTCCGAAATGTCCGATTCGTGTTTCGATGGATTGTTAGGTCGATTTGGCATACTTTACATGAGAATCGACCTAACAATCATCGAATCGGGATCGTAAATGCTCGGAAATAATCGAGCGCCCGGGAATCGAGCGGGGCATTGAGTGCGGGAACGCACCGTGTGTACCCAGCATTAGACTTTTGAAGCCTCCTGCGGTGGGAGATTTAAATGGAGGAGGCTGCGGGGGAACAAAGGGATGAGGAGAGGAATGGGAAGTCTCTGTAGGACCCAGAGCCTTCCCTCTCCTTAGGTAAGTATCTGTTTATGTTTTTTTAATATTTGCTTCAGATTCATTGTAACCTCTTGAAGACCGCAGTGCTAAACCCCCCTAGTGACCAGGCCATTTTTAGTGAAATAGGCCACTGCAGCTTTAAGGCCAAGCTGCTGCAGGACTGCACAACACAGCACACAAGTGATCCCCCCCCCACCCCTTTTCTCCCCACCAACAGAGCTCTCTGTTGGTGGGGTCCGATCGCTACCCCATGTTTATTTTTGTTTACATAAATATTTTGTATTATTGTTTTTGTTAAAAAAAACTGTTTCTTTAAATTCTTTCCCTCCCTCCCCACAGCCGGCCAATCATGGCAATCGGCTGTCATAGGCTTCTGCCTATGAGAGCCGATCGCTCTCCAGTGTCCCAGGGGGACAGCCGTGTCACACGGCTGTCCCCAGTACAGCGCTGCTGCTGATCACAGCGCTGTACAATGTATTTAGATGGCAATTCTGCCGTCTAACAGTCTCCCGAGCGGCGATTGCCGCTCGGAGACTGAAGGAGGGGTGGAGCTCCGCCCCCCAAACAGGAGATGCGTGCACACCCTGCGCGCGATCTTCTGTACTGCGAGCCCCAAAGGCTTTACGTCAATCAGCGTTAGGTGGTCCTGGGGCTGCCGCCGCGGCCACGCCCATCGGCGTGACGCGGGCGGCAATCGGTTAAAGTAGAGCCTAGAGTACAAACTGTTGGTGCTTTTCTTTTTAAAAAAACTGTTTCTTTAATTACAGTCCCTCCCTCCCTCCCCACAGCCAGCCAATTACGGCGATCGGCTGTCATAGGCTTCTGCCTATGAGAGCCGATCGCTCTCTTGTCCCCCAGGGGGACAGCCGTGTCACACGGCTGTCCCCAGTGCAGCGCTGCTGCTGATCACAGCGCTGCACAGTGTAAATAGACAACGATCACGCCGTCCAACAGTCTCCCGAACAGCAATAGCCGCTTGGAGACTGAAGGCGGGGCAGAGCTCCGCCCCCCAAGCAGGAGATGTGCGCGCATCCTGCACGCGATCTCCTGCAAAACAGAGCCCCAGGACTTTACGCCCATCGGCGTGACGCGGTCGGAAAGTGGTTAATCTTTTACCAGCACCCAAATTACCCTCTGAGCACTGCTATAGCCATAATTCACTTTACAGTCCGTTGTGGCACCCACATTTCCAGCACCCCTTTTGCCTGTCTTGGGTAATTTGAGTCCGGAACATAATGTTTTGGTACATAGTCAAATATTTGGTATATTTATTTATTTTTATTTTATTTTTTCAGAATGGTCAGCAATTCCTTAAACTGAACTGCTCTCAACAGTGTATTTGCAAATCTGGTTATGTTACTTGTCAAGCAATGAGCTGCCAGCTTACCGAGGAATGTTTAATTGAGAATGAAGCACAGGTCTGCAAGAAGACTTCCGGAAAATGTGTAATAATGGCACCAAGCTTTGTCACTTTTGATGGCCAGCCAGGAGAGAACCTTCAAGCTGGAAGTTATGTGGTGTCTTCTCTGTGTGATGACTCGTCATTGGCTTTGTGGTTCAGAGTTGAAGCTCTGGTCTACAGTTGTGGATCAGAGCCACCAGCAGTTGGCAGGGTTCAGATATTCTCTGCTAAAGATGTCATTACAATTACCAGAGACAGAAGGATTTGGGTAAGTGAAAGTAGACAAGAGTTTAGTACACATGTGTCGAACTCCAGGCCTGGAGGGCCAACTCCATGCCAGTGTTTTGGATGGACTGAGAAAAAGAGGAATGTGTTCTACCTGATGGACCACACCTCTCCTGATTCAGATACATCAGTTCATTTGAGCTGTATCAAAAATGTGTGAGGATCTCGGCCCTCGTAGGACCGGTTTGACATCCCTGGTTTAGTATATACTCAAATACAAGCCTGTATTTACATCACAGGAGCCTATAGGCACAGATGTCCTGGCACCCTAGACTTCCCATTCAATTGCAAGTGTGCTGGCCGGCCCAGCTGTCTCTTCTCTCCTAGTTCCCTTGCCCTTTATAGGTATTTACAGGTGCCCCTTAGTATTTTGTAGCCAGAGCTAACCTTGGTATCAAGTAGCTAGAGGTGCCCCCAAGTATTATGTAGCTAGAGGTGCCCCCGACTGAAGGGAGATCTGGTCAGTGGATTGCAGAGACCCGGGTGAGTAGCCTCTCATTTATACTTCACTCGGAACTCTGTATGGGAGAGGAGTGAGAGAGATACTTGGGGAAGTGAGTGAGCTGCCTTTCCATCTTCAGGTGCCTGTAGGCATGTGCCTACAGTGTCTTATAGTAAATATGGCCCTGCTCAAATATAAACAGATTTAAAAAAAATGTACCCCCCTCCCCCCCCCCCCCCCCCCCCTATTTTAACCTGAGAGAACACACTTTAACTTGAATACAAACTGAAGGGGCATTTATTCCTTCACTGCTACTCTTGTTGGCACAGTGGTTCCCGGGTCAGTGTCCCTGTTGGTCCTACTGCCAAGGTGATTTGGTTTCGTTCACAACCCTCCCAAACTGAGGACAGAAGGACAGTGCATAAATTATATAATAAGGGAGGTGTGGTTAAAAAAAAGAGCATGGCAGGGAGAAGCAGCTCAAAGTCAAAACATGGTTTCAAAAACAAACAGCAAAAGACAATAATGAATTACAAAAATGATATGACCCTACCCTTTTTTTCCGCCATGCCTCTCCTCATTGTGTGTGTCTCTATGCCCTGCCCCTCTGCATTCATCATGTTTACAGGCATACCATGATTATAAACTAGGTCCTTGCTCCACTTCTTGACACCATCTTAGGTCTCCCAAAACAAATATAGCATTCATTACAAATGCTCCTCAACCTCCACTTCTCCAACTCCCCAAACATCACTCAGTTTTACAGCCTTCCCCCCACTTATTGGCTTATCCAATGGCTTAATCTAAAAATCTAATTTCCTTGAAGATTTCCTAAAACAACAGTATGGGGAATTAGCATATCTGTGTTGCCATTACTACAGTAGACTGCTTGGATCATAAATCATAAATCCATATCCCGTGGCATGAATAAGTTGCACAGTGCAGGACTTCATCTCACTCTCTGCTCATCTGAACTAATGGGCAATTTTGCAGCAAGATGTTACACACCCATCTGACAGAGTTTTCCAGGAGAACTATAATTTGCTTTATTTTACATACACATTATGATAAAGTGCAATCTAGTCAAGATGGGCAAGGATACTGCCTCTGCCTTTGAGGCATGAGGTCATAAGTTTGACTCCCAGGTCAGACAAAAAGTGCAAGCTTTGTTTGCTATGCATGTGTGCAATAAAGAGGGTATAGGAACCAAAGTCAGTAATTGTCTTTACTTATCATTCCAATACACATAAAGGTGATTATATATTGCATAATGTAAATAATTGATAGCTACTTGATATTCCCCATTCACAGTTGATACAAGACTAGACCTCATCACTGATGTCATCCAATAATGTCCACACTGAAGTCACCACTACCTTTGCACCATTCAACGCAGTGCAAAGCTAATACTGCCTCTTAAAGAGAACCAGAGATGAAGCACCCTCTTGTATTTTACCTTATAAATCAGTGGGAACATGACAGTAAACACCTAATCTGCCCTTTGTTTCATTGTTCTCTGTGTAATCTGACTGTTATCACCTCTGATAAGAATCCCCGACTGAGCAGTCAGGCTGCTCCGTCTAGCTTTGCTACAGAAAGATTATAGCTAAGTCTGTCTTCTGTGGTGTTATTTCAAGCCCAAGCCTGCCCCCTTGTGGCTCTGCTATAATGACTCAGCAATAATCATTCCCAGCAAAGCCAGATTTAATTGCTCAGTCTGGTATTCTTGTGACTGCTGATAACAGACACTTTTAGCAGTGAGGATGAAACAGAGAGCATGGTAAGTGTTTTCTCTAATGTTCTTACTGATATACATGGTAAAATACACAAGGGTGCTTCGTCTCTGGTTCCCTTTAAATATCTTATTTTGGTGAATAGGTTCTGTATGTTTTTTGCTGTTGTTGTTGTTTTTTACAGAAATGCTGAAAACTCAAAAAGCCAATATTTCTATCTTAGCATTTTTGTAAATTTGCCAATAAGAAATAGGTGGATAATTCTAATAATTTTCATCACTTTTCTGGTAAACAACCCATTTACCCCTTTATAAATTGGTCCTATTATCTATGGCAATTTTCAGTATTTTCCACCTTGAGTTGACACTAGCATATTGTTTGAGGTCCACCTAAACCAGTGCATCTGGTTGTGTTGCAGGTAAATGATACAAAGTATGAAGATGATGATGATTATGTCGAGGAGGACTTACCCATCTATAAACATGAGGAAAGTATTGAAGCTTTCGTAGGACAATATTCAAAGGTGGTGTTGTGGAAGAATGGGACTCTTACATTGCAAGCTTGGGATTATTACATTAACAACTTATGTGGACTTTGTGGAAACTTTAACTGGATATTCACAGACGACTTCATTGGTCCAAATGACAAAACATTGCTTCCCAATGATGAGTTTATCGATTCTTGGTTTGCAGAGGACATCACTCATGGAGAGGACTATATTTTTTGGTAAGTAAATAAAATAATAATAAAAAAATTAGCTATGCAACACATAAAACACAGTAAAAATAAACCCATGGGATTCTCAAATAGAGATGTCGCGAACCACCGATTTTCGGTTCGTGAACCGGGTTCGCGAACTTCCGCGGAAGGTTCGGTTCACGGAAAAGTTCGCGAACCGCAATAGACTTCAATGGGGAGGCGAACTTTGAAAAACAGAAAAAAATTATGCTGGCCACATAAGTGAT
This sequence comes from Hyperolius riggenbachi, assembly GCF_040937935.1. NCBI lineage: Eukaryota > Metazoa > Chordata > Amphibia > Anura > Hyperoliidae > Hyperolius > Hyperolius riggenbachi. The sequence continues at coordinate 364,894,591 of NC_090651.1, forward strand.
GGAAAAGATGTTTCAAGGGATCTAACACCTGGAGGGGGGCATGGCGAAGTGGGATACATGCCAAAAGTCCAGGGGAAAAATCTGGATGTGACGCAAAGCAGCGTTTTAAGGTCAGAAATCACATTGAATGCTAAATTGCAGGCCTAACGTGCTTTCAAACATCTTGCATGTGTATACATCAATCAGGGAGTGTAATTAGAGTACTGCTTCACACTGACACACCAAACTCACTGTGTAACGCACCGCAAACAGCTGTTTGTGTAGTGACAGCCATGCTGGACTACTGCGCAACATGGCGAGATTGCTCTTCCTCACTCAGTGATGTCAGGTAATGTGTGACTTCCTTCTCAACTTTCCATGGCATTGTTAAAAAGCTTACGTTTTGTTTTTAAATTACATTTTCTACTTGCTGTGTACATGTTCAGTACCGAGAATCCTGTGGAAGAGGGCAAGTCTGCCATTGTGACCCCGGCTAATGGCCGGGGAATGAGGGGTTTGAATCTGGTGTGGAGCTTGAGCAATGGCTACCACTACACATCCAAGGAGGGCAGCGGGCAGGCCCGCCCCGAGGTAGTGACCAAAAATAACAATACAGGAGGAGGACTTTCGAGGCCCTGCTGTGTATTTGAAATGAATGTACTTTAAATCCTTTAACGAGAACCAGTTATGGCGGGCAAAGATGACACCACATTCCTTTCACGAGAATCATATGGAGGTGGGCAAGTCTGCCATTTGTGACCCCGGGTAATGGCCGGGGAATGAGGGATGGAATCCGGTGTGGAGCCTGAGAAACGGCTACCACTACACATCCAAGGAGGGCAGCAGGCAGGCATGCACGCCCACCCCGAGGTAGTGACCAAAAATAACAATACAGGAGGCGGACTTTCGAGGCCCTGCTGTGTATTTGAAATGAATTAACTTTAAATCCTTTAATGGGAATCCGTTATGGAGGGCAAGTCTGCCATTGTCACCGCGGGGAATGAAGGTTGGATTCCGGCCCGAAGTGGGAGCCTGCTGAGACCCATGCTGTAGCTGCCCTGACCGTGCTTTGCAGACCAGGCATCTGTGGTCAGATGGACCCTTTAGCCAGCGGAAGATAAACCAAGTCGAAAGCATTTGCCAAGAATGTTTTACGGAGGGCAAGTTTTTTTGCCCTTTTTTTAAATTTTTTGAAAATGATAGATGGTTGTATTTTTAAATTGTTTGAAAGTTTAGATGGTTGTATTTTTAAATTGTTTGAAAGTTTAGATAATTGTATTTTTAAATTGTTTAAAAGTGTATCCATTCTTCCTCCCCCCAGCCACGAACAATACCATGGGAACGTGGAGCAGCAGAAGCCCCCTGTGACGGCTGCCGCGGTTGTTCTCCGCGGCTTGTCTTTTGAGGCGTGCTGCTTTTCCTCAGGTGTTCTTGTCAATCATAGCTGTTTGGGCCTTCTCTCCAGGTGCCTTCGTAAAGCAATTGTCCCTACGTGACAGTTGGCCTTTCCACGGCTCAATTTTTGCTGGCAGAGACAACAGATGGCTTTGCTCCGATCTGAGACACACACGTTAAACAATTTCCAAACCGCTGAGCCCCCCTGGGCTGATGGCACTACGGTGGCATCAGCAGCTGAGGTTGAAGGGCATGTTGGCTGTCTGGCCATAGCGGGCGATACATGGCGCCGGACACTGCCCCAGCTGTTTCTGAGGACGAGCTCCCTCTTGTATTGCGTTCCGGAGTTGGAGCCTGATCAACGTCTACCACCACACATCCAGGCAAGGAGGGAGGCAGGCAGGCATGCACGCCTGCCCCGAGGTAGTGACCAAAAATAACAATACATGACTCAGGAGGACCTTTTGCGACCCTAATTGAAATGAATTAACTTTAAATCCTTTAACGGGAATCCGTTATGGAGGGCAAGTCTGCCATTGTCACTGCGGTGAATGAAGGTTGGATTCCGGCCCGAAGTGGGAGCCTGCTGAGACCCATGCTGTAGCTGCCCTGACTGCTTTGCAGACCAGGCATCTGTGGTCAGATGGACCCTTGAGCCAGCGGAAGACAAACCAAGTCGAAAGCATTTGCCAAGAATGTTTTACGGAGGGCAAGTTTTTTTGCCCTTTTTTTTACATTTTTTGAAAATGATAGATGGTTGTATTTTTAAATTGTTTGAAAGTTTAGATGGTTGTATTTTTAAATTGTTTGAAAGTGTATCCATTCAAGTGCAAGTTATGCACTGACTGCCAGGTATAATGTGCAGTCACAGATGCAGTGAAAGGTATGCAGTGACTGCAAACAGCCATTTGTGTAGTGACGGCAGTGCTGGACTGGTGCGCACCATGACGAGAGTGCAGGTGATGGTGGCTTTTCAGCCCATATGCTCGCCCGGCTGATGTAGCTGAATGACAGAACAGTGACTGTCCAGCTGATCAAATTTGGTCTGACCACAATGAAGCAACGACCTTATTATCTTTTGTGTGCCACCCCCACCCGAGACACTCAAATAGCCGGCGGTCATTGCTTCATTGTGATGTGCAAGCCCCTTCACCGCGGCAAAGTAATGATCACGAAGGGGGATGGGTACATGTACACGCACCAGAAAAATTAGTGTAGCGGCCGCTGCTAGCTAGCAGCGGCCTTAAAAATTCAGGAATCCGCCTAGAGTCCTGGACCCTGTTGGTAGTGGCGGAGAAGGCAGTCAAGCGGCCTGCAGGCAGAGATGCTGTGTGTGGGGACTGACTTAGTCTTTGGTCGTGCAGTAGCCCTCCGTGATCCATTCCTCATTCATTTTGATAAAGGTCAGGTACTGAACACTGTCGTGACTTAGGCGACTTCTCTTCTCAGTAACTATGCCTCCAGCTGCACTGAAGGTCCTTTCTGACAGGACGCTTGCGGCAGGGCAAGAGATAAGTTGTATGGCAAATTGGGACAGCTCTGGCCACAGGTCAAGCCTGCGCAACCAGTAGTCCAAGGGTTCATCGTCGCTTTTCGCAGAGTCTACATCCACACTCAAGGCCAGGTAGTCGGCTACCTGCCGGTCCAGGCGTTGGTGGAGGGTGGATCCGGAAGGACTATAGCGAGGAGTTGGACTAAAGAACGTCCGCATGTCCGACATCACCATGAGATCGCTGAAGCGTCCTGTTCTTGCCTGCATGGACTTGGGAGGAGGAGGGTTACTGCCAGTGGTACCTTGATTGCGTTGTGCAGCCACATCACCCTTAAATGCATTGTAAAGAATCATCAACAGCTTGTTCTGCAAGTGCTGCATCCTTTCCGCCTTTTGTTGAGTTGCTAAGAGGTCCGCCACTTTGTGCCTGTACCGAGGGTCTAGTAGCGTGGCCACCCAGTACAGGTCATTCGTCTTCCGTTTTTTGATACGGGGGTCCCTCAACAGGCTGGACAACATGAAAGAGGACATTTGCACAAAGCTGGATGCAGACGTACTCTCCATCTCCTCTTGCTCTTCCTCAGTGACGGGACGCAACTCCTCTTCCTCCCCTCAGCCACGAACAATACCACGGGAACGTGGAGCAGCAGAAGCCCCCTGTGATGGCTGCCGCGGTTGTTCTCCTTCCGCCGCCTCTTCCTCCTCAGAAACACCTTCCTCATCATCACCATCATCAGAGTCTGACTCCTCTCCTTCCCCACACAACTCTTCTTCTTCCTCCTCCTCCCCCCTCTGTGCTGCCGCCGGTGTTGTGGAAACATCTGGTTCGTGTGTAAATGGCTCCCATGACTCCTGCTGCCCTAACTCTTCTTGTTCACGCTCCTCCACAGCTGTATCCACCACTCTACGCACGGCACGCTCCAGGAAGTAGGCGTAGGGGATCAAGTCGCTGATGGTGCCCTCATCGCGACTCACCAGTTTGGTCACCTCATCAAATGGCTCCATGACTCTGCATGCATTTCGCATCAGTGTCCAGTTGTTGGGCCACAACATCCCCATCCTCCCAGATTGTGTCCTTGTACTGTAATGATACAGGTACTGGGTGACGGCTTTCTCCTGGTCTAGCAGGCGAGAAAACATCAGCAGGGTGGAATTCCAGCGAGTCGGGCTATCGCAAATCAGGCGTCTCACCGGCAAGTTGTTTCTACGCTGAATGTCCGCAAAGCATGCCATGGCCTTGTAAGAGCGCCTGAAATGTCCACACAACTTCCTGGCCTGCTTCAGGACGTCCTCTAAGCCTGGGTACTTGGACACAAATCTTTGCACGACCAGATTAAGCATATGTGCCATGCAGGGTATGTGTGTCAGCTTTCCCAAATTCAACGCAGCAATAAGATTGCTGCCGTTGTCACACATCAAGTTGCTGATCTCAAGCTTGTGCGGGGTCAGCCCTTGCTCCACCTGTTTGTTAAGAGCAGCCAGGAGAGCTGCTCCAGTGTGACTCTCCGCTTTCAGGCAAGACATGTCTAACACTGCATGACACCGTCGCACCTGGCATGCAGCATAGGCCCTGGGGTGCTGGGGCTGTGTAGCTGGAGAGGAGATGGCGGCACCAGCCAAGGAGGAGGAGGAGGATGACGACAGCGAAGCGGTGATAGCAGGTGGAGAGGAGGTGGCTTGACGCCTGCCTGCAAGCCGTGGAGGTGTGACAAGTCGGTCCTCTGCGCAGCCATGTACTCCCTGCTTGCTGCCATCGGTCACCAGGTTGACCCAATGGGCTGTGTATGTAATGTAGTCAGGGCCGGATTTAGGCCTAGGCCGCCTAGGCCATGGCCTAGGGCACCACAGCAGCAAGGGCACCAAAGCAGCAGACTAAACTGGTGCAGCATTTGCAAGATTGTAAATGCTGCAATGCAGGGAGATCAGGCAAGAGCCTGACCTCGAGTACTCTGCTGCCAGCTATCTGTGCAGCGGCTGCCATGTTCTCTGTGCACGTTGGCATTGTGGCGGGGGCGGCTTCTGACTTTGGCAGCATTGGAGACGGAGGGGAAGAGGAGGCTTCTGCAATGGAGACGAGCAGAGAAGTGAGTGACACGGATGGCTGCTACAATGTGGAGGCAAGCTGTACTGAAAGGGGGGAGCGGGAAAGGAAGGGATTAAGGGAGTAATCTGGCTATCTTTACTGGAGGGGGAAGAGAAGGGGTCATCAGGCTACCTATACTAGAGGGAAAGAGGGGTGGGGTCATCTGGCTACCTATTCTGGAGGGGGGGTCATCTGGCTGCCTATACTAGAGGGAAGGGTCATCTCGCTACCTATACTGAAAGGGGGCGGCTGGTGACATTGGCCTTGGGCGGTAAAAAGTACAAATCCGGCCCTGAATGTAGTGGCCCTGCCCGTGCTTGGCAGACCAGGCATCCGTGGTCAGGTGGACCCTTGACCCAACGCTGTGTGCCAGAGATGACACCACTTGCCTCTCAACTGCACGGTACAGTTTGGGTATGGCCTTTTGTGAAAAATAATTGCGGCCTGGTATCTTCCACTGCGGTGTACCAATGGCCACAAACTTACGGAAAGCCTCCGACTCCACCAGCTTGTATGGTAATAGCTGGCGAGCTAATAGTTCCGCCACGCCAGCTGTCAGACGCCGGGCAAGAGGGTGACTGGCAGACATTTGCTTCTTCCGCTCAAATACTTCCTTCACGGACAGCTGGGTACTGCTGTGGGCAGAGGAGAAGGAACCGCTCAAGGGAAGAGGCGGTGTGGAGGAGGGTGGCTGTGAAGGTGCAAGGGAGAAAGTGGATGAAGACGATGCACCTGAAGGAGGAAGAGGGGAAGGAGGGTGACTTGTCTTTTGAGGGGTGCTGCTTTTCCTCAGGTGTTCTTGCCATAGCTGTTTGTGCCTTCTCTCCAGGTGCCTTCGTAAGGCACTTGTCCCTACGTGAGAGTTGGCCTTTCCACGGCTCAATTTTTGCTGGCAGAGACAACAGATGGCTTTGCTCCGATCTTAGACACACACTAAAAAAATTTCCAAACCGCTGAACCCCCCTGGGGTGATGGCGCTAGGGTGGCATCAGCAGCTGACGTTGAAGGGCATGTTGGCTGGCTGGCCATAGCTGGTGATACATGGCACCGGACACTGCCCCCAGCTGTTTCTTAGGACGAGCTCCCTCTGCTTCTATCATGGAGTCGTCTCCTTCTACACCTCTCTGACTCCTCCTCTGAACTGTCCACCTGGTCATCTCCTCTACCGGGAACATATGTGGTATCCGTATATTCATCATCATAATCCTCCTGGCCAGCTGCGCTTTCCAATCCTCAGACACCTCCTCAATTGCACCAACTTCAGGTGGTCCACCATCATCCCCATCCACACACGTTACGTCCATACTATCGCCACCTAACTCAGACGTAGGAGGTGGTGTACCTGCGTCTTCTTGTTGTTGTTGCAGTAGTGGCTGGGAATCAGTGATTTCACTACCACCAAATAACTCCTGCGAAGTGTCAAATGCAGCGGATGTGGTGCTTGTTGTAGCGCTGGTGTCTGCGGGAGATGAGGTGTTCTGTGTTAAATACTCAATCACCTCCTCACGATTTTGGGAAGTGATGGCACGTGCCTTCTTCTGAGCACTGTATTTTGGGGCAGTTCCGCACTAAATCACAGCAACACCACCTCGCACAGCCACAGACCTGCCGGTGCCTGGTGGCCTTCCTCTAGGTCTGCCTCTACCTCTTCCTCTACCTGGTTTGTCCATTTTGTCCATCTCGGGTGTATGCTAGCTATATGCAGTGAGGTGGGTTCTCACTCAACACAACAGGTAGTTAGATGCAGTGAGCTGGGTTCACTGAACAGTAAAGGTACTTAAGATGCAGTGAGGTGGGTTCTCACTCAACACAACAGGTAGTTAGATGCAGTGAGCTGGGTTCACTGAACACAACGCTAGGTATATGCAGTGATGAGGTGGGTTAAGTAAACACAACAGGTACTGGGTAGTTAGATGCAGTGAGCTGGGTTCACTCAACACAAAGCTAGGTATATGCAGTGATGAGGTGGGTTAAGTAAACACAACAGGTACTGGGTAGTTAGATGCAGTGAGCTGGGTTCACTCAACAGTAAAGGTACTTAAGATGCAGTGAGGTGGGTTCTCACTCAACACAACAGGTAGTTAGATGCAGCGAGGTGGCCAGGTGGGTTCACACTCAACACAACAGGTAGTTAGATGCAGTGAGCTGGGTTCACTCAACAGTAAAGGTACTTAAGATGCAGTGAGGTGGGTTCTCACTCAACACAACAGGTAGTTAGATGAAGCGAGGTGGCCAGGTGGGTTCACACTCAACACAACAGGTAGTTAGATGCAGTGAGCTGGGTTCACTCAACACAACGCTAGGTATATGCAGTGATGAGGTGGGTTAAGTAAACACAACAGGTACTGGGTAGTTAGATGCAGTGAGCTGGGTTCACTCAACAGTAAAGGTACTTAAGATGCAGTGACTAAGGTGGGTTCTCACTCAACACAACAGGTAGTTAGATGCAGTGAGGTGGCCAGGTGGGTTCTCACTCAACACAACAGGTAGTTAGATGCAGTGAGCTGGGTTCACTCAACACAACGCTAGGTATATGCAGTGATGAGGTGGGTTAAGTAAACACAACAGGTACTGGGTAGTTAGATGCAGTGAGCTGGGTTCACTCAACAGTAAAGGTACTTAAGATGCAGTGACTGAGGTGGGTTTTCACTCAACACAACAGGTAGTTAGATGCAGTCAGGTGGCCAGGTGGGTACTCAATCAACACAACAGGTAGTTCGATGCAGTGAGCTGGGTTCACTCAACACAACGCTAGGTATATGCAGTGATGAGGTGGGTTAAGTAAACACAACAGGTACTGGGTAGTTAGATGCAGTGAGCTGGGTTCACTCAACACAAAGCTAGGTATATGCAGTGATGAGGTGGGTTAAGTAAACACAACAGGCACTGGGTAGTTAGGTGCAGTGAGCTGGGTTCACTCAACAGTAAAGGTACTTAAGATGCAGTGAGGTGGGTTCTCACTCAACACAACAGGTAGTTAGATGCAGCGAGGTGGCCAGGTGGGTTCACACTCAACACAACAGGTAGTTAGATGCAGTGAGCTGGGTTCACTCAACACAACGCTAGGTATATGCAGTGACGAGGTGGGTTAAGTAAACACAACAGGTACTGGGTAGTTAGATGCAGTGAGCTGAGTTCACTCAACAGTAAACGTACTTAAGATGCAGTGAGGTGGGTTCTCACTCAACACAACAGGTAGTTAGATGCAGTGAGCTGGGTTCACTCAACACAAAGCTAGGTATATGCAGTGATGAGGTGGGTTAAGTAAACACAACAGGTACTGGGGTATATGCAGTACTGGGTAGTACAATGTGCAGCTCCCTGTCACACACACAGGTAGTCACTGATTGTGCTGGGCTGCTGGCAGTGGCACACATAATATCAAATAGCAAGGCTGTGCATGCAACAAAAGTGTCAGTTTGACACACAGAAAAAAAATGTACAGGTTGAGCTCTAAAAAGAGCTGTTGCTGGGTGCTTTAAAAGCAATAATAATCAGTCAGGAGCAAGCAAAGCAGCCTAGAACCTAACTAATCTGTCCCTAGGAGAAAAAGTCTGCAGCAGCTGTCCCTTTCCTCTCTCTAGCAGGCACACGCGTGAGGCTAATGGCCGCCGAACCCTGCCTTATATAAAGGGGGGGGGGGGGGGCTCCAGGGCTTACTGTAGCCTTAAAGAGGAACTCCAGTGAAAATAATTTAATATAAAAAGGTGCTTAATTTTTACAATAATTATGTATACATGATTTAGTCAGAGTTTGCTCATTGTAAAATCTTTCCTCTCCCAGATTCACATTCTGACATGTATTACATGGTGACATTGTTACTGTGGGCAGATTATGTAGCTGTTCTGGCTTTAACAGACAGCTATAAACAGCCATTTCCTGTGTGTGTCATTGTTACATTGTGGCAGTTTGCCCAGAGTACCGTACGGTACCAGAGCCTCTTGTGGGAGGGGTTTCAGCACAAAATCAGTCATACAGCGCCCCCTGATGGTCTGTTTGTGAAAATCATTATATTTTTCATGTAAAAGTGGGTATCAGCTACTGATTGGGATAAAGTTCAATTCTTGGTCGGAGTTTCTCTTTAATGGCTACAATGTGCCTGCTGACTGTGATGCAAAGGGTCAAAGTTGACCCTCATAGTGCATTATGGGGTGAATTGAACTTCCGCAAAAGTTCGCCTGGTGCAGGCGAACGCGAACCCCCTAAGTTTGCCTGGAACCGTTCGCCGGCGAACCGTTCGCTACACCTCTATTCTCAAATGCAATTTCAGGCTTTTTGGCAAAGATGGTTAAACACTCAATCAAATGCAATGCTTCTATCTACTACATCTGGAATGTTTCTGTGGTGTCTGTCCAATATCCTGTCTGTCTAAATATGGTCCGTTTTAGACGGATAGCTACTTATGTGAGTCCTTAGTGTTTATGGCCAGGATGCATTTGAAAAAGTTCCAAGTTGAAAAGTGCGCAGGATAGCGGTAATAGAATATCGGTATTGTTACCGATATTCTACTACATTAATATAGTAAAATATTGGTAATATTTACCAATATGTTTCTGTCACCAGGCGCTAAGAATGTTTCCCTGCCTATTTGAGCAGCGTGTGGGAATGAGGTATCCCTTAAACACTCAGTAAAAAAGTGCAATTTTATATTGATTAGATCCAACACGCGCTATCTAAAATTACTGCTCTTTTATTCAAAGTACATACATTTGCAAAGTTGCATCCAAACCACAGTTGATTAGTTGGTCAATTCCACCTACATTCATACCACATTCAAACACATACCTTAGAAGGGCCCTTCTAAAAAATAAAAACCAAAATTGTTCCAACTAGGTTAGGTTAAACCTGAGGTTTCTCTTCTTTATTGAGCATTGGTATATGGTGGAGGCCGTGGACGAAAGGTGTACCGTGGAGGCGCTTAGCGGGCACCTGCAAACAAAGTTCCAGAGGTCCTTTGAAGTGGTGACGTCACCTACATCAACCAATACGAACTAGAACGGGCTGAGCGGAAGTGCGGCTAGTGAGTCACAGTAACCTGTACACGGAAGTGATGTACACCGCACTAGAGAGCCAGCGTGGACTGTTCGAGTGAGCGGCTGGCAGTGTAAAGTCCCGCTATCGTGGTGGAAGCCAGGATTGCCGATAGGAATTAAAGGACTGCACGGAGACAGTTGTGGTGAACCGCGAGTAAACTCATCCCCTGGCATGCAACTTGGCTCTATATTTGAACTTCCAAAATACTTCCAAAATACGGAAACGTTGTTCTTCGAGGTCCAACAGGACGGAATCCGCCTCATGTGAGGCCTTCTATATAAGACTATTGTGATGAGGCTTTTTTAGCAGGATCCTTGTACCCTCAATCATTTTTAACCTAACCTAGTTGGAACAATTTTGTTTTTTTATTTTTTAGAAGGGCCCTTCTAAGGTATGTGTTTGAATGTGGCATGAATGTAGGTGGAATTGACCAACTAATCAACTGTGGTTTGGATGCAACTTTGCAAATTTATGTACTTTGAATAAAAGAGCAGTAATTTTAGATAGCGCGTGTTGGATCTAATCAATATAATATTTACCAATATCTTACTATGACCTGACCTCTCCCTACTTTCACACACAACCCTCCCCTGGTGGTGCCTAACCCTTACCCTCTCTTGTTGGTTCCAAACTCTTAACACGGTGGTGCCCACTGCCTAACCTTTAACCCTATTGGTGGTGCCTAAACTTTAACCCCCCTTGGTGGCGCTTAACCCTTAACCTCCTTGGTCGTGCCTAACCCTTAATCTCTGCACCAAAAAATCCAAATGTTGCTGGTATGGTGAAAGAAGTGCCTTAGTTGATTGTGATCCAGTTTTTTAGATGGTGAAAGAGAATGCACACATTTGATGGAGTAACTAAATCTTTCCTAGTGATCCAGCTACGATGGTGAAGAAAAGTGCTTTATTTGTTATGTTTTGTATTTGTTTGTCTTGTCAGTATGCTTTTTTTCCCCCTAGGGATCCAGAAAAAGAAAATGGTGAAGGGGAATGGTATACTTTAAGGAGAAATAACCCGTAATGCAAGGTGTTTTTTTCTTGTTTTTGTTTTTTTAACAAGCCTTTTTATTCATTGCACTTTCTTTAAATTTAGGCAAGATAGTATAATTTTGTTCATAAATAAGGATGAACAAAAATTCTCATCAAAGTTATTTTTGACTCGAAATTTGCCCTTTTGCAAGACACACAATTAAGACATTTTCTCAAAAATTTTGGTGAAATGAAAATGATCATATTTTCTGATCATATTTTGGGCTTGATTCACTCACCGTGATAACTGATATGACGGTCGTGCTAGCATTTTGCGCGCATTATAAAGTGCAAAACGTTACACGTGTTATAACGCACGCAAAACGCTTGCGTGACCGTGATATTCGCTATCACGGTTTAATAAATCAAGCCCTTTGTAAGTAGGGATAGTCGGAAATGACAATTTCTGATTCCACGGAAATTCCTATTCCTGCCAATGACAATTTCCAATTTTCTGTTACCAATTTACAAATCTTCAATTTTTCTGATTTTCTGTGTTTTTTTTTTCCAATTTCTGAGGAGTCATTTATTTATTTATTTATTTTGCATCAGAGAAATTGATTGTTCTTAAATTACTGCATTCTTGATTGGTTCAATGCTTCCAAATTCTGTGATTGGGGTAAAATTACAGAGTTGATGTAAATCGGATTTCCAAAGAAGTTCCGATCAGAAATGCGGCAGTTTCAATTCCACGGAATACGAATCTCTGTTTATAAGTTAAATGTAGAAATAGTTAATATTATCATTAGACAATTGTATTTAACTACTAGGATTCTTTCTGTGTTTCTTCAGCCCTCCCCAGGAAGTCCCATAAAGTGATGAACTCATCCATAAATCCTTTTGGTTCTCTAGCAATCGGTTTTAGAACCATTAGGATGAGATTTTACAATGTGCTAGAATGAGACTAGAAACACCTACTGAACAGCGAGCTGAAGAGAAGAGGAGGACCTGACTGCATCATGTTCTTCCTACGGTGTGGAGAAAACTTCCGGCTTCTGCCTGTGCTCTGTTTCAAAGAGAAACGTTCTTTCTTGCTTCCTTTAGTTGTGTTTAGCTAACCAAGCTTGTCAGTCTATGCTTCAGACAAGACAGATTTTCAAGGTCCATTGTCCCCATCTCCTGGCTAAATCTGAAAATGTTTAATGGTGTTAGCAGTCTTCCTAACTTTTTAGGTGTATTTTCTGAAAAGGGGAACAAAAAAACTTGTTTTCAAAATGAGAAGTAAAATATTATCTTTTGCGGTTGATGCAATAAAAATGTAAACCGATTCTTCCCATGTTTTGTCTCAATTTTTTACTACCACCTTCTGTAGTAAAAGTTTAAAGAGAAGCTGAACTGAAAATAAAAAAAATCAAAATAACCATTCACAGGTCATACTTACCTCCTGTGTAGTCTACTCCTTATCTCTTTCTCCTCTCCTGCGTCCCATTTGTCCACTGTGATCAATGGAATTCTCCGTCCTCCATTTTAAAAATGGCCATTACCCCATAATAGCTTCCTGGTCAGCACACTGTTAAACTGTAATATCACCCACTTGAGCCATAGGGAAACATGGACATTACCTTGCATATTCAGTTGTAACTGACAGCAGCTGATACATCACTGACAGCAACTCGTATATTTCAATTCTGACAAAATATTGTCAGAATTGGAAGGGATCACTGTAAGAAGAAAAGGGTGAGCTTCTGAGAGGAACTGACAGTGATGTAAGTATTTAATATTCATTTGCAACTACATCATGTGTTTATTTTAAATAATTTTACTCAGTTCAGGTTTCCTTTAAGATTCATATGTGAAACTTAAAGGGCAACTATCAAAGAAACTGTCATTCTGTAAACCCCACATACCTATAGAGCTATTAACATGTAACAAAATAAAGCTTTTCCTGTGTTTTGTATGACAGGCTGTGTGAAGGAATGCCTCCTACATCAGAGCCCTGTTTTTTGTTTTGGCAACGGATTGCAGGACCATACCATGTAGATAGGTGCCACTTCCCTGTCACTATTCGCAGAGAAATTACTTACTGTTTGTTTCTGCCCTGCCCACACACACTGCTTTCTCACAGATCATATGAGAACAGCTGAGATTTTTCAACTACAGAGAAAGGATCTAAAGAGAAAGAGCCTTACTTTATTCCTGTTCTTGGATGCTTACACTCACTATTCAGAATGAGCTCTTCCTGGCTGTAATCTTCACTTATTTCTTTGGAACCGAGTGAAGCAGAGAGAAACACAGGAACAGATAGCTCTGCTTTCTGTCGTTCTGAAGACATTTCAGTCGCAGGATTACAGTCAGTAAGGACTGTCTCTGTATGCTGGATGTGCTGGGCACAGTCCTCCATAGTAACGCCCACAGTGAAAACTGTTCATGCTGAAAGAAAAAATTCAATGGATGCTGCTACTAGCAAAGAATATCAAACTTTATTGAGGACCAAACTTTATTGAAGATCTAAAAACAATCAGAAACATGCAGGGCTTGATTCACAAAATGGTGCTAACTGTTAGCACGGGCATGCTAAACAGTTAGCACACAAAATGCCACTCGCGGACTATTGCGTGTACAATGCCCCGCGATTGCGTGATCGCGGATATTTGAACGCCATATCGCAGATTTGCCCAGTCGCACGCAAAAGTCTGCATTATCACGCGCAAATGTCCATGATCGCGGGGCTTTGCACACGCAAAAGTCCACGAGCGCGAGTGGCACTTCATGTGTTAACTGTTTAGCACGCCCATGCTAACAGCACCGTTTTGTGAATCAAGCCCTCAGACTGTGAGGAATCACAGAATATGGCATAATATCCAATCTCTACATGTGTAAAATACATATACCACCTGCTATTGGATATAATAAAGGTATCCCCTATTGCATAACAATTGTTACAATTGTTATAATAAAACTAATACAGCAAATTGCACTGTTCAGCACAAAAATGCTATCTACCACTGATACGACCTCTGAAACCAGATATGTATGTATAATTGCATATATAAAGCTAAATATTGGTACAATGGATGGAAATAAAAGAACAGGCAAGAAAAGTAAAAAGGGGAAAATATATTACGAGAGAGGTGATTGAGGCTGCATCTGTGTCCCCACGCACTCACTCAGGCTGTGCATTCCATGACCTACCGTCACTTCTCTGTAAATGTCATATTTTCTTCACATAAGTTATGAAAAGGTGAAATAAAGCCTTTTTATTACTATTTGCTAGTAATTATTAGAAATATATGTGGCATTTAGAATTTCAGCAAACTTTGATAGTTGTCCTTTAACCTCCCTGGCGGTGCATTTCTGCCTGGAATTATGAGTCAAAAGAGTCAAAAGCGGTACATTTTTTTCAAGAATTTTAGGCTTCCAATTCTTAAGTCGTAACTCACCAAAATATATCAGAATAAAGGCATGGTAGACATCCTGCGTATAAATAAAAGACTGGAACACACAATTGTTGGAATTATTACATTTATTAATAAGCTTAAAAAACAGTGAAACTGTACAAATAACACACCAGACCATACAGTATACCTGATACACCTCCCGCATGTGGTATATTTTGAAACAGGGAATGGCACAGAGGGGGACATCACAATTGGGGCAGTAGAAGCGTGATTTCATTCAGACTTTATTCCCTTTGTTATCAGTCTTAGGTGGCTGGCAGAGAGTAGTCAAAATCAAGGCAGAGGTCGGTGCAGGCAGTCGGCAGAGAGTAGTCGAAATCCAGGTAAAGGTTGGCGCAGGCGGCAGGCAGAGAGTAGTCAAAATCCAGGATGAGGTCGGTACAGGCCGCAAGCAGAGAGTAGTCAAAATCCAGGCAGAGGACGGTGCAGGCAACAGGCAAAGAGTAGTCAAAACCCAGGCAGAGGTTGGTGCAGGCTGCGGGCACACACTAGTCAAAATCCAGGCAGAGGTCGGTGGAGGCGGCAGGCATAGAGTAGTCAAAATCCAGGCTGAGGTTGGTACAGGCGGCGGGCAGAGAGTAGTCAAAATCCAGGCAGCGGTTGGTGCAGGCGGCAGGCAGAGAATAGTCAAAACCCAGACAGAGGTTGGTGCAGGCGGCAGGCAAAGAGTAGTCAAAATCCAGGCAGAGGTTGGTGTAGGCAGCAGGCAAAGAATAGTTAAAATTCAGGTTGAGGTTGGTACAGGCGGCAGGCAGAGAGTAGTCAAAATCCAGGCAGAGGTCAGTGCAGGCTGCAGGCAGAGAGTAGTCAAAATATAAGCAAAAATCGGTAACAGAAAGGCAGAAGCACTTAGCTCAGAAGCAGTTTTGAACCGCTATTTGTCGGCTATCCAGAGGATAATGGTGTGGGATATTTCTGAAGATACTGGCATGGGATTATCCAAAGGTAAGTATTTATGGTAAAGATCCTTAAAGGACTTACAGTATATGCTCATTTCTCCTGGGGAGAGGATGGGCATCTGGGGGATCCCCTTGGTAAAGGAGACCCACAGATGCCACCATGAACCCCCCAGGGCCTACACCCACAGGCAGGGGGTAGTTACCCACACTCTCCATCTGGGAACCATAGGTTAAGACACCAAAGAGTGCCCTCCCCCCTGCACCAAATAGGCAGAATACATACTGATGCAAACATACAGTGTATTTCTCATTTCTCCTGTCAGGGATGGGGTTAACTTTCCCAGAAGTCAGTGAGATCCTATGTGTATCATTCCCCTCACATGCAACGTATGAGATGCATTCCACGACTCACTACCGCACTTCCTCCTTCAAGCCAGAAGGAGGAAGGGCGGTGGTGAGTGGTGGAACGCGTCACAAAGGTCACATGTGAGGGGAATGATACGCATAGGATCTCACTGACTTCTGGGTAAGTTAACCCACACCTGCATTCATTAAGATTATGTCAGGAAGAATTCCCATTGGGCTGTTAAAAGACCAATATGGGGCACTGGAGGAAATTTTAAAGTGTACCTAAGATGTACCTAAGATGTATGCATACCTGAAGCTTCCTACAGCCCCCTCGGGCCTGATCGCTCCCACGGCGTCCTCTTCTCCCTCTCTTTTTGCCCACAACTGGCCTCGGAAGTGCTTCAACAGAGAGTGTATACAAAAGTCAAGTTCTCAATGGATACATTATAATATATAAATACAGCAGCTATGCAATACATTACAATGGCAGCTTTCAGAGCAGATAAACTGTACTTTGGGAACGTGTAATTTGTAAATGGACAATAAATACTTGTACATAAAAGCAAATATGATAACTGTTTGGGTAATAAAAAAGTAGGAAAAACAAACATTGTTACTGAATGCTCTGCCAGTTTAATCCTGTTTTTATTATTGCAAGTGTCTATTGATACTGTATCAATGAATGTACTGATATATCTCTGTACATTTTTTTTATATAAGTATATAATGGCATTTTATTAAAGGTGTTGCAAACGTTTTCCTTTTAATGTCAGTATGCTCTCACTTCTTTATGTTGTTTGCCTGGCATATGACTATTCCACGTGTTGATCTTGAGTTTGTTTAGCTGGAACTTTATAACGCTTCTCACCTCGAAAGGTGACCGTACTCTCGACACGACACCAAAAGCTATTGTTTAATGATTTCTGCAATTTCTAACAAGAGTTTCAGGAACAATAAACAATGAAATATGCTTCTGGTCACGGGTAAGCAACAAATGTATCAGTTAAACCTTTATTTTATTTATTTAACTGATTTTATTTTTACTCTTTTCAAAAAGTGTAACAGTAAAAAGAAAGGTAAAAAAAAAATTGTTGCAAAAACCTCCATGTGAAGAAAAAGTGCAAAGAGAGTATGTGGGGTGGGGGCCTTGGGTGGCTACAGGATCACAAAGCAAGTGAACCATAGCCAGAAATATCATAAGCAACATGGGGGGGAAAAGTTTCCATAAAGTTAGTTACAATCTTCAAAATAATTATAAATTAGAAATAAGTATTTACAATCTACCATATTATTTTAGAGCAACAGTGAGTCAAATCCTTATAGCAGCTAAGTCTATTTTTAGACCAGTTTTACATCTGGCTATTGCGTTGCAATACAATGCTTCCACCCCATCGCACTGCAACAGACCACAATGCAAAAAGTTATATGTATGTCAGTGGTGGGCCGAAATTTTGCATGTGCAAAATTTTGCATTGAAATTTGCAATTTCGCATCGTAATTGTAATGCGAATTTTCAGAGGAAAATCGTAATGAATTTGGTATGCAGCAACAGTAATATTTCATAATTTTGCAAAATTTTGTGCCGGGTTTAGCGGTTAATAGCAAAGTCCCCATACATGCTGATGCTGTTGTTACCAAAATTGCTACATGTATTAAAGGAATACTGTAGGGGGGGGGGGGGGGGGGTCGGGGAAAAATGAGTTGAACTTACCCGGGGCTTCTAATGGTCCCCTGCAGACATTCTGTGCCCACGCAGCCACTCCCCAATGCTCCGGCCCCGCCTCCGGTTCACTTCTGGACTTTAAAGTCTGAAAACCACTGCGCCTGCGTTGCTGTGTCCTCGCTCCCACTGATGTCACCAGGAGCGTACTGCGCAGTCCCAGTACGGTCTGCGCCTGCATAGTACGCTCCTGGTGACATCAGCGGGAGCGAGGATACGGCAACGCAGGCGCATTTGTTTTCAGACTTTAAAGTCTGAAATTCCAGAAGTGAACCGGAGGCGGGGCCAGAGCATCGGTGAGTGGCTGCGCGGGCACAGGATGTCTGCGGGGGACCATTAGAAGCCCTGGGTAAGTTCAACTCACTTTCCTCCGATCCCCCAACAGTATCCCTTCAAGGAGAATGTTGGGTACAAGTAAAAATAAAATTTTTTCAAAAAGTCTTCGTAGTTTTTGAGAAAATCGATTTTTAAATATGCAAAGAAAAATGTTTTTTTCTGAATTAAAAAAAAAAACATTTTTCATTTGCATTTATAAAATTGACTCTAAAACTATAAGGTCCTTTTTTGACTTGTTCCCACTATCCTCCTTAACATATGTAGCAATATGCATGGGGGATTTGCTATTTACTGCTAAATTTGGCATGACATTACGTGAAAACTACGCAAAATTTTAGGCAAAATTATGAATCCGTATACGAACTCAATTGAACTTACAAATCGTAATTACGTATAAGCGTAAATGCGAAAATGTATGTGAAATTTTGCGTAATCATAATTAGCCGATTATGATCATCACTGATTTATATGCCCCTGCGACAGAGTGTGCTGTGTGGGTCATATGCATAGTGAACCGCCCTTTCACAGCCCCTCGCCCTGTGAGGTACTTCCTGCTGGACTGCAAGTACATCGCTGGTATTCGCCGGTTCCCTTTCATTTTCATGTTGTTACGGCCCATGCACACCACCTCCGCCACCAAATTTCGAAATCCCTGCGTCGCCCATTGATTTACATGCATACCGCCACCACAGCATCGCCGCAAAAGTCCAGCAGTGACACCCTGTTGACTTTGCAGTGGGTTGGCAGCTTATCGGGCACTTCCAATGTGATGCGGAAGTGTGCTAGGCCCCATTGCCTTGCATTATCATTGTGTTACCCTGCGGTCCTCCAGTAGTGAGATGAATATGGAGGCTGCAATATTTATTTCCTTTTAACCTCTTGAGGACCGCGGTGTTAAACCCTCCTAGTGACCAGGCCATTTTTTTCTAATTGGGCCACTGCAGCTTTAAGGCCTCGCTGCAGGGCCGCACAACTCAGCACACAAGTGATTTCCCCCCCCCCTTTTCTCCCCACCAACAGAGCTCTCTGTTGGTGGGGTCAGATCGCCCCCAGGATTGTTTGTTTATTTTTAATAAATATTTATTTATTTATTTTTTATTAAATGTACCTGTTTTTTTTTTCTTACTCTCCCTCCCCCGTCAGCCTATCACAGCAGATCGCCCCTGAGTCCTCCAGGGGGACAGCTGTGTCACACGGAGGTCCCCAGTACAGCGCTGCCTTAGATCGCAGCTCTGTACTAAGTACATAGGCAATTTTGCAGTCTAACAGTCTCCTAGCTGCGATCCCCGCTGGGAGACTGATGGCGGAGTAGAGCTCTGTCATCAATGCGGAGATGGGCGCTCATTGGTTGCAGTAGTATCCGCATCACAAACACATGAAACAAGCATGCAGATAATCCAGTCAAACATCTGATCTGCATGCTTCTGCAGGGACTATGGTTAAGGCCTTGTTCACATCAATTAGTGCAGGTGGCTGTGCGATCGGAATGCAACACGTATGATTGCACGCCTTCTGCGCTGCTATGCGCTGCTGATCCCGTTAATTACAATGAATGAGTCAGCACTGCGAGTTCCTTGTAACTTCTGAGGTGACCGGTCGCCTCTGCGCCCGCACTTCCCCTCTCGTCATAATTAATGCGCACCTGGCTGATGCGTCCCAGGTGCACATTGATTATGACGAGAGGGGAGCGTCGGCGCAGAGGTGACCTCAAGTACAGCGTCAGCATAAGGGAGAAAGGGGCCTGTACAGCTTCAATTCTATGCCGGTCACCTCAGAAGATACAAGAGGAACGGAGGGGGACGCAGCCACAAGGGAGGTGCGATAAGAGACCGCACAACTCCCCATACACATAGTGTCCTTAGCTACCAGTAGGTCTTATTTTCAGGGGATGGCTTATATTTCAAGCATGCCTGAAAAATAAGCTAGGTCCGATTTTCGAGGTAGGTCTTATTTTAGAGGCAACACGGTAGGGTGTGTGTAAGTGTGGTTAAATGTGAAATTCATTGTTTGGAATATCACTGAAGGAGATTTGCTCCTTATAACTTCCTACATGCATGTGATTACCCTTCGCTTGGAAGGGAATGGGAAATAATCCCTTTGGCGACAGTTTGGGGTCTAATGTTGTACAGATGGGCCACTAGCCTTCAGACTAGCTAAGCATTCTGTGGCTAAAGGTGGCCACACACGATATATAAAATTATCATTTTACAGCAATTCTATAAACACCATCGGATTTCTGGAAAAATCTAAATCTTTTTTATTTTTCTATTTGAGCAATTTGCCGTTTTTGTCGATAAACTTTGATCAGGAATGGTGGATTTTCTGATCAGTTTTTATGAAAACTGAATGTTGTGTGGTAGATTGACAATGTATTAATATAAACACCCAAGCATTTTTCTCTGAGTTTTTAATCATTTTTTTTTTTCATAATTGGAGAAAAATGCCCGTGTGTGGTACATTGGTCAAATTTTTGAAATGTTACAATTAGCCAGAAAAATTGATTGCAATTCTTGAATTGGAAAGATGTTTAAAAATTGTACGGTGTGTTGCCACCTTAACCACTTCGTATCCAGACCTTGCTTCCCCCTTATAGACCAGAGACATTTCAGCCATGTCCCTATTTAATCAGCAATAACTTTATCCCTACTCATGACACTTAAATGATCTATATACCATTGTTTTTCAAGACAAACTAGGCTTTCATTGGGGGGGGGGGGGTGTTTTGTCCCAGAAAAAAAAGTTGTTTTCTATTCATTTTACTGGGAAATAGAGGAAAAAATTAAAATGCATTATTTCTCATTTTTTACCAGTTCCAGCTTAAAAATAAAAAGTGCTACTGTCATAAAAACCATGCCACCAGTATTATTTTCCCCAGTATAGATAGCCAGATGTGTCTCTAGTATCACCCCCTCCCCCCAGTATAGCCAGATATGTCCCCAATATCAGCACCCCAAGTATAGCCAGATGTGTTCTCCTGTATTTGCCACCCCCAGCATAGAGCAACAGATGTGCCCCTAATAATATTGCCCCTCATTTTAGCCAGATGTGCCACCTGGATCAGCATTCCCCCATTTTAGCCAGATATGCACCCAGGATTAGCACCCCCCCCCCCCCAACATATCCAAATGTGCCCCAAATATTAGGTTATCCCCCAGGGCAATCAGATGTGCCGCATTATTAGAAACCTCTCCCTCAAGTTGGCCAGATGTCCCCCGGTGATCTTAACATCCCCCTTTTAAATACCCCTCCCCCCAGGATCGATAGCCAGGTGCTCCCTACCCCATCAAGCAGCCCCCTTTGTGCACAAATCATTACAAAAAAAAAACATCAGCAAGCAGCCTCTCTCACCTTACCTCGTTCCTGCAACCATCCTGCAGCCCAAGCCTCTAATCCCTGCTCTGCAGTCAGCCCCATAATGCCGAATATCCAGGTCCCGGCTTGATGACGTCATCATGCTGGGACCTGGATATTCAGCATTACGCGGGGGAGTGCAGTGCGGGGATCGGAGGCTCGGGCTGCAGAATTGTCGCAGGAACGAGATAAGGTGAGAGAGGCTGCTTGCTGATGGTTTTTTAAATGATCTAGCCACGGAGGGGGAGAGATGAAGGATTGCTGCAGTTGGCTACTGCAGCAATCGTTCGTCCATGCGAGGGGGGACTAATTGGCTATAAGGGAACATGTTCCCTTTCTCCAATTAGTACTGCAACTGACAGTGTCAGGGGGCGCACTCAGGAGGGCGCCCAATCAGGCACAGCTGTGATAAAATGTGAAATCATATATCTACATCCTCGTGGCTTGGATGAAGTCACAGAGGACGTAGATATACGGTAGTGGAGGAATAAGTGGTTAAGGAGGATGGGACACCAAGCAGGACATTATAGAGCAATTTTCTGCAGGCAAGGAGAAAGGCGAGAACCATGAAAGCCTCGGTGGTAATTTAGGATACATCATGCCAGTTTCTTAAAGGGAAACTGTAAGTTTAAAAAGTAAAGAAACATACTTTGCTAGAGAGGGAGAAGCCTCTGGATCCTAAGGAGGCTTCCCTCATCCCCTTCAGCCAGCCTGATCCATTGCTGGCACCTCTGAACAGACCATAGCAATAGTAACAACAAAGGCCTGCCTGCACAGGAGCACTGGTGGTTCCTGCAAAAATAGCCGTGCTGTTCGGGTCTACTCTTATGTGCAGGCTGGCCTATTTCCACTGGAGCTCAAGTGGAAAGCCACCAGTGCGTATGCTTGCAGTGCCGACAAGTGGACTTGAGATGGTCCCTCCAAGTGGCCGCTTCTCCTGAGGATGATGGGGAAGCCTTTTTAGGATACCCTCTCCCCCACCTCCCCCTCCCCCACCACCACCACCACCACCAGGGGCTCCAAGGTGCACTTTTTAAGCTCCAGCATCACTTTAAAGAGGAGCTGTTAGGTATAAGGTCTCAGAGAAAATAAACACATATATCAGTAGCTAAAGATTGGCTGTACTTACATTACATATGCATTTCACTGTCCACGTTTGGATTTCACAGAATTTGTATATAGTATATGCAGAGATAGATACTCCTGACAGCTCATGGCAGGCTCCATGTTTTTCTGTCAAATGTGTCGTCATGTCCTGCCTGCTTCCTGATCACAGATAAGCTTGTACTAAATAACACAGTGTGCAGTGAATATTAATGAGCCATGTGGCTAGGAACAATAGCTGACTCCTGCAGTGTACTCTGCCCGAGATTTATCAGTGCTACGCGCTGGACTGATTACACAAGCTGCTGTAACGTCTCATTAGCAGCCGAGGGGAGGGCCCCAGAATGCTTTGCAGTTTAGTATGCGGCTTGCGTCTTTATGGGTCTATAACAGCCTTTAAGATAAGCACACATCAAAGGTAACTAAGATTTTTATCTTCACTAATTGCTTTTGGGCTTCCTTCTAAACTGTTTAACACAGGAGAATAGAGGTTTAAATTAGCTTCTGCAGCCTGACAGTTACTCTTTAAGCAACATTGGACGCCTGCTGTACACACACACGATAAACAATCAATCTTCGACCAGCATGGTCATTATCGGCTGATTCAACTGACTTTAGTCTAGTGTGGGTAGGTAGCTTAATGACCATCACACACCCAAAAAAGGATGTGGTTAATAGAGAAGTAACAGGTTTCATTATTCTTGACCAAACACATTCTCCAGCCACACCCCTTTGCTCTTACTTTACATCTGCACAATGTACCATCACTGAATTTGATTTAGGAGCTAAGTTGTTTGCATATAAAGCTTGGCCAGGCCATTTGTCGAAGGTCTGCACCCTGGGCAACCTTCAGGTAGGTCACTTTCTGACTGAGACATATTAAACATTCTTATGAAAGGGAGATTTAAAAATTCCTTAATTTGCCCTATGAAATAACAAGTAATATAATTCAATTGTGATTTGCTTTAAAAAAAAATACCTTTATTTGCCTAAATAGACAATTCAAATAAGACAAACCATCTATCTATCTATCTATCTATCTATCTATCTATCTATCTATCTATCTATCTATCTATCTATCTATATGAAACAACTTATCTTGCCCTTATATTCTCAAAAAAAAATATTTATTTTAGTTTATAAGAATTCAGAAAGATTACTTAGATAATAGTAACAATGATATGCTATGCAATGCTTTAGAATGGTATATTTTTCTTAAACACAAAGGATTCAGAATAGCTCTATAGAATTTTTTACTTTTCAGTGCATTCAATTTTCAAAAAAAGTTTTTTTCTTTTTTTAAAACATATTTACAAATCAAACTCTCTCTCTCACTGTCCCAAATTAAATCGACTTTTCTCCTAAGTTTTCTCACAGAAGATATGTTTTTTACATGTATCAATACAATTCCTTTAAATCCTCCAGCAAGAAAGACATTTTTCAGTAGAGAAGATAAATATGTATCTCCTGGGAGAAAAGTCAGGAGAAAGGTTTATTAGTGATGATTGTAATCTGCTAATTGTGATTGTGTTAAATTTCGCCTACATTTTTGCAGTTATGGCCATTGCGTAATTACGATTTGGACATTCCATTGATTTTGTGGAAATCAATTGTATTTTTTACGTAATTTTGTGCCAACTTTAGTGGTATATAGCTATTGTCACCAACATTGGTTATTTTAAGAAAAAGAGTAGGAACAAGTCAAAAAAGTAGTTTGTTGTTTTTGAGAAAATCGATTTTACAAATGCAAAGGAAAATTGCTTTTTAAATGTCATTTTTTTCTGACAAAACACTTAAATGCCCCCACCGATCTAAAAAAGGCCTGGGATCCCCCTTTTTGACAACCACCATAATGTCACAATCAGCTAAATAAACCACACTGGACTCGACATCTCCAGTATACTGTAGGTAAGTGAAGGCAAGAGTATATAGACCATATAAAGATCTTGAAGCAATATGTTGTAGGGTAGATGCAAACCCTGTGGTATTATAATTATTTCAACCACAGAAAAGTTCTCCTGGGACAATAGGTTATGATCCAGTTAAGCCAATAACTGGCTTAACTGGATCTAGATATGGATTATGCTGGAACCCTCCTCATTCTGGTCTACTCCTGGTCCCTATCCCTTTACCTGGGTGATACACTTCTACTGCACGCTTCCTGCCAGTGGGAGCAGGAAAATCGGGTGCTTATGAGAAGTGGAAAAATTGGGTGCCGACATTCACTCTAATGTTAACCACTTAAGGACCAGGGGATTTATTGCCTGATCTGTGCTGCGTGGGCTCTCCAGCCCGCAGCACAGATCAGGATTGAGCCAGGGCGACCAGACTGCCCCCCTTTTTTCCCCACTAGGGGCATGTCCCGCTGGGGGGGGTCTGTTCGCCGCCGGCAATCTTTGTGTTGCGGGGGGGGGAGGGCTCCTCAGCAGCAGCACCACCGTATGATGTCAACACCGGGGATTTCTTCCCCGCGTGTTTACATTTAGCTTGCGAGCCGCGATCGGAGGCTAGCAGGCTGTTCACGGAGACACCCTCCGTGAACTGACATGGAACGGCCGCATGGAAACACCACTGCAACCTGCATCCGCCTATTGGCTGACATTGGGGTCGTTAAGTGGTTAAATATCAGATATTGGGCGCAAAACTGGACAATTTGGGTGCCCATTAAATAATGGGAAATTTTTCATTTTGAGAATTAGTGGTTTGTAAAACTGTTAAATAGTGGGAAATTTTTGGTTTTCGGGTTTTGGGAATTTTGTTTGTAAAATATCTTTTTAAATTTGTTTTGACAATTATCGTTGTTTTTTTTTTGTCAATTATGGTTAAAACTGTTTTAACATTTTGAAATTAGTTTTGAAAATTATAATTTTTTAAATTAGTGTTCTAAAATATAAATGATCGTTTTAACTGTTTTAACATACTGAAATTCATTTTGAGGATTATAATTTTGTAAATTATCCTTTGGAAATATATTATCTTACAAATCTATCGCTTATGGTTTTGAAATGTATTATCTTACAAATGTACTGCATTTTGTATTTATGTTTTTGCAGCAGAGAAAGGGGGTTTTAGGGTTAGGTGTCAGGAAGCAGGGTCTTAGTGTTAGGAAACACCAGGGAAGTATTAGGGTTAGGCACCACCAGGGGGGTCTTAGGGTTAGGCAACACCAGGAGAGTTAGGTACTACCAGGGTGGTTCTTAGGGTTAGGCACCACCAGCGGTGTCTAAGGGTTAGGCACCACCAGGGGGTCTAAGGGTTAGGGATAGGTAGAGGGAGGATTCTGTGTGAGAGTAGGGTTAGGTTTAGTAGTAGTAAATAGTGTTGCTCATCACAACCTCGTGATCAAGGGTAACCCGTGATCACATGCTGTTTTTTTCTGATCACAAGCTTGGATTCCGAATTCGTGATCACCTCTTGATCATGGATTCAGTTCCAAATGCACTCGTGATCATGGTCCAAATCCGGCTCGTGATCATGGTCCAAATCTGGCTTGTGATCATGGATTTATGAATAACCTCAAAACCCGCCGACTTTAGAGGTTAATAGCAAAACCTCCTTACATGATATAAACACCAGATGTGCAGGCTATGTTAAGTAGAACAGTGGGAACAATGGGAATTTTTCTTTTTCAAAAAGACCTTATAGTTTTTGAGAAAATCGATTTTTAAGTTTCAAAGAAAAACAGTATACATTTAAATGTGGTAAATGACAGTTAATGTATTTTCTGCATTTACATGTATACTTTTTTCCTTTGAAACTTTAAAATCGATTTTCACAAAAACTATAAGGTCTTTTTGAAAAAATGTTTTCCCCTTGTTCCCACTGTCCTACTTAACATACCTGGCAAATTTGGTGTTTATATCATGTAAGGGGGCTTTGCTATTAATCTCTAAATTCGGCGGGTTTGGGCGGGTTTTAAATCACAAATACTTTTTTTATTTGAAACTTTAACATCTATTTTCTCAAAATCTTTAAGGTCTTTTTGAAAAATGTGTTTTTACGTTGTAGCCACTGATCACCTGTATAATCCATGAAATTTTGGTGATTGTAGCATGTATGGGGGCTTAGCTATCAACGTTAAAGTCAAATCTGTGATCACAGCCGTGACAGATTCTACATGTAATCACGGCTAAAATCTGAGTCAAATTCGAAGCTCCGATTTAAATCAGGATCACTATCACGGCATATCGGGATTTCGATTCTGCCCTTGCCGGATTAACTCGAATTCGTAATTGGGGGGTATCCGAGCATCACTACTAGTAAAATATCCATAATATTTATGTAATGATTAGTGTAGCAACTCAGACGTCTGATTATGTGTGATCTGCAGAATCACCAATAATACAGACGCTATACCTGATTATGTGGAAAGATGCAAGGTATGTGTAGTGCTTGGTGCAACAATAGACTGGGCCTTACCAGAGGAGCTGGTAGGCACTATAAGAACTCAGCAACAATAAGTAGCAAGACCTCACCAGAGGAGCTGGTGGGTAATTATAGAAAACAGTAACAATAGGTTTAGCAAGACCTCACCAGAGGAGCTGGTGGGTACTTATAGAAAACAGTAACAATAAGTTTAGCAAGACCTCACCAGAGGAGCTGGTGGGTACTTATAGAACACAGTAACAATACGTTTAGCAAGACCTCACCAGAGGAGCTGGTGGGTACTTATAGAACACAGTAACAATATGTTTAGCAAGACCTCACCAGAGGAGCTGGTGGGTACTTATAGAACACAGTAACAATAAGTTTAGCAAGAGCTCACCAGAGGAGCTGGTGGGTAGTACTTATAGAACACAGAAACAATAAGTTTAGCAAGACCTCACCAGAGGAGCTGGTGGGTACTTATAGAACACAGTAACAATAAGTTTAGCAAGACCTCACCAAAGGAGCTGGTGGGTACTTATAGAACACAGTAACAATAACTTTAGCAAGACCTCACCAGAGGAGCTGGTGGGTACTTATAGAACACAGTAACAATAACTTTAGCAAGACCTCACCAGAGGAGCTGGTGGGTACTTATAGAACACAGTAACAATAAGTTTAGCAAGACCTCACCAGAGGAGCTGGTGGGTACTTATGGAACACAGTAACAATAAGTTTAGCTGAGCCTCACCAGAGGAGCTGGTGGGTACTTATAGAACACAGTAACAATAAGTTTAGCTGAGCCTCACCAGAGGAGCTGGTGGGTACTTATAGAACACAGTAACAATAAGTTTAGCTGAGCCTCACCAGAGGAGCTGGTGGGTACTTATAGAACACAGTAACAATAAGTTTAGCTGAGCCTTACCAGAGGAGCTGGAGGGCACTATTAGAATACAGTAACTGATTAGTTTAGCTGAGCCTCACCAGAGGAGCTGGTGGGCACTATTGAGAATACCTCACCAGTGGTGAGGGCCGACTGGTGAGTCGGAGCGTCAGACAGGCTGGGTTCGGCAACCGAGAGGCAGATACAGTACAGAGTCAGAAAGCAAAAGAGTAGTAGGTAATCAGGCAGGGATTCGGCAACTATATCAGATGGGCAGAAGTACAAAGAGGAGTAGCAATTAGCAGAGTCAGAGGTTAGCCAGAATCATACACAGAATATCAATAATATACAGTAAACAATCTCCTAGTCTTGTGTGAAATCCCTGGTTTCCTCCCAGATCAAAGCACACCGGATACTAGTCTAAGGTCTGAGCGCTAGCACATAAGTATTCGCAACCGCAGACAAGTTGCGAGTGAGCAGCGACGGCTTAAGAAGCAGAGTAAACCTCCAAGCCGCGCCCACTCCAGTCAGCCAATCCTGAGCGGCGAACGTCCGCTCTGACGTCAGCCGACCAGCGGGTCAGCTGACGCGCCTCCTCCCAGTATAAAGGTCCCGTCTACGCGCGTGGCCGCGCGATACAGAAACCTTATGTGCAAATGACAATTCCGTCCTCGGCGTGTTAGACGCAGAGGGAACGGAAGAAGACTCTGAATGCGGAACCGAAGCGGCTGCGGAGACACCCTGTGTGCCCGCAGCCGCATGTGTTACAATTTACCAATTTTTACTATGCTCATTACGAATGTTAATATATTTTTTTTCATCGTTATATACTATATTTTGTGATTTTAGTTTCACCCGCCACTCTTTATTACCGTCATACTAATATTTTTATCATTCTTCAGATAAAGATGAAAAAATGATAACAATAACCAAAATATTTGGCTTTGCAATACTTAAAATAATAAATATTTAGAAACAATTGCTGTTTTTAACCTACATTTATTTGCGAACCAGTATTTTCCTTATTGCTGCTGAAAAACAATGATTTTAGCTTTATCCTGCGCCCTTTTTTTTTTTTTAATAGCGCCTCTATTGTGTCGATTTCATGCATACCCTGCCAGTATCATATTCTACAGCAATAACACATATTTAGCACATATATTGCTGTTTACACTCTCCTTTGTTTTGCACTTTACTATTGATTGTGTGTGTGTGTGTATATATATATATATATATATATATATATATATCATCTCTTATCTGGAACTCTCTTCCACAGCCTGTACGTCATGCTCCAAACCTGGACATCTTCAAACGCACTCTTAAAACACACCTTTTCAGACAAGCTTATAACATTCTATAGCCCTTATTTACTTAACTGACACAACGTAATCAGTGGCAAAGGGTCACTGCCTCATCCATCCTCCACCCCCTTACCTAGTGTGTTCCCCACTACCCATTAGATTGTAAGCTCGCAAGGACAGGGTCCTCCTCCTAATGTTTACTGTTTTAGTCACAATACTTGTGCTGCTTGGAACTCTGTTGTACATTTTGTTAGTGTATCTATGTTCCCCTTGTTGTCTTATTGTGCTTTGTAAAGCGATGCGGAATATGTTGGCGCTATATAAATACAAAATAATAATTATATATATACTGTATTTATACAGGATCTTCTCAAAAAATTAGCATATTGTGATAAAGTTCATTATTTTTTGTAATGTACTGATAAACATTAGCCTTTCATAGATTTTAGATTCAAATACACACAACTTAAGTAGTTCAAGCCTTTTATTGTTTTAATATTGATGATTTTGGCATACAGCTCATGAATATCCAAAATTCCTATCTCAAAAAATTAGCATATTTCATCCGACCAATAAAAGAAAAGTGTTTTTAAAACAAAAAAAGTCAACCTTCAAAATGGTTTACTAACCATGGTATTACTGTGCTCAATTCTCCTGACCTGAACCCCATAGAGAATCTGTGGGATATTGTGAAGAGAAAGTTGAGAGACGCAAGACCCAACACTCTGGATGAGCTTAAGGCTGCTATCGAAGCATCCTGGGCCTCCATAACACCTGAGCGGTGCCACAGGCTGATTGCCTCCATGCCACGCCGCATTGAAGCAGTCATTTCTGCAAAAGGATTCCCGACCAAGCATTGAGTGCATAACTGAACATAATTATTTGAAGGTTGACTTTTTTTGTTTTAAAAACACTTTTCTGTTATTGGTCAGATGAAATATACTAATTTTTTGAGATAGGAATTTTGGGTTTTCATGAGCTATATGCCAACATCATCAATATTAAAACAAAAGGCTTGAACTACTTCAGTTGTGTGTAATGAATCTAAAATATATGAAAGTCTAATGTTTATCAGTACATTACAGAAAATAATGAACTTTATCACAATATGCAAATTTTTTGAGAAGATCCTGTATATATACTTATAGCTATTGATTGTGTGCATATATATATATATATATATATATATATATATATATATATATATATATATATATATATATATATATATATATATATATATATATATATATATATATATATATATATATTTGACACTTATAGCTGAGCCTAGGTTCATATACTGGCACACAGATTGATCAATCTGTGCACAGCTGATATATTATTGGTATTCCAGGCTTGATAGTAAGTTTATTGGATATATTGGCTTATGATTTCATTTCATGTGGACTTGTTGTCTTGAGGATTGTTTTTAATTGTTCTTAATTTAACTTTCAAAAATGTTTTATTGTTTTGTTTTCAACATTATCAAAACAGTGAACAGGAGATATACAATACAAAGTATAAAGTACACATGACAGCCTTAAATATACATTGTTCAGCTAGATATATCTCCAGAGGGTAGGAGAAAAGAAAAGGGGGTGTATCAGGCACAGCGATGACCGCCGAAGCGGGCTCAGTCCACATAAAAACTTTCGGCCGTTGGCAGCCGCGAGGCATCAAATACCAACAGCCTTCATAACCCAAGCCTATAGCTATAACACATTTGCAAAAGGCCCGGCAGCAGAAGTTGCGGGCCAGCTCTCAGGGCTACTGAGACCTGAGGGCAAGAAGGGGTGGGGGGGGGGAAGGAGGGGAATAAGACAAACAAAAAAGAAGAGGGAGATGAAAGGCGCAGGAAGAGGGTGTTGAGAAGACAGACTGAGAAAGAGTAAGAGGGTAGAGATCTGAAGAGGAAGAGAAGACTAATAGGAAGAGTGGAAGAAAGAAGAGAGGAAAAGAAGGTCACAACCAGCCTGCTATTGGGCATGAAAAGGAAGAGTTCGTCTGGGGGTCTAAGATATTGGGGAGGGCGCATGATATCTGCCTCTGGTTAGACTTCGGTGACGTTTTGTGGGATCCAGTGGGAATAATTTATGAAATAGGGCTTCCAGACTTTTTCAAATTTAGGCAGGGAGTCATCCAATATAGCCTTCATCCTGTCAAAGCACAAGGCGGAGCTTAAGTTGGACTTAAAAATGTCAAATAATAATAAGGGGGTTCTCCAGGAGCGGGCTATTACCCTTTTAGCTGCTAATAGGATATGTTGTAGTAGCTTATATTGGGGGATGGTGAGCTCCTGGGGTTTCATACCGAGAAGGGCTATTTGTGGCGATTTGGGCACCTGCGTTTTGAATATAGTGTATATTACCTGGTAGACCCTGATCCAAAATTTGCGTGCTTTAGGGCATTGCCACCAGGTGTGTAAGTATGTTCCCGGTTGACCACAACCCCTGAAGCAGAGGCCTGAGACACCTGGCTTAAATTTGGCTAAGCGGTCTGGCGTCAGATACCATCTGAGAAGGACCTTGTATTGCGTTTCCACCAAGGATGCACTAATAGAGCACCTGGGGGTAAGCTTCCAGATGTCGTTCAGGTCCTCAACCCCAATAGTCGTGTCCAGTTCCCGTTCCCATTTTAGTATATATTGTGGTTTTGGCAAGGAGGGCGGGGAGGCCACACATCTGTAAATCATCAAAATTAGGCCTGGGGACATAGGATCAGAGGAACACACATGTTCAAAGCAAGATCTAGTCAGTAAGGATGTCCTGCGGTTGAGGATACTATTTATAAAATGAGAGATCTGAAGGTATCGAAAGCGTTCAGTATCGGGTATCTGCCTATGCTCCTTCAGTGCGGCAAATGTTTTGACCGAGCGGTCAGTGACTAGGCTATAAATTGTAACAAGGTTGTTCTGTTGCCACCATCTGAAGGCTGTTTGATTATGTAATCCTGGGGGAAAGGAAGGGTGGCCTAGAAAGGAGAGGAGAGGTAAGTGAGGGGATATAAGGCTGCCCTTTTCTTTAATTCGGTTCCAAATTTTTAGGGAGTGCGAAACAATTGGGTTCTTTATTTTATTACTATGTTGCCTTTCCAGCCAAAGAAGATTGCGGAGTGCAACAGGGTGGCAAATTGCACTCTCGATGCTGCACCAGAGGGGGGGTTGAGATGTGACGAACCAGGCCGTCAACTGGGCTACCTGGGCAGCCATGTAGTATATAGCAATGTTTGGGACCCCTAGACCTCCATCAGTGCGCAGCCTATAGAGTGTCGTCCTCGCGATTCTAGGGCCTGAGCCCTTCCATATGAAAGCGAGTAGGCGTGTTTGGATTTTCTTGAGAAAGGAGGGAGGGACCTGCACCGGGAGTACTCTGAACACATATAGTAATTTGGGTAGGATCACCATTTTGATGGCGGCAATGCGGCCAATCCAGGAAATAGCATAGCGTTTCCAACATTCAAGAAGCTGTGTGATTTCCTGGAGTAACCTGGGGTAGTTGGCACTGAACATATCTCCATAGCTACCAGTGAGATTAACGTTAATTGTTCTTAATTTAAATATTATATGAAGGCAACATTTTGATAATAATACGGTATGTAAATTATTCATCTAATCCTTTAGACCTGTTTATGGGTAACCCCCCCCCCCACACACACACACACCATACACACACACACACACACCATACACACACACACACACCATACACACACACACACACCATACACACACACACCATACACACACACAATACACACACACACCATACACACACACACACACACCATACACACACACCATACACACATACACACACACACACCATACACACACACACACACACCATACACACACACACACACACCATACACACACACACCATACACACATACACACACACACACCATACACACATACACACACACACACCATACACACATACACACACACATTCACACACACACACACACACACACACACACACACACACACACACACACACACACACACACACACACACACACACACACACACACACACACACACACACACACACACACACACACACACACACACACACACACACACCACCACCACCACCACCATCGCCTGCACATTTGCTCTGTTTTCTATACCAATGGGTCACTACTGAATGTGCAAATGATCTCTTTCTTTTTTTGCCCCTGTAAGCCAGGCAAGCATTTAGAACCACTGGTGTATAGCCAGCCTATAGCTTTTAAATATTACACAGCCCAAAACAGGCTGTCTACATGTGGGGTTGATATGGCTGTGTAATATTTAAAGCTATAGGCTTGCTATACACCAGTGGTTCTGGATGTTTGCCTTGCTTACAGGGGCGTAAAGAGATAATTTGCATATTCAGTAGTGGTGCATTGTGGGTAACCACAAATGTTCACTTATAGCTGAATTATTGCAAGTTTCCTTCTATTTTAAGAAGGCAAATTTCCCCAAGCATTGCTTATTAGTAGGATGGCTTTTCTGTTTCTTTTATCCCCCTATACATTCCTAGTGGTTTGAGTCGCCCTGATCTGCTTGGTTACTCTGCTATACCAATGGCAAACTCTATTGGTTGAGTGTGGTATACACCAAAGGCATCCATGAAATAAAGGCGCAAGGAAATAAGGGTGCGGGTGGACAACAACATCGTAGTAAACGATAAATATATTTTTCAACTGAGTATGTAGTGATACACATTGTTGGTTAACGATAAATACTGTTGTAAAAAAAAAAAAGAGAAATAATAACTAAAAGATATTAACTTTAGATATCGTTACACAATTCAACAATACAGCTTAACCCAACCCTACCCTCACACAGAACCCTCCCCTGGTGGTGCCTAAAACTAACCACTCGCTTAACCCTAGCCAACCCCTCGGTGGTACCTAACCCTAACCCCCCTGTAACGATTGGTGTAGCACACAGACGTCTGATTATTGTGTGATCTGCAGAATCACCAATAATGCAGACTCTATACCCGATTATGTGGTGATCTGCAGTATCACCAATAATGCAAGTATAGAAGGCTGAGAAACAGAGGTGTAAAGTGTTTGGTGCAACAGAAGATAAATAATAGACCTTACCAGTGGAGCTGGTAAAGTACTATCAGTCACAGGAGAAGTAACAAAGTTTGGCTAAATCTTACCAGGGGAGCTGGTAAGGTACTATCAGCACAAGCGACTGAGTAGTTTAACTAGACCTTACCAGAGGAGCTGGTAAGGTACTATCAGTCACAAGAGCTGTATAACTGAAACTAAACCTCACCAGAGGAGCTGGTGGGTATTATAATCAATAGAGCACCTCACTAGTGGCAAGGGCCCAGTGGTGAGTAGAGAGGTCAGACAGGCAAGGTTTGGCAACTGAGAGGCGAATACAGTACAGAAACGTGAGGCAGAAGAATAGTGAGTTATCAGGCAGAGATACAGAAACTAAGGTCAGATAGGCAGAAGTACAGAATCGATGAGCAAAAGCAAGGTCAGAGTATAGCCAGAATCATACACAGGTAATCAGTAATACAATAACAATAGTCCTAGTCTTGTGTGAAATCCCTGGTTTCCTCCCAGATCAAAGCACATCAGATACTAGTCTAAGGTCTGAGCGCTAACACGAGTGTATTCGCAACAGCAGACAAGCTGCAAATGACCGGTGAAGGTTTAAGAAGCCGAGGAGAGCTCAGAGCCGTGCCCCTACCAATCAGCCAATCCGAGCAGCGTGAGTCACCTCTGACATCAGCCGACCGGCAGGTCAGTTGACGCACCTTCTTCCAGCATAAAGGTCCTGTCTCCGCGCGCGCCCGCATGATACAGCGACCCTATGAGCACGAAACAGCACCGTTCCTGGCGTGCTAGACGCCGACGGAACGGATGTGGCCTGTGAACAGGGATCAAAGGTGTACCGTGTCCGCAGGCGCTATATTTGCAGATGTTACAGTACCCCCCCCCCCTCTAGGCGTGGACTCCAGACACGATTCATCTCGAGTGTCAAGACACCAATCATGGGACTTCTCCACCAGTTTATCTGCCCCAGCGAACCCAGGGAGGGATGGAGAGGGATGTCCCTGAACAAGTGAACCCAAACAAAGGATAGAGGAAGATATGGACTCTCTTGACCTAGCTGGCAGAGCCCAAATTATATCCCCTGGAATGAACTCCCATTCCTCAGACTGTCTTTTGTTGTCTAATAGAGAAGAGTCTATAAGTGAAGTCTGTTCAACCCGATAATCAACAGCTGCCAGAACAATTTTTTTCGGGAAGAATGCCAACTGGAGTGGCAGGCTGCACTGACTCAGGCTCAAAGCATCTAGACAACGCGTCTGCTTTCGCGCTTTTGCTACCTGGCCTGTAGGTAATAATAAACCTGAAACGCGTGAAAAATAACAACTACCGAGCCTGTCTGGGGTAAGACATTTGGCACTTTCAATATACTCTAAGTTTTTATGGTCCGTATATACTGTTATAGTGTGCTCAGCCCCCTCCAGCCAATGTCGCCATTCCTCAAATGCGAGCTTAATGGCTAATAGCTCGCGATTCCCAATGTCATAATTTTTCTCAGCGGGGGAGAATTTCCTAGAAAAGTAAGCGCAGGGATGCAATCTGCCTTACAAGCCAGAATGCTGGGATAACACAGCCCCCACTCCAATCTCTGAAGTATCCACTTCAACAATAAAGGGAAGGGACACATCCACATGTCTCAAGATGGGGGCTGCACAAAACAACTGTTTGAGAGATGAAAAGGCGGCTTGTGCCTCTGACGACCAGTTGTAAGTGTCTGCCCCCCTCTTCGTAAGTTCCGTAAGAGGTGACACTACAGAAGAAAAGCCTTTCATAGATCTCCTGTAGTAATTGACGAAGCCAAGGAAGCGCTGGAGTACCTTCAACCCCACAGGCTGAGGCCACTCCAGTACAGCAGATCCTTTCTTGGGGTCCATGGATAAACCTGCAGTGGAGATCACATACCCCAAAAAAGGAATCTCCGAAACCTCAAAAAGGCATTTTTCTATCTTGGCATACAAGGAGTTCTGCCGTAACTTCCTCAAGACATATCTAACATGTTTTCTGTGTTTGGCCAATGTAGGGGAAAAAATGAGGATATCATCCAAATAGACAAGGACAAATTTTCCCAGAACCTCTCTGAACATCTCATTAATCAGATCTTGGAAGACGGCGGGTGCGTTGCACAACCCGAAGGGCATAATGAGATACTCGTAGTGCCCGCCGGGCGTGTTAAATGCCGTCTTCCACTCGTCACCCTCTCTTATACGGATCAGGTTGTATGCCTCCCTGAGATCAAGTTTGGTAAACACACCAGCCTCAGTAACCTGAGAGAATAAATCATCGATCAGGGGTAGAGGATAACGATTTTTTACTGTAAACTTATTCAAACCCCTGTAATCGATACACGGCTGCCTGAGGCCACCGTCCCTTTTTTTTTTACAAAGAAGAAACCTGCCCCGGCTGGGGACCTAGAAGGACGGATGAAACCTTTGTCCAAATTGTCAGTGATATATTCCTGCATAGCAAGCTTTTCGGGCCCAGACAAATTATACAGATGGCCCCTAGGGGGTATACAAGCTGATCTTAAATCTATGGGGCAATCAAAGCTTAAATGGGGTGGAAGCTTGTCTGCAGCCCGGGGACAGAATACATCTGCGAAATCAGAATATTGACTAGGCAAACCCTCCACCTGGACTTCCGTGGCTCATACCGTGACTTTCCCCAAACAATATTGCTGACAGAAAGAGGACCAACTTAGTAATTGTCTGGAACTCCAGTCAATCCGAGGGGAATGCTTCTGAAGCCAAGGCATACCAAGGATCACCGAGGAGGTTGCCATTTTGAGAACAAGAAATTGTATTTGTTCTCTATGGAGAACCCCAATCTGACATAACAATACAGGAGACTGCAAATGGGGTTGTTTTCCCTGTTGTGGTGAGTTATCCACTGCAGTAAGAATGAACTGATGTCCCAACGACTGGAGAGGAAGGCCGAGCTGAACTGCAAAATCATAATCCATAAAGTTGGCTGCTGAACCCGAGTCTATGAATGCCTGTGTTTCCTGGACTTGATCTCCCCTGGTAATCGTGCATGGAAGGAGTAATCTACTATCTCCTATCGGAACAGCTGAGTCACCAACCGCGGTACCACTGACCACCAGAGAGCGATATAAAGTGTCCGTCTCCTTGAGACAATCTTGAACCATATGATCTGTCTCAGGCGTCGGGGAACAGGATCTCGAACAAGATCTCCCTCAGCCTCGGGAAACTCGAAGTAATCGGGTTGTCCCGAGTCATCCTGAGAAAGCGAAGGCACCACCCCAGCTTTCTTAATGAACTTAGCCCGAGTCCGTCTCTGATGTTGAACGGTCGATCTTAATAGTCAAAGATATCGCCTCGTCAAGGGACCTAGGTTCAGGGTGACCTAACATCAATTCGGCCACAGCGTCAGACAATCCCGATAAAAAGCAATCAAGTAAAGCATGCTGCCCCCATCTAGTCGTCACTGCCCACCTTCTAAACTCTGCTGCATACATCTCTACAGTGTTATGACTTTATCACAACCATAGAAAAACAAACTTCCGGCACCATCACCAGGCTCAATCCTCAATATGTTTTAATGATGTTGACAAAACTTTCCATCCATTGTCCACAAATTACAAGATATAGTGCACATACCCGTTAGCAGCCTCCACCGTGGGGCAATGTGGGAGCAGCGGTCCGCCTAACGACCATTTCGCTTGATGTAAGCTTCTTCTGAGGCTCTATGTTGTTCTATGGTTGTGATATTGTTTGTTCTTTTCGACTTCCTGAGCACATCAAAGGCCACATACCCCAGCATCAGACTCCTAAAGGTCCTACCTAAAACGACCCAGGCAAAGCAATGCCAATTACTTTTTTCTTTTGAAGATATAAGTGTTATGACTTTGTCTGAGGGCCTTAAGCTTCCTCTCTGACGTTATTGCTAAATCGGGATCATCGTATATACCTGCCATAGCCTTAAAGAAATCCTGCACAGAAGCCAAAGCCTCATGGTTATCTGGGAGATAATAGGCCCATGACTGCGAGTCTCCTGATAATAAAGTCTTTATTAAAACGACCCTCTGGCTTTCAGACCCTGATGCCGTAGGACATAATTCGAAATATGAAAGGCATTGATTTTTAAAATTCTGAAAATCGGCCCTATGCCCAGAAAACCTTTCTGGAAGAGGTAGTCTGGGTTCCAGAACAAGAGGGGATGACACTGGTGTAGCATGTGTTGAAATGTTTTGGAGGGCCTCAGATAGTTGGTAAATCTGAGTCTGTTGAGTGCTAACTGTGAGAGACAGTCGATCAACAGCCGTAATCAACACTTCCACATGACTAGCCAGTGTATCCATGTTTTTTTCTGGTCTGCTGTTCTGTAACGATTAGTGTAGCCCACAGACATCTGATTATTGTGTAATCTGCAGAATCACCAATAATACAGACTCTATACCCGATTATGTGGTGATCTGCAGTATCACCAATAATGCAAGTATAGAAGGCTGAGAAACACAGGTGTAAAGTGTTTGGTGCAACAGTAGATAAATAATAGACCTTACCAGTGGAGCTGGTAAAGTACTATCAGTCACAGGAGAAGTAACAAAGTTTTGCTACATCTTACCAGGGGAGCTGGTAAGGTACTATCAGCACAAGCAACTGAGTAGTTTAACTAGACCTTACCAGAGGAGCTGGTAAGGTACTATCAGTCACAGGAGCTGTATAACTAAAACTAAACCTCACCAGAGGAGCTGGTGGGTATTATAATCAATAGAGCACCTCACTAGTGGCAAGGGCCCACTGGTGAGTAGAGAGGTCAGACAGGCAAGGTTTGGCAACTGAGAGGCGAATACAGTACAGAAACGTGAGGCAGAAGAATAGTGAGTTATCAGGCAGAGATACAGCAACTAAGGTCAGATAGGCAGAAGTACAGAATCGATGAGCAATAGCAAGGTCAAAGTATAGCCAGAATCATACACAGGTAATCAGTAATATAATAACAATAGTCCTAGTCTTGTGTGAAATCCCTGGTTTCCTCCCAGATCAAAGCACACCGGATACTAGTCTAAGGTCTGAGCGCTAACACGAGTGTATTCACAACAGCAGACAAGCTGCAAATGACCGGTGAAGGCTTAAGAAGCCGAGGAAAGCTCAAAGCCGCGCCCCTACCAATCAGCCAATCCGAGCGGCGTGAGTCACCTCTGACTTCAGCCGACCGGCAGGTCAGCTGACGTGCCTTCTACCAGCATAAAGGTCCTGTCTCCGTGCGCGCCCACTTGATACAGTGACCCTATGAGTACGAGACAGTACCGTTCCCGGCGTGCTAGACGCTGATGGAACGGATGAGGCCTGTGAACAGGGAACAAAGGCGGCTGCGGATATACCCTGCGTGTCCGCAGCCGCTATATTTGCACATGTAACCCTAACCACCACCCTTGGTGTTGCCCATCTTTTACAAATAATTCTAGATCTAGGTAGACTACTTTTTCCATGCTGAATTCGTACGTAAACTGCATATTCTCTTTCCCATCATTCAAGTAATGGAAAAACCCCTCCCATGTGGAATGAGTCCCAGACCAGTACACCAGGACGTCATCTACAAATCTAGACCATCTCCTGAGACAATTCCCATGCGGGACACCGGTGCCATACACGTATTTCTCCTCCCACCATGCCAAAAACAGATTGGCATACGTGCATGACACCGACGTCCCCATGGCTGTGCCCGATTGTTGCCAATACCATCTCCCGTCAAAAGTAAAAGCGTTATGGGTCAAAACATACATCAAACATTCGCAAAGATAATCAGCATAATTCTC
Source organism: Hyperolius riggenbachi (assembly GCF_040937935.1). NCBI lineage: Eukaryota > Metazoa > Chordata > Amphibia > Anura > Hyperoliidae > Hyperolius > Hyperolius riggenbachi. The sequence goes on from NC_090651.1 coordinate 364,934,162, forward strand.
ATCTTTATTGAGAACGAATCCAAGAACACGTAAAATCAGTAAGGACAGGGAAAGGTTGTAGTAGACTGATTGAACACTGTAGAAATGAACACAATTGGGACCCAACATGCCTTTCTTTTGCAGGTTTGGAGCAAGCACTCATCCTCAATAGAGGGAATAGTGAACAATTTCTGCTGAGAAAAGAAAGCAGGTGGATAATTAATAGTGATGCTATGGGACTTTTAGGTTTAAATGACCACCTCGATATGGCATGCTTTCTAGATCTGTAATGAATTAGAAAAAAATGTGATTTTCTTCCTACCTACTTGGGGTAATGATTTGTCAGGTATAGTTTAAAATTGTTTTTATTTTTGAAACACTGCATCATGGTTTAGGGTAATGTGGGAAAGGTAAGTAAAAAGGTGCAAGAAACTTCCAGAGAAGGATGATTAAGTAGAAATTATAAAAAGATGTAAAATAGGATAGCACCGGGTAAAACTCACCCGCATACCCCATGTTCCAATAGAAACTGCTAGTAAAATAAGCCAGTTATTTAAAACCATGTTGTATACGATGTATGCAGGTTTCAGGTCTCTTTTAATATATTCTTTTAAGTATGGAAAAATATTTTTTAAAATGTTGAATAAAAAAGGAATTTTTATGTATATAAATTTGTAGTTTTATAGGGTTGATAGATACAGGGCCTTTCTCTATGTTTCTAGCACCATCTAGTGGAGGATTATGTGAGTCCAAAGTGTTTGGATTGCAGATATCCAGTCTGGAACGCATGTACTTCCGGCTCAGAAGTACGCATGGCATGCGTCCATTAGGCTTACGTGAGCAGGAAGTGATGCGTAGCAACGTCACGTGCCCGGAACACGGAGCGTATGCACGTGATTATAAAATCTCCTAATAATGGAGCCATCGCCGCGCACGGAGCCTCAGAAGAAGCTCGTAGAGCGAAACGGTCGTCAGGTAGGCTGCTGCCGTTCCCACATTGCCCCCCAGCGAGGACTCTCATAGGGTATGTCAGATTTTGCTTCATTATGCAATATGGAATGGTCCTGTATACATGTAAATGGACATTAAACTGACGGATTAGAGAACCTTGAAACGGTGCCAGATTTCTTCTGTTTCTATGTTTTGTGATATTATACACTTGCTTCTATAATCTGAGCAAGCAAAAGGCGACACCCTATGCACCAGTACTAGAAGGTGAAACCCTCCCTAACGCAGACGTCCGCAGTGCCAGCTACTGTATCTCTACTCCATAACATAGTCAGGTTGTTATTATCTGTATTGCCTAGTTCTGTCTTTCTGTTGCGATTGTTCTGTCACCAGCGGCGGCTGACAGGGAATCGCTCTGTCTGTTTGGATCGCATTTGCCCTAGTGGTAGAGGCGGTTGATCTCTCCAAATTCTGTCTCAGGAGTGTAAGCCAGAGCAGCGGTTGCTACTGGTTGCTCCATCTGTCTGTCTTGTCTGGATCGCATCCGCCCTAGCGGTAGAGGCGGTGTTTCCTTCTGTACTCTGTCTAGGAGTGTAGCCAGAGCTGCGGTTGCTACTGGTTACTCCTCCTGTCCGTCTTGTCTGGAACGAATGCTTGCTGTCGTTTCGGTGAGGTAACCGTTTAGCAAGCGTTTGCGTTCTCTATTTGTTTTCGTGTTTCATTGGTTAGTCAGGGTTGGTACGCTTTGTCGCTGTTGCGCTTATCGTGCGGTGACCGTGACGTGCACGCGCTTTGTCACTATTGCGCTTAACGTGTGGTGAACGCGTGTAGTTAGTCCAGTCTGCTTCTTTGTGTTGGATTACAGTTTGTTATCGGTTCTGTCTTTATTCTTCCTATGCTCTGTCTTTACTCAGTCTTGTGTCGCCATTAGCAATCGCCATTCTTGCGATTGTGTTCCCACTTGGTCTTCGCTGTTGTGTGTTCACCGTCACTGAGTGGCGACTAGATTGTTGGACATGCATTCATTCTGTCTCTGTGGTCACTCTCTCTCTCTAGGGGCTATCTTGCCCTGTATTGCTTCACCTCGTACAAATTCCAGCTGGCATCTGTGGCAATGCAGAGGGTTTATTCCTCTGCACTCCACAGCTCCATCTGCCAGTGGGAATTCCTCTCTACAGGTGCATTGCACCAAAGCTGGGCTCTGTTACTTAAACACTTGTGGAGGATTTCCGCAGTGTCAGCACATATCTTGTGCGCTGACCACGGAGATAATTCCACATTCGTTACACCAAAAAGACCACAAATGGATCATCAGGGGGCTCTGTATGGCTGATATTGTGGTGAAACCCCTCCCGCAGGAAACTGTGAGGACCATGGTCCTTGCAGTTTCCTGTCTGTGAACCTCATTGCATTGTGGGAAATAGCTGTTTACAGCTGTTTCCAACTGCCAAAAGCAAGCAGCAGCTACTTCCACTGACATCACCTGCCAACAGTAAAAATGTCACCACGTGATAAATGTCAGAATGTAAATCAGGGAGAGGAAAGCTTTTACAATGGGAAAACACTGAGTAAATCATTTATACATAATTATTGTAAAAATGAAGCACTTTTTATTACATTATTTTCACTGGTGTTCCCCTTTAAGAAGTAGTCATACTTGTACTAAGTAAGGGTTGTACTAAGTGTCCTCATAAACTGTGTGACACCTCACCTCTCTACACTATATTGGACCTATGACCCCCAATCAAAGCACTGAATGAATGTAGTTTGGAGAGGGGTGCATGCTCTGTCCATTCCATACGCTCTTTTTGATGATGTTGAAAAAAAAAATATGTGGTCCAGGAGTGGAAGAAGTGTGGGTCAATTCTACTCTCATCTCTGTCAAGCATTGCACAATTAGTCCTCTGCATTAAAGGAAACATCCAAGCTGTTGAAAAAAACCAAACTCCACTTACCTGGGGCTTCCTCCAGCCCCTGCCAGTCGTTCTGTGCCCTCGCCGCAGCTCCTCTCACTCCCGGTGTCCTGTGCTGAAGAAGCCGACCTCGCTCGGCTTCATGTGCGCTCCACGGCGGGGGGCACATAGTGTACGTGACGTCATCGCATACACCATTTGTAGTAGAGACCCGATTACACCACGTGACCCGCGCCGTGGATCGCACATGAAGCCGACCCGGATGCAGACCTGGCGAGGCCAGCTTCTTCAGTGCAGGACACCGGGAGTGAGAGGAGCTGCGGCGAGGCACAGAATGACTGCCAGGGGCTGGAGGAAGCCCCGGGTAAGTGGAGTTTTTTTTTTTTTACAGCTTGGACCTTCCCTTTAAGAATAGTTTCAAAAAAATAGTTATCAGTTACCAATGTATAGTTGTTACTTTATGATCTGTTTTTTGTTTTGTTTTTGTTTTAAGTATTAACTGTGTATTTTTCTTTTGTTCTAAGTTTAAGGATGCCCAATATTCTACAGTTTTGGGTGTTGGTGGCTGTTTTTTCTGGTAAGTTTAGTGTGTGTGTATCAAGCAAATTTTGTGTCTCCATCCAGCCAGGTCTTTTGGCTCCACCACCCTCAAATCAGCAGTTATAGGTGCCCGCCATTAGAGTGGGCACAGTGGAGCCTGATGTAGGCACGGACTCACCTAACATTACTAGGACCTCTATCCCTCTTGCTCAGCACTCAAGCTCCTTTTAGGCAAAAAAGAAGTGGTTACCAATATGCAGTGAGTGCCAAGGGGCAGTGGGTGCCCGGATGCAGTTGGTGGTAAGATTAGTGTTGGGCGAACAGTGTTCGCCACTGTTCGGGTTCTGCAGAACATCACCCTGTTCGGGTGATGTTCGGGTTCGGCCGAACTCCTGATGGTGTTCGGCCAAACTGTTCGGCCATATGGCCGAACTAAGAGCGCATGGCCGAACGTTACCCGAACGTTCGGCTAGCGCTGTCATTGGCCGAACGGGTCACGTGTAGTGTTGGGCGAACATCTAGATGTTCGGGTTCGGGCCGAACATGGCCGAACTCCAAACATAATGGAAGTCAATGGGGACCCGAACTTTCGTGCTTTGTAAAGCCTCCTTATATGCTACATACCCCAAATTTACAGGGTATGTGCACCTTGGGAGTGGGTACAAGGGGGAACATGACTGGTGAGTTTCGGGCCCCTAGGCCGAAGAGGTCATAGCCTAGGGTCACAAACACCTGTTTATTTGGGCTATTTCAATGGTAGTGATGGTGACGTACATAAATCTCAGCCAAGGGTCCCTACAATGCTAGAAAATTTGGTACTGCTGAGCCATTGCCCTTTGAAAAGATGTGAGATTTTGGAAAGTGAAATAGGGAGGCAATGAAATCCTATGGGGGATTTTACCAATTTTGGACCCCTGTAACTCTGGTTTGCAGAGATGTAGGGACCCCATCTTTGGAATCCAAGTCTGACAATATGTCTTCTACCTGCATGAGACATTTCGTGAGATTCAGACTTTGCTAACGGCCATTGCTGCGATTTATGTACGTCACCATCACTACCATTGAAATAGCCCAAATAAACAGGTTTTTGTGACCCTAGGCTATGACCTCTTTGGCCTAGGGGCCCGAAACTCACCAGTCATGTTCCCCCTAAGTGTCCCTACAATGCTAGAAAATTTGCCACTGCTGAGTAATTGCCCTTTGAAAAGATGTGAGATTTTGGAACTGTAAATAGGAGGCCCAATGAAAGCCTAAGGGGGATTTTACCAAATTTGGAGCCCTGTAACTCTGGTTTGCAGAGATGTAGGGAACCCATCTTTGGAGCCCAAGTCTAACAATATGTCTTCTACCTGCATGAGACATTTCGTGAGATTCAGACGTTGCTAACGGCCATTGCTGCGATTTATGTATGTCAGACTCGCCACCATTGAAATTGCCCAAATAAACAGGTTTTGTGACCCTAGGCTATGACCTCTTCGGCCTAGGACTGCATTGAACGCGACCCACGCATTGTGCGCATTCTGGACAACACCAATTACTGGGTTTATACCCTTCTGGATCCACGGTACAAACACAATGTTCCAAAACTGCTTGAAGAAAGAGCCAGACAGGTCAAAATGGAAGAATACCAGCAGGCCCTTGTGGAGACTTTAGAGAGGAGATTGACATCCTCCCCCTCCTCTAGCCAGTTGTACGCCGACAGACTGACTTCCGCAAACTCAGGACGACCAGGAGGGCAGCAAACAACACAAGCCGCAGCTAGTGCCCAAAAGGGAATGGTATCGGTAGTGTCCTTGGAGTGGGAAAATTTTCTGACACCCATGCAGCAGCACACAGAACAGCAAGCGTGCAGATCCACCTCCAACACCGATCGCCTGGAGAAGATGGTCAAGGACTACATGTCAGATGGCGTAGCTGTGTTGAACAATCCATCTGCACCCTTCAACTATTGGGTATCGAAGCTAGACACCTGGCACAAACTGGCAATGTACGCAATAGAGGTGCTGGCTTGCCCGGCAGCCAGCGTTATGTCGGAACGCTGTTTCAGTGCTGCCGGAGGCATCGTCACAGATCGGCGGCGTATCCGCCTCTCCACAGAAAATGCAGACCGTCTGACTCAAATTAAAATGAATCAATCCTGGATTGGAAACGACTACGCAACACTCCCGGACCCCAACCAAGTAACATGAACAATGAACATCTGTGATGGGTTAGCGTTTCCGGTCCCTGTTTATTGAACCTCTCATCTGTATTACATTTATGACTGCATGGCGACACAATGCAAATTGCTATCCGCACGGCGCGCTTCTTGTCCTCATGCAAGGCCTGGGTTGTTGTGTCTCAAAGCGTGGCCTTCTCCTCCTGCGCCACCCTCCTCCTGTTCCATCACGTGTGCTGCTGCTGGGTTAGCGTTACCGGTCCCTTTTCCTGGAACCTCTTATATGTATTACATTTATGACTGCATGCCGACAAAAAGCATGTTACCTGTGCAAAGAAAACAGACATTTCCCGCATTTAAAAGACAGTTTTCCCTTTGAAACTTTAAAATCGATTTTCTCAAAAACTATAAGCTCTTTTTGCTAATTTTTTTTCCCTCTTGTACCCACTCCCAAGGTGCACATACCCTGTAAATTTGGGGTATGTAGCATGTAAGGAGGCTTTACAAAGCACAAAAGTTCGGGTCCCCATTGACTTCCATTATGTTCGGAGTTCGGGTCGAACACCCGAACATCGCGGCCATGTTCGGCCTGTTCGGCCCGAACCCGAACATCTAGATGTTCGCCCAACACTAGGTAAGATGCACATATCCAGTTTGTGCTAACTTGCAGTGGGTGCTGAGGTGCTAAAGTACAGCATTTGTCAAGCTGCAGTAAGAAGCATGTGTATTTTCAGTGCGTGCTACTGCTAAGCAGTATTGGGTGCTGCTGAATGAGTATGAGATGGTGATAAACAATAGTGGGTGCCATGTGAGTTCTGGGTACAGGCCAAGAGTGGGTACTGTGTGTGTGTAGGTACAGTGCAGGGATCGCTCAACAATTTTAACATTTATTCAAAATGCTAGTTAGCACACAATGGGCCTGATTCACAAAGCGGTGCTAACAGTTAGCACCCTCGTGAAAAGCCCTTTATCACGCCTAAACTCAGTTTAGGCATGATAAGTTTAGGTGTGATAAGTTTAGGTGTGATAAGTTTAGGCATGATAAGTTTAGGTGTGATAAGTTTAGGCATGATAAGTTTAAGCACTAACTGCGTTAGCACCGCAGTGCACAGCTGATCAAAAGTTTTGCGCTAGCAAAGTCTTTGCACGCTATCTACACTTATCTAAACTTAGCATGCCTAAACTTATCACACCTAAACTTATCACACCTAAACTGGCTTTTCACCAGTGTGGTGCAAAGGTTATCATGCCTAAAGTCTTTAAGGCGTGATAACTGAGTTATCACCGCTTTGTGAATCAGGCACAATGAATATTTAGTGCAACCCAAGTTATCTAACACATACTTTACCGGGGTACCCCATGCAATGCTACTTGCAAAGCGCATGGCTAAAATGTGTACAAACTAGCTGATGGAAGTACCAGCAAAATTGCTGTGCACTCCCTGCACACAGAAATGTAACTAACATTTATTATTAATACATTCTAAAGAGTGCACACTCAGAGATAAGGATGGTCAGAAATGCCTATTTCCGGTTCCGCGAAAATTCCAATTTCTGATTTTCTGTTTTTCTTATATCCGATTTATGATTTTGCGTTTTTCCAGTTGCTGGTTCTCCGATTCCCAATAATCCATTTTTTTCAATTCACGATTTTCCCATTTTCAATCATTGTGGAGTATTTTATTACACTTTTTTTTGTTTTTGTTTTTTTGCATCAGAGAATGCAAATAAATCGAAAAAAAAAAAAAACCAGGAAATCGGCAATCTTTGATCTTGTGATTGGTCTAAAATTTAAATTTTGCAGTAAAAATTCTGCATTGTTTGAGTGGTCCAGTGTTTTTGAGTTCTGTGATTGGGCTAAAATGAGTTGCGGTTAAGTCGAAAATATGGATTTCCGATCATAAATGCGGAAATTTCAACTCCGCGAAATCCAAAAGAGCATCCTTACTCAGAGACACACACATTGCACACAGAGACACACTGACATATACTGCTCACTGACACACACACACATTGCACACAGAGACACACTGACATATACTGCTCACTGACACACACACACACACACACACACACAAACACAGTCACACACATACAAACACAGTCACACACACACACACACACGCACGCACGCACGCACGCACGCACGCACGCACGCACACACACACACACACACACACACACACACACACACACACACCACATACACACACACACACACACACACGCACACACACACACACAGCCTAACATTCCTACCCCTGGGCACGAAAGCAACTTATCTTCAGTAAAAGAACCTGGGCAGCAAGAGTGGCACAGACATGGAGAGTAGGCAGGGCCAACCAGGAGAGCAGTGCATACTAATGAAGGGGCAGAGATGAACAGTCTCTTAGTAAGAGAGCTCTGTGGAGTATAAAAAGCAGCATAGAAGGAGATACTTGGCCAATCCAATTCACTTTTTCCATTTCAACCCTCAGTCATTTTTCACCTCACGCACCCAAGCAATTTTCACCTCCCATTGATTTGCCAATAACTTTAACACTAATTATCACAATCAGTTGATCTACATCTTGTTTTTTTCGCCACTAGTTAGGCTTTCTTTGGCTGGTACATTTTGCTAAGAATTATTTGTTTCTAAATGCATTTTAACAGGAATATTAAGAATTTTTTTTTAAAATTCATTATTTCTCAGTTTTCGCCCATTATACCTTTAAAATAATACATGCTACCATAATTAAAACCTATGCATTTTATTTGCCCATTTGTCCCAGTTATTACACCATTTAAAAGATGTCCCTATCACAATGTATGGCGCCAATATTTTATTTGGATACAAAGGGGTATTTGTATTTTTTTCAGTTTTGCAACCATCACTTACCATTTACAAGCTTATAATTTAAAAAATATTAATAAAACACCCTCTTCACATGCATATTAAAAAAACGTTCAGACTCTTAGGTAACTATTAATGGTTTTGTTTTGTTTTTTAATTGTAATTTTTTTTTAATTAAAAATGTTGTTTGGGTAATTTTTGGTTTGGGGGTTAATTAACAGTTAATTTTAAATGTAATAATATGTGTTTATTTAATAAAAAAAATGTATGTGGATGCAGTTTTACTATTTGGCCACAAGATGGCCACCGTCAATTTTTTTTTTAGTCTTGTAAGCGAACGCTCTCGTTTCCAAGAAGTATAGAGTGGACGGGAAACTTTTTTTCTTCAGAACGATTGTGGCTTCTCAAAGAAACCCTCGGTCTTTCTGGTGGGGACTTAGATCAATGAATGCCCCAATCCCCCCTTCCCCAACACCTTAATCTCTTGCTATCCAGCTTGCAGTTTCCCTTTTTCTTATTTCTCTCTGCTTCAACCGCAATAGGGGAATAATAGCTGAGCGAGCTGTGCACCCCCCCCCCCCCCCTACACTGCGCCCTGAGGCTGGAGCCTCTCTCGCCTCGGCCCAGCCCTCTCTGAATCTATCGTTTTCTTTTTTTTTTTACTTCTTTAGCAGTCTTAAATGTACTGAATTTCCTTTGTTTCTCACTCTAGGATGCTGCAGGGCGGGATCATTGGGCCGAGACTTTATTGCAGTGTTTTTGCAGAATGACAAGACCACCGAAAACAGTCTTTCTAAAACTATATTCATGCATGCTTACAACAGTACAAATGTTAATATTACAATTAATAATGAGAAATTACCAGGCTTCAGCACCAACGGGCCGTCTACTCAACAGACTATACTTTGGGGACGCAGAGAATTTTCAGGAATCATAAAATCAAACAATGTGACCCTGATCAAGTCTGATAAAGACATATTTGTGATAACCCAAAATTATGAATCGGGGAGTTGCGATGCTACCGTTGTGTCACCCATTAGTGATCTTGGCACCGAGTACTACATAGTAACTCCTAACATAAGCACAAGTCCCGGTTTGCATGAATTTGCTGTGATAAGTGCAAGCGAGTCAACTGATGTTGACATCATTCTGAAGGGTACAGTCACCTACGAGAGAATAACATATAAATCTGGAGACCGTCTCAAAGTGAATTTGCCCCCCTATACAGCTGTCCAATTACAAAGTAGAGACGTTCTTTCTGGTACTAGAGTGATGTCTCAGAAACCCGTGGCTGTGCTGAGTGGTCACACGTGTCTAGGCAGCACTTCAAAGTGTAATCACGTCTACAAGCAGCTAAAACCAGTTTCTAGCTGGGGCACAGAATTTTACGTTCCACCTGTCAGCAGCACTTCCTCCAACACAGTTTATGTGGTGGCATCTCAAACCACAACAATTAAAGTCGTCACAGATCAATCACCAAATGGCATTTCAAAGACTCTCGCTGCTTCCGAGGTATGGCAGATGACTACGGAGTCTCAAAAAGTGATTTCTATTCAGGCCAGTGCTGGAATCCAACTGGCTTATATGGGCACTGCAACCAGTCAGTCTCAAACAGTTGGCTATTATTTTATGATAATTCCACCAGTTAGCAGTTACTGTCTTTCCTACAACATAATAACTATGACAAAATTCACAAACTATGGAATACTGCTTGCAAAAACAGCTGATGTCCCCAACCTAAAATGGAACAATGCCCCATTTTCTGATGTAACCTGGACTAAAGTGGCAGGGACAGATTACTCCACCGCAATAAAGACATTAAGTAGTGTCGTTTTCCAAACTGCCCTCAGTCCGAGTTCACCCTTCCTGTTGTTGTCTTTTGGAATCTCAGTATCAACACTTACCACTTTCAGCTACCCTGCTGTATGTGTTGACACCGGTAAGAATGCTTTCATGCATTATATAACGCCTTTTATGGTGGTGTTTCACAAATATTAACTAAAGCATATAGTGAATGCCATTGTCATTTGTTGCGCACCAAAAATACAAGAGTGCTCTATTACTAAGGGTGTGGAAAACACATTCAAAACATTACACAAAATCAAGGCACCCGTCAAAATGTACATACTAAAAAAAAAAAAGCATAGAGAAAGTTAGGTGTTGGGTGATACAGATAGTAGAATATTGGTAATATTAGCAAAATTCCATTATCCTACATTATTGATAGTAAAATATATCTAATGCTAGGTACACATTATACAATTTTCTGTTCAATCGATTTTCCGATCGATTTTCTTATCTTTTCTTATCAATTTCTATTCATTTTTATGAGAACCAGACCAGAAAAACGATCGAACCATCTATCTAGCAGAAAATTGTATGGTGTGTAGCTAGCATTACATTAACTACTGTTGGTTAAATAACTCTCTGTTTGATTTGTTGGCTATTTGATTGGATAGATCCAATTTTTTTAGGTTGGCTAATCTGATTGTGCGATGAAGTCAATGGCCCCAACCTTAAAGATTAATATCAAAGCCCCCATACATGCTATGCAATAATCACCAAATGTTCAAGGTATCAGAGCCGGCCTTAGGTTTCACTGCGCACACACACGCACGCACTCACTCACACACACAAGACCATATGCAATTCACCTTTTCTCCTGAGATATCTCCTAGGACAGTGGTTAGCTACCTTTTTGACATTGCAACACATCACGCCAAATGCTCAGATCTCTGTGACACATCACATATGTATAATAGGAAAAATACTATTAATAACCACGAACGGATGGAAAGAGTGCATTATCCTCAATACACTTAAAAATGAATGCTAGAACCTTTCTGGAATATTAATAAAAACAATCAGTGGGACAGTTAGCCGCCCCCCCCCCCCCCCATTTACAATGATAGCACAGCCCCGACAACTTGAACCACACGTTATAGCCGCAGTGCATCCCCTCCCCCAAAAAAAACGCCCCCCCGATCTCATGTGTATAGGTTGCCAAGCATAGGTGCCCCCAGTATAGGAAGTCAGTTGAAGGTCTCCATCCCCCTAATAGGTAGCCAGGCGTAGGTGCCTCCAGTATAGGTAGCCATGTGTTGGTGCCCTCAGTAAAGGTAGCCAGCTATAGGTGCCCCCAGTATAGGAAATCAGGTGTAGGTGCCCTCAGTATAGGTAACCAGCTATTAGGCACCCCCTTGGAAGTCGGCACCCTGAGCGACCGCTCTGGTCGCACAGGTCAAAGGCCGGCAATGCTAGGTATATGAAAGTGACCCCGAGCATATTACCTGATCTGGGGGGCAAGCCGGATCAAGAGAGTACCTTACAGCTGCTCCCCACCACTCCTGTGTCCTGTTTTCCTGAAGTTTTGATTCAGTGTAAACAAATAATGACTGTGACCCCGAGGTCATTCACTGCAGTTTTAGCTCTACACTCTCCTCTAAGAGCACACAGCACTGAGAGGAGAAGAGGTGGTAAGAGCCAGTGAGATGGCTCTGAGAGGCCAGGAAAGGGGGTTAAAGTGGATCCAAGATAATCTTTTACTCATTGCATAATTGTGTTCCTTTCATATAGTTTATAGGACATTTCCCAAGCCAAATACAATGTTTTTTAAATACTCCAATTCCCTATAAACTAAAGAAGCCTCACCCACAGCTTCTCCAGAGTGCCTTGGCACTCTGAGCCTTAGTAGCAAGGGCTTATGGGAGCTCAGTCTGGGCAGGAGGAGGAGGTGTTACGAGCCAGAGATTTCAGAGGCTGAGGGGAGGAGGGAGGAGGAGAGAGGGGAGTGAAGTTTTCAGAGGCTGAGGGCTGGAGATGCAGAGCAGCTTGCCTGTGTGTACCCATCACAAGCAGAATATGGCTACTCTCATTGTATCACAGGAAGAAATAATCATATACTGTTGAAGCTGTTTGCAGCTAGATTTACTGTGTAAACCATCTAAACTTTAGATAAGATATATAGAAAAGTTACTTGTTATAGTTAGTTTTTCATCTCAGATCCACTTTCAGCAGGAGTGTCTCTACTGCACAGGATGTCCCTTCCCCATTAGTCTATCGACAAGCTGGCTGTGGGTAGATTGAAAAAAAAATACACTTCCATGCGGTGGCATAGCAATAGGGGGTGCAGAGGTAGCGAACGCATCGGAGCCCTTGGGCCCCCAAAGGGTCCCAAAGGATCCCTTGGGACCCCAAAGGGTCCACCGTCTATCACAGTATTAGCTCGCCTCTCTATTGGGCCTGTGCTGGTAATAATCACTTCTATAGATATTTTTAATAGTAGCATTCCTTAACACTGTTCCCCTTCCCCTTTTTGCAACTCTGAGACTGTGGTTGTCCTTGGCAGGTTTTGGTGCGCCACATCAATTATTACGTATAGAGTGTTTGGGGGCGGGGCCCATAGCTCCTTAGCTACGCCACTGCTTCTGTGCATGCGTGCTGCAATGCAACTGCAGAACATGTTTTAAAAAACTGCGTTACCATAGGCTTACATGACTTCCGGTTTGCCGCATGTCTCAACGCATGTTACCCGACAACGGACTGTTGCTTTCCCATTAAATCGGGCCCTTCCGGCAGATCGCAATGCACCGCAGCAGGTATGAAATGCCCCATAGACTTTTATTAGTGTAGCGTTACCCGGCAGTAAAACAGGGTAACACAATGCCACAGTATGAAACGGGCCTCACGCTAAAAATGGACAAAAGTAGAAATAAAAAAAAAAAGAAACCTCACATATTTTGACACCTCCCCAGTAGACAAGTGTGGTTTGCAAGAGGGCTGGTGGAGGCAGAATAATAGGATTAGAGATGGTGGTCATCAGTTCAAAGTCAATAATTAAGCTAATGTCATGGCAGGCAGTGGCACACAAGATGAGGTCGTTTTACATGCAAATGTCAATACAGGAGGTGGACAAGGCGGTCAACATATAGATTGAGATCTTTAACTAGATTAGGAGAGCAGGTTGATTTGTTAAGTGCAAGCTTAACGACACCAGCGCCCGCTAAATCTGCCGCACGCTACGCGTGGTAGTGCAGAGTAGTATGCACTCCTAAATAATGTATGTTCCCTTTAACCACTTCAAGACCACAGGCTTACGCCCCCCAGTGACCAGGCTATTTGTTACAATTCAGGCCACTGCAGCTTTAAGGGCTTGCTGCAGGGGCGTACAACTCAACAAGCAAGTAACCTCCCCCCTCCTTTTCTGCCCACCAACAGAGATTTCTGTTGGTGGGCTCTGATTACTCCCACAATGTTTATTTATTTTTGTATTTATTGTTTTTTTTTAATAATTTTTTAAATAAATTTCCCTATTTATTTATTTCTTTTTTACTCCCTCCCCCACCAGCCAATCACCGTGATCGGCTGTAATAGGCATAAGCCTATGAGAGACGATTGCTCTTGTGCTCCCCCAGGGGACAGCCAAGTGACACGGCTGTCCCCAGTACAGCGCTGTTTTAGATCGCAGAGCTGTACAATGTAAATTGATGGCGGTTTAACCATCTAACAGTCTCATAGCTGCGCCCCCCGCTGGAAGACTGATGATGGAGCAGAGCTCCATCACTCAAGCATGGAAGCGTATGCATCAAAGCGCGCGATCCCCTGCAATCTCCACCCCCAGGACTTTACACCAAATGGGGTTAGGCGGTCCTGGGGGAGCTGCCGCATTCACGCAATTGATGTGAGGCGGTCGGAGACCAGTTCATTTATGGCTGCTCCTACCGCAAGATGTGATTGACCCAAAATGCTGCCCATCAATATAGATGGCCCGAACCTTCGATTTTAGGTTCGCGAACCTTCTGCGAAAGTTTGGTTCGCGCGAACTTTCACGAACCGCAATAGACTTCAAAGGAGAGGCGAACTTTAATATTTAGAAAAAAATTATACTGGCTAGAAAAATGATGAAAAAGATGTTTCAAGGGGTCTAATATCTGGAGGACGACATGGTTGAGTGGAATAGACATCAAAAGTGCCAGAAAAAAATCTAGATTTGACACAAAGCAGTGTTTTTATGGTCAGAAATCTCATTCGATGTTCAATTGCAGACCTACGCTACTTTACAACATCAGGAAGTGTAATCCTCTTTCACTCCCTCCTCCTCCTCCTCCTCCTCCTCCTCCTCCTCCTCCGGAGGGTCTTGTCTTCCAGGGAATTGTAGGATTTCAAAAGCCAGCTTACATACCTTGGCCAGAAATTGAACCCAGGTCTTAGTGCGTGGTAGGCAACTCTCTTCACCACTATACCACCACCAACACAATATGCTGAAGCCAGCCTAGCATGTACCATTATGATATATCCAAGAGAAAAATGAGCTTGCTTAGGGATTTGTAGCATGCCAAAAGCCAACTCACATCGGCCAGGAATAGAACCCAGGCCTACCGCATGGTAGGCTGCTATCCTAACCATTATACCACTGACACAACACACTACAATGCTACATGCTGAAGCCAGCCTAGCATGTACCATTATGATATATCCAAGAGAAAAATGACCCATCATGCAGCATATACCACGTAAGGGCTTTCTGTAAGCCCGCCTGAAAAGCCTTTGCAGCCAATAGCAGCTCTGCACTAGCATACTGTCTGTTATGGATTGGGCAATGGTCCTGTCACTTTTATACACACAGAATTAGTCCCAAGGACAGAGCCATGGCCCCCGGTGGCACCAGTAAAAGCAGAATAGTTAAACACAATTCTGGAGGTGCAGATTGCTTCGGTGAGTGGAGGGGGTACCGATGTGAGAGGACACCAAAGTGAGAAGACAGTACAGTAGTGAGGGCTGGCCAAAGTCTGGAGATGCAGTGAGTGTGCAAGGAACAGATGGCTGCAGAGACCAGAGAGTTGTGAGGACACAGAATAGAGGGGGGGGGGGGGGCACTGAAGTGAGAGGACAGAAAAGAGGGCCAGTGGGTGAAGGGCAAATGGCTGCTGAGATCAGGAAGCAGTACTGATATTAACCGTATTGTACAGTAGTACAGAGGTGCCCGTAGTATAAAAAGAGCTAAAAACTTTAAAAAGGAGGAGGTAGCGATGGACTTAACTCCCCGAGGTAGACACAAGATACTGTTGATTTTTATTTTATTTTTTTACAAAAAAACTATTTACTTACATACCCCAGATAAGTGCATTCCTCATTTCAAGTAATGTAAAATTTAAGTAATTTAAAAACGTATAACGAAAGTCGGTACATCTCATCCTGGCGCCGGGCAGTTTAGGGCAGGGCGAGCCGAATGTTGGCTCGCCCTGCTGCTGCTAAACTCCCTGGCAACGTTAAATTCTATTCCCCCTCAAAGTTGTCGCAACTTGGAGGGAGGTGTAATTCGGGGTCTGGTGACCCTCGAATTACCAGTATGTAGGGCATGCAGCATACCATTGGTGCTATGGCGGCACCCCGCTTCGGAGCTCGACCCTAAGTGCCGGGTGCCGAAATGAACTTCTTCATTTAAAGTTTACACTCGCAGGCTTTGTGATATTTCAGATTGCTTAAAGCGGATCCGAGAGGAAAAACGAACTATAACAAGTAACTTGTCTACATATCTTATCTAAAGTTTAGATAGTTTACACAGCAAATATAGCTACAAACAGCTTCAATAGAAAATGATTATTTCTTCCTGTGATACAATGGCAGCAGCCATGTTGTTTGTAAACATTACACAGAGACAGGCTTATCTGTATCTTGAGCAAAAAAAAACGAACCCCCCTCCTCCCCCCTCCTCCCCCCTCCTCCCCTCTGCCTCTGAAATTAATGGTTAGTAACACCTTCTCCTCCTCCTGCCCAGACTGAGCTCCCATGAGCCCTTGCTACTGCCAAGGCTCTCTGAAAACCGGTGGGCGTGGTTTATTTAGTTTATAGGGAATTAGAGTATTAAAACAAAAACAGAAAAGTATTTGGCTTGAGGAATGCCCTATAAACAATAGGAAAGGAACACAATTATGCAATGAGTAAAAGTTCACCTCGGATCCACTTTAGCCCTCTGGGGACCGGCTACCTAACCCCTCTTCAGGATCAGGGCATTTTACCTGCCAAGGGGAAGTGTTTGGGAGGTCAGGCAGCCAGATCTCCAGAATAGTTAGCTAAGAATTAGTGTCCCCAGTATTGCCAGCAGCCTTTACTCACCTTTCTGGGTTCTGTGATGAGCAGCTCTAGCCCTCTCCACTCTGGCCGGCATCTCTGTTTGCACTGACTCTAAGTTCCGGGTCGCGGCTTGATGACATCATCAAGCCAGGACCCGACACTTATGTCAGAGCGAGCAGAGATGCTAACCAGAGCGGACATGAGCGGCGAACGTAAGGGGAATGCCAGGAAGGTGAGTGGATCGTCTTCTTCCCTTCCTACCCCCGCTGCTCTAATAGTGTTCACTACGATCAGCCAGCGATTGTAGTGATCACTTGATCAGGAGCCAATTGCGAGGGTTCCTGATCACAGGGGAGATGTCAGCTGTCATATCACAGCTTATCTGAAGACACAACACAAATTGTTTAGTTTATACATTTAATGACTAACTGTACAAGATTTCTTTGCAAGCTTTCAAAACTTTAAGTTTCTTCTTCAGACATGTTTCAGAACTCGATCAGAATCATACCATGGTTTCAAAAGCTTGCAAAGAAATCTTGTACAGTTAGTCATTAAATGTATAAACTAAACAATTTGTGTTGTGTCTTCAGATAAGCTGTGGGCGATCTGGGGCAGGGGGGGAGAAATCAGTGTGCTTGGGTGCGACATAGGGTGGCTGCAGCCTGCCCTGGTGGTCCCTCGGACATTGGGACCACCAGGGCAGGAGGCAGCCTGTATAATACACTTTGTAAACATTACAAAGTGTATTATACACTTTGTATGCGGCGATCGTCGCGTTAACATACCGCCAGCGCTTCCGTATGGCCGGCGGGATGTTGCGGCGGGTGAGCGGAGACAGGCGCCGGCGGAGGATCGCGTCACGGATGACGCGATCGCTCCGCCCATGCCCCTACAAGGACCGCCGCCATTTGTCTATACAGCAGTCCTTGCGGGGTCCACTTCCCGGCCGCCAATTGTCAATACGGCGGTCGGGAAGTGGTTAAAGGTATCACCTAAACAATTTTTGTTTTCAAATCTTCGGATTCTCTTCATGACCATGACTAACACCAGACCACACGCAATATGACAGCTTAATCTCCCCTCTCAGTGCGCACGATTGCGTCGGGAGCTAAAGCAGCAGGTGGTGTAAATCCTACGCCGCATCAGCGTTAGACAGCCACAAGTGCGGCGTACGATTTACGTGGGAAATAACAGCTGTTTACAGCTGTTTCCAACTGACAAAAAAAAAGCAAGCAACATCTTCCACTGACCTCACCTGCCAGCAGTAAAAATGTCACTATGTGATGAATGTCAGAATGTAAATCAGGGAGAGGAAAGATTTTACAATGGGCAAACACTGACTACATCATTTATACATAATTACTGTAAAAATGAAGCACTTTTTTTTATAATATTAGTTTCACTGGAGTTCCTCTTTAAGTGAGTGATAACGTCTTCAAGTAACCTTGTTCAACCACCTATACCTATCATGAACAAGATTAGAAATGTTGGGCTCGATTCAGTAAACGGTGCTAACCCAGTTAGCACACCTAAAGGCTTTGGGCGTGCTAACTAGAGTGCTAAGTAGTTAGCACATACAAACTACTTAGCACTGTAGTTAGCACATGCAAACTTAGCACCATAGTTAGCACATGCAAACTACTTAGCACCGTAGTTAGGACATGCAAACTACTACTTAGCACCGTGCTAAGTAGGGTGCTAAGCTCCATGGTTAGATACCCCTGGTCTGACTAATTATGATCTTGTAAAAGATAGAATATTTGGAAATGTATTCAATCTGAGCTCTATATATTATGTGACGATCATTATATTATTGTTAACAATACCTCTCATCTTCCACAGTGATAATTGATGCTGAAGCTACTGTTGGAAAAGTTAGGAGGCGCACTGCTACACTGCATATTCTGATATATGTTCCTTTTCTTTGTTGAATAAACACTGATATTTAAAAAAAAACTAGGGTGCTAAGTAGTTTACATGTGCTAACTATGGTGCTAAGTAGTTTACATGTGATAACTGCGGTGCTAAGTAGTTTACATGTGCTAACTACGGTGCTAAGTAGTTTGCATGTGCTAACTACTTAGCATGTGCAAAGCATGTTAGCACATGCAAAGTGGCTTTTCACTGGCGTGCTAACACTTAGCACCCTTTTCTGAATCAAGCCCGTTGTTTTGTTACTTGTTATATAACATGTATTTTTTTTTTTTTTTTTTTACATTTATCTCAGCTGCTTCTGCCATTTGCGATAATGTGAAATGCCGTCCCAAAGAGAAGTGTGTAATAAGCAACGGAGCTCCTGTGTGTGTGCCACTCTACGTAGTCAGTTGTTATGCATCTGGTGATCCTCATTATAAGTCCTTTGATAATAAATATTATGACTTCCAAGGAACCTGTACTTACACTTTGGTCAGTGTTTGTGGTAATGACACTGGACTCACCCCCTTCAGCATCCAAGCTAAGAATGAGAACCGGGGCAGCACCCGTGTCTCCTATGTCAGCTATGTGACCATCAGGTTCTATGATATTGTGATATATGTAGTGAGATCAGAGGTCGGTTACGTACGGGTAAGTGGACTTTCTTGTTTTTGATGTGTTTTACTTTGCTGCTAATTGTAATTGTAATATCAGCCTTTATTCAGCCTGGGCCGAGGCAGAGGCGAGAAAGGCTCCAGCCTCAGGGCACAGCATAGGAGGGGGTGCACAACTCACTCAGCTATCATTCCCCTATTGTGCGTGAAGCAGAGAGAAATAAGAAAAGGGGATATATGGCAGTGACCAAATGCGTAGCTTTAGGGGGGCAGAGGGGACAAATGTCCCTGGGCTCTGGGACTAGAGGGTGGTGAGGTCTCCCGAGGAGCATCAGTTTTAAAACACAGATCCTGAGAAGAGACAGGAAAGCTACATGTTGCTTCCTCTTCCAACCCCTCCCGTCTGCTGTGCCTGCGTGATGATTGGATGAGTCACTCAGATAAGGAACACTAACTCAGATAAGGCACACTAACTCAGATAAGGCACACTAACCTCAGATAAGGCACACTAACCTCAGATAAGGCACACTAACCTCAGATAAGGCACACTAACTCAGATAAGGCACACTAACTCAGATAAGGCACACTAACATCAGATAAGGCACACTAACTCAGATAAGGCACACTAACCTCAGATAAGGCACACTAACTCAGATAAGGCACACTAACCTCAGATAAGGCACACTAACTCAGATAAGGCACACTAACTCAGATAAGGCACACTAACCTCAGATAAGGCACACTAACTCAGATAAGGCATACTAACTCAGATAAGGCACACTAACCTCAGATAAGGCACAATAACCTCAGATAAGGCACACTAACCTCAGATAAGGCACACTAACTCTGATAAGGCACACTAACCTCAGATAAGGCACACTAACCTCAGATAAGGCATACTAACCTCAGATAAGGCACACTAACCTCAGATAAGGCACACTAACCTCAGATAAGGCACACTAACTCAGATAAGGCACACTAACCTCAGATAAGGCACACTAACCTCAGATAAGGCACACTAACTCAGATAAGGCACACTAACTCAGATAAGGCATACTAACCTCAGATAAGACATACTAACCTCAGATAAGGCACACTAACCTCAGATAAGGCATACTAACCTCAGATAAGGCACACTAACCTCAAATAAGGCACAGTAACCCAGATAAGGCACACTAACCTCAGATAAGGCACACTAACTCAGATAAGGCACACTAACCTCAGATAAGGCACACTAACTCTGATAAGGCACACTAACCTCAGATAAGGCACACTAACCTCAGATAAGGCATACTAACCTCAGATAAGGCACACTAACCTCAGATAAGGCACAGTAACTCAGATAAGGCACACTAACCTCAGATAAGGCACACTAACTCAGATAAGGCACACTAACCTCAGATAAGGCACACTAACCTCAGATAAGGCACACTAACTCAGATAAGGCACACTAACTCAGATAAGGCATACTAACCTCAGATAAGACATACTAACCTCAGATAAGGCACACTAACCTCAGATAAGGCATACTAACCTCAGATAAGGCACACTAACCTCAAATAAGGCACAGTAACTCAGATAAGGCACACTAACCTCAGATAAGGCACACTAACTCAGATAAGGCACACTAACTCAGATAAGGCACACTAACTCAGATAAGGCACACTAACCCAGATAAGGCACACTAACCTCAGATAAGGCACACTAACTCAGATAAGGCACACTACCTCAGATAAGGCACACTAACCTCAGATAAGGCACACTAACTCAGATAAGGCACACTAACTCAGATAAGGCACACTAACCTCAGATAAGGCACACTAACTTAGATAAGGCACACTAACTCAGATAAGGCACACTAACCTCAGATAAGGCACACTAACCTCAGATAAGGCACACTAACTCAGATAAGGCCCACTAACCTCAGATAAGGCACACTAACCTCAGATAAGGCACACTAACTCAGGTAAGGCACACTAACCTCAGATAAGGCACACTAACTCAGATAAGGCACACTAACTCAGATAAGGCACACTAACCTCAGATAAGGCACACTAACCTCAGATAAGGCACACTAACTCAGATAAGGCACACTAACTCAGATAAGGCACACTAACCTCAGATAAGGCACACTAACTCAGATAAGGCACACTAACTCAGATAAGGCACACTAACCTCAGATAAGGCACACTAACCTCAGATAAGGCACACTAACTCAGATAAGGCACACTAACCTCAGATAAGGCACACTAACTCAGATAAGGCACACTAACCGGCTTAGCGCCGGTTAAATTAGTGAATCAACGCCAAAGTGTCATTTGCAAATGGCAAATATTAGAGAATAATGCCATGTTATAAAAATAAAGCTACATAACTGAAAATAGAAATGTGACTCTTTTCTTTGCAACTAATGTTCTATTAATTATTTCTACTACACATACATTTCACTATGTCATAAGTTTTTATTCGCTTGCGCTTGAGTGTCACTTTCATACAGTACAATACCCCACTCCATATACATACCATGAACAGTGCTGCTCGTATACCCCTTTTCAAAATCCGAATTGGATCTGGATCCGGATACCCAGATATCCGATCCGGGTCGGGTATCTGTGTTCAAAATTATTTCAGCACCAACTACAGTCTTAACAAAAACCAATCAATCCTACATTAGCAACCAGCTCCAGTTAACCCACCTCATCACTGCATATACCTGTTGTGTTCAGTGCACCCATCTCATCACTGCATATACCTACCTGTTGTGTTCAGTGCACCCACCTCATCACTGCATATACATAGTTACATAGTTATTTTGGTTGAAAAAAGACATACATCCATCTAATTCAACCAGAGAACAAAGTACAACAGCAGCCTGCTCCCTCACATATCCCTGTTGATCCAGAGGAAGGCGAAAAACTGTTACAAGGCATGGTCCAATTAGCCCCAAAAGGGGAAACAATTCCTTCCCAACTCCAGATGGCAATCAGATAACATCCCTGGATCAACATCATTAGGCATTACCTAGTAATTGTAGCCATGGATGTCTTTCAACGCAAGGAAAGCATCTAAGCCTCCTTTAAATGCAGGTATAGAGTTTGCCATACCGACTTCCTGTGGCAATGCATTCCACATCTTAATCACGTTTACTGTAAAGAACCCTTTCCTAAATAAATGGCTAAAACGTTTTTCCTCCATGCGCAGATCATGTCCTCTGAGAAGGCCTAGGGACAAAAAGCTCACCCGCCAAGCTATTATATTGCCCTCTGATGTATTTATACATGTTAATTAGATCCCCTCTAAGGCGTCTTTTCTCTAGACTAAATATGTTGGCGTTTTATAAATACAATAAATAAATAAATAAACTCAGTCTATCTAACCTTTCTTGGTAAGTAGGACCTTCCATCCCACGTATCAACTTTTTTGGTAGTCTCTGCACCTGCTCAAAAGCCGCATCTAAAAGCGTAGATGCGGCCGCGATGTTCCTTATCAATCGAGCCGCTGATGCGGCTCGATTGATAAGATCCGACAGGACGGATCTCCCCACCGCCGATTTCCTGCTCGCTCCCCGCGAGGGGACAATGGCAGGGAATCGAGCGGAAGATAAGTGGCGCCGGCGGGGACGAGAGGGGAATCGAATGCGGCGCACGCGCAGCGAGCGGGGACGCGGAGGGTACGCGCGGGGACGCGGAAGAGGCGATCCGGCGGCCGTGTAGATGAGGCTTAAAACTGCAATATCTTTCCTGTAATGTGGTGCCCAGAACTGAATTCCATATTCCAGATGTGGCCTTACTAGAGAGTTAAACCGGGGCAATATTATGCTAGCATCTCGAGTTTTTATTTCCCTTTTGATGCATCCCAAAATTTTGTTAGCTTTAGCTGCAGCGGCTTGGCATTGAGTACGATTATATAACTTGTTGTCGATGAGTACTCCTAAGTCCTTCTCCAAGTTTAATGTCCCCAACTGTATCCCATTTATTTTGTATGGTGCTAGACCATTGGTACGACCAAAATACATGACTTTACATTTTTCAACATTGAATTTCATCTGCCATGTATGCGCCCATATAGCCATCCTATCCAGATCCTGTTGCAATATGTCCCTATCTTCCTGAGAGTTGATGATTCTGCACAATTTTGTATCATCTGCAAAAATAGCAACATTGCTTACTACTACATTTACTAGGTCATTAATAAATAAATTGAAGAGCACTGGACCCAGTACTGACCCCTGTGGGACCCCACTGCTAACAGTCTCCCATTTTGAGTATGACCCATTGACCTCAACTCTTTGTTTTCTGTCCATTAGCCAGTTCCCTATCCATGCACACAGACTCTTCCCCAGTCCTTGCATCCTCAACTTTTGCACCAGACTTTTGTGTGGAACAGTGTCGAAGGCCTTTGCAAAGTCCAAGTATATCACATCTACAGCATTCCTAATAGCCACATTAGCGTTCACTACCTTATAAAAGCTGAGCTTGTTAGTCAAACAGGACCTGTCTTTAGTAAACCCATGTTGATGCTGAGAAATAAGATTATTTTCGACTATGAAGTCATGTATAGTATCTCTTAGTAACCCCTCAAATAGTTTGCATACAACTGATGTTAGGCTTACAGGTCTATAATTTCCTGGATCTGATTTTTTGCCCTTCTTAAATAATGTGAAAACGTGGGCTGTACGCCAATCCACTGGGACTCTGCCAGTTGAAAGAGAGTCACAAAAGATAAGATAAAGGTGTTTATCTATAACTGAACTTAATTCCCTTAGGACCCGAGGATGCATGCCATCCGGGCCAGGTGCCTTGTCTATTTTTAATTTATTTAGTCTTGCCTTCACTTCTTCCTGCGCTAAGTATTTAATATTACAGTTGGAAGATTGAGACTCTTCTGCATCTGTAATTTGCAACAGTGCTGTTTCCTTTGTGAAGACAGAAGCAAAGAAAGCATTTAATAACTCTGCCTTACCTTGGTCATCCACCGTTGAGTTCCTACCCTCATCCTTTAGGAGTCCTATACAGTCAACCTTTCTTTTTTTTAGAGTTGATGCACTTGTAAAACTTTTTTGGGTTAGATTTGATATCCCTAGCGATTTGATTTTCAGCTTCGATCTTTGCCAGCCTAATTTATTTTTTACAACTTTTATTGCACTTCTTATAATTGCTTAGTGCAGCCTCGGTCCCCTCCTGTTTTAGAACCTTATAGGCATTCTTTTTCCTCTTCATTTTATCTCTAACCTTTCTATTCATCCATAGAGGCCTTTTTTTATTCCTAGACATTTTGTTTCCATATGGGATATACATACTACAATATTGATTGAGAATAAGTTTAAAAGCTTGCCATTTCCCTTCAGTGTCCTCCCCTTGTAGTACATTATCCCAATTCACCAAACTTGCCAGTGCCTGTCCAAGTTGATTGAACTTTGCTTTTCTAAAATTCATAGTTTTAGTGGTCCCGCTGCCCTGTGGCCTATCAGTCACCAGATCAAACGTTATCATGTTGTGATCACTATTTCCCAAATGTTCTTGAACCTGCACATTTGATACATTATCTGGTCTATTAGAAATGATCAGATCCAGTAACGCATTCCCCCTAGTTGGTTCTGTTACCATTTGAGTCAAGTAATTGTCCTGTAGTGCTGCCAGAAATCTGCTGCTTTTACCAGAATGGGTAGCCTCAATACCTACCTGTTGTGTTCAGCGCACCCACCTCATCACTGCATATACCTAAATGTTGTGTTCAGCGCACTCACCTCATCACTGCATATACCTACCTGTTGTGTTCAATGCACCCAAGTCATCACTGCATATACCTACCTGTTGTGTTCAGTGGCACGCTTTTCGGACATTCACCGGAGAAAAAACTTGCCTGTGAGAAGCTTGATATGTGATAGTTCGACTCACTGGAATTCGACCCTGGTCAACAGGAGAAAGCCGTCACCCAGTACCTGTACAATTACAGTAGAAGGGCACAATCTGGGGAGATGGGGATGTTGTGGCCCAACAACTGGACACTGGTGCGAAATGCATGCAGGCTCATGCGGCCGTTTGAGGAGGTGACCAACCTTGTGAGTCGCAGTGAAGGCACCATCAGACTTGCCCTCCATAACAGATTCTCGTTAAAGGATTTAAAGTTGATTCATTTCACATATACAGCAGGGCCTCGAAAGTCCTCCTGTATTGTTATTTTTGGTCACTACCTCGGGACGTGCATGCCTGCCTGCTGCCTTCCTTGGATGTGTGGTGGTAGCCGTTTTTTAGGCTCCAACTCCGGAACGGAATCGAACCAGGATTCCCCGGCCATTGCCCGTGGTCACCATGGTACTGAGAAAGTACCATAGAAAGTTTCACACAGTTGAATGAATGGCAGACTTGCCCTCCATAATAACACATTCTTGGCAAATGCTTTCGATTTGGTTCGTCTTGCGCTGGGTCAAGGGTCCATCTGACCACAGATGCCTGGTCTGCAAAGCATGGTCAGGGCAGGTACATTACTTATACAGCATAGGTCTCAGGCTCCCACTCTGGACCAGAATAGAACCCTGATTCCCCGGCCATTACCCGTGGTCACTCAAAATGGCAGACTTGCCTTCCAGAACAGATTCTCTCCTCTTTGAGGAGGTGACCAACCTGGTGAGTCGCAGTGAAGGCACCATCAGACTTGCCCTCCATAACAGATTCTCGTTAAAGGATTTAAAGTTGATTCATTTCACATATACAGCAGGGCCTCGAAAGTCCTCCTGTATTGTTATTTTTGGTCACTACCTCGGGACGTGCATGCCTGCCTGCTGCCTTCCTTGGATGTCTGGTGGTAGCCGTTTTTTAGGCTCCAACTCCGGAACGGAATCGAACCAGGATTCCCCGGCCATTACCCGTGGTCACTCGCAATGGCAGACTTGCCCTCCTTAAGATTCTTGTTGCAGGTACTGAACAGCAAGCAGAACAAGTAATTAAAAAAATAGATGTAAGCTTTAACAATGGTAGAGAAAGAACCATTGAAAGTTGATAAGGCAGTCAGACATTACCTGACATCACTGAGTGAGGAAGAGCAATCTCGCCATGGTGCGCATCAGTCCAGCACGGCTGTCACTACGCAAACAGCTGTTTGTGGTGTGTTACACAGTGAGTTTGGTGTGTCAGTATGAAGCAGTACTCTAATTACACTCCCTGATTGATGTATACACATGCAAGATGTTTTAAAGCACTTTAGGCCTGCAATTTAGCATTCAATGTGATTTCTGCCCTTAAAATGCTGCTTTGCGTCAAATCCAGATTTTTCCCCGGGACTTTTGGCATCTATCCCACTCATCCATGCCCCCCTCCAGGTGTTAGACCCCTTGAAACATTTTTTCCATCACTTTTGTGGCCAGCATAAGTGTTTCTAGTTTTCAAAGTTTGCCTCCCCATTGAAGTCGCGAACCAAAAATCAGAGGTTCGGGCCATCTCTACTGTTTGATATAGACATCTTTTATAAAATGGGTCCCTTGCATAAGGATACAAATGTAAGTGCATTTTATTGTTTGTGTATCCTTTTCAAGCATAAGGTACAGATTTTAATGGTTTACACTTAGAGGTATCTCATCCTTTTGTTTCCTTGATGCATATGCAATCAATATATCTCGACTTCAGAAGACATACTTAAAGAGGAACTGTTTCAAAAATCTTAACCTTTAAAACACATGCAAATAAGAAGTACGTTTCTCCCAGAGTAAAATGAGCCATAAATGACTTAACTCCCATGTTGCTGTCTCACACAGTAAGTAATAGAAATCTGACATTACTGACAGGTTTTGGGCTAGTCCATCTCTCCATAGGGGATTATTAGCATGGCCTTTATTCTTTATAAAAACATTCCCTGAAAAAGATTTATACAAAGATGCTGGCCAGCCTCCCTGATCACTGTACACTATTTTGGCAGTTGGACGGAGCAACTGCCAATCACTTAGGGCTCTTTCACATAAGGGCAGATTTTCTGCGTTTCAACGCAAAGGGTAAAGTTTGCGTTACCCAAGGTGAAATGAAAGTCCATAGACTTTCATTTTAGCTTTCACATATAACGCAGCCTTTTTGTGCGTTGCGTTACACTGCACCCAGGCGCAGTTTTTCGGCCGACGCTAGCTTTATGCGTTACAATGTTAGTCAATGTAAAACGTACACTATGCGCGTTTTTAATCCGTTAACGCAGGCAATCAGTCCCAGAATGCAACTGAGGAACAATGTAGAAAGTTAAGAAAAACAAATTACCTGCGTTTTTCTATGTGCTGTAACGCACTGAAAACGGATTAAAAACGCACACTCACTGCAGTGCAACGCATATCAAAACGCATTAAAACGCATACAACAAAACGTATGCTTTGAGCGTTCTCCAACTCAAGCTCTGATGTGAAAGAGCCCTAAGAGGTTTTAAAAAATAAAGAAAACACTGAGAACCCTCCTAAGAGAAGATGGGCTAGTCCAAAATCTGTCGGTAATGACAGATTTCTACTTCTTATTGTAAGTGACAGCAATATAGGAGAAACTAATTTATGGCTCATTTTACTCTGGGAGAAATGCACTTCTTAATTGTATGTGTTTTTAATTTTAAGATTTTCGAGACAGTTCCTCTTTAAAGAGAGACTGAAGCAAAAAAAATATATAGATATATGATTTAATTATTTGTATGTGTAGTACAGCTAAGAAATAAAACATTAGGAGCAGAGAAATAAGTCTAATATTGTTTCCAGTGCATGAAGGGTTAAGAAACTCCAGTTGTTATCTATGCAAAAGAGCCATTGAGCTCCACGACTTTCAATGTCACAGAGGGCTTGATTCACTAACCGCCGCTAAGTGTTAGCGCCGGAGTAAGAAAGAGTTTTCCAGCGCTAAGCCGGTTAGTGTGCTTTATCTGAGGTTAGTGTGCCTTATCTGAGTTAGTGTGTCTTAAGTAGCTTTGTGCACACTAAATAGCTTTGTTTGCTGGTAATTAAAAGTCGCACCCGATGCAACGAAAATTACGCATCGGGTGCCCGTTAAGCAGTGCTATGATGCGCCACTTCGGAGGCACCTGATGCGTCATTTTCGTCGCATCGGGTGCGACTTTTAACCTCCCTAGCGTTCTGGACGAGCTAGGCTCGTCCAGAGATGCCGGAGGTCACCGCTCAGGCCCTGCTGGACCGATTTGAACAATTTTTTTTGTAAACACGCAGCAACCACTTTGCTTGCTGCGTGCCTTACCTGATTGCTGCCAATCCGCCGCTACCCGCCGTGATACAGGGCCCCCCAGCCGAGACCTTGTGCGCTGCCTGGCCAATCAGTGCCAGGCAGCGCTGAGGGGTGGATCGGGTCTCCCTGTGACGTCATGGCGACGGGTAAAGCCCTCAAGGAAATCCCGTTCAGAACAGGATTTCCGGACGGGCCATTGTGCCGGCGGCGAACGGAGGGCAGGGAGGGACGCCGCAGGGAGGGGGGAATCATGTAGATAGCGCTAGGCTTGCTACGTGGAAAAAAAAAAGTGCAAAAAACGCTCCCGCGGCCGCAAGGACCAGCGAGTGCAACATTATTGTCGCACCGCGCACTAATATCGGTGCACCGGCGCTGCGCGCGCAGTGCACGGGCCACGCGCAAAGTAGCTTTGCGCACACTAGCAGCCAAAAAGGACTTTTCACACCGGCACTAACACTTAGCGCCGGTCAGTGAATCAAGCCCAGTGTCTCTTGCAATCGCTTGCAAAGTGGACGGATGTACACTCATTATTAAGACCATATAACTTTGGTCTCCAAGGTTTTTGTAAGCAGGTTTCAACATTGCTGTTTATGCTAGATAGATTGGCTTGATTCTGCATTAAGCAGGGCTACTGTGCAGGTGAATAAAGCTGCTCTCATGTCTGGGAGTTTTTTTGTTACAACTGACCAATATTCCACCTCTGAAGGCATGTATTGGATGGAGTAGGAGGTCAGGAGCAATCTTGGTTTTTCACTTTATGCACCTGCTGTTGTTAAGGTCTTGCAGGAAAGTTATGTTGCATTTAATGTTTCTTTCTGCTGCTCAGATAATGCACTGCAGCCAAAGCAGACAGTTATTGATACTGTGATAATGCATTTGATAAGTCCAGTATAACATTGCAGCATTACTTTTTATATTAGGCAAACTATTTCAGCTGCTGTAGGTGGTACTGTCTTTGTGATGATGGAAAGAGTGGGGGAAATTTATCAACGCATTACCACAGTTTTTTCTTCTTAATCTGTTCTAACCAGCAGGGAGAACAGTTGTGCATGATAATAAGAACCTTGTTAAATCCTAGGTAATAGTGGCAATTTAGCATGAATTTCTAGAGCTGCACTACAGTTAAGAAAAGTGCAAATACATCCCTAAACTGGTGCAGTTTAAACAGTTCGGCCTATCTGGACTAGCTTCCTCGTCCAGATAGGCACTGCTGCTGCCGTCGGCTGGTGCCCGCCGCTAGCCCCCTGATCAGTGAATGGGAATATAATTCCCATTCACCGATCTAACTTCCCCGCAGAAATACCGACGCTTTCTCTCCAGAGAGCACGGTATTTCTGCCCCCTTGAAACTTCTCCCCAGCATTTTAGTTCCTGGATGCGAGATCGTTTGCATCCAGGACATTTTTCACTGTGGCCAAATAGTAAACTACACCAACATACATTTTTAGTAAAAAAAAAACAACATTATTTTACATTTAAAATTAGCAGTTTCCCTCCCACACCAAAAATTACCCACATACACTTTTTTTTATTAAAAAAATAAAAATAAAAAATACAATTAAAAAAAACAAAAACAACATAAATAGTTACCCAAGGGTCTGAACTTTTTAAATATGCATGTCAAGAGAATATGTTATTATATTATTTAAAATTATAAGCTTATAAATAGTGATGGACGCAAATTGAAAAAATGCACCTTTATTTCTAAATAAAATATCGGCACCATAAATTGTGATAGGGACATCGTTTAAACAGTGTAATAACCGGGACAGATGGGCAAATAAAATACATGAGTTTTAATTACGGTAGCGTATATTAATTTCAAACTATAATGGCCAAAAATTGAGAAATAATGATTTTTTTTTCATTTCTTTCTTAATCTTCCTGTTAAAATAGATTTAGAAAAAAATAATTCTTAGCAAAATGTACTACCCAAAGAAAGCCTAATTAGTGGCGGAAAAAACAAGATATAGATCAATTCATTGTGATAAGTAGCAATAAAGTTATAGGCAATTGAATGGGAGGTGAACGTTGCTCGGATGCATGAGATTTTCGGACTGCGGTGCTGAACCGGTTAAGGTTGATAGCAGTTTTACAGATGTAGAACTGCTAGACATTATTGCAGAGTGCAGGCTAGACATGATTTGTGATGTGCTCCTCCCCCCTGCTGAATTCCTCCTCAGAGCCTGCTGCTACCAATACAGCAGGTGTGTTGGTTACCTCAGCAACAGCAATTCCCCTCACACACTGCACTGTCTGAGAGACCTTCCTAGCTCCTCCTATTTTACAACAGTTTTAGAAGGAATCTGAACTATTTAGTGATTTCTTAGGCTTTCTTAGGCTGTCTGAGACATTTCTGCATGGATTTCTAAAAACCTCCTAATATTTTGTCTCAGGCACTCTTGATCAGCGATGGTCGTAGTCAGCCAACTTCGCCACGCTGGAACTACGCGTAGTTTTACACAATTACGCTTCACCAAACTACGACTTCAAAATCAAATATTCGCTTCATATGCATTTCACAGACTACACGTGAAAATATGCAATTACGCGTCGTGCGAAGCGTAGTGTATGTGAGCGCTTATGCCAGTATGCGGAAAAATGTATGCATTAATTCCTCTATAAATGCTACTTCCTGGGACTATTCTATGCGTATATTCCCTTTTCCAATGTGTAATCTTGTAAGCATACAACATTGCGGAAAAATAGACGCAAATAATGCATTGGTAGTTTACTTCGCAATACACATGTTTACTACGCATAGTGGGCATAAGCTACAGGTAGCGGTACTTCGCTACGCGTAAATTCGTAAGCATAGTTTTGAAACTTCACCTACGAACTACGATGCGTAGATGCGAACTATGATGTGTAAATTCGCACTGGCGTAGTTTCTGCTCATCCCTGCTCTTGATAAATGCCCACCAGTGTTTCTTCCTCATTTTAGGTTGTTAGGGATTTTGGACCCAAGGAATTTGATTGAATCTACTTGGTTTAAAGCACGTCCAATTATTATTAGGGGAGGGGCTGGCAGGGCCTGGGAGGGGCTGAAATATAAGGGTATATGTGTGTGCGTGTGAATGTCTGTTGAGCGGGGGGGGGGGGGTTTGGAGACAGTTTTGTAAGATAAATATCCTGTGTTCTTGTGTTCTTAATATAAGGCTAAGGAGGTTGGAGGTGGAGGAGGAGTCCAGTGCTAAAAAGTAAAAATAAAAACCCTCAATAGTGCTTTAGCTCCCTACACCCTCAAGTTGAGAGCCGTTTGAGGTAAGGTAGTAGTTTGGTTGTTCACACCCAGGCTAGGTAGGGTGGGAAGAAGGGATTAGTTTATTTCCTTGTAAGCAATACCAGTTGCCTGGCAGTCCTGCTGATCTATTTGGCTGCAGTAGCATCTGAATAACATACCAGAAACAAGCATGCAGCTAATCTTGTCAGATCTGACAATATTATCAGAAACACCTGTTCTGCCGCATGCTTGTTTAATGTCTATGGTTCAATGTATTAGAGGCAGAGGATCAATAAGATAGACAGGCAAGGCAAATGGTATTGCTTAGAAGGAAATAAATATGGCAGCCACCACATACCTCTTTCTACAGTTGTCTTTTAAAAGGGAACTTAAAGTGAACCTCCAGACTAAAAATCTACTCAGCAGAACTGAAAAGGCTTGGTGTTTCTTTAACAGTTTCACAGCATCAGAACGTTATTTTTCTTACCAAAGCATCATTTTTAGCTGCATTTTTAGCTAAGCTCCACCCATCAAAGAAAACTGCCCAGGCTTTTTTTCCCTGATGCTGTGCAGAGCATGATGGGATTTGCTATGTTGTTATTCATGTTGCCTAGCAACTCGGAGAGGTGCTCAGGACACAGGACAGTTGGAACTGTGTATCATGCTCCCTGTCACCTCCTTTCAACCAAAAAGATGGCTGCCCTCATGAAATCACACACATTTGCCTGCTCTTTTAAAACAGGGTGGGTAAGAGATTATATTACCTATCTATTTTAATTAACACAACTAATGTAACTTAATGACATTATGTTTGTTTAGTTTCTCTTTAAGTGATAAAAAAAGAGTTTTACTTACCTGGGGCTTCTACCAGCAGCCGCCCTGTGCCCGTGCCATCACTCAAGGATCTTACGGTCCCCTGCAACCACTAAGTTTTGTTTTTGGCGACTGGCTCTGTCACCGGCCACGTTGCTTGTGTGGCCCTGGCTGCGCGCCCTCTTTCTCGCTTTTACCTCCGGGAGTGTCCTGCGTAGTACGAGAAAATCTCTACTGCGCACAGTGGCCGGAGACTTGCTAAATCGAAACTTAGTGACTCCTTGAGTGATGGCGCGGGCACAGGGTAGCTGCAGGGTGCTGGTATAATCCCCAAGAAAGTGAAACCTTTTTTTTTATTTTAGATCACTTAAGTTTCCCTTTAAAGAGACTCTGAAGCGAGAATAAATCTCGCTTCAGAGCTCATACTTAGCAGGGGCATGTGTGCCCCTGCTAAACCGCCGCTATCCTGCGGCTTAACGGGGGTCCCTTCACCCCCAAACCCACCCCCGCAATAGTTGGTCGCAAAATTTCTTCTTCCTGGAGGCAGGGCTAACGGCTGCAGCCCTGCCTCCAGTCGCGTCTATCAGACTCGCATCGCCGCCTCTCCCCCGCCCCTCTCAGTGAAGGAAGACTAAGAGGGGCGGGGGAGAGGCGGAGATACGCGTCTGACAGACGCGCGTGGGGCAGGGCTGCGGCGGTTAGCCCTGCCCCAACCAGGAAGCGCTCCCCCGCTGCACTGAGGGGATTTGGGGAATCAGGGACCCCCGTTAAGCCGCGGGATAGCGGCGTTTTAGCAGGGGCACACATGCCCCTGCTAACTATGAGGTCTGAAACGAGATTTATTCTCGCTTCAGACTCTCTTTAAGCTTCTCTAAGGGAGTGGGAATGACATAAATTGATTAATGTATAAAGAAGTGCAGAAAACATCTATGTTGTACAAAACAAATAATAATAATAACAACAACTCATTACCACTGTTATTGTCAACCATCGCCACTGTTATTACTGTTCTCTCCATTATCATAATTGAAATTAAAGGGGCACTATGGCGAAAAAAATTGTACAATTTTTAATATTTGCAAACAGACAAATAAGATAGGTAGTCGAAATTACAATTACAGTAGGTAGTAGAAATCTGACATTACCGACAGGTTTTGGACTAGTCCATCTCTTCATAGAGGATTCTCAGGGAATTATTTATTTTTAAAAGCACTTAGTGAATATCAGTTGCTCTGTCCAACTGCCAAAAAACTGTGTAGTGAGCAGGGAAGCTGGCCAGCATCATTGTTTAAATCCTATTTAGGGAATATCTGTATAAAGAATAAAAGCCTTGCTGAGAATCCCCTATGAAGAGTAGAAATGTCGCGAACCTCCGATTTTTGGTTCGCGAACCGGGTTCGCCAACTTCCGCGGAAGGTTCGGTTCGCGGAAAAGTTCGCGAACCGCAATAGACTTCAATGGGGAGGCGAACTTTGAAAAATAGAAAAAATTATGCTGGCCACAAAAGTGATGGAAAAGATGTTTCAAGGGGTCTAACACCTGGAGGGGGGCATGGCGGAGTGGGATACATGCCAAAAGTCCCGGGGAAAAATCTGGATGTGACGCAAAGCAGCGTTTTAAGGTCAGAAATCACATTGAATGCTAATTTGCAGGCCTAACGTGCTTTCAAACATCTTGCATGTGTATACATCAATCAGGGAGTGTAATTAGAGTACTGCTTCACACTGACACACCAAACTCACTGTGTAACGCACCGCAAATAGCTGTTTGTGTAGTGACGGCCATGCTGGACTACTGCGCAACATGGCGAGATTGCTCTTCCTCACTCAGTGATGTCAGGTAATGTGTGACTTCCTTCTCAACTTTCCATGGCATTGTTAAAAAGCTTACGTTTTGTTTTTGAATTACATTTTCTACTTGCTGTGTACTTGTTCAGTACCAAGAATCCTGTGGAGGCGGGCAAGTCTGCCATTGTGACCCCGGCTAATGGCCGGGGAATGAGGGATGGAATCCGGTGTGGAACCTGAGAAACGGCTACCACTACACATCCAAGGAGGGCAGCAGGCAGGCATCACGCCCGCCCCGAGGTAGTGACCAAAAATAACAATACAGGAGGCGGACTTCCGAGACCCTGCTGTGTATTTGAAATGAATTAACTTTAAATCCTTTAACCCTTCTGGCAGTCTATAAAAAACCGCAAGGGGGCAGCGCAGCTGTTTTTTTTATTTATTTTTTTTTAAAATCATGTAGCGAGCCTAGGGCTTGCTACATGATAGCCGCTGCTCAGCGGCATCCCCCCAGCCCCTCCGATCGCCTCCGGCGATAGGCGATCAGGAAATCCCGTTCAAAGAACGGGATTTCCTGGAGGGCTTCCCCGTCGCCATGGCGACGGGGCGGGATGACGTCACCGATGTCATGGACGTCATGACATCTAAGGGAGTCCCGATCCACCCCTTGCCGCTGCCTGGTGCTGATAAGCCAGGCAGCGCAGGGGTCTAGGGGAGGGGGCTGTGTTGCGACGCGGATAGCGGCGATCGAGCGCGGGGCAGCGGCGATCAAAGTGCTGACGCAGCTAGCAAAGTGCTAGCTGCGTTCAGAAAAAAAAATTACTCAAATCGGCCCAGCAGGGCCTGAGAAAACCTCCTGTGCGGCTTACCCCGAACTACGTTCGGGGTTACCGCCAGGAAGGTTAACGGGAATCCGTTATGGAGGGCAAGTCTGCCATTGTCACAGCGGGGAATGAAGGTTGGATTCTGGCCCGAAGTGGGAGCCTGCTGAGACCCATGCTGTAGCTGCCCTGACCGTGCTTTGCAGACCAGGCATCTGTGGTCAGATGGACCCTTGAGCCAGTGGAAGACAAACCAAGTCAAAAGCATTTGCCAAGAATGTTTTACGGAGGGCAAGTTTTTTTGGCCCTTTTTTTTAATTTTTTGAAAATGATAGATGGTTGTATTTTTAAATTGTTTGAAAGTTTAGATGGTTGTATTTTTAAATTGTTTGAAAGTTTAGATAATTGTATTTTTAAATTGTTTAAAAGTGTATCCATTCTTCCTCCCCCCAGCCACGAACAATACCATGGGAACGTGGAGCAGCAGAAGCCCCCTGTGACGGCTGCCGCGGTTGTTCTCCGCGGCTTGGCTTTTGAGGGGTGCTGCTTTTCCTCAGGTGTTCTTGCCAATCATAGCTGTTTGTGCCTTCTCTCCAGGTGCCTTCGTAAGGCACTTGTCCCTACGTGAGAGTTGGCCTTTCCACGACTCAATTTTTGCTGGCAGAGACAACAGATGGCTTTGCTTCGATCTGAGACACACACGTTAAAAAATTTCCAAACCGCTGAACCCCCCTGGGGTGATGGCGCTAGGGTGGCACCAGCAGCTGACGTTGAAGGGCATGTTGGCTGGCTGGCCATAGCTGGTGATACATGGCGCCGGACACTGCCCCCAGCTGTTTCTGAGGACGAGCTCACTCTGCTTCTATCATGGAGTCGTCTCCTCCTACTCCTCTCTGACTCCTCCTCTGAACTGTCCACCTGGTCATCTCCTCTACCGGGAACATATGTGGTATCCGTATAATTGTCATCATAATCCTCCTGGCCAGCTGCGCTTTCCTCAGACACCTCCTCAAGTGCACCAACTTCAGGTGGTCCACCATCATCCCCATCCACACACGTTACGTCCATACTATCGCCACCTAACTCAGACGTAGGAGGTGGTGTACCTGCGCCTTCTTTGTTGTTGCAGTAGTGGCTGGGAATCAGTGATTTCACCACCACCACCAGATAACTCCTGCGAAGTGTCAAATGCAGCGGATGTGGTGCTTGTTGTAGCGCTGGTGGCTGCGGGAGATGAGGTGTTCTGTGTTAAATACTCAATCACCTCCTGGGAAGTGATGGCACGTGCCTTCTTCTGAGCACTGTATTTTGGGGCAGGTCCGCACGAAATCACAGCAACACGACCTCACACAGCCACAGACCTGCCGGTGCCTGGTGGCCTTCCTCTGGGTCTGCCTCTACCTCTTCCTCTACCTCCTGGGAAGTGATGGCACGTGCCTTCTTCTGAGCACTGTATTTTGGGGCAGGTCCGCACGAAATCACAGCAACACCACCTCACACAGCCACAGACCTGCCGGTGCCTGGTGGCCTTCCTCTGGGTCTGCCTCTACCTCTTCCTCTACCTGGTTTGTCCATTTTGTCCATCCCAGGGGTATGCAAGCTATATGCAGTGAGGTGGGTTCTCACTCAACACAACAGGTAGTTAGATGCAGTGAGCTGGGTTCACTGAACAGTAAAGGTACTTAAGATGCAGTGAGGTGGGTTCTCACTCAACACAACAGGTAGTTAGATGCAGCGAGGTGGCCAGGTGGGTTCACACTCAACACAACAGGTAGTTAGATGCAGTGAGCTGGGTTCACTCAACAGTAAAGGTACTTAAGATGCAGTGAGGTGGGTTCTCACTCAACACAACAGGTATTTAGATGCAGCGAGGTGGCCAGGTGGGTTCACGCTCAACACAACAGGTAGTTAGATGCAGTAAGCTGGGTTCACTCAACACAACGCTAGGTATATGCAGTGATAAGGTGGGTTAAGTAAACACAACAGGTACTGGGTAGTTAGATGCAGTGAGCTGGGTTCACTCAACAGTAAAGGTACTTAAGATGCAGTGAGGTGGGTTCTCACTCAACACAACAGGTAGTTAGATGCAACGAGGTGGCCAGGTGGGTTCACACTCAACACAACAGGTAGTTAGATGCAGTGAGCTGGGTTCACTCAACACAATGCTAGGTATATGCAGTAATGAGGTGGGTTAAGTAAACACAACAGGTACTGGGTAGTTAGATGCAGTGAGCTGGGTTCACTCAACAGTAAAGGTACTTAAGATGCAGTGACTGAGGTGGGGTCTCACTCAACACAACAGGTAGTTAGATGCAGCGAGGTGGCCAGGTGGGTTCTCACTCAACACAACAGGTAGTTAGATGCAGTGAGCTGGGTTCACTCAACACAACGCTAGGTATATGCAGTGATGAGGTGGGTTAAGTAAACACAACAGGTACTGGGTAGTTAGATGCAGTGAACTGGGTTCACTCAACACAAAGCTAGGCATATGCAGTGATGAGGTGGGTTAAGTAAACACAACAGGTACTGGGTAGTTAGATGCAGTGAGCTGGGTTCACTCAACAGTAAAGGTACTTAAGATGCAGTGAGGTGGGTTCTCACTCAACACAACAGATAGTTAGAAGCAGAGAGGTGGCCAGGTGGGTTCACACTCAACACAACAGGTAGTTAGATGCAGTGAGCTGGGTTCACTCAACACAACGCTAGGTATATGCAGTGATGAGGTGGGTTAAGTAAACACAACAGGTACTGGGGTATATGCAGTACTGGGTAGTACAATGTGCAGCTCCCTGTCACACACACAGGTAGTCACTGAATGTGCTGGGCTGCTGGCAGTGGCACACACAATATCAATTAGCAAGGCTGTGCATGCAACAAAAGTGTCAGTTTGACACACAGAAAAAAAAATGTACAGGTTGAGCTCTGAAAAGAGCTGTTGCTGGGTGCTTTAAAAGCAATAATAATCAGTCAGGAGCAAGCAAAGCAGCCTAGAACCTAACTAATCTGTCCCTAGGAGAAAAAGTCTGCAGCAGCTGTCCCTTTCCTCTCTCTAGCAGGCACACGAGTGAGGCTAATGGCCGCCGGACCCTGCCTTATATAAGGGGGGGGGGGGGGCTCCTGGGCTTAGTGTAGCCTGAATGGCTACAATGTGCCTGCTGACTGTGATGCAGAGGGTCAAAGTTGACCCTCATAGTGCATTATGGGGCGAATCGAACTTCCGCAAAAGTTCGCCTGGTGCAGGCGAACGCGAACCCCCTAAGTTCGCCTGGAACCGTTCGCCGGCGAACCGTTCGCTATACCTCTAATGAAGAGATGGACTAGTCCAAAGCCCGTCACTTCTGTCAGATTTCTACTACCTACTGTAAGTGACAGCAACATAGGAGAAAAGTAATTTATGGCTCATTTTACTCTGGAAAAACATATTTTTTTGTATATGTTTGCACATATATAACATTTTTACAATTTTTCGCCATAGTGCCCCTTTAAGTTAGGGCTTTGGTCATACAAGGGGAAGAATCTAAAGACGTCTTGCAACTGGGAAAATATTTTAGTAGTAAGGATCCCACCAGTAGGTTTTTGGAGGTACAGAGAAGGTCTTTGGCAGCATACTTTGCATAAGATTAAAGATATGGTTCTGACAGGACCTGTGAACTGATTAAAGGCAAATCAAAGTGACTTAAATTAGATTTTTTTTAGATGAACTGAAAGCTAGTGAAAGTCTTTAGATAAAGAGGATACCCAGTGGAGGAGATTAGGGGCTTGATTCACTAACTAAGCCGGTTAGTGTGCCTTATCTGAGGTGAGTGTGCCTTATCTGAGGTGAGTGTGCCTTATCTGAGGTTAGTGTGCCTTATCTGAGGTGAGTGTGCCTTATCTGAGTTAATGTGCCTTATCTGAGTTAGTGGACTTGATTCATTAACCGGCGCTAAGCCTTATCACTTAGTGGGCACAAACTACAGCGCTAACCTTATCTGAGGTTAGTGTGCCTTATCTGAGGTTAGTGTGCCTTATCTGCATTGTGCAATGTAGCTTTGTGCATCTTTTAGTGTGCACAAAGCTATTTAGTGTGCACAAAGCTACTTAACCCATTCGCGTTCCGTCGTTTTCACTTGAGAAATGTTCACCTCTCATTCATTAGCCTATAAGTTTATCACTACTTATCACAATGATCTGATCTATATCTTGTTTTTTCCGCTAACCAATTAGGCTTTCTTTGGGGGGTACATTTTGCTAAGAGCCACTTTACTGTAAATGCATTTTAACAGGAAGAATAAGAAAAAAACTGAAAAAAATTGATTCTTTCTCAGTTTTCAGCCATTATAGTTTTAAAATAATACATGCCTCCATAATTAAAACTCACGTATTGTATTTGCCCATATGTCCCGGTTATCACACCGTTAAAATTATGTCCCTATCACAATGTATGGCGACAATATTTTATTTGGAAATAAAGGTGCATTTTTTCCGTTTTGCATCTATCACTATTTACAAGTTTAAAATAAAAAAATATATAGATATATTTCATCTTTACATTGATATTTAAAAAGTTTAGACCCTTAGGTAAATATTTACATGTTTTGATTTATTGTAATGTTTTTGTTTTTTTTATATTAAACATTTTATTTGGGTAGTTTTGGGAGGGTGGGAGGTAAACAATAGGCTTATAATGTAAATGTGTTTTGATTTTCATTAATTTTTACTTTTAGTTGTAAAATTACTTTTTGGCCACAAGATGGCGGCCAAGAGTTTGTTTACATGACGTCACTCTAAGCGTAACACACGCTTAGAGCGACGCATGGGGGAGGTAACAGCCAGAAAAGGCGCAGCTTCCGAGAGAAGCTGTCGCTTTTTCAGCGGGGGGGGAGGAATCAGTGATCGGGCACCATAGCCCGATTCACTGATTGCCTGGCTAACAAACCACGGGCCGGGAGCGCGCATGCACGCGCGCGATCGGCCGCGGGAGCACGCGGTAGCGCGCATGGTTCCTGGACGTAATTTCTACGTCCAGGAGGCCAAAATGGGTTAAGGGGCACTAAGTTCAGATAAGGCACACTAACCTCAGATAAGGCACACTAACCTCAGATAAGGCACACAAACCGGCTTAGCGCCAGAAAACTCTTTTTTACTCCGGCGCTAACACTTAGTGCCGGTTAGTGAATCAAGCCCAGTGTGTCTTATCTGAAGTTAGTGTGCCTTATCTGAACTTAATGCCTCTTAAGCAACTTTGTGCACACTAAAAGATGCACACAGCTACATTGTGCACTGCACGATAACATCGCACCCGAGGTACTGTACATGATGCGACCTGTGCATGTAGCTTTGTGCATCTTTTAGTGTGCACAAAGCAACTTTAGGGGCACTAAGTTCAGATAAGGCACACTAACCTCAGATAAGGCACACAACCTCAGATAAGGCCCACTAACCTCAGATAAGGCACACTAACCTCAGATAAGGCAGACTAGCTCAGATAAGGCACACTAACCTCAGATAAGGCACACTAACCTCAGATAAGGCACACTAGCTCAGATAAGGCACACTAACCTCAGATAAGGCACACTAACCTCAGATAAGGCACATT
The DNA here is from genome assembly GCF_040937935.1 of Hyperolius riggenbachi. Lineage (NCBI taxonomy): Eukaryota > Metazoa > Chordata > Amphibia > Anura > Hyperoliidae > Hyperolius > Hyperolius riggenbachi. The sequence continues at coordinate 364,974,548 of NC_090651.1, forward strand.
AACCTCAGATAAGGCACATTAACCTCAGATAAGGCACACTAACTCAGATAAGGCACATTAACCTCAGATAAGGCACACTAACCTCAGATAAGGCACACTAACTCAGATAAGGCACATTAACCTCAGATAAGGCACACTAACTCAGATAAGGCACATTAACCTCAGATAAGGCACACTAACCTCAGATAAGGTTAGCACTGTAGTTTGTGCCCACTAAGTGATAAGGCACACTAACCGACTTAGTGCCAGTTAGTGAATCAAGGCCACCATATTTAAATTTTGAGTTATGAATAAAAATGAACAGCGGGTCAGGAACTGAGTCTTGGGGAACTCCAGCAGAAGTGTTAGATATCCAACAGCAGAAGGAAGTAGGAGAAGAGGAAAAAGTGCTAGAGAAAACTTTTTTTGAATGAGCAGCTGAACAAGCTAGAAAAACAGGTGGGTCATGAATTCCATGTTCTGAGATCAAGGATGAACAGTAGAGGTCAAATGCAAAGGAAAATTAAATTTCAACAACAAATAGAATTCCAGTTAAATCTGCAATACTGTATGTTGTATGTAATGTTACCTAATTTTTTTTTTTTTTTATAAAAATGTTATATAGGAATAAAACAAAAAATATAGCCCCTCCCACCACCACCAACACCACTAAGTAGATTATCTATTTCAAATAAATATTTTTTTAATCTCACCGTCTCTCTTCTTACAGGTTAATAACCAGCGTCAGAGGCTTCCTTTCACCTTGGCCAATGGGCAAGTCATGCTTTATCAGTCTGGCAACAGCTTGATTGTTACAACTAATTTCACTTTAAAAGTGATCTACGACTGGAATTTTGTGCTACAGATATACATCTCCAGCAGCTATTTTCAAAATCTGTGTGGGATGTGCGGTTACTACAATGAAAATCCTAATGATGACTTTGCCACACCATCCGGAGTCCAAGCAGGCGGTCCTGTCGATTTTGGCAAAAGTTGGAAAGTGAACGATGGAAACAAGTTGTGCTGGGACGATTGTAACGGCGTGTGTCTGACCTGCTCATTAGAGCAGCAGAAAATCTATTACGACGAAACAAAATGTGGATTAATCACCAAACCCGATGGCCCATTCAGTCAATGTCTAGAGAGTATAGACTCCAAGATATTTGCTGACAACTGTGTATATGATGCGTGCCTTAATGGAGGCTCCAAGCAAATTTTATGCAATAGCTTGGCAACATATGCTGATATTTGCCAAAAAAGAAATATTACAATTCGGGAATGGAGAGACCGGGCAGGATGTGGTAAGTACACACTGCTAAAATACCTCTATCTTTTTGTTTCTTTTTATTTTTTCTTCTTCTTAAAGTGTTAATGTACAACTTCTAAAATGAGATGCAGATTAATAATGTAACTGACCTACACTATTTATTTTAGCTCCTTTTTAACCACTTAAGGAGGACCACAGGCTTAACGTTAACCTCCAGACTAAAAATCTGCTCAGCAGAACTGAAAAGGCTTGGTTATTCTTTAATAGAGTTGGGCCGAACGGTTCGCCTGCGAACGGTTCCATGCGAACTTCAGTGGTTCGCGTTCGCGTCCCGCAGGCGAACCTTTGCGGAAGTTCGGTTTGCCCCATAATGCACATGGAGGGTCAACTTTGACCCTCTACATCACAGTCAGCAGGCCCAGTGTAGCCAATTAGGCTACACTAGCCCCTGGAGCCCCACCCCCCCTTATATAAGGCAGGCAGCGGCGGCCATTACGGTCACTCGTGTGCTGCCTGCGTTAGTGAGAGTAGGGCGAGCTGCTGCAGACTGTCTCTCAGGGAAAGATTAGTTAGGCTTAACTTGTTCCTGTCTGGCTGCATACCTGTTCTGTGAACCCACCACTGCATACCTGTGCTGTGAACCCACCACTGCATACCTGTGTGGTGAACCCACCACTGCATACCTGTGCTGTGAACCCGCCACTGCATACCTGTTCAGTGAACCCACCACTGCATACCTGTGCTGTGAACCCACCACTGCATACCTGTTCAGTGAACCTGCCACTGCATACCTGTTCTGTTCAGTGGACCCGCCACTGTATACCTGTTCATTGAACCCACCACTGCATACCTGTGCTGTGAACCCACCACTGCATACCTGTTCTGTGAACCCACCACTGCATACCTGTGCTGTGAACCCACCACTGCATACCTGTTCAGTGAACCTGCCACTGCATACCTGTTCTGTTCAGTGGACCCGCCACTGTATACCTGTTCATTGAACCCACCACTGCATACCTGTGCTGTGAACCCACCACTGCATACCTGTTCTGTGAACCCACCACTGCATACCTGTGCTGTGAACCCACCACTGCATACCTGTTCAGTGAACCTGCCACTGCATACCTGTTCTGTTCAGTGGACCCGCCACTGTATACCTGTTCATTGAACCCACCACTGCATACCTGTGCTGTGAACCCACCACTGCATACCTGTTCTGTGAACCCACCACTGCATACCTGTTCAGTGAACCTGCCACTGCATACCTGTTCTGTTCAGTGGACCCGCCACTGTATACCTGTTCAGTGAACCTGCCACTGCATACCTGTTCTGTTCAGTGGACCCGCCACTGTATACCTGTTCATTGAACCCACCACTGCATACCTGTGCTGTGAACCCACCACTGCATACCTGTTCTGTGAACCCGCCACTGTATACCTGTTCTGTTTAGTGAACCCGCCACTGTATACCTGTTCTGTTTAGTGAACCCGCCACTGTATACCTGTTCTGTTTAGTGAACCCGCCACTGCATACCTGTTCTGTTCAGTGGACCCGCCACTGTATACCTGTTCAGTGAACCCGCCACTGCATACCTGTTCTGTTCAGTGGACCCGCCACTGTATACCTGTTCAGTGAACCCGCCACTGCATACCTGTTGTGTTCAGTGAACCTGCCACTGCATACCTGTTCTGTGAACCCGCCACTGTATACCTGTTCTGTTTAGTGAACCCGCCACTGTATACCTGTTCTGTTTAGTGAACCCGCCACTGCATACCTGTTCTGTTCAGTGGACCCGCCACTGTATACCTGTTCAGTGAACCCGCCACTGCATACCTGTTCTGTTCAGTGGACCCGCCACTGTATACCTGTTCAGTGAACCCGCCACTGCATACCTGTTCTGTTCAGTGGACCCGCCACTGTATACCTGTTCAGTGAATCCGCCACTGCATACCTGTTGTGTTCAGTGAACCTGCCACTGCATACCTGTTCTGTGAACCCGCCACTGTATACCTGTTCTGTTTAGTGAACCCGCCACTGTATACCTGTTCTGTTTAGTGAACCCGCCACTGCATACCTGTTCTGTTCAGTGGACCCGCCACTGTATACCTGTTCAGTGAACCCGCCACTGCATACCTGTTGTGTTCAGTGAACCTGCCACTGCATACCTGTTCTGTGAACCCACCACTGTATACCTGTTCTGTTTAGTGAACCCGCCACTGTATACCTGTTCTGTTTCGTGAACCCGCCACTGCATACCTGTTCTGTTCAGTGGACCCGCCACTGTATACCTGTTCAGTGAACCCGCCACTGCATACCTGTTCTGTTCAGTGGACCCGCCACTGTATACCTGTTCAGTGAACCCGCCACTGCATACCTGTTGTGTTCAGTGAACCTGCCACTGCATACCTGTTCTGTGAACCCGCCACTGTATACCTGTTCTGTTTAGTGAACCCGCCACTGTATACCTGTTCTGTTTAGTGAACCCGCCACTGCATACCTGTTCTGTTCAGTGAACCCGCCACTGTATACCTGTTCAGTGAACCCGCCACTGCATACCTGTTGTGTTCAGTGAACCTGCCACTGCATACCTGTTGTGTTCAGTGAACCTGCCACTGCATACCTGTTCTGTGAACCCGCCACTGTATACCTGTTCTGTTCAGTGAACCCACCGCATCAGTGCGCATACCTGTGCAGTTAAGTAAACCCACCTACCTACGTGAGTGCACGCAGTGTGATATACCACTCCGTGCATACCCGATATGGACAAAACAGGTAGAGGAAGAGGTAGTGCCAGAGCCAGAGGAAGGCCACCCGGCAGATCTGCGCGAGGTCGTGTAAATGTAATTTCATGTGGACCTGGCCCACAGTACAGTGCTCGGAAGAAGGCACGTCCCATCACCTCCCAAGATTGTCAGGACGTGGTTGAGTATTTAGCGACACAGAACACCTCATCTTGCTTATCCACCAGCGCTACTACTAGCACCACTTCCGCTGCATTTGACACTTCGCAAGAATTATTTAGTGGTGAAATCACTGATGCACAGCCATTGTTGTTACAGCCAGATGAATTTTCACCAGCTCATATATTTGAGTTACCCGGCAACACTATGGATGTAACGTGTAAGGAGGATGAAGGACCTACTGATGGTGCATGTTTGGATTTGTCTGAGGCAAGCGAAGCTGGGCAGGATGATTACGATGATGACGATGATAGGGATCCCCTGTATGTTCCCAATAGAGGAGATGAAGAGGGGGACAGTTCAGAGGGGGAGTCAGAGAGTAGTAGGAGGAGAGAAGTTGCTGAAAGAAGCTGGGGCAGCTCTTCGTCAGAAACAGCTGGTGGCAGAGTCTGGCACCATGTATCGCCACCTATGTACAGCCAGCCAACTTGCCCTTCAGCATCAGCTGCTGAGGTCCCCATAGTGCCCACATCCCAGGGTGGCTCAGCGGTGTGGAAATTTTTTAATGTGTGTGCCTCAGATCGGACCAAAGCCATCTGTTCGCTCTGCCAACAAAAATTGAGCCGTGGAAAGGCCAACACTCACGTAGGGACAAGTGCCTTACGAAGGCACCTGGAGAAAAGGCACAAACAGCAATGGGATGGCCACCTGAGCAAAAGCAGCAGCACAAAAGCAAAGCCACCCTCCTTCTCCTCTTCCTCCTCCATCAGGTGCATTATCTGCTTCTGCCGCTTTCTCCCTTCCACCTTCACAGGCACCCTCCTCCACTCCGCCTCTGCCCTTGAGCGGTTCCTGCTCCTCTGCCCACAGCAGCAGTCAGGTGTCCGTGAAGGAAATGTTTGAGCGGAAGAAGCCAATTTCGGCCAGTCACCCGCTTGCCCGGCGTCTGACAGCTGGCGTGGCGGAACTGTTAGCTCGGCAGCTGTTACCATACCGGCTGGTGGACTCTGAGGCCTTCCGTAAATTTGTGGCCATCGGAACACCGCAGTGGAAGATGCCAGGCCGCACTTATTTTTCGAGAAAGGCCATACCCCAACTGCACCGTGAAGTTGAGAGGCAAGTGGTGTCATCTCTTGCGAAGAGCGTTGGGTCAAGGGTACACCTGACCACGGATGCCTGGTCTGCCAAGCACGGGCAGGGCCGCTACATTACCTACACAGCCCATTGGGTGAACCTGGTGGTGAACGATGGCAAGCAGGGTGCAGCGGACCAAATTGTGACACCTCCACGGCTTGCAGGCAGGCCTCCTGCCACCTCCTCTCCTCCTGCTACATGCTCTTCGCTGTCCTCCTCCTCCTTGGCTGAGTGGCAGTTCTCCTCTCCAGCTACACAGCCCCAGCTCCGCAGGGCCTATGCTGCATGCCAGGTAAGACGGTGTCACGCCATCTTAGACATGTCTTGTCTCAAAGTGGAGAGTCACACTGGAGCAGCTCTCCTGGCTGCTCTTAAGAAACAGGTGGATGAGTGGCTGACCCCGCACCACCTGGAGATAGGCAACGTGGTGTGCGACAACGGCAGCAATCTGCTTGCCGCTTTGCATATGGGGAAGCTGACACACATACCCTGCATGGCACATGTCATGAATCTAGTGGTTCAAAGATTTGTGGCAAAGTACCCTGGCTTAGCGAATGTCCTGAAGCAGGCCAGGAAGTTCTGTGGGCATTTTGAGGTGGTCTTACACAGCCATGGCACGCTTTGCGGAAATTCAGCGCAAAAACAACATGCCGGTGAGACGCCTCATTTGCAATAGCCCGATTCGCTGGAACTCGACCCTGCTCATGTTCTCCCGCCTGCTAGAACAGAAGAAAGCCGTGACCCACTACCTCTACAACTACAGTAGAATGAAACAGTCTGGGAAGATGGGGATGTTCTGGCCCGACAACTGGACACTGATGGAAAATGCATGCAGGCTCATGCGGCCGTTTGAGGAGGTGACCAACCTGGTGAGCCGCAGTGAGGGCACCATCAGCGACTTAATTCCCTACGCTTACTTCTTGGAGCGTGCTGTGCGTAGAGTGGCGGATGAAGCTGTGAATGAGCGTGACCAGGAACCGTTACGGCAGGAACAGGCATGGGACCAATTTTCATCAGACCCAGCTGTTTCCTCAACACCTGCGGCAGCACAGAGGGGGGAGGAGGAGGAAGAAGAGAAGTCGTGTGCAGAAGACGAGTCAGACTCAGAGGATGATGAGCAAGGTGTTTCTTTGTGGGAGGAGGAGGAGGAGGAGGAGGAGGGGACAGCGGCAGGAGAACAACCTCAGCAGGCATCGCAAGGGGCTTGTGCTGCTCAACCTTCCCGTGGTATTGTTCGCGGCTGGGGGGAGGAGGTTGACTTACCTGACGTCACTGAGGAAGAGCAAGAGGAGATGGAGGGTACTGGATCCGACTTTGTGCAGATGTCGTCTTTTATGCTGTCCTGCCTGTCGAGGGACCCCCGTATAAAAAACCTCAAGGGGAATGAGCTGTACTGGGTGGCCACACTACTAGACCCTCGGTACAGGCACAAAGTGGCGGACCTGTTACCAACTCACCGGAAGGTGGAAAGGATGCAGCACATGCAGAACCAGCTGTCAACTATGCTTTACAATGCCTTTAAGGGTGATGTGACGGCACAACGCCAGCAAGGTACCACTGCCACTAATCCTCCTCCCGTGTCCACGCAGTCAAAGACAGGACGCTCCAGCGATCTCATGGTGATGTCGGACATGCGGACGTTCTTTAGTCCAACGCCTCGCCGTAGCCCTTCCGGATCCACCCTCCACCAACGCCTGGAACGGCAGGTAGCCGACTACCTGGCCTTAAGTGTGGATGTAGACACTGCTGTGAACAGCGATGAGGAACCCTTGAACTACTGGGTGCGCAGGCTTGACCTGTGGCCAGAGCTGTCCCAATTTGCCATCCAACTTCTCTCCTGCCCTGCGGCAAGCGTCCTGTCAGAAAGGACCTTCAGCGCAGCTGGAGGCATTGTCACAGAGAAGAGAAGTCGCCTAAGTCACAAAAGTGTTAAGTACCTCACCTTTATCAAAATGAATGAGGCATGGAACCCGGAGGGCTGCTGCCCGCCCCAAGACTAAGTCAGTCCCCGCACACACAGCATCTCTGCCTGCACGCCGTGTGACTGGCTGCCTGGCCTGCCCCAAGAAGACTAAGTCACTCCCAGTCCCTCCACACAGCATGTCTGCCTGCAGGCCGCTTGACTACCTTCTCCGCCACCACCAACAGGGTCCGGGACTCCAGGCGGATTGCTGAATTTTTTAGGCCGCTGCTAGCAGCGGCCGCTGTAATAATTTTTCTGGTGCATGTACATGACTGCCTAATTTTTCTGGCTGCACTGCGGGCAGCTGCAACAACAAAAGAAAAGGCATGTACATGCGCCCATTCCCCTTCGTGATCATTACCTTGCCGTGGTGAAGGGGCTTGCGTATCACAATGAAGCAATGACCGGCGCCTAGATGAGTGTCTCGGGGGGCACACCCACGATAATAAGGTCGTTGCCTCATTGTGGTCAGACCAAATTTGATCAGCTGGACAGTCACTGTTCTGTCATTCAGCTACATCAGCCAGGGGACCATATGGGCTGTAAAGCCACCAAAACCTGCACTCTCGCCATGGTGCGCACCAGTCCAGCACGGCCATCACTACACAAACAGCTGTTTGCGGTGCGTTACACGGTGAGTTTGGTGTGTCAGTGTGAAGCAGTACCTTAATTACACTACCTGATTGATGTATACACATGCAAGATGTTTGAAAGCACTTTAGGCCTGTCATTTAGCATTCAATGTGATTTCTGCCCTTAAAACGCTGCTTTGCGTCAAATCCAGATTTTTCCCCGGGACTTTTGGCATGTATCCCACTCCGCCATACCCCCCTCCAGGTGTTAGACCCCTTGAAACATCTTTTCCATCACTTTTGTGGCCAGCATAAATATTTTTTTTTTTCAAAGTTCGCATCCCCATTGAAGTCTATTGCGGTTCGCGAACTTTAACGCGAACCGAACCTTCCGTGGAAGTTCGCGAACCAGGTTCGCGAACCTAAAATCGGAGGTTCGGCCCAACTCTATTCTTTAACAGTGTCACAGCATCAGAACTTAGTTTTTCTTACCAAAGCATCATTTTTAGCTGCATTTTTAGCTAAGCTCCACCCATCAAAGAAATAAAGCCCAGGCTTGTTTTCCTTGATGCTGTGCAGAGCATAATAGAATTTCCTATGTTGTTATTCATGTTGCCTAGCAACTGGGAGAGGTGCTCAGGACACAGGACAGTTGGAACTGTGTCTCATGCTCCCTGTCACCTCCTTTCAACCAAAAAGAAGGCTACCATCATGGAATTAAACATTTGCCTGTTCTTTTAAAACAGTAAGAGATTATATTACCTATCTATTTTAATTAACATAACTAATGTAACTTAATGACAGTATGTTTGTTTAGGCTGGAGTTCCTCTTTAAAACCCCTATAGACCTGGCCATTTTTTACAAAATAGGCCACTGCAGCTTTAAGGCCTCATTGCAGAGCCGTACAAAGCAGCACACAAGTGATTACCCTTCCCCCTTTTCTCCCCACCAACAGAGCTCTCTGTTGGTGGGCTGTGATCGCTCCCCCGATGTTTTTTTTTTCCAAATATTTTTGTTTATTTTTATATAGATTTTTTTTTTATTTACCAATCCCTCCCTTCCCTAGCCAGCCTATGACAGCGATTGGCTGTCATAGGCTTCAGCCAATGAGAGATGATTGCTCTCTTGCCACCCAGGGCTGTCCCCAGTACGGCGCTGCCATAGTTTGCAGCTCTGTACCGTGTAAATAAACGGCGATCGCCGCTGGGTGACTGACGGTGGAGCGGAGCTCCGTCATCCAAGTGGAGATGCACGCTCCTGCAAATCACCATCCCAGGACTTTCGGCGTTAGGCGGTCCGGGGGCTGAAGTTGAGAAGTTAAGATGCTATAATGTCATTCCCATAGAGCAGGGATGTCAAGCCGGTCCTTTGAGGGCCGAGGTCCTCACATATTTTTGACACAGCTCAAATTAATTGATGGGTCTGAATCAGGAAAGGTAAGGTCCATCAGGTAGAACACATTCCTTTCTTTCTCAGTCCATCCTAAACACTGGCATGGATCTGGCTCTCCAGACCTGGAGTTCGACACCTGTGCCATATAGTAGAGTGTGCAGTTTTACACTTATTAAAGAGAATAAGCTAACCACAGTGCCTGCATATCCTACTCCCGCCCCCCCCCCCCACCCACCTCTTCTTTTTTCATATTTTCTTTTTCACTTCCACTTCTTTTCTTTCCTACTCCTCCCTGGCCATGATGCTTTAGTTCCCCAGTCAAAGCTCTCACTGGACTTGTCTTCTGTAATTGATATATCTCTCCACCCAACATTTATGAAGCCATCAATGTCCTACCTTTAAAAATGAGTCTTTTAAAGCGAACCTTAACCCAGAACCAGGCGGTAATAACCTGTAAAGAAAAACATGTACAGGATCTTCTCAAAAATTAGCATATTGTGATAAAGTTCATTATTTTCTGTAATGTACTGATAAACATTAGACTTTCATATATTTTAGATTCAAATACACACAACTGAAGTAGTTCAAGCTAGTGATGCTCAAATACCCCTTTTTAAAATTCGAGTTTGGTCGAATTCGAATAGTAAATTATTCGAGGTCAGTCGAATATTCGAGTTGAATAATTTTTACTATTCGATTCGACGTCGGACTTCAAGCTCACTATTCGAGTCGGTATTCGAGCTCACTATTCGAGCTGACTATTCGAATTGGCCTTAAATAGCTTCCAACACTTGTTTTGAGGGTGAATGATGCAAGAAACATCTTTTTTTCCAAGTAACAACAGCAAGTGATTATGTGGGGATGTTCCTTTAAAAAAAAATGTGGAAAGAGAAGTTGTGTCCTTAATTTTGTTCAGTAGTGTTACTGTATATACTTGTTCTTCTTCTTCTTTATCTTTCTTCTTCTTCTTCTAGATCTTCTTCTTCTATATCTTCTTCTTCTTCTTCTATATTGTCTTCTTCTTCTTCTTCTTCATCATCTTCTTCTTCTTCTTCATCATCTTCTTCTTCATCTTCTTCATCTTCTTCTTCTTCTTCATCTTCATCTTCTTCTTCTTCTTCATCTTCATCTTCTTCATCTTCTTCTTCTTCATCTTCTTCTTCTTCTTCATCTTCTTCTTCTTCTTCTTCATCTTCTTCTTCTTCTTCTTCATCTTCTTCTTCTTCATCTTCTTCTTCTTCTTCTTCATCTTCTTCATCATTTTCTTCATCTTCTTCTTCTTCTTCTTCATCTTCTTCTTCTTCATCTTCTTCTTCTTCATCTTCTTCATCTTCTTCATCTTCTTCTTCTTTTTCATCTTCTTCTTCATCATCTTCTTCATCTTCTTCTTCATCTTCTTCTTCATCTTCATCTTCTCCTTCTCCTTCTTTTTCAATATCGTCTTCTTCTTCTTCACGTATTTCTCTTTTCAATTTTTTTTTTAAAGAAATGCAGCTATTTTTGAGCGTAACAAATAGCTGGTGGGCGCACGCATGTTGGAAGCGCCATTGTATGTGCTCCCTGGCAGTGGAAACACAAAGACAGCAGGAGGTAAATTCAGCAGCAGGAGGAGGAGGATGAGTGTGTGGCAGCAGGCAGTCAATGAGGCAGGCAGCTCGCCGTGACATAATAGCCCTGGTACCTAGCGGTGATACCAGGGCTGTAAATAAACACAACAGGAGGTCCCAGACAGCGGCCGTGCAGCCCACATTGTGTCCAATACACAACTGGGACAACACAGTTTTCAACCCGGGCACCTCAGAAAAATTAAACCTTTTTTTTTTTTTTTAATGGTTTGTTTGGTTTTGGTTTTGCAACCAATATAGCTATTGTTTGACGTAATAGCTGGTGGCAGAGTGGCAGCAGAAGGTAATTCTGTGTACCCTGGCAGTGGGAAACACAGACAGACAGCAACAGCAGCAGGAGGAATGGAGGAGTAATGTGAGCAGCTATTGTTTGACGTAATAGCTGGTGGCAGAGTGGCAGCAGAAGGTAAATCATCTGTGTAGTGTACCCTGGCAGTGGGAAACACAGACAGACAGCAGCAGCAGCAGCAGGAGGAGGTGTGGAGGAGCAGTGTGAGTGTGGCAGCAGGTAGGCAGCGTGACATAATAGCCCTGGTACCTAGCGGTGATACCAGGTCTGTAAATAAACACAACAGGAGGTCCCAGACAGGGGTCGTGCAGCCCACATTGTGTCCAATACACAACTGGGACAACACAGTTTTCAACCCGGGCACCTCAGAAAAATTAAACCTTTTTTTTTTTTTTAATGGTTTGTTTGGTTTTGGTTTTGCAACCAATATAGCTATTGTTTGACGTAATAGCTGGTGGCAGAGTGGCAGCAGAAGGTAATTCTGTGTACCCTGGCAGTGGGAAACACAGACAGACAGCAACAGCAGCAGGAGGAATGGAGGAGTAATGTGAGCAGCTATTGTTTGACGTAATAGCTGGTGGCAGAGTGGCAGCAGAAGGTAAATCATCTGTGTAGTGTACCCTGGCAGTGGGAAACACAGACAGACAGCAGCAGCAGCAGCAGGAGGAGGTATGGAGGAGTAGTGTGAGTGTGGCAGCAGGTAGGCAGCGTGACATAATAGCCCTGGTACCTAGCGGTGATACCAGGGCTGTAAATAAACACAACAGGAGGTCCCAGACAGCGGTCGTGCAGCCCACATTGTGTCCAATACACAACTGGGACAACACAGTTTTCAACCCGGGCACCTCAGAAAAATTAAACCTTTTTTTTTTTTTAATGGTTTGTTTGGTTTTGGTTTTGCAACCAATATAGCTATTGTTTGACGTAATAGCTGGTGGCAGAGTGGCAGCAGAAGAAGGTAATTCTGTGTACCCTGGCAGTGGGAAACACAGACAGACAGCAGCAGCAGGAGGAGGAATGGAGGAGTAGGCGAGCAGCTATTGTTTGACGTAATAGCTGGTGGCAGAGTGGCAGCAGAAGGTAAATCATCTGTGTACCCTGGCAGTGGGAAACACAGACAGACAGCAGCAGCAGCAGCAGGAGGAGGTATGGAGGAGCAGTGTGAGTGTGGCAGCAGGTAGGCAGCGTGACATAATAGCCCTGGTACCTAGCGGTGATACCAGGGCTGTAAATAAACACAACAGGAGGTCCCAGACAGCGGTCGTGCAGCCCACATTGTGTCCAATACACAACTGGGACAACACAGTTTTCAACCCGGGCACCTCAGAAAAATTAAACCTTTTTTTTTTTTATGGTTTTTTGGTTTTTGGTTTTACAACCAATATAGCTATTGTTTGACGTAATAGCTGGTGGTAGAGTGGCAGCAGAAGAACGTAATTCTGTGTACCCTGGCAGTGGGAAACACAGACAGACAGCAGAAGGGCAGTACACAGCAGCCCACTGTAGGTGTAAAATGTGTGGCTGCAGGCGACGTAATAGTCAAAGTGAACCAGGCTGGCTTAGTGAGCAGGAGCCAGGAGGTGGTAAAGGGTGGTAAGGCACATTAACGATGGTTCCGGCAGCCAGTTCATGTCCCCCTCTCGCCGACAACAGGGGCCAGGAACTCGCCTTCCACCCACGCCTGGTTCATCTTGAGAAACGTCAGTCTGTCCACAGACTTGTGAGACAGACGTGAGCGTTTCTCGGTGACCACGCCACCAGCTGCACTGAAGCAGCGCTCGGACAGCACGCTGGAAGGGGGGCAGGACAGCACTTCCAGGGCGTACTGCGCCAGCTCGCTCCAGATCTCCATGCGCTTGACCCAATACTCCATGGGATCAACAGGGGCATCGCTGTCAAGCCCGCTGTACGACCCCATGTAGTCAGCCACCATGCGGGTCAGGCGCTGGCTGTGACCGGAGGAGGATGCTGCTGCATGCATCTCCTCTCTAGTCACTGCTGCCGGAGCCTCTACAGTCCTGTAGAGCTCGTGGCTGAGAGACAGCAGGTCTGTGGGGCGCTTGCTGCTGCTGGATGCAGGCACCTGCTGCTGCCTCTGTGCTGGCTGCTGGACAGTGGGGGTGGAAGGCTGGGGGAAGGCTTCCTCCAAGCGCTCAACAAGGGCCTGCTGCAAGCTCCTTATTCGTTGTGCTGGGTCTCCTCCTGCAGGCGGCAGGAACTGGCTCAACTTCCCCTTGAGGCGTGGGTCCAACATCATGCTGATCCAGATGTCCTCCCTCTGCTTCATCTGGATCACCCTGGGGTCCCTGCGCAGGCACGTCAGCATGTGCGCTGCCATTGGGAAGAGGCGGGCCACGTCTGCTGGCACATCGACGTCAGTGCTGTCCTCATCCTCCTCCTCTGCCGCCTCATCCTCTCTCCACCCCCGCACCAACTCAGCTGCGCTGTGCTGATCCCCCTCATCAGCAGCCAGGTCAGGGACCTCCACCAAGTCCTCCTCCTCCTCCCCCTCAGAGGTGGACTGCGCAGCTGGTTGCCGCTCCTGCTGGTCCAAGGCTGCCGCTCCCTGTTCCAGCAAAGCATCGAGGGCCCTGTTCAGCAGAGAAACCAGGGGCACCCACTCGCAGACCATAGCATGGTCCCTGCTCACCATGTTTGTGGCCTGCAGGAAGGGAGCCAGCACAAAGCACACCTGCTGCATGTGCCTCCAGTCATCATCGGGGACGATGAACGGGATGTTGCTGGTCTTGTCCCTTCTCTGAGCTGCGGAAACAGTGGCCAGGGCAAGGTACTGTTTGACAGCGTGCCTCTGTTCAACCAGACGCTCCAACATCGCCAGGGTGGAGTTCCAGCGAGTCGGAACGTCAAGGATCAGCCGATGGCGTGGCAGATCCAGCTCCTTTTGCACGTCTTCCAGGCTCGCACAGGCTGCAGCCGAGCGCCGGAAGTGACGCACAACATTCCTTGCCGTTTCCAGCAGTTCGCCCATCCCCTGGTAGGTGCGCAGGAACTTCTGCACCACCAGGTTCAGCACGTGGGCAAGACAGGGGATGTGGGTCAGGTTTCCCCTGTCTATTGCGGCAACCAGATTGGCCCCATTGTCGGCCACCACCTCTCCGACTCTGAGGCCTCTGGGGGTCAGCCAAATCCTCTCCTGCTCCTGGAGTTTGGCCAACACATGGGTTGCCGTCAGCTTGGTCTTCCCAAGGCTGACCAAGTGCAGCAGCGCTTGGCAGTGGCGGGCCTTCACGCTGCTGCTGAGGCGGGGGGTTTGGCCAGGTGTGCCGGAGGATGGCAGAGGATCGGAGGAACCTGCTGCAGTTCCCCTGACCCTGCGGGGTGGCACCACCCACTGTGTTGCTGCTGCTGCTGTGCCCGCTGCTGCTCTCCCATCCTCACCCCCTTCCACCAAGCTGACCCAGTGGACAGTGAAGGACAGGTAGCGGCCTGTCCCGAAGCGGCTGCTCCAGGAGTCCATGGTGACGTGGACCCTTTCACCAACCGCGTGCTCCAGCCCTCGCTCCACATTGGCCATCACAAAGCGGTGCAGTGCAGGAATGGCCTTGCGGGCAAAGAAGTGTCTGCTGGGGAGCTGCCAGTCTGGGGCTGCGCAAGCAAGCAGCGCACGAATGTCGCTCCCCTCCTGCACGAGCGTGTACGGCAGGAGTTGGGAGCACATGGCCCGTGCCAGCAAGCCGTTCAGCTGCCGCACGCGACGGCTGCTGGGAGGCAGAGCCCTAACCACCCCCTGGAAGGACTCGCTCAAAAGGCTCTGGCGTGGCCTTTTGCTGACACGGGAATCAGCAGACACAGCAGAGGAGGCCACTGAGGACTGGCTGCCAGAACAGGCCTCAGTGTCGGCGGCAGGAGTTGCAGAGGGGGGAGGAGCAGTGCGTTTCCGCACTCCTGCTGGTGCTGCTGGAGGAGCAGGAGGGCGGGTGGCTGCTGTTGCTGCTGCTGCTGCTGAAGGCTGTGCAGTGATGGGTGTGGTGCCACTGCCAGCAGCAGATGCCTTCAGCCTCTGGAACTCCTCATGCTGGTGGAAATGTTTAGCCGCAAGGTGGTTGATGAGCGAGCTGGTGCTGAACTTTAAGGGGTCTGCACCTCTGCTCAACTTCCGCTGACAGTGGTTGCAAGTGGCGTACTTGCTGTACACAGTGGGCATGGTGAAAAACCGCCAGATTGGTGACAGAAACTTCCCCCTACGGCATGGAAGCGCTGCTGCCTGTCTCCCTGTGGTGGTTGGGGGGGGGGCTTGGGTGCGGCTGGTGGTGGTACTGGCTGATGCTGCTGCTGCTGCTGCTGAGCCTGAGACACCAGCAGGCTGTGGGACGCTGCCAATGCTTGCAATGATGCGCCTCCTTGCAAGGCCCACAAGCGCATCCTCCTCCTCCTCCTCAGAGCTGCTGAGGACGACATCCCCTGGAGGTGGTGGCACCCAGTCTCTGTCTGTCACCGGGTCATCATCATCATGCCCCTCCTGAAACATGTCCTGCTGGGATGATGACCCCCCAAACTCCTCTCCTGATGCATGGATGGGACGCTTGACTGTCGCCACAGTCTTGCTGTCCAATCCCTCCTCCCCCAAAGTGCCCATCAGCATCTCCTCCTCAAAATCGCCAACAACAGCAGACAATACCCTGATGGTGCCTGGGGTAAAAAGACTGCTGAGTGACAGGTCGGCGACTGATGGTGAACTGGCCTCCTCCCCAGGCCCTGCTGGGCGGCTGCTGCGAACAGGGGTGGTGGTGGTGGTGGTGAGGGTGGAGGCCTTGGATGCAGAGCTGATGGCGGGCTGCTCATCCTCCGTCATGAGTTGCACCACAGTGTCTGCATCCTTTTCCTCAATGGGACGTTTCCGACCCGGCTGGAGGAAAATGGGAGCAGGTGCTACACGCTGCTGCTGCTGTGTCTCTGCAGCGTGAGTTGCAGATGCTCCTGCTGGGCGGCGCCCAAGGCGTCCACGGCCAGTGGCTATGGGAGGAATGTTAGCCACTGACGCTGCTGCTGCTGCGGAACTGTGCATGGTGGCGCGCCCGCGGCCGCGGCTTGCCACAATGCTGCTCCCTCTCCTCCTGATTCCCTTGCTGCCCTTCCCCTTGCCCAAACCGCGCTGGCTGCCACTTCCAGACATCTTCAATGTTTTGGGCGTATAGACAAAAGTTTTTTAAAAGGGCGGGTGAAAAGTGGGGTACTTTAATGGAGTGGGTTGGTTGGTGAGGTGACTGAGTGAGTGTCCCCTAGTACAGTAAGTAAGTAGTAACAGTCAGGAAGTACAACTAGCAGTTACAATAATCAGTAGTAATCACAAGTAAATTTAGTGTGTGTACACTCAGACAGTGAGTGCACGCACGCAGGAGCTAGTAGCCTATGAACACAGTGACTGAGTGTCCTAGACTCCTAGTACAGTAAGAGTAAGTAGTAACAGTAAGTAGAACTAACTAATTACAATAATCAATCAGCGATCAGAAGGAAATGGAGTGTGGGTGTGTGTACACTCAGACAGTGAGTGCACGCACGCAGGAGCTAGTAGCCTATGAACACAGTGACTGAGTGTCCTAGACTCCTAGTACAGTAAGAGTAAGTAGTAACAGTAAGTAGAACTAACTAATTACAATAATCAATCAGCGATCAGAAGGAAATGGAGTGTGGGTGTGTGTACACTCAGACAGTGAGTGCACGCACGCAGGAGCTAGTAGCCTATGAACACAGTGACTGAGTGTCCTAGACTCCTAGTACAGTAAGAGTAAGTAGTAACAGTAAGTAGAACTAACTAATTACAATAATCAATCAGCGATCAGAAGGAAATGGAGTGTGGGTGTGTGTACACTCAGACAGTGAGTGCACGCACGCAGGAGCTAGTAGCCTATGAACACAGTGACTGAGTGTCCTAGACTCCTAGTACAGTAAGAGTAAGTAGTAACAGTAAGTAGAACTAACTAATTACAATAATCAATCAGCGATCAGAAGGAAATAGAGTGTGGGTGGTGTGTGTACACTCAGACAGTGAGTGACCGCACGCAGGAGCTAGTAGCCTATGGACAGTGACTGAGTGTCCTAGACTCCTAGTACAGTAAGAGTAAGTAGTAACAGTAAGTACAACTAACTAATTACGATAATCAATCAGCGATCAGAAGGAAATGGAGTGTGGGTGTGTGTACACTCAGACAGTGAGTGCACGCACGCAGGAGCTAGTAGCCTATGAACACAGTGACTGAGTGTCCTAGACTCCTAGTACAGTAAGAGTAAGTAGTAACAGTAAGTAGAACTAACTAATTACAATAATCAATCAGCGATCAGAAGGAAATGGAGTGTGGGTGTGTGTACACTCAGACAGTGAGTGCATGCACGCAGGAGCTAGTAGCCTATGAACACAGTGACTGAGTGTCCTAGACTCCTAGTACAGTAAGAGTAAGTAGTAACAGTAAGTAGAACTAACTAATTACAATAATCAATCAGCGATCAGAAGGAAATGGAGTGTGGGTGTGTGTACACTCAGACAGTGAGTGCACGCACGCAGGAGCTAGAAGCCTATGAACACAGTGACTGAGTGTCCTAGACTCCTAGTACAGTAAGAGTAAGTAGTAACAGTAAGTAGAACTAACTAATTACAATAATCAATCAGCGATCAGAAGGAAATAGAGTGTGGGTGGTGTGTGTACACTCAGACAGTGAGTGCACGCACGCAGGAGCTAGTAGCCTATGGACAGTGACTGAGTGTCCTAGACTCCTAGTACAGTAAGAGTAAGTAGTAACAGTAAGTACAACTAACTAATTACGATAATCAATCAGCGATCAGAAGGAAATGGAGTGTGGGTGTGTGTACACTCAGACAGTGAGTGCACGCACGCAGGAGCTAGTAGCCTATGGACAGTGACTGAGTGTCCTAGACTCCTAGTACAGTAAGAGTAAGTAGTAACAGTAAGTACAACTAACTAATTACGATAATCAATCAGCGATCAGAAGGAAATAGAGTGTGTGTTGTGTGTGTACACTCAGACAGTGAGTGCAGTGCGCACACGCAGGAGCTAGTAGCCTATATGAACAGTGACAGTGAGTGTCCCTACGGGTACAGTAAGAGTAAGTAGTAAGTAAGTACAACTAACTAACAATAATCTATCAGTAATCAGAAGGAAATAGAGTGTGTGCACACACAGACAGTGAGTGAGTGCACACACGCAGGAGCTAGCTAGTAGCCTATAAACAGTGACAGTCAGTGAGTGTCCTACTCCTAGTACAGTATAACTACAATACTATTAGTAAAGGACAGCAGAAATACTGGTATAGATGAGAGAAATAAACAGAGGACAGCTGCCCACAGAGGCAAGGCCCCCCTGAGGCCTAAACCTGTAAGCTTGCAGCAGCTGCCTGTCTCTAATGTAACACACAAGCTACTAACTAAAATACAATGTCTATCTAACTAACAACAATATAGGTGTATATGGCAGGTGTAGGTGAGCAAAAACGCTAGGTAAATGATCACAATAGAGCACTTGCTAAGCCAAAGCACAAAGGAGCAACTCTCTCTCTGTACAAGTCTCAGGCAAGCATGGAGAAACGGAACATGGCGGCCGCTATTTATAGGGTAGGGGCTGGCCAGGGTCCCCCTCTGTGATTGGCTGCCGTCAGAGGGCCTGGGAGCCCTCTGATTGGCTCTAAGGACATCAATCTGGGCTATGACGCTATTCGAGCTCGGTACCGAGCTCGAATAGCGCCGGGTTGCTCGAATAGCTCGAATAGTGAATGGGCTATTCGAGTGTACTCGGATAGCCCATTCGAATAGCTCGAATAGCTGAAAAAGAGCTCGAATATTCGAGCTACTCGAATATTCGAGCTCTGCTGAGCACCACTAGTTCAAGCCTTTTATTGTTTTAATATTGATGATTTTGGCATACAGCTCATGAAAACCCAAAATTCCTATCTCAAAAAATTAGCATATTTCATCCGACCAATAAAAGAAAAGTGTTTTTAAAACAAAAAAGGTCAACCTTCAAATAATTATGTTCAGTTATGCACTCAATACTTGGTCGGGAATCCTTTTGCAGAAATGATTGCTTCAATGCGGCGTGGCATGGAGGCAATCAGCCTGTGGCACTGCTCAGGTGTTATGGAGGCCCAGGATGCTTCGATAGCAGCCTTAAGCTCATCCAGAGTGTTGGGTCTTGCATCTCTCTACTTTCTCTTCACAATATCCCACAGATTCTCTATGGGGTTCAAGTCAGGAGGAGAGTTGGAAGGCCAAATGAGCACAGTTATATTATGGTCAGTAAACCTTTTACCAGTGGTTTTGGCACTGTGAGTCTGTGAGCAGGTGTCAGGTCATGCTGAAAAATGAAATCTTCATCTCCATAAAGCTTTTCAGCAGATGGAAGCATGAACCCACTTTTGAACCAGAAACAGCGGCAGAAGCGCCTGACCTGGGCTACAGAGAAGCAGCACTGGACTGTTGCTCAGTGGTCCACAGTACTTGTTTCGGATGAAAGCAACTTTTACATGTTATTCGGAAATCAAGGTGCCAGAGTCTGGAGGAAGACTGGGGAGAGGGAAATGCCAAAATGCCTGAAGTCCAGTGTCAAGTACCCACAGTCAGTCTGGTCTGGGGTGCCATGTCAGCTGCTAGTGTTGGTCCACTGTGTTTTATCAAGGGCAGGGTCAATGCAGCTAGCTATCAGGAGATTTTGGAGCACTTCATGTTTCCATCTGCTGAAAAGCTTTATTGAAGCATCCTAGGCCTCCATAACACCTGAGCAGCGCCACAGGCTGATTGCCTCCACGCCACGCCGCATTAAAGCACTACTTCAGTTGTGTGTATTTGAATCTAAAATATATGAAAGTCTAATGTTTATCAGTACATTACAGAAAATAATGAACTTTTTCACAATATGCTAATTTTTTGAGAAGATACTGTATTTGTTACAGCCCACAGAACTCCTACTGATTTTGCAAAGTTGTTACTTTCTGGTTTCATAGGAGCACAAAAAGAGTTAGCTCCTGTGTTTTCATATTAGCACACAAGTCGGAACACCTCGGCACTGTTCAGATAGAGATAACAGCTCATATTACAGTGGCTCATTACTATCAGATAATGGAGAATTAGACATTCTGTTTTTCCTAAATAAACACAGGGTGGTTTTCTCTGTGTTTTCCTTCTCTCCCGTGGAAGGGTTTAGGTCCACTTTAATAGGGCCGTGAGGAAATTATGGCCTGGCTATACTTTGAATATTTATTTACTAGTTTCATAATATCATAGGTGCAGCCTGTTAAATGTGGGGGCATCAACATAAATGAATGGTTATATACCATAACGGTTATATATACAACTACAACGATGTTGTCAGCCACAACAGTTTAATGATTTTAGACTTGGGTATACATGGGGGAAGTTAAGGTTTTATCCACGATACATACACTACACGATACATACATAGACGTATTACTATGGTAGGGATTAGATTGTAAGTCCCTCTCAGGAACAGTTAACCTCCCTGCCGGTTATCCCGAGCTCAGCTCGGGGTAACCTGCCGCAGAGGATTCCTCAGGCCCTGCTGGGCCGATTTGCATAATTTTTTTTTGTTACACGCAGCTAGCACTTTGCTAGCTGCGTGTAACTTACGATCGCCGCCGCTCCGCGCCGATTCGCCGCAACCCGCCGCATCAGAGGGTGCCCCCCCCCGAGACCCGTGCGCTGCCTGGCCAATCAGTGCCAGGCAGCGTCGAGGGGTGGTTCGGGACTCCCTCGGACGTCACGACGTCGATGACGTCGGTGACGTCATCGGGCCCGTCGCCATGGCGACGGGGGAAGCCCTCCTGGAAATCCCGTTCAGAACGGGATTTCCGGATGGGTATATGCGCCGGCGGCGATCGGCGCATTCGGGGGGACGCCGCAGGGAGGGGGGAAGCATGTAGCTAGCGCTAGGCTAGCTACATGCTAAAAAAAAAAAAAATACTGCCAAAAAACACCCTCCCTGCCGTGCGCAGCAATTTTTTATAACGGCAGGGAGGTTAAAGCATAACTGAAGAAAAAAAAAAGTTTCACTTTAGGGGGCTTCTGCGTTACCAAATGATCCTCTGATCCACGCCATGGCTCACATGCTCCAAAAGATGCATCAAATTGTTGTTGCCTAGCAATGCATCTGTACAGTACTGGGGTCCCCAAACTGTGCACTCTAGCGATCGCATGCAATCACTATAGAAGCATAGGCTGATGATAATGGTACGCTACATGCCCAACTGGTGATGTAAAATACATGTAAAAACCATACATGACATATTTCAATTGTGGCACTTGTCATGTAAAATTGGGAAGTGGGAAAACATGAAAAAATGAGTGTTTACTCCTAAATTTTCATTGGAAAAGTGCGTGTGAAAATAAAAAAAATATTACCCAATGAAAGCCTAAACAGGGATGGTCGTAGTCAGCCAACTTCGCTACGCTGGAAATACGCGTAGTTTTACGCAATTACGCTTCGCCAAACTACGGCTTCGAAAACAAATATTTGCTTCGTATGCATTTCGTAGAATACGCGTTTAAATACGCAATTACGCGTAGTGCGAAGCGTAGTGTATGCGGATACTTATGCCCGTATGCAGAAAAATGTACGCATTAATTTCTTTATAAATGCTCATAATGGGAACCCTTCTATGCGTACATTCCCCTTTCCAATGCGTAAATTTGTATGCATACAACCGCATGCGGAAAATTAGACGCGAGTAACGCATTCGTAGTTCACTACGCAATACACATGTTAACTACGCATAGTGGGCGTAAGCTACGCGTAGCGGTACTTCGCTACGCGTAAATTCGTATGCGTAGTTTTGAAACTTCGCCTATGAACTACGATGCGTAGATGCGAACTACGATGCGTAAATTCGCACTGGCGTAGTTTCTGCTCATCCCTGAGCCTGAAATGTTCTGAAAAAAATTATCTTTGTAACACTTTGATGGCATAGGTAATAACAAGTTATTGCGGTATCAATATTGACACAGCAAAGATGCCAAGATTTTCAGGAAACTTAAGGGCTAAAAACCTCAGAGCCTGAAGTGGTTAAAGAGAACCAGAGATAAAGCACCCTCATGTATTTTACCATATATATCAGTGGGAACATTAGAGAAAACACTACCCTGCTTTCTGTTTCATTCTGCACTGCACAGCTTACTTCTAATCAGCCCTGATAAAATCCCCGACTGAGCATTCAGTTTGGCTTTGCTATAATGACTCAGCTATAATGATTCCTGAGCAGAGCCAGCAGAGGGCAGGCTTGGGCCTGAAAAGACACCAGAAAACACAGACTCGGCTATAAATATTCCTGAGCAAAGCCAGACTGAATGCTCAGTCGGGGATTTTATCAGGGCTGATAACAAGCAGGCTGTGCAGTGCAGAATGAAACAGAAAGCAGTGTAAGTATTTTCTCTAATGTTCCCACTGATATATATGGTAAAATACATGAGGGTGCTTCGTCTCTGGTTTCCTTTCAGAGAACGATGTACTGAAGTATGAACTGTATATGAGGGAACGTTTGTTCTAACTAGCTTAGACTAGACAAACACAACTAAAACTGTACCCTTTTACAATGAGTCATACCTTGGTAGATTGCAAAGGACTTCATGGTAGATCTCGACCTTACTACATTTTCCATTCTGTATATACAAGTGTGCTCCTAAAATTGCACATAGGTAAATCATATTGACTTGCTAGTTTTTAAAAGTAGCTCTCAAGCTGACAAAGTGTGGCACCTCTGCTGTATATCCTTTGTTAAGGTTCATTGTCAAGGTGCTTTTCCCCATGGATCAGGTAAACTGAGGGCCACAATCAGCAGGCGTCTAATAAACACCTGAGTTTATTTTCCATAAACGGCCCCAAGGCAGTCATTTGGGCACCCGATGTAGCTTGTAGCCTGTTGGCTACTTCATATTTAGAGAGGGCCGAACATGTCTGCCAGGGTACAGTTCCCGGCGAATAATGACTGTTCGCATGTTTACATTTAACGCAATTTTTTGTGACAAAAATTTGCATTCAACATTGAAGTCAATAGCAATCAAGTTTAATAGCAAAGACCCCTATGTGCTAGAATCACCAAATTTTATGGGTATGTGAAGGAGAACAAAAGGGAAGGGTAGATAAAATCGATTATCATAGGAAAGAAGTTTTAAATGATGGTTAAATGACAGATCAACCTATTGGTACTGTAGTATGGGTTTACTTTAACCACTTCGCATCCAGACCTTGTTTCCCACTTATTGACCAGAGCAGTTTTGACAGTTTAGCTATGTCCTTATTTAATCAGAAATAACTTTATCCCTACTTATGACACAGAAATGAAATATATATTGTTTTTTTCAAGACAAACTAGGCTTTCATTGTATGCCATTTTTTTCCTTCGAACAGTTTTGTTTTCTATGAATTTTAATGAGAAAACAAACAAAAAATAGAAAAAACATTTCTCAGTTTTACCAATTCCAGTTTAAAAATAAAAGTATTTTTAATAGTAAAAATCAATCTCATTAGCTCAGGAAACATATATTCCCATTCACCAATTAGTGCTGCATCAGATAGTGCCAGAAATGTGCACAGGAGCAATGCCCAATCCTGCACAGTTACTGACCTGTGGCTTAGATGAAGTCACAGAGGACGTATATCTACTGACCTGGGGATGAAGTAGTTAATACAAAAATGTTAATGAAGACTTATACAAAGTATTTATTTTTTCGATTAAAATGCACTATAAATTACTCTTTTCATACTGTATGTTACTAACACTTACAGTAAGCAGTAAAAAATTCTGGCAGAACTGACACGTTTGGAATTAGTCCATCTTCTCATGGGGAATTCTCAGCATTTTCCTTTTCATTACAAAAACACACTTGAGAAAGAAGCTTTACAAACAATCCCAGCCAGACTCCTTATACTCTTGCACACCTTGTTGGAATCGGACTGAGCAACTTCCATTCAGTAGTGATTAGCACACATTTCCCATACTGGTGACTTTGCATCGTAAATCGCAATTACAATGCAAAATCGTAATGAGAAATTTGGGGAAATCATAATTAATTTTGTTTGTTAACATGCTGAATTTTGCAGTTAATAGCAAAGCCTTCCTGCATGCAAATGTTATGTATGTTAAGGAAGACAGTGGGAGCAAGACAACATTATTTTTTTCAAAAAGACCTTGTCGTTTTTGAGAAAATCGATTTTAAAAATGCAAAGGAAAATGGTCCTTAACCACTTGAGGACCCACCCTTTACCCCCCCCTTAAGGACCAGCGTTGAATTCTGTGATCTGTGCTGGGTGGGCTCTACAGCCCCCAGCACAGATCAAACACCAGGCAGAGAGATCAGATCACCCCCCCTTTTTTCCCCACTAGGGGGATGATGTGCTTGGGGGGTCCGATCTCTCCTGCCTGCGTGTTGCAGGGGGGGGCACCTCAAAGCCCCCCTCCGCGGCGAAATTCCGCTTCCCCCTCTCCTACCTGGCCCCCCTGGTGATCCGGGCTGCACAGGACGCTATCGGTCCTGTGCAGCCAGTGACAGGCTGTCCCCTGTCACATGGCGGCGATGCCCGGCCGCTGATTGGCCGGGGATCGCCGCTCTGCCTTACGGCGCTGCTGCGCAGCAGCGCCGTACAATGTAAACAAAGCGGATTATTTCCGCTTGTGTTTACATTTAGCCTGCGAGCCGCGATCGGCGGCCCGCAGGCTATTCACGGAGCCCCCCGCCGTAAATTGAAAGGAAGCAGCCGCTCGCGCGAGCGGCTGCTTCCTGATTAATTAGCCTGCAGCCGGCGACGCAGAACTGCGTCGCTGGTCCTGCAGCTGCCACTTTGCCGACGCACGGTATGAGTGCGCGGTCGGCAAGTGGTTAAATTGACCTTATTTTTTTTTTTTAAATTCCTTTGCATTTTTAAAAATAGATTTCTCAAAAACTATAAGGTCTTTTTTTTTTTTTTTTTTGCTTGTTCCCACTATTTTCTTTAACCACGTGAGGACCGCAGTTTTAAACCCCTCTAAAGACCAGGCCATTTTTTGGTTAACTGGCCACTGCAGCTTTAAGGCCTCTCTGCAGTGCCGCACAACTCAGCACACAAGTGATTTCCTCCCCCGCCTTTTCTCCCCACCAACAAATCTTCCTGTTGGTGGGGTCTGATTCCCCAGGGCCAACGACCACAGAGTACAGTGCCGCTGTAGATCACAGCGCTGTACGTAGTAAATAGAGGGCTAACTGTCTCCGAGCGGCGACTGGCAGAATGATTGCAGAGTGGAGCTCCGCTTCCCAAGAGGAGATGTGCGCGCATGAGCGCGCGTGATCTCCTGCAAACCGATGCCCCAGGACTTTACGCCAATCACCCGTTAGGCGGTCCTGGGGCTGCCGCTTCGGCCACGCCCATCGTCGTGACGCGGTCGGCCAGTGGTTAACAAACATCACAATATTGGTGATGATAGCTTGTACAGGGACTTTACTATTAACTGTTAAACTTGGCAAGAGATTATGCAAAAATGATACTAAATTAGGAATGGACTATACAAAATCAACTGAATGTCCACACTGTTAATACGTATGGCCGTAATTACAAAAACTTACCTGAAATGTTGCGTAATCGGATTTAGCAGATTATATAAGATAAGTTCTTTTGAAAATAAAGAAAGCCCTGTGAGTCCCCAATGAAGAGATGCCAGATCTATCAGTTTTTTACTGCCAAATGTAAGTGACAGGAACACAGGAAAAAAGTCAAGTAGAACGTTTTACTGCCTAATGTAAGTGTAACGCTGGAGGGTTATACTTTCTGACCACCCAGCACAACGAGGCTAAGAGCTGGATAATGGAAGAGGCTAAAAAGGCTGCCCAGAGCAACTGCAGCTCTGGGCTTCTGATAAGACGCAATGGCAGCGCAGTGCGATGTTGCGCTGCTCTTGCGATAGCAAACATTCAGACAGATACAAGACAGACTGGAGTGAGGTAGCCAATAGCAACCGCAGCAATGGCTACCTCGCAAGGACAGGACTAGGAGGAGGCTGACAGAATGAATGCTTGCTAATCCAGTCACTGCCTCAGTGACAGCAAGCATTCACAAAGACAAGAGTGAGGTAACCAATAGCAACCGCAGCAATGGCTACCTCGCAAGGACAGGATTATTTAGGAGTCCCAGTATAGGTAGGTAGGCATAGGTAGGAGTCCCAGTAGTTAGCTAGGCATAGGTAGGAATCCCAATATAGGTAGGTAGGCATGGGTAGGTGCCCCAGTAGTTAGCTAGGCATAGGTAGGTGTCCCATTATAGGTAGGTAGGCATAGGTAGGTGCCCCAGTAGTTAGCTAGGCATAGGTAGGAGTCCCAGTATAGGTAGGTAGGCATAGGTAGGTGTCCCAGTATAGGTAGGTAGGCATAGGTAGGTGTCCCAGTATAGGTAGATAGGCATAGGTAGGTGCCCCAGTAGTTAGCTAGGCATAGGTAGGAGTCCCAGTATAGGTAGATAGGCATAGGTAGGTGCCCTAGTATAGGTAGGTAGGTAGGCATAGGTAGGTGTCCCCGTATAGGTAAGTAGGTGCCCCAGTAGTTAGGTAGGCATAGGTAGGTGTCCCAGTATAGATAGTTAGGCAGGGCCTGGCTGGCACAGTAATAGCAATTACCAAGGTCCAACTGCAACAGATAGGGCTGTATAATGCAGTGTCAGTGAGCAACACAAAAAAAGAACACATCAGGAGAACATTAGCTCTCAAAAGAGCTGTTGTGGGGTGCTATTTTAGCAATAAAAATCAGCCAGGAGCAAGCTAACAAGTCTACAAGAGCCTAACTAATCTTTCCCTATGAGAGTCTGCCAGCAGCTGTCCCTTCACTAAGTAATGCAGACACACGAGTGAGTGTAATGGCCAGTGCCGCCTGCCTTTTATAAGGGGGGGGAGTGGCTCCAGGAGTGAGTGTAGCCTAATTGGCTACAATGTGCCTGCTAACTGTGATGTAGAGGATCAAAGTTGACCCTAATGGCGCACTATGGGGGCAAACCAAACTTCCGCAAAAGTTTGCCTTAGCTGGCGAACGCGAACCACCAAAAGTGCGTCTGGAACCGTTCGCCGGCAAACCGTTCAGGCCATCTCTAGTCCACACTGATCCTTTCTATCCTGGTTAATTTTCCTTCATATGAACATTCGAAAATAAGAAATATAGCACTTTAAAGGATATAAATAACATTTAGCGTATATAAGACATTTTGTCAGTAGAAAAATATATATATTTTCACAGATCTGTACATGAGGAGTAAAAGAGGGACACATGAGGGCGATAGAGGGTCAGAGGGATTTGGTTCCCATAGAGGGACAGTACCTCCAAAAGAGGGACAGTTTGGAGCTATGCAATTAGGACCTGATTGTGGCCACATAAATCTTAAAATCTTTAGAGAGGATCCAAAAGGTTGGGTAGACCACCAGACTTTACATTAAGGCTACTTGCACACCAAGTGCTACGTTAAGGTCGCATAACGTGCACCTAACACAACGTATGGTGCTGCAAGAGCCGACGGTAGAGTGAGCCGCGTTAGGCGGCTCGATTCCTATAATGTCTCCCAGAGTGGCGCTGATTGGCCAGCGGGTCCACGTGATGCGGAGCGAGACACTCCGCATCACGTGGTCCCGCCGGCCAATCAGCACCCGCCAGTGCAGTGAATATTAAGTAGCCATGTGCGCGGCTACTGTAGCTGGCTCTCCCCGCCTCCTCTCCGCCCCCCCACTGCGCATGTGCAAACAGTCTAACACGGCTATAGCCGCTCCAACGCCGTAGCATGCTGCACTTTGCGGAGAACGTGCAGCGTTACATGTAACGCAACGTGGGCTGTGTGAACAGCCCACTTGTGTTACATTGCTGTGCGTTGGGGGAGCACTAACGTGCGCCTGTAACGTCTTGGTGTGTAAGCAGCCTTATGGTAGCTGTAGAGTGCCAAGTTTTAAAAGACCCATGTGACTGCATGATTAGCAGAAATGTTGGGAGAAGTTCTGTAAGTAGCATTCGATAAGTATGTCCTTCTGTACTTGGTTGGAAACTTTGCTACATGTATCTTCTTTATAAATTTCACTGTTTGCTCTCTGAATGTTGAATTGCAATAATTGTTGGTGACCTCAATAACATTTTTATTGTTGAAAAAAAAAAAAAGAAATGTTGGGTGAAAAGTTTGTATTGCATGAGATCACCTAATAATAATGCATTGTACCTATTCTCCCTAGTTTTGCCGTGCCCAGCTAACAGTCAGTATAAACTCTGTGGGAAAACCTGCCCTCCAACATGTAACGATGCTGCTATCAACGCTACAGGACTCTGTCCTGATGGATGTGTGGAGAGCTGTCAGTGCAATGATGGATTTGTGTTGGATGGAGGGAAATGTATACCCAAAGCCAACTGTGGCTGCGTCTTTCAAGGAAAAGTTTATGCCCCAAATGAGACGTTTTGGGCAGACACAAAGTGTTTAAAGCAGTGCACCTGCAATCCTGCCACCAACAATGTGGATTGTAAAGACACTCGCTGTAAGCCGACCGAGACCTGCTCAGTGTCCAAAGGCATCCAAGGCTGCTACCCCAACTCCTATGCAACGTGCACAGCAGCTGGAGATCCACATTACAACACCTTTGATGGTGTGCCATATGACTTCCAGGGCACATGTGTCTACCTGTTTACAGGACTCTGTAACAAGACTGCAGATCTTGTGGATTTTCAGGTGTATGTCCAAAATGAAAACCGAATCAGGAAAACAGTTTCTTTCACTGCAGAGGTCCGGGTGTTCATATACAACATCATTGTAGTTATTAGTAGGATAAAGCCAGGCAAAATTCAGGTAAGAACTTCAGTGTTTAAAATCATTAAACCAGGTCAACATCTTCAAGGAGTTGCTTGTATGCTCTCCCCGTGTCTGCGTGAGTTTCCTCCGGGCACTCCGGTTTCCTCCCACATCCCAAAAAACATACAGATCATTGGCTTCCCACTAAATTGGCCCTAGACTATGATACATACATACACTACAGGATAGATACGTACATACATACACATATGACTATGATAGGGACTAAATTGTGAGCCCCTCTGAGAGACAGTTAGTGACAAGACAATAGCGAAATATGTTGGCGCTATATAAATACTAAATACTAGTCTTTAATAAAATGAAAAGCTTTTTGTTTAGGGTAGCTTTAAAGAGAAACTGTAACCAAGGATTGAACATCACTCCAATCAGTAGCTGCTACCCCCTTTTCCACGGGAAAGCCTTACCTTCTCTCAAATAGATCATCAAGGACGTCTATATGGCTGACATTGTGGTGAAACCCCTCCCACAGGATCTGACATCACACTGTGGGAGCCTTGTTGCATTGTGGGAAATAGCGACTGCTTCCAACTGCTAAGCAACCAGTATCTCCCTCTGTGCATATGTATAGCTAAATATAAATAGTGGCAGTTGGTGCTGTCTTGTTTTTTTTCATGTCTTCCAGTAGTAAAGATGATTACGCACAGGCTGATCGTGGATCAAACAATGGGCTTGATTCACTAAACCGTGATATGACAAATAGCACACCTTATCAAAGATATCATCACACCTTATCAAAGATGTCACATTTTATCAAAGTTAGCACACCTTATCAAAGCTAACACACCTTATCAGAGTAGCATAGCAAGCGCTACAAACGTATGCCTGCTAATTGGCAATGGCACTCGGCCTGCCCTGAGCCCGTGCGGGTTCATAGCGCTCGCTATGCGACTCTGATAAGGCGTGTTAAGTCTAGAGATGGCCCAGCCTTGGAGAACTCATGGAGAAGCACGTGATCAGTTTGATCAGCTGATAGATTTGTAAGCCTCTGATTTGCTGAGATGACTTCCTGGTTTAACACATGATTATGACCAGCAAATCAGAGGCTTACAAATGTATCAGCTGATCAAACTGATCATGTGCTTCTCCATGAGTTCTCCAAGGCTGGGCCATCTCTAGTGTTATCTTTGATAAGGTGTGCTGACCTTGATAAGGTGTGATATCTTTGATAAGGTGGGCTAACCTTAATAAGGTGTAAAATCTTTGATAAGGTGTGCTATTTGTCATATCACAGTTTAGTAAATCAAGCTCAATATGCACAAATTATATGGTAAATATCAATAATTTCTTGATCCCTCTTCTGTTTTTTAACTTCTCATTTTGCAATGTATTGATTTATGTTCCCCCTTTTAGCTAAAGTTCCTCTTTAACCCTTTCCCTGCCAAGCATGTACTAGGTACATTGTGGCTGGAAAAAGCTCCAACTGCCAAAAAAGTACTAAGTACGTTATTTGGCATTTTGTTCCCGGGACACAGTGGAGAGGGGGGCTGCAGGAGGCCACATAAGGGGGGCACATATGGAGGGAGGGAGGATTATGTCAGCCCCCCTAACAGCAGTGGCACCCTATACCTGTTACCTGTACTGGGGGCAATTATACTTTCTACCTATACTGGGGCAACTAAACCTGCTACCTATACTGGGGACACTAATACCTACTAGCTATATTGGGGTACCTATTCCTGCTACCTCTACTGGGGCACCTATACCTGCTACCTATACTAGGACACCTATTCTTGGCTACCTATACTGGCTGCACCTATACCTGGCTACCTATATTGGGGCACCTATACCTGGCTACATATACTGGCTGCACCTATACCTGGCTACCTATACTGGGGGCACCTATTCCAGGCTACCTATGCTGGCTGTGCCTATATCTGTCTACCTGTACTGGCGGCACCTATTCCAGGACAGGAAAAGTGGGATACCAATACATATCTGGTATTGCTGGATTCAGCAGAATTAGGGCTTTTATAAACAGTAACATTTTTGGCAGTAATTCTTCTTCTTTTTTTTATTTTGTTTTTACATATTTCACTCAAAAATGTTGTTACATCTCCAGAAAAAGTACAACCTTTTGTTTCAGAGTGCAAGCCCAATTTATTATGGAAAAATGGAAAAAACAATATACAATATGCCCTATTTCATGTGGGTTTTCTTGTCAAAAATCCTAAGTAAACCTAATGAGAGTAAAATGTCTAAAAACTGCTTGGCAGTAGATGTTTATGTTTAGGACAAATCGGGTGGCAGGAAAAGGGTTAAAGCATCCTTAATCATAGCTGTAATTAAGGACCCTAGGAGGGCTAAAAAAAACATGTTGCCATGTCAACATGCTCTTGTCACAAAAAAGAGCTTTTAAGGGCCCATTCACACCTAAGCGATTAGCGGGCGATTCCCACTAATCACTAAGGTGCTAGAACTTTTTAAAAAGCTCTAGTGCTATGTTACTCTATGGCAGTGTTCTCACTGCCGCCATTGTCGCCGATCACGGGCACTTTGCGATTAGCCGCAATCACAAACGTGTTACCTGCAGCATTTTCTGGGTGGTTCTGGAGCGATCGTGGTACAGTGCTTATAAAATGCTGACTGTGATCGCTTTGAAATTGTGGAAGTGTCCAGTGATTTTTACTGCACTAAACACGGTACAATAACTTGTGCAAAACAGCTAAGCTCTTCCGTTTTGCACTTTTAGGTGTTAGCAGGGCCTTAATGTGCATTATAAGCATAATTGATGACCATTTTCTCTGGTTTGTCTCAGAAACTATCTGGCTGCCTCCTCAAGTAAAGGAGGAGAGACGCATAACCAGGGCCGGATTTACCACCCAAGGCCACTGTCAGCAGCCGCCCCCTTCAGTATAGATAGCCAGATGACCCTCCCCCTTATTCCAGCATAGGTAGCCCGTTTACCCTTTCCTCCAGTATAGGTAGCCAGATGACTCTTCCCCCTTCTCCAGTTTAGATAGCCTGATGACCCCCCATTCCCTCCAGTATAGGTATACTGTGACCCCTCTCCCCCTTCCCTCTAGTATAAGAAACCAGATGACCCTCCCCCCTTTCCATATAGATAGCCTGAGGATCCCCTCCCTCCGTTATAGGTAGCAAAGTGAGCCTTCCCTTCCCCTTAGTATAGTCAGTTGCCCACCCGCCCCTGGATCCGGGGGTCCCCTAGGCCATAGCCTATGTGGCACTGCCCATAACTTACTACAGCTGTAGGCAGGTAGTACACCAGAATTCAAGTTTCTGACCGTGTGCAGGTGAGCTCATTAACCTGTAAGGGGGAACAGCTGCTGCTAAAAATTTGTCTGTTAACCCCTTGCAAGAGATGTTTCTTCTGCCTCCCAGCTATGAGGATCTGTGAGACCCCCTACAGTCTGGCAGGTAAAGATATAACTAGAAATCAGTGGGGCCACCAGCAAGTATTTTGATGGGGCCCTCTCTCCTGTAACACACAAACACAATAAAACACTCGCAATTACTGTCACCGTTTCCGTCCTGAAATTGTTCGCTTTGTCAGTCGGGCATGCACTTTGTGGCACCGAATTTCAATAATCGAATTGGATGGTTGATCGGCTGCCAAGTCGCCTGATATATGGGCACCATAACAGTCTGCTAGCGGTGATCACCGGTGGTAGACTGATGACTGGGGTGGAGCTCTGTCACTTAAGTGGGGATGCGCACGAATCGGCATGCGCCATCTACTGCAAAGCATTTCCCCAGGACTTGACGCCGATTGGCGTTAGGTGGTCCTGGGGGAGCCACCTTGCGGGTACCTTTCGGCGGTTTTAAGATCCCAACAATATGTAGATTTTTAAAAAAGGATGGCGTACTGGCCTTTGATGTTAGATTTGAGCCCTTGACTAGGGTTCAAATCTCGGCTTAAGCCTGTGCGTAAAACAGTAAGGAGTATTTGGGCAAGGCTCCCTAATGCTCCTGGTAACCTGTGGAGCACGCCCCAAGTGGCTGCTGCCATGATATGCTTTGTGTCTGCCAGAAGAAAAATGCAATAAAAGTGTTATGTGCACCAATCAACTAATTACTGGTCTGAGCCATGGTTATATGTTCTACGGTAGAAAAGTGCTTTAGAAAAGTTGCTTGTTAATGTTTTCTAAATGAGGGGTGGTCATAAATGCCCATTTCTGATTCCGTGGACCTGTTTGCCGTTTGTCTGATTTTCAATCTTTCTGATTTTCGAGGAGAATTTTATTAACCATTTCTTTCCATCAGAGAATGCAAAAGATGAAAAAAAAAATCAGAAAAACTGAAAATCAGTCTTGTAATTAATTAGTCTAATATGACAAGTCTGCTCCATTTTTTGCAGAACATTTATTTCTGCATTCTCTGATTGGCCCAATGCTTGCATAAGCGAGTTTCGGTAAATTGAATTTCCTGCAGAATTCTGATTTCTGCTTTCCTTTTTCTTTATACCAATTTAGAAATACTGATTTCTGATCGGAAATGCGAAAAATTTCAATTTCTGTGGGATTCAAATGAGCATACCTAGTGTAGTGTTGGTAGAGGCGCCTTAAAGAGAGTCTGAAGCAAAAATATATTGCTAAATTTACCTTTCCATTTGCTTCAGTACTCTCTCCAGCGCTAAACCGCCGCATCCCCGGTGAAAAACGAGGGGGCTGCCGACCCCTCAAATCCCCGGGGGGGGGGGGACTAAGGACGGCACTTCCTGGAAGGGGCAGAGTTCTCTGCTGTAGCTCTGCCTTTCCTGCCGTCAATCGCCGCGCTTTGCCACCTCTCCCCGCCCCTCTCACTCTTTCTTCACAAAGAGGGGCGGGGAGAGGTGGCGATCGACAGCAGGAGAGGCGGAGCTACAGCGAATAGCTCAGCCTCTCAGGGCAGCACAATCCACGTCCAAGTTGGTCGTGAATGTTTGCCCGGGCATTTGGGGAGTCTGCAGTGCTCGTTTTTTGGCGGGGATGCGGCGGTTTAGCGCTGGTGAGACTTCTGAAGCAAATGGAAAGGTAAATTTAGCAAAAAAAAATTGCTTCAGAGTCTCTTTAAATCCGACTACCGGCATTTAGTGACACTTTATCTGACCTCAGGAAGTGGGCGAGTTCCCAAGAAACGCATTGCCTGTGCTTTTTTCACTAATAAATATCAATTTGTATATGGGTGTGTCATCATTGAGGTAAGCCGCCTCATTTATCTATATTTTAGTTGCTTTTAATGCATTTTATTCACCTTGGGCGCCTCTTTACCCCTTTATACCTAGTGTAAATATCATTTGAACAGCAGGCATTCAAGGTCAGTAGATGGGATTTTGTACATACTAATGTTGATTTTTCTGTATGTATTTTTTTTTTCATTGGACTCTCAATTAAGCTTTTCTGAAAGTAAAAAACAAAAAAACATATTGATGAAGCTAACATTTGATAATTAAAGTAAACCTGAGTTCTTCTAACCCTAAGATTTGCTTCCTCACACCCTTAAACACGTCTAGGTTCCATGCCGTTCTCCCATGGTCTGACGTTCAGCCGCGATCTGCCCCGGTAATTGGCACAGTCGCATCAGTTGATGCCTTCTGCACGGGAAGGGGAGGTCCATGCATGCGTAGTAGACCTAGACTGATGCGACTGAGCCAGTTACCGGGGCTGATCGCAGCTGACAGTGGGAGGATGGTATACGACATGTTTATGGGGCGAGAGAAAGCCCCAGGTAAGTATCAAAGTTTTAGGTTAGAAGATATCTGGTACGCTTTAAATGTAAATAGGCTCACTCTTTATTCTCTTTCAGGTGAATGGAATTTTGACTAACCTGCCTGTGACTTATAATCAAGGCACAGATATTGTGTCTATGTACCGATCAGGTAATAGTGCGGTCCTTCAGACAAATTTTGGCTTTAAAGTGTCTTACAATTGGGACAGTCGTATTGTTGTCACAGTTCCGAGCACATATGCTGGACAACTTTGTGGTCTGTGCGGCAAATATGATGGCAATAAGATTAATGAATTTATAACCAAGGATAATAAGGTAGCTGCCAATCCAACAATCTTTGGGAAAAGCTGGAATGTGCAAATCATACCTGGTTGCTCCGAAGACGATAAGGCCAACTGCTCTAAAACAACAGACCTGGAACAAAACTATCGTAATAGTAAAACTGGTTGTGGTATCATAGTAGATAAGACTGGACCTTTCCGTGAATGTCAGACTGTGGTGGATCCAGAGAGCCGCTTTAAGGACTGCGTGTTTGATGTTTGTATCTTCGGAGAAAAAGATGACATTCTGTGCAAAGCTATATCAAGCTATGCTTTGTCTTGTCAAGCAGCTGGCGCTGGCATTTACCCATGGCGGACAGACACCTTCTGTGGTATGTTAATGATATAAGCGTGTGCACAGGTGGTGCCACCAGTTTCTAGGCACCACCAGTTCTTCTATTTACAAGAATATTACTGTATATGCCTTATGCAACACCAAACTGCTTGTCTTTCAGCATAATAGGATAATAGGAAATTGGACAGAGATATTCCAAATTGCCTGGACACCATTCCAACAAACAAACAGAGAGAGCCCTGTATCGGTGCACTTGTTGGTGAGTTGGGCAAAAGCGGGAAAGCTGAATGACGGCTCATCCTGCTGCTGCTTAACTCCCCGGCAGCGCTAAATACTATTCCCCCTCTGAATCCTCTCAACTGGAGCCCCAAGTTACTCTTATGCACACCACACAGCATACCACTGCTGCTATTGGGTGCCTGGTTTTGGCCCCCGCCAGTGAGCATCGTTCACCGAAACCACCTGCTTTGCCTGTATGGTCTTATTCCATATCTGGTGCTCAAATTAACCTCTTGACGACCATCTAACGCCGATTGGCGTAAACTGGTCGTCTGCGGGTTACCATGGAAACGGCCGCTCGATCGAGTGGCCTTTCCATGTCAGTTCACGGAGGGTGTCTCCGTGAACAGCCGATGGCGGCTCGCCGGCAAAATGTAAACAGGCGGGGAAGAAATCCCCGCTGTTTACATCATACGGCGCTGCTGCGCAGCAGCGCTGTAAGGCAGATCGGCGATCCCCGGCCTCTGATTGGCCGGGGATCGCCGGAATATGATAGGCTGAAGCCTATCCTTCAATGCGCAGGACGGAAATCCGTCCTGCGCAGCACACAGGGGAAGGGAGAGGGAGGGAGCGGGCGAGAGGGCGGAAAGCGCTGCGGAGGGGGGCTTTGAAGAGCCCCCCCCCCGCTAAGCAACTGCAGCCGGCGGCGATCAGACCCCCCCAGCAGGACATCCCCCTAGTGGGGAAAAAAGGGGGGTAGTCTGATCGCCCTGCTGCACTCCTGATCGGTGCTGCGGGCTGTAGAGCCCACGCAGCACCGATCAGTGTAAAATCCCCTGGTCGGCAAGTGGTTAATTAACTGTAAAGGTGAGGATTCACTGAGGAAAAAGGTTAGTGTTAGGACAGGAGAGCAAGGTTAGTGTTAGAATAGAGTACAGAGAAATAATAAGAGTACAGAGAGGGTAAAAAAAAAAGTAACTTTGGTAATATCGTGGAGTACATTTGAAATCAGCGCCGGTAGACTTGGGCGCAGGATTCAGCGATATATGGCTGATCCTGCTTCTGCACAAGTCCGGGCCGTTTTAATTACTATTCCCCTTCCAGGCCGACATGGATAGTGGGTGAATGAAATAATTCGGCTTCCAGCGATTGCTGGAGGCTGAATTATTGCGTTTTTTAAGCAACCTCGGCTCCGTCTTCAGACGGAGCCGACGTTACTCACTGAGCGCTGCAATAGGAGTGATTCCTATTGTAGTCTATGGAGTCGCCGACTGCGCCCAAATCTAGCAGCGCTGAAAAGCACTGCTCCGATATCGTGTGCCAAAAAAAACAGACAATGATAACAAATGTATGCGAGAAAGGATGGACCAGTGGAAATGCACAATTTCAGTGCTTGTCCTTTCTTCTTCTTCAAGGCACCCCCTCCCCCACTCCCATGATCACTCTTTGAAGAATTTGACTTTTGGCTAAAGTCCAAATTTCAGGAAGGAAAAGCCAAGCAAGCTTGCCACAATGTTTCCTCCTATCACCCCCCCCACCCCCACCCCTTTTTCCCACCGCAATCACTCTTAGAATTAATGGAGCGGGAAACAATAGGGGAGTAGGAGAGTGATAGTAGGACACATCAAGACAAGCCTGCCCCTTCCTGCCTGAAAATTGCAAGGTAGCCAAAATATTTCCAAGCCGTGATTATGGGGACTGGGGGAAATGAGGAGAGTATTGGACAATGTATGTGGCTACAGCATGAACCTACCTCTGTTTCTACCTTAGGTATCTTTTCCTCAGGTCAGGTTTATTTTAAGTAGGTAAACATAAAGCTCCGTAAGGCCCCTGGAGTATTATCTTCCTCTTCGTACCAGATATTAACCTCCTTGGCGGTCTGATTCTTTCCAGATTTTAGGGTCTAAAAGCGGTGCAATTTTTTTCCACTCTTTCAGACCCTAAAACCTAAAAAAAAAACATTCTGGCAGGGAGATCTGCAGCAAAATAAAAAAAAATGTACCTTCCTGGGCTCCTGTGCTGCAGTTTTCTCTTTGCCCACAAGATGGCGCTAATATACATATAAACGAACTTCTCTATATTTCTCTATTATAGAGAAGTTCGTTTTCAATATTAGCCCCGCCCCCGATGACATCACGCTGCCACCGCCGCTCTGCTGCCACCACCACGGCTCCGCTGCTCCAACTGGCTGCCGGGACTCCACAACTACAAGTAAAGCTCTGCAATGCCTACCCCGACCTGAGCTCGGGATCACCGCTAATAGCTTATTTTTTCTACCCCGAGCTCAGGTCGGGAAAATCGTCAAGGAGGTTAAGTACGCTCCAACACTTTTTTTGTGTCAACAGTATTAAAGAGACTCTGAAGCGAGTCTAAGTTCACTTTTTTAACTTGTAGCCATGTTAAGCACTATAAGCCCTTCTAAACCGCCGCTATCCCACGGCAAAACAAGGGGTTTATATTCCCCAAATCTTCTCTCCTGGGTCCGGGAAGCACTTCCTCATAGAGGCAGAGCTTATGGCTGTAGCTCTGCCACTTGGCGCGTCATTCCCCACTGATCACCGCCTCTCCCCGCCCCTCTCAATCTACCTTCACTGAGAGGGGCGGGGAGAGGCGGAGATCCGCGGGCAGATTAACGCACCTGGAGGCAGAGCTGCAGCTCATAGCTCTGCCTCCACGAGCAGCAAAATCCACGATCAAGAAAGTCGTGGATCTTGCAGAGGGGATTTGGGGGGTATAAACGCCTCGTTTCGCGGCGGGGATGCGGCGGTTTAGCAGGGCTTATAGTGCTTAACATGGCTACAAGTTAAAAAAGTGAATTTAGACTCGCTTCAGAGTCTCTTTAACGAGACAAAATTTTGCATATTGCTTAATTTTGCATCGTAATTACTAATTACAATGCTAAATTGTAATTCATAATTTTTGCCAAACTCTTAATAAATGTTGTTGTTATTCATACTATTGCATCATGATTTTATGTTAACTTGCACTTTCATGTGTAATTTCATGTTTACAAGTTATTTTGTAATTTTGCAAAGTTTATCATGATTACATGAAATTGAATTGTAATCAATCATACAGTAATTCTGTAAAAAATGTTTTTAATGACTTAAAATTGTCCATAATTAAGAATTACCGTATTTTCCGCCGTATAACACGTTTCGGAATATAAGACGCACCCAGGTTTAGAGGGCACAAACTAGGGAAAAAAATATATGCATACTAAACATAGTGCGTCCATGTTCCAGGAGGGTCTTGTACATGTTCTCCTCCAAATGTTGTCCTCTTGTGTACTCATGTCTCCTCCATTGTGTCCCTTATGTGTCTTCCATGTGTCACCCATGTGTCCCTTTAGGTGTGCTCCATGTGTCCCTTTAGGTGTGCTCCATGTGTCCCTTTAGGTGTGCTCCATGTGTCCCTTTAGGTGTGCTCCATGTGTCCCCTTAGGTGTCCTCCATGTGTCCAATTACATGTCCTCCATGTGTCCCCTTAGGGTGTCCTCCGTGTGTCCCTTCAGGGTTTCCTCCTGTGTCCCTTCAGGGTTTCCTTCTGTGTCCCTTCAGGGTTTCCTCCTGTGTCCCTTCAGGGTTTCCTCCTGTGTCCCTTTAGGGTTTCCTCCTGTCTCTTGTGTCCCTTTGGTGTCCTGTGTTGCAAGTCCCTGGTGCTAAGTGGGTGGTCGCTCTCTCCCCACATCTCTAATCCCCCTACAAGTATAACAGTTCACGACGTCGGATCACATACCGCATGGCTGCCGGGATCTGTGTTCTGTGTAACGCCGCTGGTGGTCTGCTCCACATACGCCCGCTCTCTAGTACATGTCCGCTCCACATGTGCATATGTATATCCCGGGCAGCTGGCTTCCCTATCGCTGCGAGGACTGCAGACCTGTCCCCTGTGCGCGGCTGGCTCTATTGAAAGGCTCAAACAGGGGACAGGTCTGCAAACCTCGCGGCGATAGGGAAGCCAGCTGCCTGGGATATACATATGCACATGTGGAGCGGACATGTACTAGAGAGCGGGCATATGCGTAGAGATGAGCGTAATGACGTAATTACGATTTCGTGAAATTTCGCGTATTTCGTGTAATTACGATTATGGCCGTAAGTACATAATCGTAATGAAGAAGGATTTCGCGAAATTTCGCGTAAGCGTAATTTTTCGCGTAATTTTCGCATTACTGTGGGTATTACGAAATTAATGCGTATGGCCATGCTCCCAAGCCGAAAAGTTGACGCATGGATCAATGTTAGGTAGCCGCGACTTTAAGGGTTAATAGCAAAGCCCCCTTAAATGCTAAGAGCCTCAAATTTGGAGAATATATTAAGGAGATCAGGAGGAATAAGAGGAAAATTTTTTTTTTTCAAAAAGACCTAATAGTTTTTGAGAAAATCGATGTTAAAGTTTCAAAGTAAAAATGTATACAGTTAAAAACCCGCCGACTTTAATGGTTAATAGCAAAACCTGCGTAAAATGTTTAGGAACACCAAATTCCTAGGGTATATTAAGGGGATCAGTGGGAATAAGAGGAAAAAATTTTTTTTCAAAAAGACCTTATAGTTTTTGAGAAAATCGATTTTTAAGTTTCAAGAGCAAAAATGTCTTTTAAATGCGGAAAATGTCAGTTTTTTTTGCACAGGTAACAATAGTGTATTATTTTCATAGATTCCCCCAAGTGGGAAGAGTTTTACTTACTTCGTTCTGAGTGTGGGAAATATAAAAAAAAAACGACGTGGGGTCCCCCCTCCCAGACCTCTTTAACCCCTTGTCCCCCATGCAGGCTGGGATAGCCAGAGCACCGGCCGCGTGGGGCTCCGCACCCTGACTATACCAGCCCGCATGGTCCATGGATTGGGGGGTCTCGGAAGGGGAGGGGCAGCCAAGCTTTCCCCTCCCCCTCCGAGCCCTTGTCCAATCCAAGGACAAGGGGCTCTTCTCCACCTCCGATGGGCGGTGGAGGTGGAGGCCGCAATTTCCTGGGGGGGGGGGGGTTCATGGTGGAATCTGGGAGTCCCCCAGATGCCCACCCCCCCTCCCAGGAGAAATGAGTATAGAGGTACTTGTACCCCTTACCCATTTCCTTTAAGAGTTAAAAGTAAATAAACACACAAACACTTAGAAAAAGTATTTTAATTGAACAAAAAACATAACCACGAAAAAAGTCCTTTAATATTCTTAACCAGCTGAGCGGTCTGCTCGTCCATCACCGCCGGAGGCTGCCGCTCAGGCCCTGCTGGGCCGATTTTCATCAAATAAAAAGCAGCACACGCAGCCGGCACTTTGCCAGCCGCGTGTGCTGCCTGATCGCATGCAGCGGGGAAAGAGGGTCCCCTCAGCCGCCTGAGCCCAGCGTAGCCGGAACAAAAAGTTCCGGCCAGCGCTAAGGGCTGGATCGAGGCGGCTGACGTCAGGACGTCAGCTGACGTCCATGACGTCACTCCGCTCGTCGCCATGGCGACGAGATAAGCGAAACATGGAAGGCTGCTCATTGCGGCCTTCCGTGTTACTTCTGGCCGCCGGAGGTGATCAGAAGAACGCATCCGGAGCGCCCTCTAGTGGGCTGCATGAAATAGTTTTTTTTTATTGAAAAAAAACCCTCCCGCAGCCGCCCTGGCGATCTTAATAGAACGCCAGGGTGGTTAATTAACCAATAATACTTACCTGTCCCTTTAAATAAATGATCCCTCGCAATATCCTCGGAAATGTTCTATCAGTTACAATGTAACAAAGTTATTACAATGTAACAACTTTGTTACATTGTAACTACGCCGCACCCGACGTCACTCGCCGCTCAGCCGCCGCATACGCGTCCGTGCAGGACGCTAAGTCCCCGCTGTCCACCCCGCCCACATCTGTCACCCACATGTGGGTGACATGTGGGTGACATGTGGGAGAGGCGGGGAGGGCAGCGGAGCCGGCGGGGACTTAGTGTCCTGCACGGAGTCCGGACCCGACAGAGCTCTGAGCTATATAGCTCAGAGCTCTCTAAGCATCTTTGTATTTGGGCTCCAAGGAGCCCCATTGGTCCTTAGCAGACCAATGGGGTTCCTTCAAATCAGAAGGAACCCCATTGGTCTGCTAAGGACCAATGGGGCTCCTTGGAGCCCAAATACAAAGATGCTTAGAGAGCTCTGAGCTACATAGCTCAGAGCTCTGTCGGGTCTATGCAGCACGGACGCGTATGCGGCGGCTGAGCGGCGAGTGGCGTCGGGTGCGGCGTAGTTACAATGTAACAAAGCTGTTACATTGTAATAACTTTGTTACATTGTAACTGATAGAACATTTCCGAGGATATTGCGAGGGATCATTTATTTAAAGGGACAGGTAAGTATCCTAAAAGGGGTCTGGGAGGGGGGACCCCACGTCGTTTTTTTTTTATATTTCCCACACTCAGAACGAAGTAAGTAAAACTCTTCCCACTTGGGGGAATCTATGAAAATAATACACTATTGTTATCTGTGCAAAAAAAACTGACATTTTCCGCATTTAAAAGACATTTTTGCCCTTGAAACTTAAAAATCGATTTTCTCAAAAACTATAAGGTCTTTTTGAAAAAATGTTTTCCTCTTATTTCCACTGATCCCCTTAATATACCCTAGGAATTTGGTGTTCCTAAACTTTAAGCAGGCTTTGCTATTAACCGTTAAAGTCGGCGGGTTTTTAAATGTATACATTTTTACTTTGAAACTTTAACATCGATTTTCTCAAAAACTATATGGTCTTTTTGAAAAAAAAAATTTTCCTCTTATTCCTCCTGATCTCCTTAATACAGTGGAGGAAATATTTATTTGACCCCTCACTGATTTTGTAAGTTTGTCCAATGACAAAGAAATGAAAAGTCTCAGAACAGTATCATTTCAATGGTAGGTTTATTTTAACAGTGGCAGATAGCACATCAAAAGGAAAATCGAAAAAATAACCTTAAATAAAAGATAGCAACTGATTTGCATTTCATTGAGTGAAATAAGTTTTTGAACCCTCTAACAATAAAAGACTTAATACTTGTGGAAAAACCCTTGTTTGCAAGCACAGAGGTCAAACGTTTCTTGTAATTGATGACCAAGTTTGCACACATTTTAGGAGGAATGTTGGTCCACTCCTCTTTGCAGATCATCTCTAAATCCCTAAGGTTTCGAGGCTGTCTCTGTGCAACTCTGAGCTTGAGCTCCCTCTATAGGTTTTCTATTGGATTAAGGTCCGGAGACTGACTAGGCCACTCCATGACCTTAATGTGCTTCTTCTTGAGCCACTCCTTTGTTGCCTTTGCTGTATGTTTTGGGTCATTGTCGTGCTGGAACACCCATCCACGACCCATTTTCAGTTTCCTGGCAGAGGGAAGGAGGTTGTTGTTCAGGATTTCACGATACATGGCTCCGTCCATTTTCCCGTTAATGTGATTAAGTTGTCTGGTGCCCTTAGCAGAAAAACACCCCCAAAGCAAAATGTTTCCACCCCCATGCTTGACGGTGGGGACGGTGTTTTGGGGGTCATAGGCAGCATTTTTCTTCCTCCAAACACAGCGAGTTGAGTTAATGCCAAAGAGCTCTATTTTGGTCTCATCAGACCACAGCACCTTCTCCCAGTCACTCACAGAATCATTCAGGTGTTCATTGGCAAACTTCAGACGGGCCTGCACATGTGCCTTCTTGAGCAGGGGGACCTTGCGAGCCCTGCAGGATTTTAATCCATTGCGGTGTAATGTGTTTCCAATGGTTTTCTTGGTGACTGTGGTCCCTGCTAATTTGAGGTCATTCACTAACTCCTCCCATGTAGTTCTAGGATGCTTTTTCACCTTTCTCAGAACCATTGACACCATACGAGGTGAGATCTTGCATGGAGCCCCAGAGCGAGGTCGATTGATGGTCATTTTGTGCTCCTTCCATTTTCGAACAATCGCACCAACAGTTGTCACCTTCTCTCCCAGCTTCTTTCTAATGGTTTTGTAGCCCATTCCAGCCTTGTGCAGGTCTACAATTTTGTCTCTGACATCCTTGGACAGCTCTTTGGTCTTTCTCATGTTGGAGAGTTTGGAGTCTGCTTGATTGATTCTGTGGACAGGTGTCTTTTATACAGGTGACTAGTTGAGACAGGTGTCCTTAATGAGGGTGACTAATTGAGTAGAAGTGTCTAACCACTCTGTGGGAGCCAGAACTCTTAATGGTTGGTAGGGGTTCAAAAACTTATTTCACTCAATGAAATGCAAATCAGTTGCTATCTTTTATTTAAGGTTATTTTTTCGATTTGCCTTTTGATGTGCTATCTGCCACTGTTAAAATAAACCTACCATTGAAATTATACTGTTCTGAGACTTTTCATTTCTTTGTCATTGGACAAACTTACAAAATCAGTGAGGGGTCAAATAATTATTTCCTCCACTGTATATTCTCCAAATTTGAGGCTCTTAGCATTTAAGGGGGCTTTGCTATTAACCCTTAAAGTCGGCGGCTTTTTTATATTATACGGAGCGTTACGGTTTAACGCGAAATTACGGTAGCGTTTAATGCGAAATTACGGCATGAACGAAACGAGAAATTACGCGTTAAAAATTATGCTTACGGTATTTTCAATTACGATTTCAATGGCAATTACGCTACCATAATTTCGCATCGTAATCGCAAATTTCGCATGCGTAATTATAGTAATGCGAAATTACGAAAATTTCGGCTCAACTCTACATATGCGGAGCAGACCACCAGCGGCGTTACACAGAACACAGATCCCGGCGGCCATGCGGTATGTGATCCAGCGCCCTGAACTGTTACACTTGCGTAGGGGGATTAGAGATGTGGAGAGGGAGCGGGGAGTGGGCAGACATAGGCAGGGAATCCCCGACATGGCGGCATTTCTTATCGGCGTGCGATCGGAGGTCGGGGATTCCCTGTCTTTGCCGTATAAGACGCAGGGACTTTTTCTCCCCATTTTTTGGGGAGAAAAAGTGCATCTTATACGGCGAAAAATACGGTAGCTATTACAAAAATGATTTTAAATTATGAAGGTAATTGTAATTATGAAAATGATGCATATACTCATAATTACGCACAGAATACAGGTAAGCAA
Source organism: Hyperolius riggenbachi (assembly GCF_040937935.1). NCBI lineage: Eukaryota > Metazoa > Chordata > Amphibia > Anura > Hyperoliidae > Hyperolius > Hyperolius riggenbachi. The sequence goes on from NC_090651.1 coordinate 365,019,050, forward strand.
TATTTATCATTACAATCAACGCTGGTCAACAGTACTTTTTTTAAAAAAAAGTTTTCACTTAGTGCTCCCCAAACTTTGGGCTTGATTCACAAAACAGTGCTAATACTTAGCACTCCAGTGAAAAGCAGCTTTGCACGTGTTATCATGCAAACTAATGACTTTGCGTGAAGTCATTCGTTTGCACGCGTAAAGTTTTGTGCACACTACTTCGCGTTCAAACCAGCATAACATGGGCATCCTAAGCATACACTCTAATAGGTAATGCGATAAAAGTTGACACACAAGCGCTAAAACTTTGCATGCGCAACACGCGCACAAAATGGCTTCGCACGTGCAAAGCTTTTAGGCATGATTTTGAGATGCATTAAAAGGGAAATAAAAACTCGAGATGCTAGCATAATATTGTCCCTGTTTAACTCTCTAGTAAGGCTACATCTGGAATATGGAATTCAGTTCTGGGCACCACATTACAGGAAAGATATTGCAGTTTTAGAGCAGGTGCAGAGACGAGCAACAAAATTGATACGTGGGATGGAGGGTCTCACTTACCAAGAAAGGTTAGATAAACTGGGTTTATTTAGTCTAAAGAAAAGACGCCTTAGAGGGGATCTAATTAACATGTATAAATACATCAGAGGGCAATATAATAGCTTGCGCAAAAGGTGGATCAGCGCAACACCAGGCCGCCTCCGAATGGTCTCCATCAGAGATGCGCTGAGCCCCCCCAGGAACTACAAACGCACCTTGAACCCAAACAGAAGCTCTGCATATACACCAAAAGCATGGCTGTTAAGTGGGAGCAGCTGACCAAAAACGAATTACATTAGTACATAGCAAGGAAATGAGCAGCGCTACTTAAAAACAGACTAGTGCCTACCTGCAAAAGAGTGCAAGCCCCACTTGTGGGGTCAAATACACACCGAGCATACACATGACCTGTCTACCACTAGAGGAGGATGTTGGTTTCCATTAACAGCTTGCATGCAACCTATTAAGTACTCATCCCTCCCACTGCGAAGAAGTCAATCCTCCATGGGAGGGGCCTAACACTAACTAAATCCTAACCTATGTATATGCATAGCCTGGGTGCGGCTAATCAAATAAAATCGAAAATTGAAAATTGCGCAAAAGGTGGATCAGCGCAACACCAGGCCGCCTCCGAATGGCCTCCATCAGAGATGCGCTGAGCCCCCCCAGGAACTACAAACGCACCTTGAACCCAAACAGAAGCTCTGCATATACACCAAAAGCATGGCTGTTAAGTGGGAGCAGCTGACCAAAAACGAATTACATTAGTACATAGCAAGGAAATGAGCAGCGCTACTTAAAAACAGACTAGTGCCTACCTGCAAAAGAGTGCAAGCCCCACTTGTGGGGTCAAATACACACCGAGCATACACATGACCTGTCTACCACTAGAGGAGGATGTTGGTTTCCATTAACAGCTTGCATGCAACCTATTAAGTACTCATCCCTCCCACTGCGAAGAAGTCAATCCTCCATGGGAGGGGCCTAACACTAACTAAATCCTAACCTATGTATATGCATAGCCTGGGTGCGGCTAATCAAATAAAATCGAAAATTGAAAATTGCGCAAAAGGTGGATCAGCGCAACACCAGGCCGCCTCCGAATGGCCTCCATCAGAGATGCGCTGAGCCCCCCCAGGAACTACAAACGCACCTTGAACCCAAACAGAAGCTCTGCATATACACCAAAAGCATGGCTGTTAAGTGGGAGCAGCTGACCAAAAACGAATTACATTAGTACATAGCAAGGAAATGAGCAGCGCTACTTAAAAACAGACTAGTGCCTACCTGCAAAAGAGTGCAAGCCCCACTTGTGGGGTCGAATACACACCGAGCATACACATGACCTGTCTACCACTAGAGGAGGATGTTGGTTTCCATTAACAGCTTGCATGCAACCTATTAAGTACTCGTCCCTCCCACTGCGAAGAAGTCAATCCTCCATGGGAGGGGCCTAACACTAACTAAATCCTAACCTATGTATATGCATAGCCTGGGTGCGGCTAATCAAATAAAATCGAATTTTTTTTTCGATTTTATTTGATTAGCCGCACCCAGGCTATGCATATACATAGGTTAGGATTTAGTTAGTGTTAGGCCCCTCCCATGGAGGATTGACTTCTTCGCAGTGGGAGGGACGAGTACTTAATAGGTTGCATGCAAGCTGTTAATGGAAACCAACATCCTCCTCTAGTGGTAGACAGGTCATGTGTATGCTCGGTGTGTATTCGACCCCACAAGTGGGGCTTGCACTCTTTTGCAGGTAGGCACTAGTCTGTTTTTAAGTAGCGCTGCTCATTTCCTTGCTATGTACTAATATAATAGCTTGGCGGATGAGCTTTTTGTCCCTAGGCCTTCTCAAAGGACTAGAGGACATGATCTGCGCATGGAGGAAAAACGTTTTAGCCATTTATTTAGGAATGGGTTCCTTACAGTAAGAGTGATTAAGATGTGGAATGCATTGCCACAGGAAGTCGGTATGGTAAACTCTATACCTGCATTTAAAGGGGGCTTAGATGCTATCCTTGCGTTAAAAGACATCCATGGCTACAATTACTAAGTAATGCCTAATGATGTTGATCCAGGGATTTTATCTGATTGCCATCTAGAGTCGGGAAGGAATTTTTCCCTTTTGGGGCTAATTGGACCATGCCTTGTAAGGGTTTTTTCTCCTTTCTCTGGATCAACAGGGATATGTGAGGGAGCAGGCTGGTGTTGTACTTTATACTGGTTGAACTCGATGGACGTCTTTTTTCAACCAAAATAACCATGCAACTATGTAACTATATGATAACTCAGTTATGACTGTTTTGTAAATCAAGCCCATTGTTTTATAGTGTGACCAGCTGGTCGGGCAGTGCAATACCCAGCAATGTATAGGGGAAAGTGCATGGTTCCCTATTCATTTCACAGGTTGTGGCCTCTCATATGCAGAAAACTGGAAGTGCAGAGTTTTTGCACATTGTGACTTCATTTCCAAATGGGTTGGATGCAATGGCTTCTCATTCAGGCCACTTTTACAGTGGCGTGGCGTGGTAAGCAATTTTACCGCAAGAGGCCGCCAAGTCAAAGAAAGTCAATGAAAGCCAATGTAGAATTTCCTACTGATGCGATGCAGTGTAACGAAAGTGTTCATTTTGCCGCAATGCCATTGCACAGTCAATAGTGTGTTACCACATGAACTGTGCCTACCGCAACGGATTGTGCATGGATGCAAATCAATGGGCGACACAGTGCGCATGCACAGACCAATGGGGAAATCCCAATGATGTACTGAGCAGGGGGAAGGTGGGAAGGGAAGGCCTACGCGAACATAGTGAATCCAGCGCAGGAGACTTGGGCGCACAGGGAGTAACTTTGGCGCTGTCAAAAGATGCAGCTGAAGTTGCTTTTAAAATACAATAATTATTTCATTCCCCACCATCCATGGTGGCCTGGAGGGGGAATAGTATTTAACGCGGCCGGGACTTGTGCAGCAGTACGATCAGCTGTATCCTGCGCCCAAGCCGATTCCTCTCGTACGCGGCCTATGAATATAAGTCTTTATATGAAGACTTATTTATGTAGTGCAGTGATGCCACGGCAGGCTCTCCCACCGCACAATCACCACACCAGCACAGTGTAAAACTGGCCTCAATGATCACTTAAGTGTAAGGATTGCAAGCTTCAACTTAGTGAATGATGACACCATATTTTGGTAAAGCATCCTAATTTTTTTTTTCTTTAAACTTATTTCATTTTTACTTTCAGCTGCAAAATGCGGTATAAATGCGCACTATGAAATTTGTGGAGCTTCGTGTCCTGCAACGTGTCTTACGATTTCTTCACCATCCTTTTGTGAGGACATTTGCATCGAGAGCTGTGTCTGTGATGATGGCTTTATTCTCAGTGGTGATACCTGTGTCCCTATTGCCAACTGTGGCTGCAGTTATCAAGGCTTATATTATAAAACTGGTGAAACATTCTTCCTTGATGACTCATGCAGTCAACTGTGTGAATGCACAAATACGACTTTGGTTGTGTGTAAGGCATTCTCCTGTGGACCTAATGAAGAATGCAAAGTTGTTGCTGGTGTTAGGGCGTGTCAGCCAAAAGGTTCTTCTCAGTGCTCTATATTAGGTGGATCTCACTACACCTCCTTTGATGGCCAGGCTTTCGATCTCCAAGGCACCTGCACCTATACACTTGTCAAAACGGTAACCTCTAATGCTAATCTAATACCCTTCACCATCAACGTGAAAAATGAGAAGCTGCCCGGTGGACTAGTAGCCACCACCAAGATGGTCTCAGTTGAAGTTTACGTCTATATCTTAATTCTTCAGTACGACTTGACCAACCAACTCAAGGTATTTTCAAATGCACCTTTGTGTTCTTACTAATTTGTTGTTGATTTAAATATAATTATACATATATAATTATTAGAAACAGAGATAATCAATGATATGCTAATAATTCCAACCTGTATGAAAATTTAATTTAACCACTTCACCACTGAGGGGTTTTACCCCTTGAACACCAGAGCAATTTTCACCTTTCAGCGCTCCGTCCATTCATTCGTCTATAACCTTATCATTACTTATCGCAATGAAATGAACTATATCTTGTTTTTTTTTCGCCACCAATTAGGCTTTCTTTAGGTGGGACATTATGCCAAGAATTATTTTATTCTAAATGTGTTTTAATGGGAAAATAGGAAAAAATGTGGGAAAAAATTATTATTTTTCAGTTTTCGGCCATTATAGTTTTTAAATAATGCATGATACTGTAATTAAAACCCATGAAATGTATTTGCCCATTTGTCCCGGTTATAAAACCGTTTAAATTATGTCCCTATCACAATGTTTGGCGCCAATATTTTATTTGGAAATAAAGGTGCATTTTTTTCAGTTTTGCGTCCATCCCTAATTACAAGCCCATAGTTTATAAAGTAACAGTGTTATACCCTCTTGACATAAATATTTAAAAAGTTCAGTCCCTAAGGTAACTATTTATGTTTTTTATTAATTGTATTTTTTTTTTTTTTATTACAAAAAAAAAAAATTGGGGAGAAGGACGCTTACAGGAAGCAGTACGAGGCTGAGAAGATCACAATGATCGCGCTGTTTCTAATAGAAGCAGCGGATCATTGCGGGGGCTTAGATCAACGAACGGGAATGGATTTTTCCATTCATTGATCTCCGGGCGAGCGGGCGGCGGCGTGCACGAGCAGCAGGAGTGCGCGCACAAGCGGCGGGAGCGCGGACAGCGGCGGTAGCGCGGAAGGTACAGATTTCTCCGTCCCTGGTTTTTTAGGGGGGAAAAGGGACGAAGAAATTCATACCGCGGGAGGTTAAGTGGTTAAATTTTATGCACCTTGGAATCTGGTCAATCAGTTGCACTTGTCTATTTTCATTGGACAAATTCTGAGCAGCTTACAGTTACGGTTAGAAAAAAATCACTGCACTCTTACTCACGTGTGTGCTAGAGCTCATATACTGTATGAACAAAAAGAAGGGAATAGCTTATAGAAACAGCACTACACTGTGATTAATTCAAACAGTTATCACAATTTTTTTCAATATAGATCATTCCAAAAGCATGTAAACAATAAAAACTGGTCATACTCTCCATAATGATATCAATAGTGTAAGTACATATCTCTGCATATTATAAGTATCATAGCATTGCAACTAATTATAACCAAGATATTAGTATTGCATTCAAAGGAGCAAAGAAGAAAAATCGGCACCAAATGCAATAGTGGTCAGACACTCGGAAGGGGTTATTGGTGGTTACTATATGTGCCTCCAGTATATAGCAAGTCCAGCAGTTGTAGGAGAAAGGCAAACCGGGCACCAATAGTTTGCAAAACACCAATTTATTTCATCCCATACATAGACATAGTTGGTGGGGGAGGGACTCACCGCAGCTGAATCCGGTCTGTTGCCGAGCGGTTCACATGTCCTGGATGCCGCCCCGAGCCTCCGGCATGCACTGCGGATAGTATCCGGGCTCGGGGCGGCATCCAGGACATGTGAACCGCTCGGCAACAGACCGGATTCAGCTGCGGTGAGTCCCTCCCCCACCAACTCTGGCTGTTTTCACTTTGCTGGGTATTTAAGTGTGTCTGTCATTTAGCTCTAGTTGTCTCTGAGGAAGCAAGCAACCTAGCTTACGAAACGGCTGTTAGACCAGCTACTTGTTGCCTGTGTTTGTCTATGGATGGGATGAAATAAATTGGTGTTTTGCAAACTATTGGTGCCCGGTTTGCCTTTCTCCTACAACTGCAAGATATTAGTATAATAGCAGCTGGGGTGTTCAGTACAGAGCACCCACCAGCTGTGAACCCGGGTTTAGAACCTCCAAAAAGAGCAGTATTGTGATAACATTCAATATGACTAGTAACCCAAATGCAGCATGAATAAACACATAGGGCCATATCCTATTAATCGCGTGAGGATTACCGGCAAATCCTATTGCCCATATCCTTCACGCGATGGCCGATCGTTAGGGAGCATTACTCAGGTGAAAGCCTGAGCGATGCTCCCTAATACCGGGGGATGGGGAGTGAGGTTTACACTGTGGTGCTGTCCTTCAGCACCACAGCCTCACTCCCCACACATGCTCACTCACCCGCCGAACATCACAGCCATCTTCCGCCGATGCATCTGGGGGTCTCCTTTAATAAGGACACCCCCAGTGCTCCCCGTCGGGTCGCAGCACACCTTGTAGGCCCCCCATGTAGCTGCGCCGGGCACCCATGTGAAAATTCATACCGCCGCTGATCACCTGATGCCTCTCGCCGCAAATTGCATTGCATAATTACAGTGTATCTAACACTGTAATTACTGTCCACATAGGAGCCCGGGCAAAGCCTCTTTGAATCTGTAGCCGGGTTCCCCATTGGTCCGCAGTCTGAAACAATAAAATGGTTCAGACAGCGGATCTCTGGGGAGCCCCGGCTGCTGATTCAAAGATGCTTTTCCCGGGCTCCTATGTGGACAGTAATTACAGTGTTAGTTACACTGTAATTACGCAATGGAATTTGCGGCGAGAGGCGTCGGGTGTTCAGTGGCTGTATGTATGTTCACAGGGATGCCCGGCGCAGCTACGTGGGGGGCTTCTAAGGTGTGCGGCGACCCGACGGGGAGCTCTGGGGGTCTCCTTATTAAAGGAGACCTCCAGATGCTGCAGCGACGACGTGCGTTAGCTGGTTTAGACCTGCTCTTTGCAGGTCTAAGCTAACGCTCTTGTCTGCCAGAGGCATGCAAACAGAAACTGGATACCAAGTGAGTTCTTTTCCACCTGGGGGGATCAAAATTCGATTAGGATTAGGCGATGCCCCCATCGCCTAAATTAAGAACTCGCCAGCGCTTAGCTTAGCTAGGAAATGGCCCCTAGGCCTCAATTCACTAAGCTTTATCAAACAATTTATCGAACGTTTGATAATTTACCTCATGAGTAAAACCTAATTTTGAATTAACTAAGGTGTTATATATTTATTGAACGTTTTATCGATAAAACATTCAATAAATCTATAACACCTTAGTGAATTCAAAATTAGATTTTACTCATGAGGTAAATTATCAAACGTTCGATAAAGTGTTTGATAAAGCTTAGTGAATTGAGGCCATAGTGTACAGTGGAGGAAATAATTATTTGACCCCTCACTGATTTTGTAAGTTTGTCCAATGACAAAGAAATGAAAAGTCTCAGAACAGTATCATTTCAATGGTAGGTTTATTTTAACAGTGGCAGATAGCACATCAAAAGGAAAATCGAAAAAATAACCTTAAATAAAAGATAGCAACTGATTTGCATTTCATTGAGTGAAATAAGTTTTTGAACCCCAACCAACCATTAAGAGTTCTGGCTCTCACAGAGTGGTTAGACACTTCTACTCAATTAGTCACCCTCATTAACCAGTTCACCCCCAAGGGTTTTTATCCTAACGGACCAGAGCAATTTTCAGTTGTCAGTGCTCCTCCCTTTTATTCCCTAATAACTTTATTACTACTTATAACAAGAAAATGATCTATACCTCGTTTTTTTCGCCACCAATTAGGCTTTCTGTGGATAGTACATTTTGCTAAGAATTTTTTTATTCTAAATGCGTTTTAATGAGAAAAACTGAAAAAAAAGAAGAAAAATCATTATTTCTCAGTTTTCAACCATTATAGTTTTAAAATTAAACATTCTCCTGTGGATAAAACAAACACGTTTTATTTGCCCAGTCGTCCCGATTATTAAACAGTTTAAATTATGTCCCTATCACAATGTATGGCGACAGTATATTATTTTGAAATATAAGTGTTATTTTTCTGTTCTGTTTTTTTTTTTATTCTGGCCATAATTACAAGCCCCTATGTAATAAATGAAAATTAATTCCCCCCCATAAAATATAAATTAACAAAGCTGAGTCCCTAAGGCAACTATTTATTTATTTTTTTTTAGCTGATTTTTTTTTTACAAGTGTTTTTCTTTTTTTTTTGGGGGGGGGGGAGGGTTGCAAGTGTAATTTTATTAAGATCTGTATGTCCTTGAAAATGAATGTATTTTGTAGGTGTAATATACTTTAGTGAACACTCATAGGAAATGTTCGCTTTTTTTTTTTTCTTCACTTTATTTAATTGTTACATTTCCTGTTATTGTGAATGGACGTAGCCGCTGTTCGCGGTCACGTCCATTCACTCCAGGCACTGCGATTGGGTAGAGGACCGTTCGGTCCTCTTCCCCAATCACCCAGCACAGAAGCCCGACGGTAATGGCGGCGGTATCGGCGCACACACGGCGGTAGCAGCGGCGGGAACGCGGGACGTATTAAAACGTCATGTTGCTGTTAATAGCGGTAAGCATGATGTTTTAATACGTTAGAATGTCAGTAAATGGTTAAGGACACCTGTCTTAACTAGTCACCTGTATAAAAGACACCTGTCCACAGAATCAATCAATCAAGCAGACTCCAAACTCTCCAACATGGAAAAGACCAAAGAGCTGTCCAAGGATGTCAGAGACAAAATTGTAGACCTGCACAAGGCTGGAATGGGCTACAAAACCATTAGCAAGAAGCTGGGAGAGAAGGTGACAACTGTTGGTGCGATTGTTCGAAAATGGAAGGAGCACAAAATGACCATCAATCAACCTCGCTCTGGGGTTCCATGCAAGATCTCACCTCGTGGGGTGTCAATGGTTCTGAGAAAGGTGAAAAAGCATCCTAGAACTACACGGGAGGAGTTAGTGAATGACCTCAAATTAGCAGGGACCACAGTCACCAAGAAAACCATTGGAAACAGATTACACCGCAATGGATTAAAATCCTGCAGGGCTCGCAAGGTCCCCCTGCTCAAGAAGGCACATGTGCAGGCCCGTCTGAAGTTTGCCAATGAACACCTGAATGATTCTGTGAGTGACTGGGAGAAGGTGCTGTGGTCTGATGAGACCAAAATAGAGCTCTTTGGCATTAACTCAACTCGCTGTGTTTGGAGGAAGAAAAATGCTGCCTATGACCCCCAAAACACCGTCCCCACCGTCAAGCATGGGGGTGGAAACATTTTGCTTTGGGGGTGTTTTTCTGCTAAGGGCACAGGACAACTTAATCGCATTAACGGGAAAATGGACGGAGCCATGTATCGTGAAATCCTGAACGACAACCTCCTTCACTCTGCCAGGAAACTGAAAATGGGTCGTGGATGGGTGTTCCAGCACGACAATGACCCAAAACATACAGCAAAGGCAACAAAGAAGTGGCTTAAGAAGAAGCACATTAAGGTCATGGAGTGGCCTAGTCAGTCTCCGGACCTTAATCCAATAGAAAACCTATGGAGGGAGCTCAAGCTCAGAGTTGCACAGAGACAGCCTCGAAACCTTAGGGATTTAGAGATGATCTGCAAAGAGGAGTTGACCAACATTCCTCCTAAAATGTGTGCAAACTTGGTCATCAATTACAAGAAACGTTTGACCTCTGTGCTTGCAAACAAGGGTTTTTCCACTAAGTATTAAGTCTTTTATTGTTAGAGGGTTCAAAAACTTATTTCACTCAATGAAATGCAAATCAGTTGCTATCTTTTATTTAAGGTTATTTTTTCGATTTTCCTTTTGATGTGCTATCTGCCACTGTTAAAATAAACCTGCCATTGAAATGATACTGTTCTGAGACTTTTCATTTCTTTCTCATTGGACAAACTTACAAAATCAGTGAGGGGTCAAATAATTATTTCCTCCACTGTATATATAGAAATCAATATGTCATAATGAAGCTAAAGTCATATAGTGTGCATAGTTTGAAAGCCCAGTGCAGATTCGCAAAACGCTAGAGGTTTTTTGAAGCAGATTTCAGAATGATTCTAGGCATGTTTAGAGAGGTTTTCTAAACATGCTTAGCATTTTTTGGAGTAATTTTGTGTAGCAGATTTCATATACTGTTACAGTAAAGCTGTTACTGAACAGCTTCTGTAACAAAAACACCTGGAAAATCGCTCTGATCTAGTGTTTTTCAGAGCGTTTGCCACTTTCCTATACTTTAACATTGAGGCAGAAATCTAAAAAATGCTGCAGCCTCCGAGTTTGCATTTGTGGAAAAAACGAACCTCTCTGGTGTGCACCAGCCCATTCACTTTCTGTAGCCAAGCGGTTTTCCCCCTGCAAGCGATTTAAAAAACGCTCCAGAACTGCTCTGGTGTGCACCAGCCCTGAGTGAGAAAGACATGATCGGTGAAACCACAGTTGATAGAGTGCACAGGAAGTATACTTAGTTGGTCTAGGATGACCAAATTCGTAGGTCCAGGATAGTGAGCAGCAGCGACCGGCGATGGTGAGTGACTTTGCCAGCGTGTGGGGGAAGGGAGGCCCCACAGGCAGAGTCAGAGTTTGCTGCAGGCGCATGGCTGGTGCAGAGACTGATGGCTCATAAGACTTGTGCAGCTGGTAAAGATGGCAGACTCTTAGCTGCAGTGCAGTGGATCCAGGGAGAGGGGCTGTGAGGGCCTAGCAGCATGCAGTAACAGCAGTGGCCTGGCATCAGACTCAGATGAGAAGGATGGGGGACTAGAAATGTCACGAACCTCCGATTTTTGGTTCGCGAACCCCGTTCGCGAACTTCCGCGAAAGGTGCGGTTCGCACGAACATTTCAATGGCGAGGCAAACTTTTTGAAAATTTTGAAAAATGTCTGCCGATTGGAAAAATGATAGAGAAGATGTCTCATGGGGACTAATACCTGGAGGAAGACATGGGTGAGTAAAATACACATCAGAAGTCCCAGAAAAAAATCTTGATTGAATACAAAGCAGTGTTTTAAGGTCAGAAATCTCATTGAATGTTCAATTGCGGGCCTACACTACTTTATGACTTCAGGAATCCTCTCTTCTTCACTCACTCACTCACTCACTCACTCAATCACCCCCTCACTCCCTCCAGGAGGGTCTCATCTTCCAGGGAATATGTAGTATTTCAAAAGTCAGCTTACATACCGTGGCTGGGAATTGAACCCAGGCTGGGCTGGGAATTGAACCCACTACATGTTGAAGCCAGCCTAGCATGTACCATTATGATCAATCCAAGAGAAAAATTAGCTTGCTTAATCCATGGAATTGTACTATATCAAAAGCCAGCTTACATACCATGGCTGGGAATTGAACCCAGGCTGGGCTGGGAATTAAACCCAGGTCTCATTGTGCAGTAGGTAACTCATTTAAATGAGTTACCTACCACACACTGAGACCTGGGTTCAATTCCCAGCCACGGTATGTAAGCTGGCTTTTGATATAGTACAATTCCGTGGACCACTTAAGGACCAGGGGTGTTTCTTGTGATCTGTGCTGCGTGGGCTATTCAGCCCACAGTACAGATCGTGTGGCAGCCAGGGCGACCAGACTTCCCCCCTTTTTTCCCCACTAGGGGGATGTCCTGCCGGGGGGGGGGGTCTGATCGCCGCCGGCTAGTTGTGATTAGCAGGGAGGGCTTCTCAAAGCCCCCCTCCACAGCGTTTTCCGCGCTTCCTCTCCTTACCTCCCTCCCCTCCTTCATCAGAGTGGCGCAGGACGTATATCCGTCCTGCGCCGGATAGGCTTCAGCCTATCATATGCTGGCGATCCCCGGCCAATCAGAGGCTGGGGATCGCTGATCTGCCTCATGGCGCTGCTGCGCAGCATTTCTTCCCCGCGTGTTTATATTAGGCGTGCGAGCCGCGATTGGAGGCTCGCACACTGTTCACGGAGACACCCTCCGTGAACTGACATGGAAAGGCCGCTCGAACAAGCGGCCATTTCCATGTAATAACCACTTAAACCCACTGCCGCCTATTGGCGTTAGGCGGTCCTTAAGTGGGCAAGCTAATTTTTCTCTTGGATTGATTATAATGGTACATGCTAGGCTGGCTTCAGCATGTAGTGTTGGTGGTGGTATAGTGGTTAAATGAGTTCCCTACCGCACACTGAGACCTGGGTTCAATTCCCAGCCACGGTATGTAAGATGGCTTTTGATATAGTACAATTCCGTGGATTAAGCAAGCTATTTTTTTTCTTGGATTGATTATAATGGTACATGCTAGGCTGGCTTCAGCATGTAGTGTTGTCGGTGGTATAGTGGTTAAATGAGTTACCTACCGCACACTGAGACCTGGGTTCAATTTCCAGCCCGATTATTGATGATCTGCAGTATCACCGATAATCAGATATATTGCTAACCTCTGGACACCTATATAGTGTGAGTGTTTGGTGCAACAGTAATAACTTGGAGTGAGGACCACCCGAGGAGCAGGTGGTCCTTGGCAGTATGAGAAATACCTCCCTTTGGAAGTGCAGCAGCCTGAGACCTCCAAGGGGTGGAGTCTCAGGCTGAATAGCAAGAAAACCCAGTGACTAGTGACCCCTGGAAGATGGGCGTCACAAGCAGGTCTGGAGAATAACACAAATGATAATACAATTCCCTAGTCTTGGGTGCGAGGTACGTAGTCTCAGCACCCTGGAACTAGTCTGGAATATAACACAAATGATAATACAGTTCCCTAGTCTTTGGGTGTGAGGTCCTTGGTCTCTACACCCTGGAACTAGTCTGAACAATAACACAAATGATAATACAGTTCCATAGTCTTTGGGTGTGAGGTCCTTGGTCTCTACACCCTGGAAGTTGGAACTAGTCTGGAATATAACACAAATGATAATATAGTTCCCTAGTCTTTGGGTGTGAGGTCCTTGGTCTCTACACCCTGGAACTAGTTTGAATAATAATACAACAATAAATAGAAGTAATCTGGCTCAGTGTGAATTCCCAGGTCCTCCTGGTTCAAACACACTGTAGGATCTGTCTAAGGTCTGTATGCTTCCATGTAAGTGTTCGCAATGGCAGACAACCAGCAACTGGCAAGCAAGCTGTATATATAGTTGCAGGACTCTGCCGCCCCGCCTGAGCCACTCAGCCAATCAGGAGTCCAGCAGGAATCAGCTGATCATCCTGATCAGCTGATCCATCTCCAGCTGGTATAAAGGTCCTGACTTCTGGCGGGCACGCGCGTAGCTCTCCATGCAGGTGCACTAACAGACCCAGCCACACCAGACACACACTGCTCCATGCAAACCGCCGTGTTGGACGCGGAAACAGCCGCCTTGCTGCCAGTACATGTGGCGGCTTTTCCGCGATCTATCATAGTGTCAGACGCATGCTGCTGCGTACAAACCGCCGCGCTGGAAGCGGAGCCAGCCGCCTTGCTGTCAGTACACGCAGCGGCTTTTCCGCGTTTTCTCACAGGTACATGCTAGGCTGGCTTTAGCAGGTAGTGTTGTTGTTGGTATAGTGGTTAAATGAGTTACCTACCGCACACTGAGACCTGGGTTCAATTCCCAGCCACGGAATGTAAGCTGGCTTTTGAAATACTACAATTCCCTGGAAGATGAGACCCTCTTCCCTCCGGGAGGAGGGAGTGAGGATAAGGAATAACAATCAGCTAAGAACAAACCTACAGGATCCTAACTAAACTCTCCCTAGCAGAGTCTGTCAGCAGCTGTCCCTTAACTAATTACTGGAGGCAGACGAGTGAGTAAAACGACTGCAGAACCTTGCTTTTTATAAGGGGGGTGGGGCTCCAAGAGTGAGTGTAGTCTGATTGGTGACAATGTGCTTTCTGACTGTGATGTAGAGGGTCAAAGTTCTGCTCAATGGAGCATTATGGGGTGAATTGAACTTCCGCAAAAGTTCGTCTTTGCCGGCAAACGCGAACCACCTAAAGTTCGCCAGGAACCATTCGCGGGCAAACCGTTCGGGCCATCTCTATGGGGGACACCATGATGCCTGGCCTGTTAAAAATCTGAGAGCCTGGATTACCTAGAGGCTCTTTGTTGCAGAGGTGGTGAATGGTGGCCTGGCTCTCCTGGGTTGTGGACAGCGAGTGGAACGAGGAGCAGCAGCAGTGATTTCAGTTGGCCTGTGCATAGGTGGCTTCCTGCAGCAGTATCCTGGCAGTGGCCTAGCTGGGTGGTCCCAGTCTGAATGTCAGGGTGATCTGACTGGGTGACCCTGATCTGTATGGAGGGCACATTGCTAGCGGGATATGCTCACAGGCTCCGGGTCTTCACACATAGGCGGTTTTCTCGGCTGTGGTGAGGCATGTGCAGTGGCAATATCAAGGATTGGCTCTTTTTTAAAGCCGGTGCTGCTGAAGCAAGCAGTGTCATGTTGGCCAGGGATCAACAGGAGTTGCACCACATGTATGTCAGTGTGCTGAGGAGCTGAAGCCCAGGGAGAGCAGGTGCCCATCAGCCCGACGGAGAGAAGAATCTGAGAGGGGACCATGAAATTATTCTATGTCGGGAGTCCAGGGGGAAGAGGCGGGGGGGGGGGAATGTTATGAGCAGGAGCCCTGTGGCTGCGGCTACGGTCCTGGCACCATCTGTAAGTATGCAAGATGGTTTTCTCCTGATGGTCGGACTCAGAGCACTTTATAGTTGCAGCCACTAAAGACCAAAAGCAGTAGAAGGCTTGTCCAAAGACTTCTTACAGTTTTACATACTGGCTTGAGCTGGGATGCAAACCCTGGTCAACGGCTTAAGCCCAACATCAAATATAAGCATACATCTAATCTTGTCAGATTTTTGGAAGGGTCTATGACTAAAAGTATTGGAGGCAGGGGATCAGCAGGACAGCCAGGTAATGTCCATTGTTTGAAATGAAATAAATATGTCAGCAGGCGCTCAGGGACTTTTGGGGGGCAGGAGGGGTCGCAGCATAAGAGGAGAGTGGGGCAGATCGGTGGGGAGGGGGGAAATTCCCTCCCCCCTCCCTCACCTCGGGCTCTCCTCTCAGCGCTCCCCTCCTGCAATCATTGGTGGTGTTCATGGCAGCAGCAGCGGTGGCGGCAGGATGACTCATTACCTCCTTCTCGCTGGAGGACTTCCGTTCTCTAAGTGCAACTTCCTGTTTACACAGGAAGTTGAATGAAGCACTTAGAGATGGGAAGACCTCCAGCAAGAAAGAGGTAATGAGTCATCCTGCCGCCACTGCTGCCACGAACACCACCAATGATTGCAGGAGGGGGAGCGCTGAGAGGAGAGCCCGAGGTGAGGGAGGTGGGGGGAATTTCCCCACTCCCCACCGATCTGCCACACTCTCCTCTTATGCTGCGACCCCTCCTGCCCCCCAAAAGTCCCTGAGCGGGCCCCCCCCCCGCGATGGCAGGGGTCGCATCCCCTATTGTTACGCCAGTGTATGTCAGCTTCCATATCCCTCACACTTCAGGTTCCTTTTAACTTGACCCTAAAGTAACACATTTCAACAGGATTATTTTGCTGCTGGGTTTCTCACAGCTTACAGAGTCCAAAATGGAATTACGATTTTATCCTTGGAAAGAATCAAAACTTAGTTGAATGATAGATTTTTGAATTATTTAAAGGACCACTATCGTAAAAATCTTCAAATTTAAAAAGCATGTCAACCATGGGCATAGCGATCACCCCTGCGACCCCTGCCATCGAAGAGGGGCCCAGTGGCTTTGGGGGCCCTCCTCTACCCTCTCTCCAACTACAAGTGCAGCCAATTAGCAAGAAAACCTCCCTGTTCACTCAAAAAAAAAAAAAACATCCTTGCCACCTCCTCCCACCATGCAGAGTAACAAGTAGCAGGAGTGCCTGTCATTTTTTCCTGCTTCCCAGGAGAACACTCTCTGCTACCATTCGCTGGCCTCCAATCATGTGACCGTCATGGGGTTTGGGGACCAAATGGGCCCCATGCTATCATTTTTGCAGGGGGCCCTATTAAGTCTACCTACGCCTCTGATGTCAACACATACAAATAAGAAGTATGTTTCTTCCAGATTAAAATGAGCCATAAATTACTTTTCTCCCATGTTGCTGTCACTTATGGTTGGTAGTAGAAATCTGACCGAACCGACAGGTTTTCGACTAGCCCATGTCCTCATAGGGGATTCTCAGAGTTTATTTTCAAAAGCACTTAGTGCATGGCAGTTACTCTGTCCAACTGCCAAAAAAAGTCTGCGGCAAGCAGGAAAGCTGGGCAGCATCTTTGTATAAATCCTTTTCAGGGAATGTATTTATAAAGAATAAAAGCCTTACTGAGAGTTCCCCATGAAGAGATAGACTAGTCCAAAACCTTTTGGTTCTGTTAGATTTCTACTAACTACTGTAAGTAACAGCAACATAGGAGAAAAGTAATGTATGGCTCACTTTACTCTGGAAGAAACATACTTCTCATTTGTATATGTTTACATGTATTTTACATTTTTACAATTTTCTACAATAGTGGTCCTTTAAGCTTATGTGAAACCAAAGATCACAGTAAATTCTACTCACATGTTTTTGCTTTTTTCTTCTCTTTTTTTTTTACGCAGGTCAATGGTGTTCTGTACAATCTGCCATTGAATTTAGACAACGGCAAGGTCATAGCCTCTCAGCATGGCAACAAGATAATCCTTGATATAGATTTTGGACTTCGAGTCAGTTTTGACTTAGTTTATGGCTTGGGGGTGAC
Organism: Hyperolius riggenbachi; assembly: GCF_040937935.1. Classification (NCBI taxonomy): domain Eukaryota; kingdom Metazoa; phylum Chordata; class Amphibia; order Anura; family Hyperoliidae; genus Hyperolius; species Hyperolius riggenbachi. The sequence goes on from NC_090651.1 coordinate 365,036,029, forward strand.
AGTTCCTGGAAATTATAAGTCACAATTGGCCGGTCTGTGTGGCAGTTACAATGGCATTAAGGGAAATGATTTTCTGCTGCCTAACAATACCACAGCTTCTAATGTGGTGACATTCGCATCAGGCTGGAGGGTCCAAGTTCCCGGTGAAGACTGTGACAACGGATGTGGTAGTCCCGACAAACAATGTTCTCCCTGTAATCCCAAGAGAATTGAATTTTTCAAGTCTAATATGTATTGTGGATTCTTGAAGAAGTCTGAGGCATTAAGTCCCTGCTTTGCCGTCATCAGTCCTGATAACTACTTTAACAGCTGTTTGTTGGACATGTGTTATAGCTCAGGAGACAAGAACGTTTTATGTCAGGTAATTCAGAGCTATGCGGCAGCGTGTCAAGCGGCCGGTGTTGCCATACAATCATGGAGGACTGAAATAAACTGCCGTAAGTAAAAATTATAAAGAAAAATATACATTTTGTTTTCACTTAAAGTGGACCTGAACGTGTGTACTGGACAGATGCAAAACATAGAGAAATCCACTCTGTATGTATTTAGAGAGTTTAGCCTCTCTAATTCCCCCTCATCTGTGACTAAGCACACGTTGTAATTTATCCCTTAGCTGTGTCAGTTGACTGCCATGGCAGACAGCTCATTTGTAAACACAGGATCTTAACAAAACAATATATCTGCTTCCATGAAAGCAGGAGGTAGGCAAACTGCAGATTTATTGCAGGAATTGTATCAGCTGTAACAAAGACATGTTTTTCTTTAAAGGTTATTGGCCTCAATTCACTAAGATCATGCTGGAGATAGAGAGGCAAGAGAAAACACATTGATCTTGCCTTAAAGGTGTAGAGATACGTTTTCAAAGTGAGAGAGTTATCTTATCACTTCAGTCCTTAAGTCACCTCCTCCGTAGTTATTTTCACATGCAGTTAATTAACAGCCTGTCTTTAACTTTAGAATTCTGTAGTTATTTTAAGGATTGAAGAGTTAACTTCAGAGATCTCTCCTTAACTTAAAGATAATCTGTGCTCTAAAATTCTTACAATAAAAAGCATACCATTCTCTTCATTATGTTCTCCTGGGCCCCTCTGTGCTGTTCCTGCCTCTCCCTGCTGCAATCCTGGCTTGTAATTGCCAGTTTTAGGCAGTGTTTACAAACAAAAGACATGGCTTCTAACTAGAGAGTGATAGGCTTGAGAGTAGTTCAGTCTCTGACTCATACAGAGCTTGGAGAGGGTGTGTATAGCTTCTGCCAATGACAAGCAGTGCAGCACATTCCACACATTCCAGCCTCAGCCGACAGAACAGACAGAAGAGAGAATATAAGATCATATAACAGATATAACACAGCAACTGTGCAACTAGAAAAGGCTGCAGTTAGACAGAGCACATTAGAACAGGTATAGGAACTTATAGGATAGAAGCTCACAATTTTGTTACAGAGTCTCCTTAAAGACAGAAGAGTTAACTTTAGGTTTGCCTGAGGTAAAATGTTTCCTGAATGCGACATGCCTCATCACCATGGTGATAGCTCTAGAAATGTTATTAAAGACAGGAGATAAGCTTAGTGAATTGAGGCCATTATCTTGTTGCTCATCTTTTAGAGATGAAATTAAGTTCTAAGTTCAGGTCTGCTTTGAAGAAAACAAGGTTCTGATCAATGATGCAATATATTTTCACAATTCTTTCTTTCTTTCTTTCTTTCTTTCTTTCTTTCTTTCTTTCTTTCTTTCTTTCTTTCTTTCTTTCTTTCTTTCTTTCTTTCTTTCTTTCTTTCTTTCTTTCTTTCTTTCTGGTTTTCGGCGTTACACAGGCTTTTCTCAAAGTACATCTGGAGAAATAAAGCAGTAAGAATATCATATAAAAAAATAACAATGGACAAAAAAAATGGGGCACTCGCAGCGCCGGACCTGTATAAATACCATCAAGCCATATTATTGGGTAGATTGTTGGAGTGGAGGCAAGGGAGAGAGGATAAAATAGGGATTATGATGGAATATGAGAGTGTGAATATGAAAGATGTATTGTCATGGGATAAAACAAAAATCAGGCAAGCAGCAAAAACAACAGACCACCCATTTATTACCCCCTCGCTGAAAGCAATTCGGGACTATATTAAATATAATATTGTAGACCCCCCACCTCTAATGTTAATCGAGAACAACTCAGAATTTGCACCAGCAAGAGAATTAGGATGGCTAAAAAAGAATAAATTAGAGGAAGATACGAGAATAGTTAACCACTTGAGGACCTAGGGCTTTCTACCCCTTAAAGTGGACCCAAATTAAAAATACAAGATTTAAGAAATAAAATCTATTTTCTAAATTATAATAATAAATAGCAGCCTTTTTTCAGCTGCATGATGACAAATATAAAATATTTTACATTTATTGGAGGAACCCCTCCCTTCCTTTCAAATTGCCGGGATTTTTCCGGCAAACTGGTGGAGTAGATGGTGTCCGGCAATGGAGGAATTGCTAATGGCTGCCCCCAGTATAACCCTAGCTATTAAAAGAGAAGGGTGAAAAGCATGCACTGAAATGCTCATAGGTTTGAAGGAGTGTTTATTTATCTTTGTATGTGTCAGAGTGGTGCAACTAAATATTTTTAATTAAAATAATGTTTGGTTTGGGTCCGCTTTAAGGACCGGCCACTTTTTTTCCATTCAGACCACTGCAGCTTTCACGGTTTATTGCTCGCTCATACAACCTACCACCTAAATGAATTTTGGCTCCTTTTCTTGTCACTAATAAAGCTTTCTTTTGGTGCTATTTGATTGCTCCTGCGATTTTTACTTTTTATTATATTCATCAAAAAAGACATGAATTTTGGCAAAAAAATGATTTTTTTAACTTTCTGTGCTGACATTTTTCAAATAAAGTAAAATTTCTGTATACATGCAGCGCGAAAAATGTGGACAAACATGTTTTTGATAAAAAAAAAACCCATTCAGTGTATATTTATTGGTTTGGGTAAAAGTTATAGCGTTTACAAACTATGGTGCAAAAAGTGAATTTTCCCATTTTCAAGCATCTCTGACTTTTCTGACCCCCTGTCATGTTTCATGAGGGGCTAGAATTCCAGGATAGTATAAATACCCCCCAAATGACCCCATTTTGGAAAGAAGACATCCCAAAGTATTCACTGAGAGGCATAGTGAGTTCATAGAAGATATTATTTTTTGTCACAAGTAAGCGGAAAATGACACTTTGTGAGGAAAAAAAAAAAAAAAAGTTTCCATTTCTTCTAACTTGCGACAAAAAAAAAATGAAATCTGCCACGGACTCACCATGCCCCTCTCTGAATGCCTTGAAGGGTCTACTTTCCAAAATGGGGTCATTTGTGGGGTGTGTTTACTGTCCTGACATTTTGGTGGGTGCTAAATTGTAAGCACCCCTGTAAAGCCTAAAGGTGCTCATTGGACTTTGGACCCCTTAGCGCAGTTAGGCTGCAAAAAAGTGCCACACATGTGGTATTGCCGTACTCAGGAGAAGTAGTATAATGTGTTTTGTGGTGTATTTTTACACATACCCATGCTGGGTGGGAGAAATATCTCTGTAAATGACAATTTGTTAATTTTTATAACACACAATTGTCCATTTACAGAGATCTTTCTCCCACTCAGCATGGGTATGTGTAAAAATACACCACAAAACACATTATACTACTTCTCCTGAGTACGGCGATACCACATGTGTGGCACTTTTTTGCACCCTAACTGCGCTAAAGGGCCCAAAGTCCAATGAGTACCTTTAGGATTTCACAGGTCATTTTGAGAAATTTCGTTTCAAGACTACTCCTCACGGTTTAGGGCCCCTAAAATGCCAGGGCAGTATAGGAACCCCACAAATGACCCCATTTTAGAAAGACGACACCCCAAGGTATTCCGTTAGGAGTATGGTGAGTTCATAGAAGATTTTATTTTTTGTCAAAAGTTAGCGGAAAAAGACACTTTGTGAAAAAACACAATTAAAATCAATTTCCGCTAACTTGTGACAAAAAATAAAATCTTCTATGAACTCGCCATACTACTAACGGAATACCTTGGGGTGTCTTCTTTCTAAAATGGGGTCATTTGTGGGGTTCCTATACTGCCCTGGCATTTTAGGGGCCCTAAACCGTGAGGAGTAGTCTTGAAACGAAATTTCTCAAAATGACCTGTGAAATCCTAAAGGTACTCATTGGACTTTGGGCCCTTTAGCGCAGTTAGGGTGCAAAAAAGTGCCACACATGTGGTATCGCCATACTCGGGAGAAGTAGTACAATGTGTTTTGGGGTGTATTTTTACACATACCCATGCTGGGTGGGAGAAATACCTCTGTAAATGGACAATTGTGTGTAAAAAAATCAAAAGATTGTCATTTACAGAGGTATTTCTCCCACCCAGCATGGGTATGTGTAAAAATACACCCCAAAACACATTATACTACTTCTCCCGAGTACGGCGATACCACATGTGTGGCACTTTTTTGCACCCTAACTGCACTAAGGGGCCCAAAGTCCAATGAGTAACTTTAGGATTTCACAGGTCATTTTTGTTTCAAGACTACTCCTCGCGGTTTAGGGCCCCTAAAATGCCAGGGCAGTATAGGAACCCCACTAATGACCCCATTTTAGAAAGATGACACCCCAAGGTATTCCGTTAGGAGTATGGTGAGTTCATAGATGTTTTTATTTTTTTGTCACAAGTTAGCGGACATTGATTTTAATAGTTTTTTTTCACAAAGTGTCATTTTCCGCTAACTTGTGACAAAAAATAAAATCTTCTATGAACTCACCATACTCCGTACGGAATACCTTTGGGTGTCTTCTTTCTAGAATGGGGTCATTTGTGGGGTTCCTATACTGCCCTGGCATTTTAGGGGCCCTAAACCGTGAGGAGTAGTCTTGAAACCAAATGTCGCAAAATGACCTGTGAAATCCTAAAGGTACTCATTGGACTTTGGGCCCCTTAGCGTACTTAGGGTGTAAAAAAGTGCCACACATGTGGTACCGCCGTACTCAGGAGAAGTAGTATAATGCGTTTTGGGGTGTATTTTTACACATACCCATGCTAAGTGGGAGAAATATCTCTGTAAATGACAATTGTTTGATTTTTTTACACACAATTGTCCATTTACATAGAAATTTCTCCCACCCAGCATGGGTATGTGTAAAAATACACCCCAAAACACATTATACTACTTTTCCTGAGTACGGCGGTACCACATGTGTGGCACTTTTTTGCAGCCTAGGTGCGCTAAGGGGCCCAACGTCCTATTCACAGATCATTTTGAAGCATTTGTTTTCTAGACTACTCCTCGCGGTTTAGGGGCCCTAAAATGCCAGGGCAGTATAGGAACCCCACAAGTGACCCCATTTTAGAAAGAAGACACCCCAAGGTATTCCGTTAGGTGTATGGCGAGTTCATAGAAGATTTTATTTTTTGTCACAAGTTAGTGAAAAATGACACTTTGTGAAAAAAAAAACCAATAAAAATTAATTTCCGCTAACTTTTGACAAAAAATAAAATCTTCTATGAACTCGTCATACACCTAACAAAATACCTTGGGGTGTCTTTTTTTCTAAAATGGGGTCACTTGTGGGGTTCCTATACCGCCCTGGCATTTTACAGGCCCAAAACCGTGAGTAGTCTGGAAACCAAATGTCTCAAAATGACTGTTCAGGGGTATAAGCATCTGCAAATTTTGATGACAGGTGGTCTATGAGGGGGCGAATTTTGTGGAACCGGTCATAAGCAGGGTGGCCTTTTAGATGACAGGTTGTATTGGGCCCGATCTGATGGATAGGAGTGCTAGGGGGGTTACAGGAGGTGATTGATGGGTGTCTCAGGGGGTGGTTAGAGGGGAAAATAGATGCAATCAATGCACTGGGGAGGTGATCGGAAGGGGGTCTGAGGGGGATCTGAGGGTTTGGCCGAGTGATCAGGAGCCCACACGGGGCAAATTGGGGCCTGATCTGATGGGTAGGTGTGCTAGGGGGTGACAGGAGGTGATTGATGGGTGTCTCAAGGTGTGATTAGAGGGGGGAATAGATGCAAGCAATGCACTGGCGAGGTGATCAGGGCTGGGGTCTGAGGGCATTCTGAGGGTGTGGGCGGGTGATTGAGTGCCCTAGGGGCAGATAGGGGTCTAATCTGATAGGTAGCAGTGACAGGGGGTGATTGATGGGTAATTAGTGGGTGTTTAGGGTAGAGAATAGATGGAAACACTGCGCTTGGGTGGTGATCTGATGTCGGATCTGCGGGCGATCTATTGGTGTGGGTGGGTGATCAGTTTGCCCGCAAGGGGCAGGTTAGGGGCTGATTGATGGGTGGCAGTGACAGCGGGTGATTGATGGGTGGCAGTGACAGGGGGTGATTGATGGGTGGCAGTGACAGGGGGTGATTGATGGGTGATAGGTGATTGGCAGGTGATTGACAGGTGATCAGTGGGTTATTACAGGGAAGGACAGATGTAAATATTGCACTGGCGAATTGATAAGGGGGGGTCTGAGGGCAATCTGAGCGTGTAGGCGGGTGATTGGGTACCCGCAAGGGGCAGATTAGGGTCTGATCTGATGGGTAACAGTGACAGGTGGTGATAGGGGGTGATTGATGGGTAATTAGTGGGTGTTTAGAGGAGAGAATAGATGTAAACGCTGCGCTTGGGTGGTGATCTGATGTCGGATCTGCGGGCGATCTATTTGTGTGGGTGGGTGATCAGATTGCCCGCAAGGGGCAGGTTAGGGGCTGATTGTTGGGTGGCAGTGACAGGGGGTGATTGATGGGTGATAGGTGATTGGCAGGTTATTGACAGGTGATCAGTGGGTTATTACAGGGAAGGACAGATGTAATTAATGCACTGGCGAATTGATAGGGGGGGGGGGGGGGGGGGTCTGAGGGCAATCTGAGCGTGTGGGCGGGTGATTGGGTGCCCGCAAGGGGCAGATTAGGGTCTGATCTGATAGGTAAAAGTGACAGGTGGTGATAGGGGGTGATTGATGGGTGATTGATGGGTAATTAGTGGGTGTTTAGAGGAGAGAATAGATGTAAACAATGGATTTGGGAGGTGATCTGATGTCGGATCTGCGGGCGATCTATTGGTGTGGAGGGGTGATCAGATTGCCCGCAAGGGGCAGGTTAGGGGCTGATTGATGGGTGGCAGTGACAGGGGGTGATTGATGGGTGATTGACAGGTGATTGACAGGTGATTGACAGGTGATTGACAGGTGATTGACAGGTGATCAGGGGGATAGATGCATACAGTAAACAGGGGGGGTGGTCTGGGGGGGGGGGTCTGGGGAGAATCTGAGGGGTGGGGGGTGATCAGGAGGGGGCAGGGAGCAGGGGGGGGGGATAAAAAAAAATAGCGTTGACAGATAGTGACAGGGAGTGATTGATGGGTGATTAGGGGGGTGATTGGGTGCAAACAGGGGTCTGGGGGGTGGGCAGGGGGGGGGTCTGATGGGTGCTGTGGGCGATCTGGGGCAGGGGGGGTAAAAAATCAGTGTGCTTGGTGCAGACTAGGGTGGCTGCAGCCTGCCCTGGTGGTCCCTCGGACACTGGGACCACCAGGGCAGGAGGCAGCCTGTATAATACACTTTGTAAACATTACAAAGTGTATTATACACTTTGTATACGGCGATCGTCGGGTTAACATCCCGCCGGCGCTTCCGTATGGCCGGCGGGATGTTGCGGCGGGTGAGCGGCGCCAGGTGGAGGCGGAGGATCGCGTCACGGATGACGTGATCGCTCCGCCCATGCCCCTACAAGGACCGCCGCCATTTGTCAATACGGCGGTCCTTGCGGGGTGCACTTCCCGGCCGCCAATTGTACATACGGCGGTCGGGAAGTGGTTAATTTAGTTCAAGGAATAAGGCCTGCCACTGAGTTCGGAAAGTTACAAATACAAAGTTTCCTTGGAAGACAAAAATTAAAGGGGGGAGGGATACGAGACCAACTGAACTAATTAGAAAAATTTTTTATAGAAAAAACAGTCCCACAGAAGATGCTGTCTTGGCTATATGACCATCTGGGAGCAAAGGAGGTTGAACGAAATACTAGCTGGTTCCGTGAAAAATGGGAAACGGAGTGGGGAGAAAAATTAGATGATTCGGAGTGGGAGACGATTACTTCATATATTTGGCTACCCAAGAATACTAGCATTCAGTTATTACAATTTAAAATAGTGTCTCAATGGTATTTAACGCCTGAGAAACTCTTTCAAAGGAAATTAAAAGAAAATAATCTCTGCTGGAAATGTGATGCAGGGACGGGGAATCTATCCCATATGCTATGGCACTGCCCAACAATACGATCTTTTTGGTCAGAAATACAGACATTTACAAGAAATTATGTTCTCCCAGATGCTGATATAAATGAGATAGTAGCAATTTTCGGACTGAGCCAAAAAGGAGAAAACAAGACAGTGGAAATGTTATTTTATATCCTCTCACTGGCAGCCAAAACTATTATAATAAAGAACTGGAAATCCACTGACAAACCCTCAAAAAAAGAATGGATGAATCTATCATCTTATTTGCTACAGATATAAGCAGGGGAGGAAGGAGAGCTGGAAGGCGAGTCACAGAAAAAATTTCAGATGGCCAGAAAGCTGTGGGAGGAAGCAAGGGGGAGAGAGGATGAGAGAGGATGAAAGAGAGAGGAAGAATGAAGATTAGGGAATAGCAATGAGGGGAGGAATGGAGAGGTGTAAAGCCCTGGAGTGGTAAATGATTGGATGCCCAGAGGTAACAATGGCCCGGAAATGGTCAGAGTTGATAGACTGGATATACGTTAGAATGGGTGGAGAAAGGAAGGGGGAGAATGGGTAGAGAGGAAGGGAACGGATGTAATTTAAGGAAGGGGAGTGTGTGTGTTCAGAAGACTGATTGGAACTTGGCATACATAATTAAAAGGTGAGAGATAGATTTGGTGAGAGGGGTTAGCTAGGCCACTGGCCTCTTTCTGTCCTTCACTCTTTTCTGCTCTCTCTTTGACTCTTTGTGGTTTGACTCTTTGTGTTTAAATTATATATACACATATATTTTCATACAGATGTACATATTTAAGAAGCAATAAATTGTCAAACGATGATGCAAAATAAAACCCAACATAAGAGGGCTCCGGTGAAGCGCAGCTAATCTAGTTGGGTACAGTACAAATTTGTACGCTGCGTTTGAAGAAAATAAATAAATAAATAAATAAAACTAACAAAAAGGTGTAGTAAATCGCTCCTGTCTCATCCATGCCCTATGCCACCCAGCACAACTTACTGATGTGAGGAAGCAGGATCAACCTGTGAAACGTGTAGTCACTGTGCCATAAATAATATCTTTTCCAGAAGTGGTTGTATGACTGGCTCATTCTTCTAGATAGGTAGTCTTACCTACCACTCTCGATTTTAATATTTTAACCTCTAGCCGACCATGTCACGACGATGGACGTGGCTGTGGTGGCAGCCTCGGGACCACCTAACGCTGATCGGCATGGGCCTGTTTTGCAGGAGATTGCGCACTCCCTGCTTGAATGACGGAGCTCCGCCATCAGCCTCCCAGTGTCGAACACCACTAGGAGACTGTTAGTCAGTGAAACCCCCGTCTAATTAGTCTGTACAGCGATGTGATCCACAGCAGCGCTGTACTGGGGACAGCCTTGTGAAACGGCTGTCCTCCTGGGGAGACAGAAGTGATCAGTTGTCTTAGGCTGAAGCTGATGACAGCTGATCAAGGGAATTGCCTGTCGGTGGGAGGGAGGTTGGGATTAGGGTAAAAATAAACCAAAAAAAGGAAACATTTATTAGAAAAATAATAACATAAATATTTGTGAAAAAATAAATAAACATTGGGGGAGCGATCAGACCCCACCAACAAAAAGCTCTGTTGGTGGGGAGAAAAGGAGGGGGGGGGGGATCACTCAACTGCTGACATGTATGGCCCTTCAGTGAGGCCTTAAAGCTGCAGACTGGCCTATTAAGTGAAAAATGGCCTGGTCTTTAGTGGGGTTTAACACTGCAGTCCTCAAGTGCTTAATGTACTTTATTATTCTTAGTGCAGCCTCCCAATAGCTGCAGGGCCGGTTTAAGCAACAATGGGGCCCCAGGGCAAAATAAACCTGGGGGGCCCCCACAACATATACCCCGGAACAATAATCGGCATTAAGGGACCTTTTTTTACAGCTGGTATAGTCAGGGTGTGAAGCTCCACATTCTGGCTACCCCAGCCTGCATGGAGGACAAGGGGTTAAAAAGTTCCAGGAGGGGGGACCCCACATAATTTTTTTAAAAAAAAAATCCCACACTCTAAACATAAAAAAAAAAAAAAAAAATAAATTGGGAAAATAGGAAAAAATGCCAGGAATCTTCATACAGCCATATTGCGGCTGTATAGCGATCCCTGGCCAAAGCGCTGTGGCTGCGTATGGACCCCCAGGAAGCCCCGTCAGGAAAATTATTGCTCTTTCTTTTGATACATGTAAAATTACACTATCGTTAGGTTTGCCACTAAAAGCGACATTTACCGCATTTAAAAGTATACTTTTTTCCTTTGAAACTTTAAAATCAATTTTCTCAAAAACTATAAGGTCTTTTTGAAAAATCGTTTTTTCCTCTTATTCCCAATGATTTCCTAAACATATCCTGCAAATGTAGGGTTTCTAGCATTTAAGGTGGATTTGCTATTAACCATTAAAGTCGGCAGGTTTTTAAATGTGTATTTTTTTTCCTTTGAAACTTTAAAATCGATTTTCTCAAAAACTATAAGGCCGATTTGAATTTTTTTTCCTCTTGTAGCCATTGGGGGCCCCTACAAGCTCTGGAGCCCTGGGGAAATTGCCTCCTTTGCTTCTATGGTAGCGCCGGCCCTGAATAGCTGTTACCTGTACATGTAACCATGTTAGACTCTATTTTACTCCAAATAAATGAAGAAGCTGCTCTTAGGAAGTGATGGAACAGCTTCTAAAAATCAGTTGAAGCTAACGTTTGTTTTGATTGCCGATGACCAGGATAAATTAGAACCTTCACAAATAATAATGATAATAATAACAACAATAAAATCTTTATTTTTCAACCAGCTATCGTTTGTCCACCATTAAGTCAGTACAACCTGTGCTCTGATGTCTGTACCACGCATTGTGCCAAGATCAGTGACTCCACCAGATGTCCCGCCTATTGTTCTGAAGGATGCAATTGCAATGATGGCTACTTCTTTGATGGGAAGATCTGTGTTACCGTGGAAAACTGTGGTTGCTTTGACAATGGAAGATACTATAAGGTTACCCCATATTAAAATAAAATGTGTTTGATTTGGAATATAAAGAACAGCAGTAAAATAATAATATACATATTATATTTATATATATTTAGTGGTTTTGGATAGCAAGTGTACTGTAATGACATTCTCCTCCTACTCCTCATTCATTTGGCTGACTCAGACTGTTCGTGTGAGAGCATATGTATGTCTGCATGTCAGGGGTGTCTGTCAGTCACTGCTTCTTTCAGCTGTTGCATAGGCATTTTCATAGCTTCGCATATGCTGCCTATCTATCTTAACCTCTGCCATCCTCTTCTTCTTTTGCCCTGGGATTCTCCCAGCATCAAGGATTGCTTTAAAGAGTCTGGTCTTCTTAATACGTCACCAAAGTATTTACGTTTTATTAGTAGTATAATCCCTTCTAGGCCTTATTTCCTTTAAGTATTGACTGTTTATATTTTCTACCAGGCCAGGGAACTCTCAATAGCTTTCTCCACAACCCCAATTTAAAATCATCAATTTTTCTATGCGTAGCCTCTATTTAGGGTACAACTTTCACAGCCATATGTTATTAGTGGGTTAAACGCAAGCAACAACTAGTGATGTAGTGAACATTACATTTTAAAAATTGACCACAAATGTTTGCAAACCGGCCGTTTGAGGCAGGCTTAATAGACTTAAATGTCAGGCGAATGGTCGCCAAATTTAGCTGTAAATAGCAAAGACCCTGTACGTGCTAGAAATACCCAATTTGCAGGGTATGTTAAAGTGAAGCTCCGGACTAAAAATCGACTTTGTTTCTGTTATACAAACCTCATTTTTAGCTGCATAGAAGAAAGCTGCCCGGGCTTTTTTTCCCTGATGCTGTGCAAAGCATGATGGGATTTCTGATTTTGTTGTTCTCGTTCTGCTGTTTTGGTGCAATATTTTTTTATTTTTTTTTACATTTTGAATTTGACATTGGAAGCCAGTTGGAACTGTGTCTCATGCTCCCTGTCACTTTCTTTCAACCAAAAAGATGGCTGCCCCCATGACAAAGATGGCAGCCCCCATAAATCACAAACATTTGCCTATTCTTTTAAAACACGGCGCGTAAGAGATTATATTACCCAACTATTCTAATTAAAATAACTAATGTAACTTGATGACAGTATGTTTGTTTAGGCTGAAGTTCCCCTTGAAGGAGGACAGTGGGAACAAGAGGAAATCAAATATCAAAAAGATCTTAAAGTTTATGGGAAAATTGATTTAATGTTCTTGTTCTGAATATGGGAAATGTTTTAATGGCTGCCAATTTTAGCGGTTATTAATAGCAAAGCCCCTGAACATGCTACTAACCGCTAAAGTCGGCGGCCGTTAAAACATTTCCCACACTCAGAACAAGAACTTTAAAATTGATTTTCTCAAAAACTATAAGATCGTTTGATTTTTTTCCTCTTGTTCCCACCGTCCTCCTTAACCCATTCAGGTTCCGTGGTTTTCACGAGAGAAATGTTCACCTCCCATTCATTAGCCTATAACTTTATCACTACTTATCACAATGAACTGATCTATATCTTGTTTTTTCCGCCACCAATTAGGCTTTCTTTGGGGGGTACATTTTGCTAAGAGCCACTTTACTGTAAACGCATTTTAACAGGAAGAATAAGAAAAAAATGGAAAAATTCATTGTTTCTCAGTTTTCAGCCATTATAGTTTTAAAATAATACATGCCTCCATAATTAAAACTCACGTATTGTATATGCCCATATGTCCCGGTTATTACACCGTTAAAATTATGTCCCTATCACAATGTATGGCGACAATATTTTATTTGGAAATAAAGGTGCATTTTTTCCATTTTGCATCCATCACTATTAACAAGTTTAAAATAAAAAAAATAGAAATATTTCATCTTTACATTGATATTTAAAAAGTTTAGACCCTTAGGTAAATATTTACATGTTTTTTTTTTTTTTTATTGTAATGGTTTTTTTTATTTATAGTAAACATTTTATTTGCGTAGTTTTCGGAGGGTGGGGGGTAAACAATAGATTTATAATGTAAATGTGTGTTGTTTTTCATTCATTTCTATTTTTAGGTGTAGTATTACTTTTTGGCCACAAGATGGCGGCCATGAGTTTGTTTACATGACGTCACTCTAAGCGTAACATACGCTTAGAGTGGCGCATCAGGAAGTAAATGGCCAGAAAAGGCGCAGCTTCCGAGAGAAGCTGTCCCTTTTTCAGCGGGGGAGAGGAATCAGTGATCGGACTTCATAGTCCGATACATTGATTCCCTGACTACCGAATCCGCGGCCGGGAGTGCGCGTGCACGCGTGCGATCGGCCGCGGGGGCGCGCGGTAGCGCACATGGTTTCTGGACGTAGTTTCTACGTCCAGAAACCAAAATAGGTTAACATGCCCTGCAAATTGGGTGTTTCTACCACATACGGGGAATTTGCGATTTACAGCTAAAGCCGGCGGCCACTGACTTTAATGTAAAAAATGCAAACAGCCCATGTTTAACTTCCTTTAAATATGAGATTTGTTTATTTATATGTTGCTATAATACAAAAAATACATGTGCTCAAAAAGGAAAATATCACAAATAAGCTTGCATAGATATAAAAAAGAGAAAACAGGTACAATCCTAATAAGAAACATGCAAGACCCCAGAGTATGTGACAAAACATGGAGTGTCATTGATGTGGTGGTGGGGTGGAGGACAAGCTTTTCCTCTGGGTTTAAAAACTCTCAGCAACAAGCTGCCCCTTCCTGATGAATTCACTGACCTTCACACTATTGGTAAGTCCAAAATAGAATATCGTGCAAAAGTCCATTTATTTCAGTAATTCAACTTAAAAGGTGAAACTAATATATGAAATAGGAACCCTTTGCAGGTGTTTTGGATTATTTAGCTGATTAGAGTCTGAACCAAAATATTGAACCTTTTTTTACAATAGTCTAATAGTCTGAGATTGTGGGGTTCTCATAAGCTGTAAGCCATAATCATCAACATTATAACAAATAAAAACTTGATATATCTCTCTTTGCATGTAATGAGTCTATTTCATAAATTAGTTTTGCCTTTAAAGTTGAATTACTGAAATAAATTGACTTTTGCACTATAGTCTATTTTTTCGAGTTTCACCTGTAAATGGAATCTTTACAGCTCAATTCAAAATGTCTAAATTCAGTCCACATCATATTCCCTCTATATGCATATCTGTCATTATCAGTGTTGCTCGGATACCCCTTTTCAAAATCCGGATTGAATTCAGATCGGATACCCAGAAATCCGATCCGTATCAGATATCCGAGTTTGAACTTTTGGAATCCAATTCCGAATCGGATATCCGAACCCAGTAACCCAGAAGGATATCCGCCCGGATTCGGATATCCGGATAGAAAACCGGAAGTGGCCTTTAAATTGCTTTTAAAATGTTTTTTTAGGGTAAATGAGGCTTGAAGCATCATGTTTTTTTTTAAAGGGAAACACTAATTGATGATGCGGGGACATAAAATCCCCCCCCCCCCCCCCCAAAAAAAAAATGGCTGTCAATTAGCATCAGGACTAGGTTCCAGACAGCGGTTGTGCAGCCCACATTGGCCTCAAGTCACTAAGCTTTATCAAACACTTTATCAAACGCTTGATAATTTACCTAATGGGTAAAATCTAATTTTGAATTCACTAAGGTGTTATATATTTATCAAATGTTTTATCGATAACATGTTCAATAAATCTATAACACCTTAGTGATTTCAAAATTAGATTTTACCCATGAGGTAAATTATCAAATGTTTGATAAAGTGTTGGATAAAGCTTAGTGAATTGAGACCATTGTGTCCAAAGTCCAACCGCACATCTGGGACATGACAGTTTTCAGACCTGACACCTCCAAAAAATTACTCAGCAATTGTGTTTTGGGTTAAATATAGGTGGTATCAGCACAGCAGCAGTGGCCTGTGGCACCCTGGCGGTGGGAGCATCAAAGGCAGCAGAAACAGGGAAATGCAGCAACAGCAGGTGCAATGTCTGCCAGGAGCATGCCGGACGTGGCACTTGGTGGCACATGGCACTTGCCATTTGGCACGTGGCACTTGGCACATGGCACTTTGTACATTGCAGGTGGCACTTGCCAAGTGCCACTAGCTACCTAATAAACAATATAACAATAAGGTAGTGATAGTGAAGGTGTTAATCACTGAACAGCTTTAGATTTATCACTGTATACAGCACTTGCTAGGCCAGCAGCACTGGAGCATGTCTCTCAGTGAGCAGTAACAAGCGAGGATGATATTTCTCATCATGGCAGCCCTCCTTATTATGGAGGGGGGGCTGGCCAGGGTTCCTTTCTGTGATTGGGTGCTAGGGCTTAGGCTGGGAGCCCTCTGATTGGCTCAATGAGGTCAGACGGGGCTGGCCAGGGTTCCCTTCTGTGATTGGTTGCTAGGGCTTCTGCTTCGGCGCCCCTGGGAGCCCTCTGATTGGCTCAATGACATCATAGACATCATCTTCTTAGTTACAGTATCTCAATAGTCGAATATCTGCGGATATCCATGGATATCCGGATTGCCTGCCAACTATCCGCGGATTGCTATCCGGATTTGGGCCCAGGTATCCGGGATCCGAATCCGGTCGGATAGCTGAAAAAGTTTGGATTATCTGGGTAACTCAGATATCCGAAATCTTGCTGAGCAGCACTGGTCATTATCAGCCTATTACTTAAAGAGGAGCTGTTAGGTATAGGGTCTCAGAGAAAAAAAAAACACATATATCAGTAGCTAAATATTGGCTGTACTTACATTACATATGCATTTCACTGTCCACGTTTGGATTTCACAGAATTTTTATATAGTATTTGCAGAGATTGATGCTCCTAACAGCTCATGGCAGGTTCCATGTTTGTCTGTCTTGTATGAAGCCAATTGTGATGTAATATCCTCCCTTACCCTGCTTCCTGATGATTCGACTCACAAAAAAGATCCGGATCAAAGATCCGAATCATTCTTGATCCGGACAACACTACTGTGCAGTGAATATTAATTAGCCATGTGGCTAGGAACAATACCGGACTCGTGCAGTATACTCTAACGGAACATGTGCCCTGTGAACAGCACATTGATTTTTCAGTGCTGTGAGCTGGGCTGCAAGATACAAGCTGCTGTAACATGAGCCTGTAACTTCTAACTGTGAAAGCAGCCTTAGGGTGGGATAGGGAAATGAAGGGGAGGACCAAGGGAGTGCAGTAGGGAGAAGAAGCAGCCCCAGCATGCTTTGCAGTATCTGTTATGCGGCCTGCCGGCCTCCTTAGGAGCTTGGGAATGAAGAGGCTTGCTATTCAGCAAAAATCAAAGTAAGAGAGATTTTTAACTTCAGTATTGCCTTTTTGGCTTCCTTCTAAACTGTTTAACACAGGAGAATAGAGGTTTAAATTAGCTTTTGCAGCCTGACAGTTACTCTTTAAAGGAACACTATCAAAGTTTAAGTTTTTTTTCTCTCTGAAGCCCTTTAGGAGTTAAGAGGGACTTGGTAAATGCAGATAATGATAGGGGTGACGGGTTTATCAATTCAGCATCTATTCAGTGTAGGTTGCAACAGGAATGCCTCTCTTCCTCTCTGCACTAGCCTTGCTGGACATAAACAATCCATGATGTGTCCACAGCAGAGCGAGTTCTTCAGTGCAGGCAGATTTCACACGCTGTAGTGAGAAATTCAATCATTGGATTTCTCACTATAGCAAAGCCTTTCCCTTTCCTACAAAGCACTTATCATGGAAAAGGGGGAGAAAAAAAGTGAGCCCTGGACCCCATGTGTGACTGTTCTATACCAGACTCTGAAGAGTTAACTCTGACATCACCCAGTGGGAGCAGGGTCAGCCACACATCACATCCTATGCCTGCAATTGGCTGGTCTGAACATGTGATGTTATGACATGCACGGCCCCCACCGCACATGCACCAAAAATGGGGTTCTCGCTGAGCCTTCTGTATACAAAAGCCGCAATATGTTTGTGTTCTGCTAGCTTAAAGGGACCGAATGAGCTTGATTCACTGAGCTTGTGACAGGCAGCCTATTGGGCTCAAGTGACAGGCAGCCTATTGGGCCAATCAGGGCCGGGCCGAGGCATAGGCTGGAGAGGCTCCAACCTCAGGGCGCAGTGTAGGAGGGGGCGCACAATTCATTCAGCTGTCATTCCTAATTGTGTTTTAAGCAGAAAGAAATAAGAAAAGGGGATACATAGCAGTGACTGCAAGCCAGATAACTAGATATTAAGGTGTTGGGGAGGTTGTGGGCCCTGTGGCACCTCTTAGTCTAATAGCAATCAGTGTGTGACGGCTGGTGTGGGAGGGATGGGGGACGCACTTTGGTGTCTCAGCCTTGGGTGCTGGAGGACCTTGTCCCGCCTCTGGGGCCAATGAAAGTGTAGAGATCACATACTTATAATCCACAGAACTCAATAGAGCTGAGGGTGAGCTAATAGGAGCGGCCGGTACCTTACAGGGAGCACACAAGTTAGCAACACACGCTACTCCACCGCTCCTGCTCGTAGCGTGTGCTGGAAATCTTTTTAACTCGGGCTGCTCAAACTAAAGCTTTAGCAGCACAGCTTAGTAAATCAAGCCTCATGTCTGGGCAAAAGGGCAAATAAACTGTTTTATGGCCTTGGTGAACAGAACCAAAATGTTTCTCTAAAACTCAGAACTGTCTCTCTGGAAATGTCTCTTAAAGAAGAACTCCGCATATCCAGTGTTCTTGCTGAAACAGTGGTTCTTAAAAGTAAATGCAGTGTTCTATTTTGCAAGAATCTAATCCCTAAATTCTTACAGGTGTAATTACCCCATGCATGTATGGGGATAGGTCCTAGGAGGCTTATTTTTGAATATGTGAGGATTATTTTTACTGGCCCACCTAGTGGACCAATGAGGAGCCCCCAATGGGAGCTATGAAAATGTTTTCGCCGGGACACCAGTGTTCTGGAGGATGCAATGGAGAGCAGCAGCAGTGGTCCCAGCTGGTCTGGCAGGTGGGCACTGACGGAGTGACAAAAAGCAACAGGGAGTGATGGAGCCAGGAGAACTTGTCATGTTGTAGTACCATGTTTCCCCTAAAGTAAGACACCCCCTGAGAATAAGCCCTAGCAGGAATTCCTAGCATGCTTGAAATAGAAGCCCTCCCCCGAATATAAGCCGTAGCGAGCAGCAGCTCGACACCAGAAAGTCACACTCAATACAAAGCATGGATAGAGGAGAGCAGCAGTGTAATGTGAGTTCTACAGTCCTGTTTGTGTCAGGCAGTTAGTGTTTTTGTAGGAGCCAGCCCTCCTGATCTGTCCTGAGAAGCATCAGCAGCACTTCACTTCTTTCCAGGACACACAGCTTATACTATCACAGTTCTGGGAAGCCTGACAGAGTTCTCTGCCTGCAAGAAATAGGCTCTTACCCATATGATCAGCAGGATCAATTTCTTGTAAGTGAGAGCCAATATCTGCAAACCACAAGCTCTGTGTATGCTGCTTGTGTTTCAGCATGGCATGCAGTATATACATTCTGTACAGGAAAACTACCAGTGTTTCCCCCAAAATAAGACATCCTCTAAAATATACCCTAGCACATCTTTTGGAGCAACAATGTATATAAGACAGTGTCTTATTTTTGGGGAAACACTGTAGGTGGACATCAGATAAGTGCTATTGACCTTTCTTGCCATCGCAACAGCTAGCACTGAACAGAGGGTGATGGCAACGGAAGCAAAAAATCTCCCGGGGGACCGAAGCAGGTTGCCATGGTTCTGAATGACAGCTCCACAGCACAAACCCTTACTCTCTATAGCAGGGTTAGGGAACCTATGGCTCGGGAGCCAAATGTGGCTCTTTGGATGCTGCATCTGGCTCACAGACAAATCAGTAGGGGTTGATTCACTTAGCTACACTGCTCAAGCAGCACAGCTTTGTGTGACTGCGCAAGTAACATTTTCAAAGTAGGTATGCTACTGCTGTAGCGTGCACTACTAACTTACTCGCGCTCCCTCCAAAACTAACGGCCACTCCTATTGTCCCATCCTGGACCAGTGACTTTGTAGGACGAGATCCCCCCACTTTGATTGCCCCAATAGGCTGTCTGTCATTTGACAAGCAGCTTTCTGGGCCAAAGTGTGGGGATCTCGCCCTACAAAGTAAACCAAACCCCAAGTCAGCTAGCTAATTGTACAAGCTGTTAGTCGGTATTTCTCCTGTCTGGCTCTAGGGGAAATTGCTGATGTTGCTGAAATCCAAGAGAAGCTGAAGACATGTCTGACACTTCCGCTGCCCAGTGGATCAACTGTATACACAACACCATGGCAACAGGGACGTGAGCCCTTTTGTCCCAGTTTGAAACATATTGTACGGCTCTCACGGAACTACATTTTAAAATATGTGGCGTTTATGGCTCTCTCAGCCCAAAAGGTTCCTGACCTTTGCTCTATAGCATGGCACACAGGAGGAACACTCAGGTGAATAGACACTAAGGCACGTAGATTCATTGCACTAGTGAAGCCAGCAATTGGATTTACCAGTAATCCTTATACGATGGCCAGGTGATATGTATTCTTTACGTTACTTTTGGCATGAAATAGAATATGTTCCTTTGTCTCCTTTCATGCTTATTTATGCATTCCTCTTTCTTTATCTCTCCTTATTAGGGAAGGTCATAAATGCCCATTTCCAATTTTAATGGGAATTCCAATTTCTGTAATGCCAATTTTTATTTTCCGATTTTCCCTTTTCCTATTTCCTATTTTCCATTTTTTTAAGGAGTATTGTATTAGTCATTCCTTGCATCAGATAATGCAAAAAAAGTGAAAAAAAAATCAGAAAAAAGAAAACGGAAAACAGATATTGAAAAAACGGAATTATTCTACAATGACCGCGGTGATCCGATTTTTTTTTTTTAGAAAAATTCTGCATTGTCTGTTCGATCCAAAGATTCTGAGTTCTGTGATTGGGCTAAAATTACAGAGTTGCCGTAAATCGCAGAAGTCCAATTTCTGATTTCCGTTTTCCAATTTCCAATCGGAAAAGCCGATTCCTTATCGGAAATGCAGATATTTGAATTCCGGGGAATCTGAATGAGCATCCCTACTCCTTATATCTCTCTCTTCCTCTCCCAAATATAAACTGGCTCTGGATAACCATTAACCATGACATATCTGTGTACTCTCTCTATAATGATGTCTCTTATCTTTACATAACTCTTCCCCAAGACTGGATTTACCATAAGGCGCTATAGGCTCGTGCCTACAGGTGCCTTATGTAGGAGAGGTGGCTACCCTACCCTAATGACCCCTACCTATTGGGGGGCTACTTAATACTGGGGTGGGGCAAATCTGGCTCCCTATACTTTCTCTCTCTCTCTCTCTCTCTCTCTCTCTCTATCTCTCTCTCTCTCTCTCTCTCTCTCTCTCGTTCGCTCTCTAACGTCCCTTCTTGCTCCACCCTCCCTCACTTTTATTTATTTTTTTCAGCAAAATCAAAAATTCTTATCCAGTGACTGCAGTAAAATCTGCACATGTACTCCAAATGGTGTTGTGGTTTGTCAATCATACAGCTGCAAGAGCGATGAGAAATGCCAGATAGTAAATGGAGTTGTGGCTTGTGTCAATATAGGTATGATTGTAATGTTTATTATAATTATTATTATTATAAGTATTAGTATTATTATAAGTATTATTATTATCTCTACCAATGAGTGCTCACTTTAACCACTTCCCTACCCATGGGTTATCCCCCCTTAAAAACCAGAGCAAAATGTTCACACTCCTCGAGTCCTCGCATTAATTAGCCAATAACTTATATACTTATACATACAATATCAATACTTATCACACATAAATGATCTATGTGATCCTTCCCCCCCCCCCCCAATGAATAGACAGTTGTGGGCCTGTTTATCCCTAGCAAGCTGTGTGAGAGACACAGAGAGATGGGCGTAGGGAAGCGCTACAAGCAACAAGCTCACACCTGACCTTGTTCCACAGGCGATCATGATTAGTGAGGAGCTCACTGAATTAGTAGTGAGCTAGTCGAATCCGTGATTAAAATTAGGCTTGATTGCCTCAGGTGTGCGGCTGGGAGAGATGGGGCTACCTACCCATAAGTCTGTGGTCCTCTATGCGTTCCAAATGTCTTGCACTATTGGACTTGTTGCAAATCTCACTATGCGCATTTCCTCCTTCAAGCTGGAAGGAGGAAGTGCGCGCAGTGAGTCTTGCAACGTGTCCAATAGGACCCGTGCAAGATGTTTGGAATTCATAGAGGACCGGACATTTATGGGTAAGCAATCCCACTCTTTTCCAGACGCACACCTGAGGCAATCAAGCTTCATTTTATTGTTTTCAATACATTTTTATTGAATTTTATAGTAATGCACTTATAACATCTCATATTTATATCTTCGGATTGTACATAAGATAAGAATTAAGCATAAACAACAACAAATTAACATACAACATTATGATCTATGCGTTATTTCCATTATGATTGTCCATGTTGACATAGTGAAAAGATAGTTGAGCAATTTTACATGATAGAACTCGAGGTTAACCACCTCAACCATAATAAACATTGGTCTATTTTGTCTTATTTCACTTTACTTCACTGTAGACCCAGAGTCTCCTATTTTTATTTAAAATAGTACCTGGGGCTGCAGTTGTATTAGACACAACTATCAGAGGGACAGGGATACAGGACTTAGAGAAAGGTAGGGTAGGGTAGAGGACTAAAGCAGGTGAGTTTAGGATCTACTATGATATGTCAAGTTTGCATTATACTTTTAACCCAAGTTATGTTTGTCATACAAATTATACCAAGTTGGAACCCATACATTGTGTCCGGCATTATGAATGCCCGTTTCTTTCAACCATATTACTCCAGTCAAAGGACCACTCATCCAGATGACTTTTTTGATTATTCCGTAACCTAAAGAGCTTTTCCATCTGTAGATTAAATTCTAGCTGGATCATATTGGGAGGTTCTTCCTGTTTCCAGGTGGATACTATGAAGTAGTATGCCACATATAATGTGTGAGTAGTCACCAGTCTCAATCTAGTTGGAACTTGGTCTAGACCAATAGAGAATAAAGCTAGTTTGGGAGAGAGGTCTATATTTTGTTGCAAAACTGTCTTCAATAATTTTTCCACTTTGTCCCAAAAGGCTCTTATCTTGGGGCATTCCCACAGTAGATGCATTAATGTGCCTACCTGGGAGCATTGTCTCCAGCATACTTGTGAGGTTTGTGGTGAAAATTTGGATATCTTGATTGGGGTATAATACCATTTATAGATCATTTTTTGGACATTTTCTATGTGATTAGCACATAATCAAGCTTCATTTTAATCACGGATTTGACTAGCTCACTACTTGTGAGCTCATCACTAATTGGGATCTCCTCCCTGCACTACCGCTGTCAGCTTCACTATGCTTAATGGATCGGGTCCCGGCTTGATGACGTCATTAAGCGGGGACCGGATTCATTCGGCATAGTGAAGCTGACAGCGGGACTGCAGGGAGAAAATCGCGATCACCGCAGGAGCAAGGTTAGGTAAAGATTGTTACTTTGTAATCCTCCATACTGCCCGATCACAGCATGGAGGGGAGGCGGGTTATTACAGGGGATCGAGCAAGGGTGGGGGGATCGGATCCCCTGGAAGGGATGTCTGTTCAGTGATGATCGTAATCAACAAATTACAATTTCACTAAATTTCGCATACATTTTCACAGTTACGCTTATACGTAATTACGATTTGCAAATTCAATAAACTTAGAAAAATAACGATTTTAAAATTGCAAAGAAAAAATGGTTTTTAAACTGAGTTTCCCAAAAACTACCACGTCTTTTTGAAAAATTCTTTTTGTGACTAATACCCACTATTCTGCTTAACATATGTAGAAATTTCGGTAGCAATAGCATGTATGGGACTTTGCTATTAACCTGTAAAGTCGGCACAAAATTATGCAAAATTTCACTAAAAATTAAACAAAATTTTGAAATACTACTATTACATACGAAATTAACCTTTTCAGTTTGTAAACTGCAGCCTTTCCTCACTGTTAATGGCAGGGTTCTCAAACTTTGCACAGCTGGTTACTGGGTGACTGGGATTAATATTCAGAAAAGTGGGTGGAGCCTAAAAATGCCAATCAAAAATCATTTATCGCTTTTCAAGGAGAATATTAAAATTGCTGCCATTTTTGCACTGTTAATGGCACAAGCCTCAAACCTGGAACAGTTGGTCATTGGGTCACTGGGGTTCAAATTCAGAAAAGGGGACAGAGCCACAAACACTCAATCAGATTTTTTTCATTTCATGGGAAAGTACACATTATCGATGCCAAGGACCCCAAAGCTCACAAAATTGGTCATTGAGTGACTGTGTGTCCAGGTTACAAAAAGTGGGCGGAACCAAAACCAAATTTCACTGGGAAAATATAAACTGCAGCCATTCTTACACTGTTAATGGCAGGGTTCTCAAACTTTGCCCAGATGGGCACTGGGTGACTGAGATTAATATTCAGGGAAGTGGTTGGAGCCTATAATAGCCAATAAAAATTCACCTGTTGATTTTCAAGGGGAATATTTAAATTGCTGCCATTTTTACACTGCCAATAGCAGATGCTTCAAACCTGCTACAGTTGATCATTGGGTGAATGGAGTTCAAATGCTGGAGAGGGGGTGAAGCCGCAAACAGCCAATCTGATTTGTTGCATTTTATGGGAATATACAAATTATTGATGCCAAGGACCCCAAAGCTCACAAACTCGGTTATTGAGTGTTTGTGCGTTAGGGCTAGAAAGGAGGCGGAGCCAACAACAGTCAAATACATACACAGGCAACGCCGGGTCATCAGTGGGTGGAGACAAATACAAATTTCCCTGGGAAAATGTAAACTGCAGCCATTCTTACACGGTTAGGGCCCTTTTCCACCAGCGCTGGCTGAATCGCAAAAATGCAAACCGCTAGCGATTTTACAATTGCTACGGTTTGCTTTTTAACATAGGAATCGCGGGAGGTCATTTCCACTACCGCGATTTGCTTTTGCCGGGAACGCGAACGCGTGGCGGAGCGATATTTGCCGTGATTTTGCTATGCAGTGCATAGCATAGCAAAATCGCGGCCGCGAACGTCGGGGAATCGCCGGTAATTGCGATTCAGCAATCGCTAGCGTTCAGCGTGAATGCTAGCGATTGCTAGTGGAAAAGGGCCCTAAATGACAGGGTCCTCAAACTTTGCACAGTTGGTCACAGGGTGACTGAGATTAATATTCAGAAAAGTGGGTGGAGCCTACAAAAGTGAATCAATCTTCACCTATTGCTTTTCAAGGGGAATATTTAATTGCTACCATTCTTGCACTGTTAATGGCACAGGCCTCAAACCTGGTACAGTTGGTCATTGGGTGACTGGGGTTCAAATTCAGAAAAGGGTGTGGAGCCACAAACAGCCAATCAGATTTTTTAATTTCAATGCAAATTATTGATACCAAAGACTGCAAAGCTCACAAACTTGGTCATTGAGTAATTGTGTGTTAGGGCTAGAAAAATGGGCGGAGCCAACACCAGCTAAATACATACCCGGGCAACGCCGGGCAATCAGCTAGTTGTAGAATTAAAAAAAAAATGTAATGTGTGTAGCCACCATTAGGGTTAAAGCATAATTTATATGAATTGTATTGAAAATAGTTATACAAGAAATAGGATTACATGGTAAGATGTTACAGAAGAAACTTTTTTAGCATTGGCTTACAATACTTAAAAATAAGAATCTAAACAAAAAGTTTACCTTCTTAAAACAAAAGGTATTTATGATAATTCAGGTTGGAGTGACCATATGATGTCTCCCATGATGCATCACTGCTGTATATGCAAATCATCCAGAACCACTGGAGGCGTGATTAGCTTACAGGGACAACAAAGAATGATTTGCATATTCAGCAGTGAGAGGGGAGACATCATATGCTCACTCCAATCTGAATTAACTCAAATACCTTCTCCTTACACACTCCTAGAAGTTCTGGTTCACCATGAGCTTGCTGGGTAATCTGTAACTGTAGATAAGAAACTAAATTCACTCAGCTGGGTGTTTCTGTGTAACTGTCCCTTCATAAAATCAGACAGTTCCCATGGCAATGCATAATTAAATGAACCAGCAACATACCAGGGGTTAGTCCAAAGACAACCACTGTATCTCTTCAGAAGTATTGTAAAAAAGATGGGGGACAATATAGACATGTACAGTTAACCTCTAGCCAGCCGCGTCACACTGATGGGCATGGCCGCTGTGGCAGCCCCAGGACTGCCTAACGCCAATCGGCGTAAAGTCCTGGGGCTCTGTTTTGCAGGAGATCTCCTGCTTGGTGGGCGGAGTGGAGTTCAGTCAGCGATCGCCGCTCTGGAGACTGTTAGACAGCGAAACCGCTGGCCAGCCAATCCCCGTGATCAGCTGTCATAGGCTTCAGCCTATGAAAGCCGATCACTTCTGAGCCTCCGGAGGGAACAGCTGTGTCACACGGCTGTCCCCAGTACAGCGCTGTGATCTGCGGCTCAGAAGGGATCGGCTTTCATAGGCCGAAGCCTATGACAGCTTATCACGAGGATTGGCTGGCCGACGGTTTCGCTGTCTAACAGTCTCCAGAGCGGCGATCGCCGCTCAGAGACTGAAGGCGGAACTCCACTCCGGGGGGAGGGAAAGAGGGGGGTTTAAAATAGTAAAAAAAAAAAAATTTTTATTAAAAAGACACAAATAAACAAAACAAATATCTGGGGGGCGATCAGACCCCATCAACAGAGAGCTTTGTTGGTGGGGAGAAAAGAAGGGGGGGGAATCACTTGTGTGCTGTGTCGTGTATCCCTGCAGCTTGGCCTTAAAGCTGCAGTGGATAATTTCATGAAAAATGGCCTGGTCTTTAGGTGGGTTTAACACCGCGGTCCTCAAGTGGTTAATACAGTGCAGATGGAAAAAATAGATGCAAGGCTTGATTTACCATAATAAAAGACCACAAATTCATATCTTCTAATTTAGTACATTTCTGTGGCTGCTAAACTTCACTGGTTCACATGGACATTTTGATGTCATTAAACGGCGCTTTAAAAGTAGCATTTGAACTAGACGCTAAGCAGAAGCTCAGCAGAAGGCCATGTGTATCAGCCCTTAATGGCCCATGTGCAATTAGCTTTTTCTTTTTCGGTTTCTCCTAGGCAGTGTTGCTCAGATACAATCCGTGATCTCGGCACAGCCGAGATTCACAAGCATTTTTTCACTATCCGACATCGTGATCCGAATCCGTGATTGGGAATCGCTCACGTAATTCAATCACAGATGCGGCCGTTGTTTTGCGTATTCGGCCCATGATCACGGAAAAATATTCATGATTGTAAGCTGAAAAACTGCCAATTTTAGCGGTTATTAGCAAAAACCCCTTACAGGACATAAATACCAAATTTGCAGGATATGTTAAGAAGAACATTGGGAACAAGGGATTTTTTTTTTTTTTTTAAATACCTTATCATTTTTGAGATAATGGATTTTAACCACTTTACTCCCGGCGGTACGAATTTCTCCGTCCCTTTTTTCCCCCCTAAAAAACCAGGGACGGAGAAATCCGTACCTTCCGCGCTACCGCCGCTGTCTGCGCTCCCGCCGCTCGTGCGCGCGCACCCGCCACCCGTGCACGCCGCCGCCCGCTCGCCCGGAGATCAATGAACGGGAAAATCCATTCCCGTTCGTTGATCTAGCCCCCGCAATGATCTGCTGCTTCTTTCAGAAACAGCGAGATCATTGTGAGTCTCCCAGCCTCCTACTGCTTCCTGTAAGCGTCCTTCCGGACGCTTACAGGTCGCATGTAAACAAACACTCTGTGGCCATCTTGTGGCCAAATAGTAAACTACACCCTAAAAGCATTTTACATATACAAACATTACATTTACACAATAAATTAACTCATTACCTCCCACACTCCCCAATTTTTTTTTTTTTTTGTAATTAAAAAAAAAAAATACAATAAAAAAAAACATAAATAGTTACCTTAGGGACTGAACTTTTTAAATATTTATGTCAAGAGGGTATAACACTGTTACTTTATAAACTGCGGGCTTGTAATTAGGGATGGATGCAAAACTGAAAAAAATGCACCTTTATTTCCAAATAAAATATTGTCGCCAAACATTGTGATAGGGACATAATTTAAATGGTTTTATAACCGGGACAAATGGGTTAATACATTTCATGGGTTTTAATTACAGTAGCATGCTTTATTTAAAAAATATAATGGCCGAAAACTGAAATATAATAATTGTCTCCCACATTTTTTCCTATTTCCCCATTAAAACACATTTAGAATAAAATAATTCTTGGCATAATGTCCCACCTAAAGAAAGCCTAATTGGTGGCGAAAAAAAACAAGATATAGTTCATTTCATTGGGATAAGTAATAATAAAGTTATAGACGAATGAATGGAAGGAGCGCTGAAAGGTGAAAATTGCTCTGGTGGTCAGGGGGTAAAACCCCTCAGTGGTGAAGTGGTTAAAGGTTCAAAGGAAAATAGTATACATTTAAATGCGGTAAATGACAGTTAAGACAGTTAATGTATTTACCGCATTTACATGTACAGTATACTTTTTTCCTTTAAAATTTCCTTTGAACCTTTAAAATCGATTATCTCAAAAACTATAAGGTCTTTTTGAAAACATATCCTGCAAATTTGGTGTTTATAGCATGTAAGGGGGCTTACTGGAGGTATTTCATCGCCAATAATTTTTCATTGGAAACTTGAAATCCGATTTTCTCAAAAACTATTAGGGGCTCGATTCAGTAAACGGTGCTAACCCAGTTAGCACGCCTAAAGTCTTTGGGCATGCTAATTAGGGTGCTAAGTAGTTAGCACATACAAACTTAGCACAATAGTTAGCACATGCAAACTACTTAGCACCGTAGTTAGGACATGCAAACTACTACTTAGCACCGTGCTAACTAGGGTGCTAAGCGCCATGGTTAGATACCCCTGGTCTTGCTAATTATGATCTTGCAAAAGATAGAATATTTGGAAATTTAAATTCAATCTGAGCTCTATATGTTATGTTACCATCAATATATTATTGATAACAATACCTCTCATCTTCCACAGTGATAATTGATGCTGAAGCTACTGTTGGAAAAGTTAGGAGGCGCACTGCTACACTGCATATTCTGTCATATGTTCCTTTTCTTTGTTGAATAAACACTGATTTTTTTTTTAAAAACTAGGGTGCTAAGTAGTTTACATGTGCTAACTATGGTGCTAAGTAGTTTACATGTGCTAACTACGGTGCTAAGTAGTTTGCATGTGCAAAGTGGCTTTTCACTGGCGTGCTAACACTTAGCACCCTTTTCTGAATCAAGCCCTAGGTCTTTTTGAAAAAAAATGTTAAGTTGTAACCACTGATCACCTTTATAATCCATGCAATTTTGGTGATTGTAGCATAAATGGGAGCTTTGCTATTAACGTTAAAGGCAAATTAGGATCACGAACCCGTGATCACGGATTTTACAGGCAATCACAGATAAAATCTGAGTCAAATTTATCAGTCAGTTTCAAATCCGGATCACAATCATGGTTTATCCAGATTTTGGGACTGCCGTGGCTGGATTTATTTGAATCCGTGATCGGGGGTATCAAAGCAACACTACTAGGTGATATTTTCACAACTTGTTACTAAGATGCCCTTCAACCACCAGAAAGCAAGAACATACTTCAAGTAGTTTTGATAGTACTTTTTCACCTACTTTTTGGTACTTTTTTTAATGGGAAAGTGCTGAAAAGCTATACTGAATAGAAGATATTTATCTCCTAGAAGAAAACTCAGGAGAAAAACTTAATTGCATATGGGCCCTTGTCAGTAAACTGCCCTTTAAACCACCAGCAAGCAAGACAACAGTAAAAAAATAAAAATGATAGTTTTTTTATCTACTTTTTGGTACCTTTTCAGTTGCAGAGTGCCAAAAACTTTTTTTAAAGAGAAGAAAAAAATATCTCCTAGGAGGAAAAGTGAATTGAATAAGGACAATAATGTTTTTTGGCTTGCCAGTTTGATGGAAGAATTTAACTTAAATTAAAAGACAAAGTAGATGACATGCCTCTACAGCAATTATCAGCAGAGATGTCGCAAATTGTTCCCGAACCGTTGGCCAGCGAACATCTCTGCATCTCTGGGCCTCCTACTACTTCCGGGTCGCTCTGACCCAGAGTACTATGCCTGCGCTGCACGGCGGAGCGCCTACTAGATCGCGCTCCTGTTGCCGGGCACTTTCTGCGCATGTGCATGACGTCATGAATGACGTCACACTCATGCGCAGAGAGTGCCCGGCAACAGGAGCGCGATCTAGGACGCGCTCCGCCGGGCAGCACAGGCGTACTACTCCAGGTCATAGCGACACGGAAGTAGTAGAAGGCCCAGAGATGTTCGCCCGGTGAACGGTTCAGGCCATCTCTAATTATCAGAGGCAGCAACTAATTTAATGCCTTGATTTGTAGTGATGCAAAAGATCTTAAAGGAATCCTTAACCACTTTGTCCTCCTTGACGTATAAAAACGTCAAGGAGGACAGGCGCACTCCCGGCGGCCGCGGATTCGGTAGCCCAGGAATCAATGTATCGGGCTATGGTGCCCGATCACTGATTCCTCTCCCCCGCTGAAAAAGCGACAGCTTCTCTCGGAAGCTACGCTTTTTCTGAAGCTATGTCCCTCTAAGCGTACATTGTACGCTTAGAGTGACGTCATGTAAACAAAATCAAGATTGCCATCTTGTGGCCAAAAAGTAAAACTACAAGTAAAAGTAAAAAAACATTACAATACACAAATATTTCCCCAAATAAAACACTATTTATATCCCACCCTCCCAAAAATGCCCACATAAAATGTTTAAAAAACAAACAAAAACATTACTATAAAAAAAACAAAACACATAAATATTTACCTAAGGGTCTAAACTTTTTAAATATCTATGTAAAGATGAAATATTTCTCTCTATTTTTTTTTTTTAAAAGCTTGTAAATAGTGATGGATGCAAAACGGAAAAAATGCTCTTTTATTTCCAAATAAAATATTGTTGCGATACATTGTGGTAGGGACATATTTTAAACCGTGAAATAACCATGACAAATGGGCAAATACATTACGTGGGTTTTAATTATGGAGGCATGTATTATTTTAAAACTATAATGGCCGAAAACTGACAAATAATGAATTTTTTCATTTTTTTTCTTATTCTTACTGTTAAAATGCATTTACAGTAAGGTAGCTCTTAGCAAAATGTACCCCCCAAAGAAAGCCTAATTGGTGGTGGAAAAAACAAGATATAGATCAGTTCATTGTGATAAGTAGTGATAAAGTGATAAGCTAATGAATGGGAGCTTAAGTGGTTAAGCCTGGAGAAAAAATAATTTTCACTCACCTGGGGCTTCTACCAGGTGAGTGAAAATGCCGCCAGCTACTTTGATTTTCGTCTGACATGCCCACTGTGCCTGCGCAGACCTGGCCACACGTCTCTTTCTTTGCGTTCCCGTCTGCAATGCCGTTCTACACAGGACAGTATTGCAGACGGGAACGTGAAGAAGACTGAGCCTGGCCAGGCCTGTCGGGCCTGTTGGCAAAACTAAAGTAGCTGGCAGCGGGGGCAGTAGGATCCATGAGTGACTGCGAGGGCACGGGACGGCTGCAGGGGGCTGGTAGGAGGCCCAGGTGAGTAAAAACAGTTTTTTTTTCCAGGCTTAAGTTTCTCTATAAGGCATACAAGTACATTTAAATATCTAGTCCTAATTATCTTTAAAGAAAACCTGTAATGAGAATAACCTCCCCTGGGGGGTACTCACCTCGGGTGGGGAAAGCCTCTGGATCCTATTGAGGCTTCCCCCATCCTCCTCGGTCCCACGGCGGTGGAGATAATCCTTCCGGAACAGCGAGGATGTCAATATTTACCTCCCGGGATCCAGCGCAGGAGCAGTATCGGCTCTCCGCCTCAGAGATAGGCAGAAATAGCCGTTCGCTGTCAGGCCGCTCTACTGCACAGGCGCAAGTCTCCTGAGCTTGCGCAGTAGAGCGGCCCCGACGGAGATCGGCTATTTTCGCCTATCTCCGTGCGGAGAGCCGCAACAGTGCCCCCGTTGGAGCCAGGGAAGGTAAATAAATCAGCGCTTATCAACGCTTGTCAGCCTTGTTGAGGGAGGAGCCAGCGCTGGACTGCCTACAGATACAGCGGAGGGGGAAGCCTCATTGGGACCCTGAGGCTTCCCCCTACTGAGGTGAGTACCCCCCAGGGGACTTTTTTTTTACAGGGTCTCTTTAAGCTGATTAATTGGTACTATCCCTAATGGGGGCACAAAGAAAAATGGATTTAGAAAAAAAAATTACACACTTCAAAATGTACATCTAGCCAATGGTGTTCAAGAAAAGTTCATACAAGGGGAATGATCCTCTCCACTGATCTGATGTCCCTCTGAAGTTTGTATTTGTCTCTAGAGACGTGATAGACGGCGTGACAGATCAGGATGGTTCACAGATTCAATAGTGACTGAGTAGAAGGACGTTAGAAGTTCCTGAGCCATACCAAATGTCTCTAGTTGGCAAAGGAAGAATAGTCTCTGCTGAGCTATATTCTAGTAAAAGCCGGTGTTGGCCTTTCAGTTCAGGTCATCAGAGGTGGTTGTGCCAAGGAGGTGGTCGCTGGATACTCTTTTGACTTCAATGCCATCGATCTAGGTGGGAGGTGGGCTGGTTGAATGCTTACTGAAGTCAATGATCATCATTTTTAAAAGGAATCTTCAAGCAAAAAATGCTAGGGCAGATCTACTTACCCGGGGCTTCCTCCAGCCCCTTGCAGCTGATATGTCCCTTGCCACATCTCCGCTCGCAGCCACTGGCCCGGGGTCCCCACCGGTGCAGAAGCCAACCTCCTCTATTGTCCCTGCGTGATTGCCACTGTCAATCAAGTCCACGCTGTCAGCAGTGTACCGTGCAGGTGCAATAGTTCTGCGCCTGTGCAGTATGCTGCAAACAACATGAACTTGATTGACAGCAGCGCTCGCACAGGCACAGTAGAAGGCGACTTCGAGGTCGGCCTCTGCACTGGCCTGGACTCTGGGCAGGCGCCTGCGAGCGGAGATGCTGTGTGGGACAAGTCGGCTGCAAGGGGCTAGAGGAAGCCCGAGGTAAGTATACCATGGGGCAGAAAATGATGCTTGACAATTCCTTTACAGTTTAGCCTGTATCATCTTGTTCTCTTTACAGCAATGGCATATTCTATCAACCTCCTGGTGGTAGGCCTGCTTGTTATCCTTAGTTACAAAGCTAAAGCAATTGTGCACAGATGCACTGTAGTGGTTGTGGTCTGCGCACACAGGCTTTGGTGTGTGTGTGCAGGTTTTAGGTGGCGGATGAATTTGGGTTATAGGCAGCAGTTGTGGTGTGCATGTGCAGGCTTTGGTGTGAATGTGCAGGCTCTTGGCGGCGCTATGCTTTGGGTGGAGGTGGTGTTTGCGTGGTTGGCAGCAGTTGTTGAATGCGCATGCAGGTAGGGATGCTTAAATAAGGAATTTGGATGTTAAATTAAATTACCTGGGCAGGTGGGCGGGGGGGGGGGGGGGGGGGGAGATGGGTTTGATCTTACCCATCAGCCGTCTTCTTAGATTGTCCCTTGGCGCCACCGTCACGTGACTATACACTTCCTCCTTCAACCACGGAAGGAGGAAGTGTTTGTAATCACGTGACGGCGGATTGGAACACAGCATGGGAGGTGCCGAGGGACGATCTAAGAAGACGGCTGATGGGTAAGATCCAACCCCCCTCGCCCTACCCACACAGGTGATTTAATTTAACGTGGATGAAATCCGAATAACACCTATTTGGATTTTATCCGAATTCATTATTTGAGCATCCCTACATGCAGCAGGTACGATATTTAGTATATAGGGTGATTTGCAAGATGTCCATTTAGTACTGCTTTATTTTTGCATTGAATTTATAATGCCCCTGTCAAATATGAACCTCCAAATATACATTTGGCTTGCTATTATTAACCTTGTATTGCATTGTAACTGTATTGTATTGTGATGCACTTCTTTAATTATTTAATGTTTTTGTCATTTTATTACAGATCCTTGCAAATCTATAACATGCAGGATCCAAGAAACTTGCAAAATCCAGAAAGGCATTCCAGTGTGTGTGCCAAATTTCACAGGTTACTGTTTGGCCCAAGGCGACCCTCACTATCGTACGTTTGATGGTTACTGGTTTGACTTCCAAGGAACCTGCACATATGTCCTATCTAAAAGTGATGGTGACAACAAGGGTTTAGTACCATTTATGGTGACTGAGAAGAACGATAACAGAGGCAGCCAGTCCGTATCATTCGTCAGGACAGTTATCATTTATGTCTACGGCTATAAGATCACCATTTTAAAGAATGAATTTGGTAAAATTAGGGTAAGGTTGTGTTAAAGAAATTTATGTTCACTTTTATCTTCTTTTTTTCCCTTTACTGCATTGATGAAAAAACAAAACAAAAATAAACAGCTTGTGTTTTTGTTTTTCCTATTTAGGTAAATGATGTTCAAGCCTATCTTCCAGTTACTTTATTAAATGGCAAAATTTTAGTAAAAATCAGTGGCAATAAAGCCGTCTTGTCAACAGATTTTGGTCTCACCGTGGCCTATGACTACAGCATGTATGTCAAGGTCCAGCTCATTAGTAGTTACTTCAATCTTACAAAAGGTCTCTGCGGCAATTTTAACCAAAATAATGGAGACGAGAAAATGACGATAGACAACATCCTAGTTCCCTCGATTATTGACTGGGCCAAGAGCTGGAAAGTTCCTGACTTGGATCCGTTCTGTTTTGACGTTTGTTCTGGAAACTGTCCATCTTGTAGTGATAAAGATACATCTTTATATGGAGGTGACAACCAATGTGGCCTCATTAGGAAGACTGATGGGCCCTTCAGGGAGTGTTTTGCAAAAATCAACCCAGACGCTTTCTTTATGAATTGTTTGTATGATGTCTGCATTTACAAAGGTGCTAAGAAGCTATTCTGCCAGGCCCTCAGTGCTTATGCCGACTTATGCAGGCAACAAGGAGTTCAAATTTATGATTGGAGAACACCTTCAGGATGTGGTAAGTTTTGAGCTAGAAAACGTGCAAAAAAGGAAAGGCATCCATATCGGAAAATCTCAAATATATAAAGTGTCCAATACCTGTGGCCAGTGCAGATAAATATCACTTTATTAAGAGAAGAAAGCCAAATAAAACAACTTAAAAACAAAACAGAGGGGGGGGGGGGGTCAATGATTCAAAGTGCAATACTCATAACTGAATACAAGCACAGGCAAAAATTCTCAATTGCACAATAATGCACAAAATCGCTACAATAATACAGTAACAATCCAGCTCCTGACAGACTATATGGGTAAATAAGAACTCTTGTTAAATGCAACAATATCCCTTTAAGCCTTGCCAAGTCAGCGAGTAAAAGTAAATGTATTGAAGAAAAAGATATTACCTGTGATTGAGTGGTGAAGTGCCTCGGTGTCGTCCCTCCCCCCCTCCACACGTTCCTGCGGTCACCCGCTTTGTCAAGAGGTAAGGTAGAAAAAGCAGGTGATTGTGCAATAGTGAATTTTTGCCTCTGTTTGCGTTCAGTTATGCGTATTGTACTTTGATTCATTGCCATTTTTATGGAAACCTTACCACTCCTCCGCGCTGTTTTGTTTTTAAGTGTTTTTTTTTTTCCCTTAATAAAGTCACTTATCAGGGTGCAAATAATTATTATTTGAATTGGCTCATTCTTTGCTTAGTAAGTTTTGAGCTAGAAGGGACAAAGATTTTTTTTTCTGCTCTTCCTTTGCCTCTTTTATCTTTTCAGTGTCTTCCAAAGAGGGGGCTTCTCACTTCTCTTAGATATGGGTATTGGTTTTCCACGATAATAACCCAGTAATAAAATTCCATATGACAGCAACATGGAATGACTCATAAAACACTTTGTGAATTCAGTCATCGGAATTCTCATTGTTACTCTCACTTGCTGATTGGGTGGGATGGAGCCTTCTCCCAGACCTTTCAAAAGTAGGATCAGTAGGTGAAAAATATATATGGAAATTAAAAGGCAAGGTAGCATGGGAAGGGCTCTCTTTCCTAGGAAGAGGGAAGCCCCTGTTTCCTCCAGACGAAATATCTCTAGCGTGTCTGGCTAAAGCAAGTGCATTATACTGTGTAAAAACCAGGGGCATAACTAGGCCCCACCGGGCCCCCCTGCAGAATTTCAGAGTGGACCCCCCCCCTCCCTGGGGCCCGCTCGTGGCCGTTTTGTGGGGGCTGGAGGGGTGGCAGCATGAGGGGAAAGCCTTGGCCACAGTCGGCGGGGAGAGGGGAAGTTCCCCCCCTCTCCCTCACCTCGAGGCTCTCCCCTCTGTGCTCCCTTCCAGCTAGATACAGTGTGGGCAGCGGCGGGCAGATACATACCTTCTTCTGTGCGTTCCACTGCATACTCCTCGCTTTAGCGGCTGACGTCACTTCCGGAAGTGACGTCACTTCCGGAAGTGACGTCAGCCGCTAGAGCGAGGAGTATGCGGTGGAACGCACTGAAGAAGGTATGTATCTGCCCGCCGCTGCCCACACACTGTAACTAGCTGGAGGGGAGCGCAGAGGGGAGAGCCCCGAGGTGAGGGAGAGGGGGGAACTTCCCCTCTCGCCGCCGACTGTGGTCAAGGCTTTCCCCTCATGCTGCCACCCCTCCAGCCCCCACAAAACAGCCCCAAGCGGCCTTAACACCTGTATTATACCACTGTTGTATTGTTGTGTAGATAGCTAGTTCTGTTGTGAGTTTAGTTAGTGAGTGTCAGTCTCTGTGCTTCTGGCTGCAGCAGCTCTCTAGGTCCTGTGACTGTCTGTGTTTGTGTGTGCACTGTTGTGCACATAGGCCAGCCAAGTGCTATATTATTAGCCTTTAGCTATTAGTACTTAATACTTATTATTATTAGCCTTTTATTATTAGCCTTTTATTATTAGCCTTAATAGGTACAGTACTATAGTTTAGGGAATATGATTACTGTGCTATTGTGTGTAGTTAGTTAGTACAGCAGTTAGTTGTTAGAGTACTGTGTATCTTACTACAGGTTACTGCAGTGCTGCTGTCTCTGAGCTGAGTGCCAGTGTGTGTGTGACAGTCTAGTCTGTTAGTGTGCACACTGTCTTGTACTCTGCTGTCTGTCAGTGCTGATTAAAGTCCAACACCAATTCCCCTGATTGCAATAAAGTACAAGTACCCCACTTCCATCAATCAGCCATCACACACAAAGTAGTTGTACTATCATCATGTCTGCTGGAACTGGCACCCGGGGAAAAAGCAAGGGCAAGAAGAGAGGGAACGCTGGCACCGTCACCGCCAGCAGTTCTGCCGCACTAATGTTCATTCAGCCGGTAGCCACTGGCCGTGGACGCAGTGGGCGCCCAGCTGATAGGGGGAGTCACGCTGCAGAGGCGCAGCAGCGTGTAGCGGCAATTTTTCAGCAGGATCGGCGCTGCAAATTGGAGGAGAAAGACGCTGAGCCTGTGATGCAGCTATTAATGTTGGATGAGCAGCGCACCACCAGCTCTACAACAGAGAGCTCCACCCCCACCACCACTTCTGTTCGCAGGAGCAACAGCAGCCGCCCAGCAGCAGTGCATGGGGACTCGTCGGTCATGTCGACCCCAGCGGGCAGCCAACCCTCAGTCAGTGCGCTCTTGTTTAGTCCTGACCCCGCAAGCCCAATCAGGCCTGATACCACTGAGTTTACAGGGGGATATTCTGAACAAAATTGGATATATGGATGAGTCACAGATGCTGACGGTGATTGTTGGGGAGGGGTCCTACTCCTTGCCTGATGTGTCAGCAGAAGAGGAGTTGGGGTCCGCAAAATCCCAGCAGTTGTTTGAGGAGGGGGTGTGTGATTATTATGATGATGAGGTGAAGGACATAGACTACAAACACAGGAGGTGCATGTTAGCTCTGAGTCTGAGGAGGAGGATACGTCAGTGGGTCTGTCACAGAGGATCATGATCTCTGACATTGGCAGGAGCAGCAGTGACTTACAGCCTGCTGCTTCATCTTCTACCACTACCACCAGCCGCACCACTCAACCCCAGGCCCCAACCCCCGCAGGGAAAAAACCAACAGCAGCAGGGTGTAAGGGGAAATTTGTATCCCCAATCTGGCATTTCTTTGATCTGCCGTCAGTTGACAGCAAGTTTGTCACCTGTAAGGTGTGCCAGATAAGCAGAGCAGAGGTTGCACCCCTGCCAACTATGGCACCTCCAGCTTCATAAAACACCTGCCAAATAAACATTACATTGAACATGAGGAGTTCAAGAGGCTGAAGGAAGCTGGCGCTGGCAGTGTTCCAGCCAAAACCACCACCACCAGAACCCCCTTTGCCAATCCTGCCGACACTGAGGCCTGTTCAGGCAGCCAGTCCTCAGTGGTCTCCTCTGCTCCCTCCTCGGCTTCCCGTGCAAGCCAGAAGCGACACCAGACCCTGTTGAGTGAGTCGTTTGTCATCAAGGCTCAGCCTCCCAGCAGCCGTCGCATCCGGCAGCTCAACGGCCTGCTTGCACGGGCCATGTCCTCCCAGCTCCTCCCGTACTCCTTTGTGCAGGAGGGGAGCGACATGCATGCACTCCTGCAGTGCACAGCGTCAGATTGGCCTGTCCCCAGCCGGCACTATTTTTCACGAACTGCCATGCCAGCACTACACCGCTTTGCGATGGCCAACGTCAAACATGGGCTTGATCATGTGGTGGGTGAGCGGGTACATGTGACTATGGACTCGTGGAGCAGCTGGTTCGGGACAGGCCGCTATCTGTCCTTCACCGCACACTGGGTCAGTTTGGTGGAAGGAGGTGAGGAGGGGACAGCAGCATCGTCAAGCCAGTGGGTGGTGCCACCCCGCAGTAGGGTCAGGGGAAGTGCAGCAAGTTCCTCTGCTTCGGTTCCACCCGCCGCCGCCAAATGCCCCTGCCTCAGCAGCAGTGTGAAGGCCCGCCACTGCCAAGCGCTGCTGGAAATGGTCAGCCTGGGGAAGCAAAGCCTGACAGCAGAGCACGTCCTGGCCAAAATCCAACAGCAGGATAGGCGTTGGCTGACCCCCAGAGGCCTCAGAGTCGGAGAGGTGGTGTCCGACAATGGGGCCAACCTGGTTGCTGCCATCCACCGGGGAGGCCTCACCCCAGTGGCGTAGCTACAAACCTCTGGGCCCCGATGCGGAATCTGGATGTGGGCCCCCCCCCTCCCGGCAACAACAGCCCCTCCCCCCACAACACCTGATGCACACACATATCCGAATCCCCATAGCTGTGCATGTCATGGCTATATCAATTCAGCTTTGCAGCAGCATGGGTGCCACGTTCAATTTGCAAACATACGCAGCACCTAGAGGAAATAGGGCAATTAGTAGCAAGATGCCAGTCTGAAGGAATTACAGTAGAATCCTTTTATAGTAAACAGGGGCGTTGCTAGGATCCTAAAAGATCCAGGGCACCAATGAGCACTGGCTGGGAAGGACCTGCGGTGCGCGCAGTGTGCCGTGGCAAAAATGGGTGTGGCCATGGGTGGGACCAAGTTACATGAACTTAACAGCGGTGTAACCTAGGGCCTGTCCAGCAAAATGTTGGATGGAGCCCCCTAGCCTTTAATTAGATAGATTACTATCAGTATAGGCATAGAATAAAGTTGCATACACACATTTAATTTTGATTGGTCACTCACTGACCAATTTTACCACTACATGTAGTATGAGGGCCAAGAGACTTTGAATACTGTGAACAGAGCTGAGCTCTCATAATACCTAGAAGTAGTAAAATTGGCTATTCAAAATTGTATGTGTGTACCAGGCTTTACAGCCAATACTGTGCATACAATACAGCTGGTTTACAACCAGTACAGGCACAGTGCAAAACCTTATACTGTACACACTGGAGGTAACAGATCAGCACACACTGCAGCTAGTTTACTATCAGTAAAGGCACAGAGTAACAGCTTATACTGTACACGCTGGAGACAGCAGAGATCAGCACACACTGCCGCTAGTTTACTAGTAGTACAGGCACAGAGCAACACCTTATACTGTACATACTGGAGGTAACAGATCAGCACACACTGCAGCTAGTTTACTATCAGTAAAGGCACAGAGTAACAGCTTATACTGTACACGCTGGAGACAGCAGAGATCAGCACACACTGCCGCTAGTTTACTAGTAGTACAGGCACAGAGCAACACCTTATACTGTACATACTGGAGGTAACAGATCAGCACACACTGCAGCTAGTTTACTATCAGTACAGGCAGAGTAACAGCTTATACTGTACACGCTGGAGGCAGCAGAGATCAGCACACACTGCAGCTAGTTTACTGTCAGTACAGGCACAGAGCAACACCTTATACTGTACATACTGGAGGTAACAGATCAGCACACACTGCAACTAGTTTACTGTCAGTACAGGCACAGAGCAACACCTTATACTGTACATACTGGAGGTAACAGATCAGTACACACTGCAGCTAGTTTACGATCAGTAAAGGCACAGAGTAACAGCTTATACTGTACACGCTGGAGGTAGCAGAGATCAGCACACACTGCCGCTAGTTTACTAGCAGTACAGGAACAGAATAACAGCTTATACTGTACACACTGCCGCTAGTTTACTAGCAGTACAGGAACAGAATAACAGCTTATACTGTACACATTGAAAGTAGTAGAGATCAGCCCGAACCTAATGCTGGGAATACACAGCTCGATTTTGAACTGATAAGATGGCTCGATAGATAATTTCCGGAACGTCCGATCTGCCGCCCGATCGTTTTGCCGCTCGATTCTGCATTGGGGACGATGGAAAAAGATAGGGAAAATCAGTGGAAGATAAGAGAATTGCCCACAGAATCGAGCGCCAGAAACGATTGGGCGCAGAATCGAGCCCCAGAATCAACCCGTGTATTCCCAGCATAAGGCCCGGTTCACACTTACGTTTAAAAACGTTGCTGCTGACACACACACACACCTGCTGCTGACACACACACACACTGCTGACACACACACACACACACACACACACACACACACACACACACACACACACACACACACACACTGCTGCTGCTGACACACACACTCACACACTGCTGCTGCTGCTGACACGACACACACACACACACGCTGCTGCTGACACGACACACTCACACGCTGCTGCGGACACACACACTGCTGCTGACACCACACACACACACGCTGCTGCGGACACACACACACTGCTGCTGACACGACACACGCTGCTGCGGACACACACACACACACACACACTGCTGCTGACACCACACACACACACACACACACACACACACACACACACACACACACACACACACACACACTGCTGCTGCTGACACACACACTGCTGCTGACACGACACACACACACACACACTGCTGCTGACACGACACACACACACACGCTGCTGCGGACACACACACACACTGCTGCTGACACGACACACACACACACGCTGCTGCGGGCACACACACACTGCTGCTGACACGACACACACACACACACACTGCTGTTGACACGACACACACACGCTGCTGCGGACACACACACACACTGCTGCTGACACGACACACACACACACGCTGCTGCGGGCACACACACACTGCTGCTGACACCACACACACACACACACACACACTGCTGCTGACACGACACACACACACACACGCTGCTGCTGACACACACACACACACACACACACACACACTGCTGCTGCTGACACGACACACACACACACTGCTGCTGACACCACACACACACACACACACACACTGCTGCAGACACACACACTGCTGCTGACACGACACACACACACACGCTGCTGCGGACACACACACACACTGCTGCGGACACACACACACACTGCTGCGGACACACACACGCTGCTGCTGACACACACACACACTGCTGCTGCTGCTGACACACACACTGCTGCTGACACACACACTGCTGCTGACAATGACACACACACTGCTGCTGACACTGACACACACACTGCTGCTGACACTGACACACACACTGCTGCTGACACTGACACACACACTGCTGCTGACACTGACACACACACACATACACTGCTGCTGACACGACACACACTGCTGCTGTTGCTGACACACACACACACACACACACACACACACTGCTGCTGCTGACACGACACACACACACACTGCTGCTGACACCACACACACACACACACACACACTGCTGCAGACACACACACTGCTGCTGACACGACACACACACACACGCTGCTGCGGACACACACACACACTGCTGCGGACACACACACACACTGCTGCGGACACACACACGCTGCTGCTGACACACACACACACACTGCTGCTGCTGCTGACACACACACTGCTGCTGACACACACACTGCTGCTGACAATGACACACACACTGCTGCTGACACTGACACACACACTGCTGCTGACACTGACACACACACTGCTGCTGACACTGACACACACACTGCTGCTGACACTGACACACACACACATACACTGCTGCTGACACGACACACACTGCTGCTGTTGCTGACACACACACACACACACACACACACTGCTGACAGACACCTACTTGCTGCTGCTGGCATGTGAGGCTAGTTCTGGCCAGGCCTAAGATGGTGGAACCTGGTCTTCCTGAGCCTGGTGCTGTGGGGCAGGCCGAAAATGCCATCGGGGTCAGCGGGCACCGGGCAGGCAAATAGTTCAGCGGGGGTCAGCCGGTGTTCCAACATTTTAGCATAACAACGGCGCCGGGCAGGCATCTCCACCACGTGCAGGGGGCGGAGCTATCCACGCTCTCTCCAGCCCCCTGCTTTTCAGCGGGGCTCAGCGGGCGCCGGGCAGGCATCTCCACCATGTGCATGGGCGGAGCTATCCACGCTCTCTCCAGCCCCCTGCTTTTGCAGTAGTTCAGCGGGCGCCGGGCAGGCATCTCCACCACGTGCAGGGGGCGGAGCTATTCACGCTCTCTCCAGCCCCCTGCCTTTGCAATGCAATTCAATCGCAGGCACGCCCCCTGCCAGGTGCTCCTGATTGGGCAGGGGGCGGATGGGGCAAAGTGCTGGCTGACGGCTGTGTTACGAGCGGCGAGCACCGCCCACAACATGGCGGCCGCCATCTCGTACAAAACGGCCAGCGCCAGGCATACCCCCGGGGCCCGGGCCCCCCCCCCCCCCCCCCCGCCTCTTCGCGACGGCGACCCCTGCGACCGCAGGCCCTACGCCCATGCCTCACCCACATCCCTTGTCTGGCCCACGTCCTGAACCTGGTGGTGCATAATAAGGGTATAAGAGGCGCCCTGGTGTAGTAAAAGCATCTAAAAGCAGTTTGAAAACGGGAAATAAATTTGAGGTAGCTTACCTCAGTGACGAAAAAATCTTTGTATTGAACAAAGGTTTTTATTAGTAGCACAGGCAACGCGTTTCGCGGGTCAGAGCCCGCTTCCTCAAGCCAATAACAGTGCCAAACTAAATGACAGATTCAGCAAAGAGAGGCTCCCTTTGCTGAATCTGTCATTTAGTTTGGCACTGTTATTGGCCTGAGGAAGCGAGCTCTGACCCGGGAAACGTGTTGCCTCTGCTACTAATATAAACCTTTGTTAAATACAAAGATTTTTTCGTCACTGAGGTAAGCTACCTCAAATGTATTTCCCGTTTTTAAACTGCTTTTAGATGCTTTTATTACACCAGGGCGCCTCTTATACCCTTATTGTGCAATCATACCCCCTTACCTCACCCGTCTGAGGGGCAGGTACAGACCACATTTGGCTTCGACCACGGCGGATATCTGTCCCCTTTCTTTTACCAAGGAGAGCGACCGCATCCAGGTCCCTAGGGACCACCCTAAGTGGAGTCGGGTTTGTTGTCTCCACCTGCTTCCTGTGGTCGGTTGCCCCTCTGCAACCCACCTTTGTGAGTAGTGTCTTACTTTTATTAAAGGGATACTGTAAGGGGGGGTCAGGGGAAAATGAGTTGAACTTACCCGGGGCTTCTAACGGTCCCCCGCAGACATCCTGTGTTGGCGCAGCCACTCACCGATGCTCCGGCCCCGCCTCCGGTTCACTTCTGGAATTTCAGACTTTAAAGTCTGAAAACCACTGCGCCTACGTTGCCGTGTCCTCGATCCCGCTGATGTCATCAAGAGCGCACAGTGCAGGCCCAGTATGGTCTGTGTCTGTGCAGTGCACTCCTGGTGACATCAGCGGGAGCGAGGACACGGGCGTGCAGGCGCAGTGGTTTTCTGACTTTAAAGTCAGAAATTCCAGAAGTGAACTGGAGGCGGGGCCGGAGCATCGGTGAGTGGCTGCGCCAACACAGGATGTCTGCGGGGGACCATTAGAAGCCCCGGGTAAGTTCAGCTCATTTTCCCCCGACCCCCCTACAGTATCCCTTTAAGTTACATTTTTTTTGACATACTACACCATTGGGCTCCCACTTTTGTCTCCTGTATCTTTTTACTAGAGGGTGTTTTTGACACCCACATCCCACTACTGGTGGTGCATAAATTCCTGGGCACCTACCAGGGGATGGAGCAACTTTTGAAAGGAGCGCAGAAAATGGTGGTTTATTTCCAACGCTTGGGTGGTGCCTCAGTGGCCCTGGAAGCCGTACAGAAAGAGCTGAACCTGCCACGGCACCGTCTGATCATAGACGTTCCAAAACGGTGGAATTCCACTCTGGCCATGTTGGAACATCTGGTTGAGCAGAGGCAGGCTGTCAACCATTACTTGGCCAAAGCCACCGCTGATGCCACCGTGTACGGGACCAGCACCAGCCACCTCCCGGAGATCATACGCAGTGCTGATTGGAGAAAAATGCAGCTGTTGTGCTTGGGCCTGGCACCCTTCCTGGAGGCCACCAACATGGTCAGCCGGGACCGTGCGTCAGTTTGTGAGTGGGTGACCATGGTGTGC
The DNA here is from genome assembly GCF_040937935.1 of Hyperolius riggenbachi. Classification (NCBI taxonomy): domain Eukaryota; kingdom Metazoa; phylum Chordata; class Amphibia; order Anura; family Hyperoliidae; genus Hyperolius; species Hyperolius riggenbachi. Next base: position 365,080,304 of record NC_090651.1, read on the forward strand.
ATGCTGCACAAAGCCCAGGATGGTCTGATGGAAGTGGGAGAGAAAAACTTGATCCAGCAGGAGCAGCAGCCACCTGCAGAGTCCACCTCTGTGCAGCAGGAGGAGGAGGTTGAGGACTTGGAGTTGGAGGAGTTGGAGATCCCTGACCTTGAGGATGAGGCAGCACAGTCGTGTGCAGCTGCAGTGGTGCGGGGGTGGAGAGAGCAGGGGGAGGTTGAGGAATCAGAGGAGGAGGACAGCACTTATGAAGATCATGTGCCAGCAGATATGGCAGCCCTCTTCCCCATGGCAGCTCACATGTTGCAGTGCCTGTGCAGGGACAAAGGGTCAAACAGATGCGTGGTCAGGAGGACATGTGGATCACCCTGATGCTGGACCCACGGCTGAAGGGGAAGCTGCATCAGTTTCTGCCTGCAGCAGGAGGAGACCCTGTGCACCAAATGAGGGAGTTTCAGCTGTCCCTGGTTTGGCGCTTGGAGGAAGCATTCCCCCAGACTTCCCCTCCACCCACTATCACAGTCCAGCCAGCACAGCAGCAGGTGCCTTCGTCCATCAGCAGCAGGCGCCCATCAAACCTGCTGTCTCTCACAAAGGTGCTGTACGCCACGCCGGTACAGCTGCTGACTGAGGAGGTGCCTGCAGCAGCATTTGGCTCTCAAAGCCAGAACCAGCGCCTGACCCGGATGGTGACAGACTATATGGGGTCCTACAGCGGCCTTGAGAGCGACACCACTGTGGACCCCTTGGTCAAGCACCTTGATTACTGGGTCAAGCACCTTGATATTTGGAGTGAGCTGGCGCAGTACGTCCTGAAAGTCCTTGCTTGCCCCCCTTCCAGCGTGCTGTCCGAAAGGTGCTTCAGTGCGGCTGGTGGCGTGATAACTGAGAAGCGCTCTCGTCTCTCCACCCAGTCTGTGGACAGACTGACGTCTCTGAAAATAAACCAGGCTTGAGTGGTTGGTGAATTCCTGGCCCCTGTTGTTGGCAAGATGGGGAAATGTAGCGGCTGGAAATCACACTATGCCTGCCTTACCACCCTTTACCACCACAACCTCCAGGCTCCGCATAAGCCTGGTTCAAAAAATTTTGACATCCATGGTACCAACACACTAGGTGCCATGGTAAACACAATTGCTATGTAATTTTTTGGGAGGTGTCTGTGCTGTCCGAGTTGTGGGGAGGCCCCAACTGCGGCAGTACGACTGCTTCCTGGAACCTCTCCTAATGTTTTAACTGTGCCGTGGTACCTACAAGTGCCATGGTGAACTATCTAAACACAATTGCTGTGTAATTTTTGTGGAGGTGTCTGTGTTGTCCGAGTGGTGGGGAGGCCCCAACTGTGGCAGTACGACCGCTTCCTGGAACCTCTCCTAATTTTTTAACTGTGCCGTGGTACCAACAAACTAGGTGCCATGGTGAACTATCTATGCTGCCTGCCAGACGTTACACTTCTTATCCTCCTCCTGTCTCCTGCTGCCTGTGCTGCTCCCACCGCCAGGGTGCATCAACCTACTTCTGCTGCTGCTGCTCCTGTCTGTGGTACCCACCAACACCAGGGTCCACACTAAACTATATCGTCTGCTGCAACCAGCTATTACGCCACTCCAATAGCTGCATCGACCTACTCATCCTGCTGCTGCTGCTCCTGTCTGGGGTACCCACCAACACCAGGGTCCACACTAAGCTACATCGTCTGCTGCCACCAGCTATTACGCCACTCCAATAGCTGCATCGACCTACTCATCCTGCTGCTGCTGCTCCTGTCTGTGGTACCCACCAACATCAGGGTCCACACTAAACTATTTCTTCTGCTGCCACCAGCTATTATGCCACTACAATAGCCTGCCACCAGCTATCACGCCACAATAGCTTTAATTTTTTGGAGATGTCAGAGCTGAAAACGTTGATGTCCCACTTGTGCGGTTGGACTTTGGACACAATGTGGGATGCACGACCGTCGACCGCTGTCTGGAACCTAGTCCTCCTGACTCCTGATGTTAAATTTACAGCTTTTTTTTTGTTTGTTTGTTTGTTTTTTGTTTTATGTCCACCAAATAATAAATTAGTGTTTCCCCTTTAAAAAAACATGATGCTACATGCATCAATTACCCTAAAATCCCTTTTTAAAGCTATTTAAAGGGCACTTACGTTTTTTCTATCTGGATATCCGAATAGGCCGGATATCCGCGTTCACGCGGATATCTAAAAGGTCGGATCCAGATATCCGAACCAGATCCGGATATCTGGGTAACCGGATCTGGATCAATTCGGATTTTAAAAAGTACTATCCGAGCATCCCTGCACATAAATGATTTCCCCCCTCCTTTTCTGCCCACCAACAAAGCTTACTGTTGGTGGGCTGTGATCACTCCTGGGATGTTTACTTATTTATTTATTTTTTATAAATATTTATTGTTTTCCCCCCCCAATAAATAAATCTATTTTATTATTATTTTAATACCCCCCTCCCCCCGACGCCAGCCTATGACAGCGGATCGCTCCTGTCTCCCTTATATTATTATGATTATGATTATTATTATTATTATTATTTATTATTATTTATTGTATTTATAAAGCGCCAACATATTACGCAGCACTGGACATTATTTTAGGTTACAGACAATATTTAGGGGTGACATACAGCAATATGACAATACAGGAATACAAGAAAACCAGATCACACAGCACAGTATGAGTACCAGGTAATGCTTAGTCAGTCACTGGATGGAGCATGGAGATTAGGCAAGTTAGGTGCACTCAGATGCATAGCATGGGTTCAAAGTAATGGAGGTGCATGATCAGTTAGGACACAAAAGGAGGAGGACCCTGCCCAAAGGCTTACAATCTAGAGGGAGAGGTAAGGACACGAAAGGTAGGGGACCAGAGTTCAGCTGTGGGTTTAGAGCACTAGTGAGAGGGGGTAGGCCAGAGTGAAAAGGTGAGTTTTGAGGGCCTTCTTGAAGGTGTTGAAGGAGGGGGCTGCCCTAATGGGTGGAGGTAGGAAGTTCAATAGTGTTGGAGCGGCTCTTGAGAAGTCCTGGAGGTGTGCATGGGACTGGGTGATGCGGGGGACGGTCAGGCGAAGTTCATTGGAGGAGAGGCGGTAACGGCGGTGCACGTGCATGGGCGAACGGGAGCGAGCGTCGGCTGCACGCCACTGCAGACTTGTATTCACGGCCCTGGTGCATCCTGTCAATTTTGCAGGGCCGTGAATATACTGCACGGCGTGCAACTAGTAGTTTATATTAAGGAGAAAAGTTGGTACAAGTCAAAAAAAAAAAAATGAAAAGAAAAAATGTTTTTTAAACTAAGAAAAATAATAGTTTACAAACCATTTTTCTTTGCATTTTTAAAATTGATTTTCTCAAAAACTACACGGTGTTTTTGAAAAAAAAATTTTTTTGTTGTTGTACCCACTATTCTCCTTAACCACATAACAACCGCCTAACGCCGATAGGCGTCTGCAGGTCAGAGTGGTGTTTCCATGGAATGTCAGTTCACGGAGGGTGTCTCCGTGAACAGCCTGCGAGACTCCGATCGCGGCTCGCAGGCGAAATGTAAACACGCGGGGAAGAAATCCCCGGTGTTTACGTTGCATGGCGCTGCTGATTGGCCTGGGATCGCTGGCAACTGATAGGCTGAAGCCTATCAGAGGCGGTGCAGGATGGATCGTCGTCCGGTGCCGCCCACAGTAAGCATGAGAGGGAGTGAAGGAGTGGGAGGGGGGAATAGCGCTGCGGAGGGGGGCTTTGAGGAGCCCCCCCCCACTAAACACAAGTGAGCGGCGGCGATCAGACCCCCCCCCCCAGTGGGACATCCCCCTAGTGGGGAAAAAGGGGGGAAGTCTGATCGCCCTGCCTGAATCCTGATCTGTGCTGTGGGGTGAAGAGCCCACGCAGCACAGATCACTAAGAATTAGCCCGGTCCTTAAGTGGTTAACATTTGTAGCAATTTTGGTTTCAATAGCATGTATGGGGGCTTTGCTATTAACCACTAAAGTCGGCACACAATTAGGCAAAAGTTAGTGAAAATTAAGCGAAAAATTTAGCGAAATTATTAAATATTACTAATTCACTAATTGGGAATTTTGATGCAAAATTTTGCATATGCAAAATTTCGGGCCACCACTGTATGCAAGGGTTTAAGAGCATGTAGCACGAAACGTTATGTAGTCATTCTGCAATAAAGCAGTGTTAATAGATTTGTGGCCCTTATTAGTTTTCATTATCTGAAGATTGGGGTGGATTAATCCCCCACATTAGTAACCTTCCCAAACGCTACTTTATAGTGGTTATTGGATGAGTGGTACTTCCCAGCAGCACTGAATTATCAAATTACTAGGAGACCGACAGAGTGGATAACCAGGGCATTCTCACTTTAAAAGCTTTAAAGGGAACTTTAAATGACAACTGTAGGGAGAGGTATAAGGAGGCTGCCATATTTCTTCCTCCTTAACCACTTAACGACCGCCCACTGCACAGGGGCGGTCGGAAAGTGGATGCCGCAAGGACCAGCTCATGCCCAGAGGCGGCGGTCCTTGTAGGGGCATGGGCGGCGTGATCGCGTCATTCGTGACGCGAGCGGCCGCCGGGGACTGGCTCTGCCCACCTCGCGCTGTAACCCGCCGGCCGTTCGGAAGCGCCGGCGGGTTACTAGCACCCGGATCGCCGCATACAAAGTGTATAATACACTTTGTATTGTATACAAAGTGTATTATACCGGCTGCCTCCTGCCCTGCCCTGGGTGCAGACAGGCTGCCTCCTGCCCTGCCCTGGGTGCAGACTAGCCACCCTAGTCTGCACCTAAGCACACTGATTTCCCCATCCCTGCCCCCTGATCGCCCACAGCACCCCTCAGACCCCCCCCCCTCCTGCCCACCCCCCAGACCACTGTTTTCACCCAATCACCCCCCTAATCACCCATCAATCACTCCCTGTCACTATCTGTCAACGCTATTTTTTTTTATTCCCTAAACTGCCCTCTGCTCCCTTCTGATCACCCCCCACCCCTCAGATTCTCCCCAGACACCCCCCCCCCTGTGTACTGCATGCATCTATCCCCCTGATCACCTGTCAATCACCTGTCAATCACCTATCAATCACCTGTCAATCAACCATCAATCACCCATCAATCACCCCCTGTCACTGCCACCCATCAATCAGCCCCTAACCTGCCCCTTGCGGGCAATATGATCACCCACCCACACCAATAGATCGCCTGCAGATCCGACGTCAGATCACCTCCCAAGTGCAGTGTTTACATCTGTTCTCTACCCTACACACCCACTAATTACCCATCAATCACCCATCAATCACCCCCTATCACCACCTGTCACTGTTACCCATCAGATCAGACCCTAATCTGCCCCTTTCGGGCACCCAATCACTCGCCTACATGCTCAGATTGCCCTCAGACCCCCCCTTATCAATTCGCCAGTGCAATATTTACATCTGTTCTTCCCTGTAATAACCCACTGATCACCTGTCAATCACCCATCAATCACCCCCTGTCACTGCCACCAATCAATCACCCCCTGTCACTGCCACCCATCAATCAGCCCCTAACCAGCCCCTTGCGGGCAATCTGATCACCCAATCACACCAATAGATCGCCCGCAGATCCGACATCAGATCAACTCCCAAGTGCAGTGTTTACATCTGTTCTCTACCCTAAACACCCACTAATTACCCATCAATCACCCCCTATCACCACCTGTCACTGTTACCCATCAGATCAGACCCTAATCTGCCCCTTGCGGGCATCCAATCACCCGCCTACACGCTCAGATTGCCCTCAGACCCCCCTTATCAATTCGCCAGTGCAATATTTACATCTGTTCTTCCCTGTAATGACCCACTGATCACCTGTCAATCACCTGTCAATCACCCATCAATCACCCCCTGTCACTGCCACCCATCAATCAGCCCCTAACCTGCCCCTTGCGGGCAATCTGATCACCCACCCACACCAATAGATCGCCTGCAGATCCGACGTCAGATCACCTCCCAAGTGCAGTGTTTACATCTGTTCTCTACCCTAAACACCCAATAATTACCCATCAATCACCCCCTATCACCACATGTCACTGTTACTCATCAGATCAGACCCTAATCTGCCCCTTGCGGGCACCCAATCACCTGCCTACACGCTCAGATTGCCCTCAGACCCCCCCTTATCAATTCGCCAGTGCAATATTTACATCTGTTCTTCCCTGTAATAACTCACTGATCACCTGTCAATCACCTGTCAATCACCCATCAATCACCCCCTGTCACTGCCACCCATCAATCACCTCCTGTCACTGCCACCCATCAATCAGCCCCTAACCTGCCCCTTGCGGGCAATCTGATCACCCACCCACACCAATAGATCGCCCGCAGATCCGACGTCAGATCACCTCCCAAGTGCAGTGTTTACATCTGTTCTCTACCCTAAACACCCACTAATTACCCATCAATCACCCCTGTCACTGCTACCTATCAGATTAGACCCCTATCTGCCCCTAGGGCACTCAATCACCCGCCCACACCCTCAGAACGCCCTCAGACCCCAGCCCTGATCACCTCGCCAGTGCATTGCTTGCATCTATTCCCCCCTCTAATCACACCTTGAGACACCCATCAATCACCTCCTGTCACCCCCTAGCACACCTACCCATCAGATCAGGCCCTAATTTGCCCCGTGTGGGCTCCTGATCACTCGGCCAAACCCTCAGATCCCCCTCAGACCCCCTTCCGATCACCTCCCTAGTGCATTGATTGCATCTATTTTCCCCTCTAACCACCCCCTGAGACACCCATCAATCACCTCCTGTCACCCCCCTAGCACTCCTATCCATCAGATCAGGCCCAATACAACCTGTCATCTAAAAGGCCACCCTGCTTATGACCGGTTCCACAAAATTCGCCCCCTCATAGACCACCTGTCATCAAAATTTGCAGATGCTTATACCCCTGAACAGTCATTTTAAGACATTTGGTTTCCAGAGTAATTACGGTTTTGGGCCCGTAAAATGCCAGGGCGGTATAGGAACCCCACAAGTGACCCCATTTTAGAAAAAAGACACCCCAAGGTATTCTGTTAGGTGTATGACAAGTTCATAGAAGATTTTATTTTTTTGTCAAAAGTTAGCGGAAATTGATTTTTATTGTTTTTTTTCACAAAGTGTCATTTTTCACTAACTTGTGACAAAAAATAAAATCTTCTATGAACTCGCCATACACCTAACAGAATACCTTGGGGTGTCTTCTTTCTAAAATGGGGTCACTTGTGGGGTTCCTATACTGCCCTGGCATTTTAGGGGCCCTAAACCGTGAGGAGTAGTCTAGAAAACAAATGCCTCAAAATGACCTGTGAATAGGACGTTGGGCCCCTTAGCGCACCTAGGCTGCAAAAAAGTGTCACCGTGGTACCGCCGTACTCAGGAAAAGTAGTATAATGTGTTTTGGGGTCTATTTTTACACATACCCATGCTGGGTGGGAGAAATCTCTCTGTAAATGGACAATTGTGTGTAAAAAAAAATCAAACAATTGTCATTTACAGAGATATTTCTTCCACCCAGCATGGGTATGTGTAAAAATACACCCCAAAACACATTATACTACTTTTCCTGAGTACGGCGGTACCACATGTGTGGCACTTTTTTACACCCTAAGTACGCTAAGGGGCCCAAAGTCCAATGAGTACCTTTAGGATTTCACAGGTCATTTTGCGACATTTGGTTTCCAGATTACTCCTCACGGTTTAGGGCCCCAAAAATGCCAGGGCAGTATAGGAACCCCACAAATGACCCCATTCTAGAAAGAAGACACCCAAAGGTATTCTGTTAAGAGTATGGTTAGTTCATAAAAGATTTTATTTTTTGTCACAAATTACCGGAAAATGACACTTTGTGAAAAAAAAACAATTAAAATCAATTTCCGCTAATTTGCGACAAAAAATAAAATCTTCTATGAACTCTCCATACTCCTAACGGAATACCTTGGGGTGTCTTCTTTCTAAAATGGGGTCATTAGTGGGGTTCCTATACTGCCCTGGCATTTTAGGGGCCCTAAACCGTGAGGAGTAGTCTTGAAACAAAAATGACCTGTGAAATCCTAAAGGTAATCATTGGACTTTGGGCCCCTTAGCACAGTTAGGGTGCAAAAAAGTGCCACACATGTGGTATCGCCGTACTCAGGAGAAGTAGTATAATGTGTTTTGGGGTGTATTTTTACACATACCCATGCTGAGTGGGAGAAATATCTCTGTAAATGACAATTGTGTGTAAAAAAAAAATCAAACAATTGTCATTTACAGAGATATTTCTCCCACCCAGCATGGGTATGTGTAAAAATACACCCAAAAACACATTATACTACTTCTCCTGAGTACGGCAATACCACATGTGTGGCACTTTTTTGCAGCCTAACTGCACTAAGGGGCCCAAAGTCCAATGAGCACCTTTAGGCTTTACAGGGGTGCGTACAATTTAACACCCCCCAAAATGTCAGGACAGTAAACACACCCCACAAATGACCCCATTTTGGAAAGTAGACACTTCAAGGTATTCAGAGAGGGGCATGGTGAGTCCGTGGCAGATTCCATTTTTTTTTTTGTCGCAAGTTAGAAGAAATGGAAACTTTTTTTTTTTGTCACAAAGTGTCATTTTCCGCTTACTTGTGACAAAAAATAATATCTTCTATGAACTCATTATGCCTCTCAGTGAATACTTTGGGATGTCTTCTTTCCAAAATGGGGTCATTTGGGGGGTATTTATACTATCCTGGAATTCTAGCCCCTCATGAAACATGTCAGGTGGTCAGAAAAGTAAGAGATGCTGGAAAATGGGAAAATTCACTTTTTGCACCATAGTTTGTAAACACTATAACTTTTACCCAAACCAATAAATATAGGCTGAATGGGGTTTTTTTAATCAAAAACATGTTTGTCCACATTTTTCATGCTGCATGTATACAGACATTTTACTTTATTTGAAAAATGCCAGCACAGAAAGTTAAAAAATCATTTTTTTGACAAAATTCATGTCTTTTTTGATGAATATAATAAAAAGTAAAAATCGCAGCAGCAATCAAATAGCACCAAAAGAAAGCTTTATTAGTGACAAGAAAAGGAGCCAAAATTCATTTAGGTGGTAGGTTGTATGAGCGAGCAATAAACCGTGAAAGCTGCAATGGTCTGAATGGAAAAAAAGTGCCTGGTCCTTAAAGAGACACTGAAGCGAAAAAAAAAATATGATATTATGATTTGTATGTGTAGCACAGCTAAGAAATAAAACATTAAGATCAGATACATCAGTCTAATTGTTTCCAGTACAGGAAGAGTTAAGAAACTCCAGTTGTTATCTCTATGCAAAAAAGCAATTAAGCTCTGCGACTTTCAAAGTCGTGGAGAGGGCTGTTATCTGACTTTTATTATCTCAAGTGTTATTGAACTATTTACTTTTTCTCTACTAGAAGAGAGGTCATTAGTTCACAGACTGCTCTGAAAGAATCATTTTGAATGCTGAGTGTTGTGTAATCTGGACATATTATAGAATGATGCAATGTTAGAAAAAACACTATATACCTGAAAATAAAAATATGAAAATATTTTCTTTGCTGCTAAACTTCTAGTAATTATTCATAGTACACAACCAATTTATTATATCATATTTTTTTTTTGCTTCAGTGTCTCTTTAAGTGGGGTAAAGCCCACGGTCCTCAAGTGGTTAGCAATACCAGTTTCCTGGCAGCCCTGCTAATGTCTTTGGATACAATAGTGTCTGAATAACACCAGAAACAAGCATGCAGCTAACCTTGTCAGTTACAACATTAATGTCGGAAACACCTGATATGCTGCATGCCTGTTCAGGGACTAAGGCCAAAAGTATTTGAGACAGAGGATCAGCAGGACAGCCAGGCAACTGGTATTGCTCAAAAGGAAAAAAAAACATGGCAGCCTCCCTACAGTTGTCCTTTAAATGACATGGAACATGTGTATGTGCAGTGGCAACTGGAAAGTGAATAAATACATATGCTGTGATGTTTTTAGTATTTCTCTGCATGAAAGAGTGAATATTCAGTTATGCAACTGAGAGTTTCTATCTAGTCAGTACCCAGTCAGATTATAACGCCCCTCACTGATAAGAAAATACAGCCATAAAACCCTTTCCTGGCAGAGAATGGCTTCTGAGAGCAGGAGACAGATAAAAATGGTCAATAGTTTATATGTATAATTTTGCTCTCTGAGTCACAGGGCAGACTGTAATTGAGCTGAGACAAAAAAAAACAATAAATCTAATAAATCTTCAACATAAAACTGTGGGATATCTAAAAGTCATTTTTAAGAGTAGGAGGATAGATACTCTGATGTATCTCATCAGTTTAGTTTCATATACAGATAACTTGAGGCCTTAAAAAGATAAAAAGTAAATACTTACCTAAGGAGAAGGAAGCCTCTGACTCCTCCAGAGGCTTCCCACGCTGTCCTCTGGACTCTCCTTAAAGTGAACCTGAGGTGAAAATAAACGGATGAGATAAACAATTGTATTATCCTCCTACTCCTAACAATGACTTTTTTTTTAGATATCCCATGGTTGTATTGTATACTTAAACATTTACAAAGTATTTTGGACTATAAGACGCACTATTTCTCCCCCCAAAGTAGGGGGGAAAAGTCACTGTATCTTATAGTCCAAATGCAGGAAGTTCCTGACTTGTGAACGCTTTCCAGTGTGAACCTCCAACCAGCCTCAATATCAGGGACTCTCTGTACTGTGCCCATGTAGAGGAGGAAACGGGGACAAACAGAGGATACAAGGGGGACACAAAGGGTCATAGAGGAGGACACAATGGGGACAGAGGAGGACACTGGGAGACACAAGAGGTACAAGGGGGCATGAGGTACAAAGGGAGCATAATCCACAAGATACCCCTTCACTATGGATGCACCAGATTTAGTATGTATTTTTTCCCCTGGTTTTTGTGCTCTAAACCTAGGTGTGTCTTATGGTCAGTAGCGTCTAATAGTCCGAAAAATATGGTAGATTGAATGTTTTGTTGTCTCTGCTCAGTGGCAACCTATCAAGTGTCCCTAAATGAAAATACATGAACTACTAACCTTGTCCTGCCTCTCCTCTGTGCCCGGAAGTTGTATTCTGGCAGGAAAACTTTTATGGCTGTAATTTGCTTATCAGTGATGTTTACTATATTCCCGACACGGTACCGACAAGACAGATGCTGTCACTTCCATGACTAAAAAACTCAGGTAGCAAAATAAAACAAGTAAACAGCAGGGTTCTTAAAATTGCGCAACAAATTGCCAGGGTTCTTAAAATGTTTTGCACTGTACATACACATGTTTATCTCATCCCGTCACATGTCGCCTCGGGTTCACTTAAAGAGACACTGAAGCGGAAAAAAAAATGATGATATAATGAATTGGTTGTGTAGTACGGATAATTACTAGACCGTTAGAAGCAAAGAAAATATTCTCATATTTTTATTTTTTTAGTTATACAGTGTTTTTATAACATTGCATCATTCTCTAATATTTGCAGTTTACACACCACTCAGCATTCTAAGTGATTTTACAGAGCAGGCAGTATTTTCTTTTTCTGCTGAGAAAAAGAAAATACAGTGACTGACACAGTTGAGATTACAAGCTTCAGAAGACAGAGCTCTCTGCGACTTTGAAAGTCGTAGGGCTCAATGGCTCTTTTGCATAGATAACAACTTGAGTTTCTTAACTCTTCCTGTACGGGAAACAATATAAGACTTATGTCTCTGCTCCTAATGTTTTATTTCTTAGCTGTACTACACATACAAATCACTATATCATAATTTTTTATTCCGCTTCAGTGTCTCTTTAAACATCAGCGGCATAATGCTCTTCTGGCATGAGCACTGCTGTGCTGCAGCTGGTTCTGCACAGTATGGAAATGGAGGTGCTTGTGCACGAGCAGCTCCAGCTTACTGTGTAGACACTGCCGTACTTGCACAGGTGATGCATCAACAGGAACATTGCCCTGATCAGATTGCTGACATGCCCTTGGAGGTAATCTTCGAAGCGTCCGCTCTCGTCGATGGCGGACCGCAAGACACTTTGGGAAGCCTCCATAGGATTCAGAGGCTTCAATCTTCTTAGCTAAAGGACACCCGGGGTGAAAATAAACTAATGAAATAAACAATTGTATCTATCCTCTTTCTCCTAAAAATGACTTTTTAAGATATTTCACAGTATTATTTTATATCTAAATCTACTTTTGAAGTTTTTACTGTTTTCTTGATTTTACTCAATGACACATTCATTGAAGTATGCCAGAGCTAAAATCTATGAACTATTGACCCTTTTTATTTCTTTCCTGCTCTCAGAAGCCATTTTCTGCTAGTAAAGTGTTTTATGACTGTAATTTCTTATTTGTGTGGGTCACACTGTAGTCTGACCCAGTCCTGAATCAGACAGGAATTGCCAATTACATAACTTATTTTTAACTCTTTCAGGCAGAGGAAGAAAAGAAACACAGCATAGTTATTTGTGTGCTAGGCACTGTACATACCCATGTCTATCTCATCATGTCACATTTCACCTCGGGTATCCTTTAACACCCTGGCATTCTATTAAAATCGCCAGGGTGGCGGCGCAGCAGTTTTTTTTTATATATATATTTTTAAATTATGTAGCTAGCCTAGCGCTAGCTACTTGATAGCCGCTGCTGATTTCCTGTTTGGCTTCGCCCGTCGCCATGGCGATGATCAGGATGACGTCATCAACGTCATGGCGTCAGAGAGAGTCCCGATCCACCCTATAGCGCAGCCTGGCTGGCGGTAATTGGCCAGGCTGCGCAAGGAGTCTCGGGGGGGACCTGTAACGCAGCGGGTAGTGGCGCATCGGCTGCGAGCGACGGTGATCGATCACAACACGCAGCTAGCAAAGTGCTAGCTGCGAGTTTAAAAAAAATTGTGAAAATCTGAACACCAGGGCCTCAGCAATCCACCGCGGCGGTCATGGACAAGCTGAGCTTGTCATTACCGCCAAGGTGGTTAAGTATTTGATTTTGTACCTGAGCTTTGGCTTGGGTACACTTTAAGGTTAACTTTACATTAATACATATTTGATGTATGGTTATCTTTTAATGACCTAGAGTTTTATATACAGAACCCATGCATTCATGTTAATTACAATTATTTGTGTGTCACAGTTTTACCATGCCCTGAAAACAGTCACTATGAATTCTGTGGAACTGCCTGCCCAGCTACGTGCGTCAATCCTGCCGCTCCTTCAGGCTGTACTGACAACTGTGTGGAGAGCTGCCTGTGCAATGACTCTTACGTGCTTAGCGTGGATAAGTGTGTTCCACTTTCCAAATGTGGCTCCCAATTCAATGGCAGCTACGTACCACCAGATGAACCATTTTGGGCCGATGATGACTGCCACTTTCTCTGTCAGAATGATCCAGTGTTGGCTATGGTCACTTGTATAGAAAGTAGCTGTAAGCCAAATGAGCAGTGCGTGTTAGTGAATGGAGTACGGACCTGCCAACCAGCGAGTTATGCCCAGTGTTCGGCTACTGGAGATCCTCACTTCACTACTTTTGATGGCAAGAGATATGACTTCATGGGAACATGCATCTACTTGCTTGTTGGCGTGACAAATGGCTCCTCACTGCCTGTGTTCACTATCAAACTTCAGAACAACATTCGGGGGAACCCAGCTGCATCCCATGCCAAAGTAGTCACCTTGGGAATCTATGGTCTGATTCTGACCCTCAGCAGAGATTATCCACTACAAATCTTGGCAAGTACCACATTGTTTTTTTTTTGTTTTGTTTTTTAGTTAAAGAGACACTGAAGCGCAAACAAATATGATATAATGAATTGGTTGTGTAGTATAGCTAAGAAATAAAACATTAGGAGAAGAGACATAAGTCTAATATTGTTTCCAGTACAGGAAGAGTTAAGAAACTCCAGTTGTTATCTATGCAAAAGAGCCATTGAGCTCCACGACTTTCAAAGTCGCAGAGAGCCCTGTCTTCTGAAGCTTATTATCTCAAGTGTCTGGCACTGTATTGTTTCTTTTTTTTTTTCTGCAGAGGACAGGTCAAAAGTTCAGTAGCCTGCTCTGTAAAATCCTTTAGAATGCTGAGTAGTGTCTAAACTGCAAATATTACAGAATGATGTAATGTTATATAAAAAAAACTATATTATGAAAAATAAAAATATAAAAATACTTTCTTTACTAATAATGTTCTAGTAATGATCCGTACTACACAACCAATTCATGATATCATATTTTTTTTGCTTCAGTGTCTCTTTAAGTTAGTATGTTATAAATGTTCAACTGGATGGTTTGTTTGTTTTTTGTTGGTTTGTTTTTCTTTTTTAAATGGATGTCAACATACCTGGGTGGTAATTCAACACTTCGCAATAGATGACCCTTCCTCAACCTCCTACCAGGGAACCTTTCCACCTGGTTGCCGGGGCTTATCCGATATGGTTCACCCCTTTACAAATGCAGTTGCAGTCAAATAAATAAATGAGGGGAGCACTCTTGATTGGCAATATACCATATATTGTACAAAACAGTACACAAACGTTTTTGAGCTCCTTGATCTTCCTCAGATGTACATCAAATGACATCAGAAAAAGTGCAATTTATACAAAATACCTGAGTGGTACTTGCCTTTTGCATAATTTTTCACTCCATAAGGGAACCAGCCTTTGGTGTTGCAATCGTAAATTTAGCAAAGTGGAGTTCAATCCCTCTATAAAGAGTAATTATAGATTGATTGTATATCTCAAAATGAATCAGAACACTCAGCATTGAATTTTACATAAAACATATTTATAATCTATATATATAATAAAGTGCCTCAACCTTCGAGCAAGAAGAAGAAGTAGCGCCCCGCCCCCAGGGCCAGTCCAAGCAAGAAGAAGGTGCTGGCCCAAGCAAGAAGAAGAAGTAATGTCAAATCAAAACAAGGGCAAAGAGGGATAATTTGCATATTCAGTAGCAGTGCATTGTGGGTAACCACAAATGTTCACTTATAGCTGAATTATTGCAGATTTGATTCTGTTTTAAGAAGGAAAATTACACCAAGCTTTGCTTTTTTTTTTTAGTAGGGCTTTTTGGTCTCTTTTATCCCCCTATACATTCTTAGTAGTTTGGGTCACCCTGAGCTGCTTGGTTACTCTGTTGTACTGGTCAAAGCCCTATCTCACACAGCCATATCAATCCTTGCTATGTACTGATGAGGACCAAATGTCTGAAACAGGCTGTCATATGTGGGTTTGATATGACTGTGTAAAATTTAAAGCTATAGGCTCACTTAACTTACTAAGGGTGAAAAGGAATAATTTGCATATTTAGTAGCAGTGCATTGTGGAAAATCACAAATGTTCACTTATAGCAGATTTATTGCATATTTCCTTCTGTTTTAGGAAGGCAAATTCCAAGCTTTGATTTTTTTTTTTTTTTTTGTAGAGATGGGAAGTTCGGATCTTTTCAATGATTTGGATGATTTGGATCATTGAAAAAAAATCGGATCTTTGATCCGAATCTCGGATCATTTTACTAGGGAAGCATTCGGGTGTGAAATGACTAGCAGGACAGGACTTTCCCTACCTTGGACAGAGAATGGGAGGGGGGTGGACACACAGAGAAGGGAAGATGGTGAACTTAGACGGGCAGGGAGTGGACAGAGAAGGGAGGAGGGACGAGCAGAGAGCAGAAATGTTTGTTTGCACACAATACCCACATGCTGCAATCATATGCTTTACATATAGTTCAACTATATGTTCATCTGTATACTTTGAATGCAAACGTCGCACAGTGAAAGAAAGAAATCCCCAAAGCATTCCCAGAAGTGAAGTGCAGCTGTTTACAGCAGTGCAGGAGGATCATATTGCCCTGCAATCACAGTGCCTGCCCTTCTAGCCCAGCACGCTGTCTACAAAGTTACTGAGCTGTGCTTCTGAGCCAAAAGTTTCCAATTTGTTCACTGTGCACAACTACGGAACAGACAGCATAAAATGAGCAGCACATTGTAGCCAGTATGTGTGCTCTACACATATCTGGCAGTGGCACCCATGTCCCCTCTCTCTCATCTACCTGTCCCTGCAAGGCTGGCTCCCCTCCAACAGAGCGATCCATCTCTGCTCTGCTTCCAGGACCCCGCTGCCCGCTGAGAGGGGGGCGTACTGCTCCTGGTCACGCCCCCTTTGCGATCCGAATCACTCATTTTGATGATTCGGATGATTCGACTCACAAAAGAGATTTGGATCAAAGATCTGAATCGTTCATGGTCCGGACAACACTATTTTTTAGTAGAAGGTCTTTTTGGTCCTTTTTACCCCACTATACATTCCGAGTGGTTTGAGTCACCCTGAGCTGCTTGGTTACTCTGTTGTACTGGTCCAAGCCCTATCTCATACAGCCATATCAATCCTTGTCATGTACAGATGAGGACCAAAAGTCTGAAACAGGCTGTCACATGTGGGTTTGATATGGCTGTGTAAATTTTAAAGCTATAGGCTTGCTATACATCAGTGGTTCTGGATGCTTGCTTGGCTTACTAAGGGGAAAAGAGGTCATTTGCATATTTAGTAGCAGTGCATTGTGGGTAACCACAAATGTTCACTTATAGCTGAATTATTGCATATTTCCTTCTGTTTTAGGAAGGCAAATTACACCAAGCTTTGCTTTTTTTAGTAGGAGGTCATTTTGGTCCCTTTTATCCCCCTATACATTCCGAGTGGTTTGGGTCACCCTGAGCTGCTTGGTTACTCTGTTGTACTGGTCCGAGCCCTATCTCATACAGCCTTATCAATCCCTGCCATGTACTGATGAGGACCAAAAGTCTGAAACAGGCTGTCACATGTGGGTTTGATATGACTGTGTAAAATTTAAAGCTATATGCTTGCTATACACCAGCGGCTCTGAATGCTTGCTTGGCCTACCAAGGGGGAAAAGGGGTAATTTGCGTATTTAGTAGCAGTGCATTGTGGGTAACCACAAATGTTCACTTATAGCTGAATTATTGCAGATTTCCTTCTGTTTTAAAAAGGCAAATTACACCAATACAGTGTGCGGCATTGCAGGAAGTGAAGACAGTGGAACGCACGATGGAACACAGAAGAGGTGAGTCATCCCTGCCCGCTGCCTCTTACTAATAGTGGTGGCTGCTACTGTGCTTAAGCAGGAGAGGGAGCGCACATGTAGGACCCAGGTGAGGGGGGGGCAGGGTTCCTGCTGAGCTTAAGCAGGAGGGGGAGTGCACATGGGGGACGCAGTTGAGGGGGGGTCCAACCCCCCTGCCCGCTGCTGTGCCCAATACCCCCTTCCTGCCCTCTACCCTCTTATGCGGCGTATGCTACGCCGCGGGTCGGCTAGTATATATATATATATATATATATATATATATATATATATATACATATACATATATACATATATATATCCTATCCTACTAATATAATAAATGGGAAAGTTCGGATGTTTGGATGTTTGTTACTCGATCACGCAAAAACGGCTGAACGGATTTGAATGAAATTTGGCACACACATTACCTGGAATAAAGTACACATTACTACACATTAGTACATTACCTGGAATAAAGTATAGGATACTTTTTATTCCCATAACCAAAAAGGGGCGGAGACAAATACAAATTTCACTGGAAAATGTAAACTGCAGCCATTCTTACACTGTTAATGGCAGGGTTCTCAAACTTTGCACACTTGGTTGCTGGGTGACTGGGATTAATATTCAGAAAGGTGGGTGGAGTCTATAAAAGCCAATCAAAATTAACCTATTGATTTTCAAGAGGAATATTTACATTGCTGCCATTCTTGCACTGTTAATGGCATAAGCCTCAAACCTGGTACAGTTGATCATTGCGTGACTGGGGTTTACATTCATAAAACAGGGTGGAGCCACACACAGCCAATATGATTTGATTCATTTTAATGCAGGTTATTGATGCCAAGGACCGCAAAGCTCACAAACTTGGTCATTGAGTAATTGATTAATTGTGTGTTAGGGTTAGGAAAAGTGGGCGCAGCCAGCACCTGCAAAATACATAATCGGGCAATGCCGGGTCATCAGTAGGTGGAGACAAATGCACATTTCACTGAGAAAATGTAAACTGCAGCAATTCTTACACTTTTAATGGTAGGGTTCTCAAACTTTGCACAATTGGTCACTAGGTGACTTTGATTAATATTCAGAGAAGTGGGTGGAGCCTACAAAAGCCAATCAAAATTCACCTATTGATTTTCAAGGGGAATATGTAATTGCTACCATTCTTGCACTGTTAATGGCACGAGCCTTAAACCTGGTACTGTTGGTCATTGCTCATTGGGTGACTGGAGTTCAAATTCAGACAAAGGGGTGGAGCCACAAACAGCCAATCAGATTTGTTTAATCTCAATGCAAAATATTGATGCCAAAGACCGCAAAGCTCACAAACTTGGTTATTGAGTAATTGTGTGTTAGGGTTAGAAATAGTAGGCGGAGCCAAAACCAGCCAAATACATATCTGAACAATGTTAGGAAATAAGTGGGTGGAGAAAAATACAAATTTCATTGCGCAAATGTAAACTGCAGCCATTCTTACACTGTTAATGGTAGGGTTCTCAAACTTTGCACAGTTGGTCACTGGGTGACTGAGATTAATATTCAGAAAAGTGGGTGGAGCCTATAAAAGCCAGTCAAAATCCACCTATTGATTTTAAAGGGGAATATTTAATTGCTGCTATTCTTGCACTGTCAATCACCTGTTCCTGGTACAGTTGGGCATTGGGTGATTGGGGTTCAAATTCAGAAAAGGGGTGGAGCCACATCCAATCAGAATAATTTTATTTCATTGCAAATTATTGATGCCAAAGACCGCAAAGCTCACATACTTGGTCATTAAGTAATTGTGTGTTAGGGTTAGGAAAAGTGGGCAGAGCCAACACTAGCCAAATACATACCCGGGCAATGCCGGGCGTCCATTATATATATATAATTATATTTATTGTATTTATAAAGAGCCAACATATTATGCAGCATTGGACAATAAATAACAATAAAATACAATGATACAATACAATGATACAAGGATGACAGGCGTAACAAGGTTATACAACATAGGACAAAGTTATACAAGGCAAACAGGGTACAAGATACATGATCATGTGATTTTGGGATGGTTAGATAGGTCCAGTAATACAAGTACGAGGCTGTCATAGGAAAGGAGCACACACTATATGTAGAATACACTAGGGAAGGGAGGACCCTGGCAAAGGCCTACCATCTAAGGGAGGGAGGAGGTGGACACTAAGTTAGGGCTGTGGAATAAATATTCAGTAGAGTTCTTGTGTGGTAGGGGGAGCGTATACCAGAGGTGTGTTTCGAGGGCTTGCTTAAATATGCAAAAACAATATAACTCTCCACAAGTCTCTAAAAGTTCTAACTTAACATTCTATTTGATTATGTCTTTTAGTCGAACATAGTTCTTCTTTAGCATGTTTCAATAGTATTTCCAATTGTACAATATAGAATAAAATCCAAAAATAACTCATCCAGTATCTGTTGCAGAATTTAAAGGAATCTCTTTAAATAAAATTGGTAGACATGTGTTTATTGAAAAACAAGGCTGGGTCCTTGTTACCATTCTATTAATTGTACCCACAATATTATGCTTGATTTTTGTCTCCATATCGATAATTATCAATGTAAAAATGACAAAAACAGTATCTGACAAACCCCATGCTTAAAATTAAGGCAAATCACCAGAAATGAATGCATATTAATCTTTATCTGTCTCTGCTTCAGTGTAACCACATGCAGAAGGTAGAGTTTCAGGCTTATAGCTGGCTAGGTGTCTTTCAGAAGAGATTTTGGCTTGGTTTGAGCTGTATGCTTTAGCTCCTATGTTAAAAGTAACTTTTTCAAAATGGCCTCCTCTCTGGAATTTCCCAATTACTGTATATACTGGAAATGTAGGACTGATTCACTTCAAAAAAGTATAGGGGTCGGCTTATACACGAGTTACGGGCAACACTGAGTAATGTGTATACTAATAGTGACATTCCCATTTGCAGCAATGTACCCAGTGGTAAGTGATACTTTCTTGATAAAGGAAATGTCAAGAAAACACAGGTCTAAAAGTCCTGGCCACAACAATTAACAAGGAAAGGGGCAGAGGGGAAATACTAGGCTGCAGGAAGGGGAGTGAATCATTACTGCACTTGGGGGCCTGGAGGAGGTATTGGCTGCACTTAAGGGACAGGAGGGGTCAATGGCTGCAATACTGTATGCAATGCAGTCATTAACCACTCCTGGGCCCCAAGTGCAACCATTAACTTTGCTGGGTAGACTTATACTTGAGTCAATAAAAAAATCCAGCTTAAGAGGGTTGAATATTGGAGTCGACTTATACACAAGGTCGACTTGTATTCGAATATATACGGTACATATTTTGGCCATATTTTCATAGCCATATATATTTTTTTATTATTTTTAATAGATTATAACATGTAAATTAATAACTATACATTTTCTCACTAGATGGTACTGCTGCTTTATTTGTGAATATACGTGCTTTATTATTTAATTATTTAAAATTGCTGATGTCTCAGAAATGGTCTGTCTACCAAAACTTTACCTAATAAGTTTCTAACTGCTAGCTGAGAGTTCTTGATAAAAAGTGCCTATAAACAAATCTTTTAGATAACATTTTACAATGGATTTTAAAGGGACCCTGAGCAGACCCTTAATATTAAAATCTGCACTTACCTAGGGCTTCCTCCCAACTTCCCCCCACCCTGCCCCCCATAGCCCGCGAGGTCCCTTGGCATCCTCTGGGTGCCCTTTGGGGTCTCACTGGTGGTCCCATTAGTGTGGAAACTTCAGGAGAAGTGGTGCAAACTGCACATGAGCAGCCCGTCCATGCAACCGGCTCAGTCACTCGCACGTCGCAGTAAGCCTCCTCCACATGTGCAATTCAGTCTTTCGAGAACCGCTAACGGGGCCACCAGTGATACCATGGAGGGGACCCAAGGGACGTCTGCCAGTAAGGTGCATCACTGCAGAATTGCTTGTTTGTCATGTGTTCCAAAGTGAGCTAAAACAACACCTGGTTTCCCAAATTGCACTGGAAAGAAAAGGCTTTCTAAAATCATAGCCTAGGTTAAACATCACTGGGAGGGCAGGGTTGCATACCAATATACTGTACAGCAAAATATAGATATGGGAAATCTTTCTGAAGCTAAATTAGAATATTTACCGTAAAACTGGTTATCCTGAATATTATAGTAGACTATCTGATGACCCGGCGTTGCCCGGGTATCTATTTGGCTGCTGTTTGCTCTGCCCACTTTTTCTAACCCTAACACACAAACAGTCAATGTCCAAGTTTGTGAGCTTTGGGGTCCTTGACATCAATAATTTGTATTTTCTCATTGAAATGAAACAAATCTGATTTCCACTTCTGAATATTTATCCCAGTCACACTGTGAACAATAGAGATGGCTCGAACCTCCGATTTTGGGTTCGCGAACCTCGATCGCGAACTTTTGCAAAAGTTTGGTTCGCACAAACTTTTGCGAACCGCAATAGACTTCAATGGGGAGACGAACTTTGAAAACTAGAAACATTTATGCTGGCCACAAAAGTGATGGAAAAGATGTTTCAAGGAGTCTAACACCTGAGTTTTTCAGTAATTACAAGAGGGAATTTTTTTTTCCAAAAGACTTTATAGTTTTTAAAAAAATCGATTTCAAAATTCTCCTTCTGACCATGGAAAAAATAAACGCCCGCCGACAAGGAGTTACAGAGCCTCCAGAGGGGGTACCCCACGTCATTTTTTTTTTTTATTTCCCACCATCTAAAGATAAAAAAAAAAGTTAATAGCAAATAAAAAAAAACACCGTGGGGTCCCCCCTCTGGAGGCTCTGTAACCCCTTGTCCCCCATGCAGGCTGGGATAGCCAGAATACAGAGCCCCAGCAGAGCCTGAGCTATACTAGCCTGCATGGTCCATGGTATGGAGGGGCTCTGGGGGAGAGGGGCAGCCAAGCCTTCCCCTCTCCCCCCGAGCCCTTGTTTAATCCATGGACAAGGAGCTCTTCCCCACCTCCGGTGCCCCAGGAGGTAGTGGGGGCGACGACTCCCTGGGGGGTTCATTGTGACATTTGGGAGTCCCTTTTAAGAAGGGGACCCCAGATGCCCACCCCCCTCCCAGAAGAAATTAGTATAGGGGTACAAAGTACCCCTTACCCATTTCCACAAAGGGTTAAATGAAATAAAAACACAAAGATGAAAAAAGTCCTTTAATGTTCTTAATTAACCAGAAATACTTACCTGTACCTTTAAAAAAAAATCCCAAGCCAGTATCCTCGGTAAATGATCCCACGAATACAGTATCCTCTTATCTTGCGATCTTCAATTAAGTTGATTGAAGATCTCCGCTGCCCCCCACATAGCACAGAATGCATCCTGTGGGACGCATAGCTGCCGGCTCCCGCTGTCCTCCCCGCCTCCTCACCACTCACCCTCACCTAGGCTGGCACCTGGTGCACCCATGGGGGCACCGGGTGCCAGCCTAGGTGTGGGTGACAGGTGAAGGCAGGTGGGGAGAGACAACAGGAGCCGGCAGCTATACATCCTGCACAGGGCGCATTCTAAGCTATACTAACGGTTTATGAATGAGCCGGTTCTTTTTAATGAATCGGCTCTTTTTAATGAATCAAATGAATCGTCTCTTTTTTCTTTGGAACTTTAAAATCGATTTTCTCAAAACATATAAGGTCTTTTTGAAGAAAAAAAAAATCCTGTTGTTCCCACTGTTCTTCTTAACATTTCCAGCAATTTTAGTGTTTTTAGCTTTTAAGGGGGCTTTGCTATTAACCGCTAAATTTGGCGGGCGTTTAATTTTCCCACGATCAGAAGGAGAATTTCCTTTGAAACTTTATAATCGATTTTCTTAAAAACTATGTCTTTTTGAAATTTTTTTCCCCCTCTTGTAGTCCCTGTCCCCCTCTACCTATCCTGCAAATTTAGTGTTTCTGCTATGTAAGAGGACTTTGCTATTAACCGCTAAAGTCGGCGGGTATTAAAGTCTATGGAAAAAATGCGGACCCAAACTTTTTTGGAAAAAAGTTCTTGGTTCACCTCGAACGCGAACCACCAATGTTCGCGCGAATTGGTTCACCGGTGAACCGTTCGGGCCATCTCTAGTGACCAACTGTGCAAAGTTTAAGAACCCTGCCATTAACAGTGTAAGGCTCACTGCAAATCCGTTTTGTGATTCTGATTCCGATTTCGTTTCCAATTCCGATTTGCAATTCCGATTTTCCCTGAATGCAATCAACAGAAAAACAGAGGAAAAAACGCAGCATGCAGTAATGATTAAAAATCGGAATCGGATGTAAAAACCAATTAAAAATCGGAATCGCATGCAGTGTGCAGGGAGCCTAAGAATGGCTGCAGTTTACATTTTCTCAGTAAAATTTGTATTTTGCTCCACCCGCTTTTTGTAACCTTAACACACAGTCACTCAATGACCAAGTTTGCAAGCTTTCAGGTTCCTGGCATCAAAATTGTATGAATGGAAGCAGCATCTCCAGCAAAGAATTCTGATTGGCTGTCTGTGGCTCCGCCCCTTTAGCGAACTTGAACCCCAGTCACTTAATGACCGAATGTAGCAGGTTTGAGCCCTCTGCTATTAACAGTGTAAGAATGGCAACAGTTTAAATATTACCCTTGAAAATCAATAGGTGAATTTTAATTGGCTGTTGTAGGCTCTACCCATTTTTCTAAATATTAATCCCAGTCACACAGTGACCAACTGTGCCAAGTTTGAGAACCCTGCCATTAACAGGGTAAGAAATCTGATTGGCTGTTTGTAGCTCTGCCTCTTTCCAGAATTTGAACCCCAGTCACCCAATGACCGACGGTACCAGATTTGAGGCCTCTTCACCTTCCAAGAAAAAGAAAAAGCCATCCAGAGTGAAGTATAAATAATCAAAAATAAGAAATGAACACTGAATCGGATCTCCAATGAAATAATCCAGATCTTTATTACAATAAGCTAGGTAAACTAAAAACAGTTTAAAAAGTTTTTAATTTAATTTAAACTGTTTTTAACCACTTAAGCCCGAAGGGTTGAAATTTTTTTACATCCGAGCAACTTTCACCCCCCCATTCATTTGCCAATAACTTTATCACTACTCATCACAATTAATTGATCTATATCTTGTTTTTTCCGCCACCAATTAGGCTTTCTGTGGGTGGTATATTTTGCTAAGAGGCAGTTTACTGTAAATGCATTTTAACAGGAAGAATAAGAAAAAAATGGAAAAAATTCATTATTTCTCAGTTTTCAGCCATTATAGTTTTAAAATAATACATGCCTCCATAATTAAAACTCACGTATTGTATTTGCCCATATGCCCTGGGTATTTCACCGTTAAAATTATGTCCCTATCACAATGTATGGCGACAATATTTTATTTGGAAATAAAGGTGTATTTTTTCCGTTTTGCGTCCATCACTGTTTAGAATCCCATAATTTATTAAATCATATTGATATACTCCTTTGACATGCATATTTAAAAAGTTCAGACCCTTAGGTAACTATTTATGTTTTTTTTTTTTTCTATTATTGTAATTTTTTTTTTTTATTTATTTAAACTTGTATGTGGGTATTTTTTGGTGTGGGAGGTAAACAGGGTTTTTTTTTAATATATTTATATGTTTACTTGTAAAACTTTTTATTTTAGGTGTAATTTGCTATTTGGCCACAAGATGGCCAGAATCAAAAAGTCCTGGGAGCGATCGATCTCGCTCCCAGGCAGAAGAAAGGAGACCAGAGCTCAGAAAAGCCGCAGCGTCTGAAGAGACGCTGTCGGCTTTTCTCCGGGGGGGGGGGGGTCCGATCAGCAAAAGGGATTTATAATCCCTTTCACTGATTGGTGGGCTAGCGGCCAGCAGCGGGGGCGCGCACGGGGGGCCCGCGGGAGCGCGCGGGACCCGCGGGAGTGCACGCAGCCCAACTGGACGAGAAATCTCGTCCAGTTGGGCTTAAGTGGTTATTTTACCTAGCTTGTTGTAATAAAGATTTGGATTATTTCATTGGAGATCCGATTCAGTGTTCATTTTTTATTTTTGATTATTTCTACTTTGCCCTGGATGGCTTTTTCTTTTTCTTGGAAGGTGAAGTGTATATATGAGTGATTGCCACAGGGCCCAATAGAGGTGCACATAGATGCAAAGATATGGTAGTGCTAATTTTTGGTGTGTATTAGATTTGAGGCCTCTGTCATTAACAATGTAAGAATGGTAGCAATGTAAATATTCCCCTTGAAAATCAATAGGTGAATTTTGATTGGCTGTTGTAAGCTCCACCCACCTACCTAAATATTAATCCCAGTCACCAACTGTGTCAAGTTTGAGAACCCTGACATTAACAGTGTAAGAATGGCTGCAGTTTATATTTTTCCGTGTAAAAAGTTAGTTGTTTTGGGCTCCGCCCACTGTTTCTAACCTTGACATACAGTCACTCAATGACTCTTTTTTTATGAGCTGTGGGGTCTTTGACATCAATAATTTGCAGTTTACCACTGAAATTAAACAAACCTGGATGTTTGTGACCCCGCCCCAATGGCCGACTGTACCAGATTTCAGGCCTATGCCATTAACAGCATAAGAATGGCAGCAATGTAAATATTACCTTTGAAAATCAATAAGTGAATTTTGATTGTCTGTTGTAAGCTCAACTAACTTTCCTGAATATTTATCCCAGTCATCCAGTGACCAACTGTGTGAAGTTTGAGAAGCCTGCCATTAACAGTGTAAGAATGGCTGCTGTTTGTATTTTCCCATGTATAAACGTTAGTTGTTAGCTCCACCCACTTTTTCTAACCTTGATATAAAGTCACTCAATGACCAAGTTTGTGAGCTTTGTGGTCCTTAGCATCAATAATTTAAATTTTCCCACTCAAGCAAATCTGATTGGCTTTTTGTGGCTCTGCTCCCTTTTCGGAATGTGAACCCCAGTCACCCAATGACCGACTGTACCAGGTTTGAGGCTTTTGCCATTAAGAGTATAAGAATTGTAGCAATGTAAATATTCCCCTTGAAAATGAAAAGGTGAAATTTGATTGGCTGTTCTAGGCTCCACCCACTTTTCTGATTATTAACCAGTTGAGGACCGTAGGCTTACATCCCCTTAGTTGTGACCAGGCTATTTTCTACAATTCAGGCCACTGCAGCTTTAGGGCTCACTGCAGGGCTTTACAACTCACTCAGCACACAAGTGATCCCCCTCCTCTTTCTGCCCACCAACAGAGCTTTCTGTTGGTGGGCTCTGATCGCTACTGCACTGTTTGTTTATTTTTTTATTTATTTTTTAACAAATTTGTCTATTTTTATTTAATTCCCAGAACTCCTCCCCCCGCCAGCCAATCACCGCGATCGGCTATCAAAGGCATCAGCCTATGACAGCTGATTGCGCCTGATCCTCTGTAGTGGACAGCCGAGTGGCACGGCTGTCCCCAGTACAGCGTTATCTTAGATTGCAGCGCTGTACATTGTAAATAGATGGCAGTTTCTCCGTCTAACGGTCTGATGCGGAGCTCCGTCATTGAAGCGGATGCGTGCACAATCTCCTGCAAAACTCCACCCAGGACTTCACACCAATTGGTGTTGGGTGGTCCTGGGGCTGCTGCTGCAGTCACGCCAATTGGCATGGAGTGGTTGGGAAATGGTTAATCCCAGTTACCCAGTGGCCAACTGTGTCAAGTTTGAGAACCCTGCTATTAACAGTGTAAGAATGGCAGCAGTTTATATTTTCCCATGTACAAAAATGTAGTTGTTGGCTCTGCCCACTTTTTCTGACTTTGACATGCAGTCACACAATGACCAAGTTTAGGAGTTTTGGAGTCCTTGGTGTCAATCATTTGTATATTCTCATAGAAAGTTAACAAATTAGATTGGCTGATTGCTGCTCCACCCCCTTTCCAGAATTTGAACCCCAGTCACCCAATGACCGACTGCACCAGGTTTGAGGAATTTGCTATTAACCATGTAAAAATGCAGCAATTTAAATATTCATCTTGAAAATCAACAGGTGCATTTTGATTGGCTATTGTAGGCTCCACCCACATCCCTGAATATTACTCCCAGTCACCCAGTGACTAACTGTGCAAAGTTTGGGAACCCTGCCATTAACAGTCTAGGAATGGCTGCAGTTTATATTTTCCCAGAGAAAATTTGTTTTTGGCTACACCCACTTTTTGTAACCTTGACACACAGTCACTCAATGACCAACTCTGTGAGCTTTCAAGTTGCTGGCATCAAAAATGTGTGAATTGAAGCAGTTTATCTAGTAAAGAAATCTGATTGACTGTTTTTGGGTCTGCCCCTTTAGTGAATTGAAACCCTAGTTACCCATTGACCATCTATAGAAAGTTTGAAGCCTCTGTCATTAACAGTGTAAGAATGACAGCAGTTTAAAGGGATACTGTAGGGGGGTCGGGGGGAAATGAGCTGAACTTACCCGGGGCTTCTAATGGTCCCCCGCAGACATCCTGGGTTGGCGCAGCCACTCAACGATGCTCCGGCCCCGCCTCCAGTTCACTTCTGGAATTTCTGACTTTAAAGTCAGAAAACTACTGCGCCTGCAGGCCCGTGTCCTCGCTCCCGCTGATGTCACCAGGAGTGTACTGCGCAGACACAGACCATACTGGGCCTGCACTATGCGCTCTTGATGACATCAGCGGGATCGAGGACACGGCAACACAGGTGCATTGGTTTTCAGACTTTAAAGTCTGAAATTCCAGAAGTGAACCAGAGGCGGGGCCGGAGCATCGGTGAGTGGCTGCGCCAACACAGGATGTCTGCGGGGGACCGTTAGAAGCCCTGGGTAAGTTCAACTCATTTTCCCATGACCCCCCTACAGTATCCCTTTAAGTATTTCCCTTGAAAATCAATAGGTGAATTTTGATTGGCTGTTGTAAGCTCCACCCACTTTCCTGAATATTAATCCCAGCAATTCAGTGGCCAAGTATGCCAAGTTTGAAAACCCTGTGATTAACAGTGTAAGAATGGCTGCAGTTTACATTTTCCCACTTAAAATGAATGACTGAAATTTGATTGGCTGTTTTATGCTCCGCCCACTTTTCCTGGATTTGTAAACTCGGTCACCAAGTGACCAACTGTGCCAAGTGTGGGGACTCTGGCTCAATTACTGTGAGAATGGCAGCCTTTTACTTTTTTTCTATTCACTTGAATGGGTGGAATCTGATTGGCTGTTTGTAGCTCCGCCCAGGTGTGCAGGGGGGACGCAAGACCCCCAGAACATACCATCCCAGGTAGTCAGGGATATGTATACCAAGTTTCGTTCAAATTGGTCAAGATGTTTTCGCGTGATCGCGGCACACACACACACACACACACACACACACACACACACACACACACACACACACACACACACACACACACACACACACACACACACACACACACACACACACACACACACACACACACACACACACACACACACACACACACACACACACACACACACACACACACACACACACACACACACGCATATAGTACTTACACACACACACATACATCCGATTTTATATATATAGATAGATTGTACTATATGGACAATGACCGCTTATCCCTGCAATGATAAATCACTGGGTATATACTATACTGGGAAGGAGCAGCCCAAAATGTAAAATATTATCTCTATCCCAAACAAGTAGGGCAGACAAAAAACATAAACTTCGCTCCCTACTTAAGATCAAGAAGTTGCTACCTTCCAGAAGTAGACTTCCAACAATTTTGCATTAAAAAAAGGCATGGACTTTATTGTGCACTTTAGAGACAACACGTTTCACGGTCATCAGGTCAGATGTTGTGCCTTTTAAAATCAAACAGTAATACTTAGAACAAATCTCATTCCCATTCTTAATCCATTATATAAATAAATAAATACAATTCAATAAAACAGACATAGATATACATGTGCATATGATAGACAGTATAAGATATAGCCAGGTCCCAGATTGGTAGTGTGTCTATGAATATATGAGGGCAGTGAGTGGCTGGTAATTTAGGAACCGGTTCAGTTGGAAAGATGGGTCAAAGAGTAAGGCCAGTGGCAGAACTAGAACTGCTTATATCTGCTAATATCGAAATTCTATTAACCTGGTAATTGTCTTTTGTAGAAACTTAAAGAACAACCATCAAATAAACTGTTCTTCTGTAAACCCCACATATCTATAGAGCTTTTAGCCAGCAACACTAGAAAGCTTTTCAGAGGTCTCTCAGCATAGCCTGTGTGAAAAAAATAGCTTTTATACTAGCTGTTAACGATGTTGTAACAATTTGAGTCAGCATCGGGGGAGGAGGAGGCAGAGCTGAACTGTAACCTGTTGCTGTATTAGGAGGACAAACACTACATGTTACGGATCCAACGATCCTTCATCAGGTGTTAAACAGCAATGACAGGTACATGCATGTATAAATACATCCCATATGCAAACACCCCACCCATTCAGGCTCCACCCTAGGAGCCATTAACTCTTAAGTCCCAGGTCTCAAAATAAAGTCCAAACGGTCGTATGGCACTCCTGTAAGGCTACCAAAAAACAAACATCAATGACTGACCGTGATCCAGGTACTTCCGAGAGAGGACTACCATAAGACCACCTGTGAACAAACACGTAATATTATAGCATGCTGCAATAAAAAGATACAAACAGGTCACGTTACATATTGCACAGTTGCCACAAAACAACATTGATTATAAAGACAGCATGTTTCATAAAAAACTTTTAAGTGGCAATCTCTCATTCATCCCTCTAGGGGTCACAACATCTAATGAGTAGATCCACTTTGCTTCTTTTTGCTTTAATTTCTTTTCCAGGTCACCACCCCTATTAGACAAGGTCACTGCTTCCAGAACGCACCAGCGTAATTGTGCGGCATTGTGCCCTCCATCGAAAAAATGTCTCGCCACTGAAGTGTCATAGCATTTGCGTTCTCCTTCTGCATATTTCGAAATGGCACGCTTGTGCTCCTGTATGCGGGTCCTTACTGATCTAGTGGTTTCACCCACATACATGAGCCCACACGGGCACTTCAGCCCGTATACCACCCATGTCGTGGAACAATAATGCCTACCTTTAATGGCGATACGCTCACCTGTATGCGGGTGACCAATTCTATCCCCTCTAATGATACCACTGCATACATTGCAGTTCAAGCAGGGGTATGTCCCAGCCCTCCCTGTGACAACATTGCTCTTGTTAGAAGATACATCTGTATGTCTCACTCTGTCATAAATAGTGGTGCCCCTTCTAATCGAGAAGATGGGTTCCTCCCGAAAAAGGGATCCAAGATCTTTGTCATTGCACAGCAACGGCCAAAACCTACATACAGTGTTCTGAATCAATTGTGTATTTTTACCCAAATTCATGACGAACGGGATCTTATTAGAGGCCCTACTTCCTGCCTGCTTATTAAGTAAGGTGGACCTATCGATAGCCAAAACCTCCTTATTGACTGCTTCAATTTTTTGTAAATTGTAGCCTTTCTGTGCAAACTTGTGTGTCAGCTCACTGCTCGCCCTCACAAAATCCTCTTTTCTAGTGCATATACGTCTCGCCCTAAGGAACTGCCCCTTGGGGATGGCGCTTACAACATGCCTGTGGTGATGGCTATCGGGGCGCAACAGATTGTTGCGATCCGTCGGTTTGCGGTATAACTTCGTCACAAACCTGCCGTCAACTACACTCAGCAATACATCAAGAAAACTAATGTTCTCTCTAGATGTTTCAAGGGAGAATTTAATAGTCGGATGGGTTCGATTGGCTTCACTAACCATTTCAAGCAGCAGTTCCTCTGGGCCTCTCCACAAGAGCAATATGTCATCGACAAACCGGGAATAATGATAGATATGTGGCATGTATTTGGGATTGTTCAGAAACATAGACCTCTCCAGAGATTCTACAAACACATTGGCTATCGATGGAGCAGCTGGAGAACCCATGCTAGCTCCTTGCCGCTGTAGGTAAAAATGATCATGGAATTTAAAATAATTCGACCTCAGTACCAACTCCAGAATGTCTAGCAGGAAATACACCATCCCATTCGGGAGGCTCGTTTCTAACAATCTGTCCTCAATCACTGCTATTGCCTCATCTTGAGGTATAGCAGTGAAAAGGCTCTGCACATCCAAACTGCAAAAGATTAAATCATCGGGAATATCTGTCATGGCTTCAAGCCTCAATAACAAATCAGTCGTGTCCTTCAAACAATGTGGGAATGAGGCCACTATGGGTTGCAGGTGCACATCTAAAAATCCTGCTAGGGGGTATAGAACAGACCCCTGCTGGATACAATGGGTCGTCCAGGAGGGTTGATCAATTGCTTGTGTATCTTCGGTAATAGGTACAATAAAGGCACCACGGGATGATCAACCCTCAATCCCCCTGCAGTTTTCTCATCGATAACACCGTCCTCTAAAGCACATGACAATAAAAAATCAGCTTTCTTTTTAACGTTCATGGTGGGGTCACTCTCACACTTGGCATAGTGGGATTCATTAGATACTTGGCGTAGGCCTTCCTGCATATAAGTCTGCATGTCCTGTACCACTGTGGCACCCCCCTTATCAGCTTTCAGGATTATAATGGCTGAATTCTCAGCAAGTCTTTTCAATGCTGCATTCTGTGCCACCGTTAGGTTAGGGTGTGCATATTTACTGTTGTCCCATTTCTTGTTAATCTCACTTTTAACTGATTTTTCAAATAAATCAATCGCTGGATACTGTTCATCAGGTATCCAATCAGACTTCCGCATATACCTAGTCAATCTGTTGTCAATAGTACTGTCATTGGCAGCATCTTTGAAAAAGGCTTTCAGTCTCAATCTCCTAGTAAATCTAAACAAATCGACAATCCAATCAAAGGCAGAGTCCACTTGGGAAGGAACAAATCCCAGACCCAGCTCAAGGACTGATGTTTCCACCGAATCTAGTACATATGAGGAAATATTGATAACATTGCTCACCTCATTTAAGGTCTCTTTCGGAGATAGTAATGCTCCCTTGCTTGATGCGGAATCCGTTTGTTGGGACCAGCCTTTCCTCCCCGTTTGTCTGCCTCTTCTAACGCGCCCCCTGTGGTGGGGACGCGGGCCTTTTGAAAATCCTGTTGGACGTCGGAGTCATCTGTCATGGAGCCAGCCGTATCCCAGTCATACTGCTGGCGTCTCCGCATCCCTCTGCCGCCTCTCGGATTAGCTCTACTCCGAGTGCCTCTCCGCCGGTCGCCACGCCTCCCTCTAGACCCCGGAAGTGCGCCTGTGCGACCTCTCCCATAGGTCTGTACTGGAAACCAGGGATCTTCACGAGGGTTCCCTTCAACGTCCTCAGCCCCCCTTGTGTCTGGGGTTGGATCTACTCTGCGCACTCTCCGGCGTTCCTCCTTCCAGGAGTATACATGGCCACGGCTGTAATCATCTGCATCACGTTGCAGCTTCAGCTGTTTCCTGGCGGCAATGGTGCGTTTCTCAGCATTAATGCTCTCCTCGATCTCCTCAATCATATCACCGTATTCATCTGAATCAATGTTGTTTTTCATTTTCTCCTCCATGTCATGGATATCACTCCGGATTTTGGTTAAATGGACCTGTAGCCTTTCAATGGTGAGTACCATCACATCAATGCTGCATTTATTTAAAATTTCAAAAAATCTTTGTATAAACAACTGATCATGGTTAAGTAGAGTAGACCGTAGCCCCACTCTGTAACCTCTCGGGATTCGTCTATTTTTCACATATTCCACAAGAAAAATCTGATGCATGGAAAATTGTAGTTCCTTGCGCTTAAGATGATATAAGGTGTCCTTCATGCTGTCGCTGCTGTCCGTTACATCAGATGCAATATCTTCCAACGTGACCAAACTTAAGATGCGTTGTATCTCCTCCTCACCATAAGCAAAGGTGAGGGCTTGTGCAGCAGGTGGTACTGTGGCGGTGCTGGTACCCTCGCCGCTGTCTTTGTCCACACCGTTATCCATACTTGAGCAATCAACCACACATCAGTGAAAAATACGTAGAGATGGATGAACGGTGATCCAGGTGATCCAGGTGAATCAACCTGTACACTTGCCGGTGCCTTGTTTCGGCTGGATTGCTCCTACAGCCACACTGCTATACACACAAAGAAGGAGAGACGGCACACTACTGGCTGCAAACTGTTGCTGTATTAGGAGGACAAACACTACATGTTACGGATCCAACGATCCTTCATCAGGTGTTAAACAGCAATGACAGGTACATGCATGTATAAATACATCCCATATGCAAACACCCCACCCATTCAGGCTCCACCCTAGGAGCCATTAACTCTTAAGTCCCAGGTCTCAAAATAAAGTCCAAACGGTCGTATGGCACTCCTGTAAGGCTACCAAAAAACAAACATCAATGACTGACCGTGATCCAGGTACTTCCGAGAGAGGACTACCATAAGACCACCTGTGAACAAACACGTAATATTATAGCATGCTGCAATAAAAAGATACAAACAGGTCACGTTACATATTGCACAGTTGCCACAAAACAACATTGATTATAAAGACAGCATGTTTCATAAAAAACTTTTAAGTGGCAATCTCTCATTCATCCCTCTAGGGGTCACAACATCTAATGAGTAGATCCACTTTGCTTCTTTTTGCTTTAATTTATTTTCCAGGTCACCACCCCTATTAGACAAGGTCACTGCTTCCAGAACGCACCAGCGTAATTGTGCGGCATTGTGCCCTCCATCGAAAAAATGTCTCGCCACTGAAGTGTCATAGCATTTGCGTTCTCCTTCTGCATATTTCGAAATGGCACGCTTGTTCTCCTGTATGCGGGTCCTCACTGATCTAGTGGTTTCACCCACATACATGAGCCCACACGGGCACTTCAGCCCGTATACCACCCATGTCGTGGAACAATAATGCCTACCTTTAATGGCGATACGCTCACCTGTATGCGGGTGACCAATTCTATCCCCTCTAATGATACCACTGCATACATTGCAGTTCAAGCAGGGGTATGTCCCAGCCCTCCCTGTGACAACATTGCTCTTGTTAGAAGATACATCTGTATGTCTCACTCTGTCATAAATAGTGGTGCCCCTTCTAATCGAGAAGATGGGTTCCTCCCGAAAAAGGGATCCAAGATCTTTGTCATTGCACAGCAACGGCCAAAACCTACGTACAGTGTTCTGAATCAATTGTGTATTTTTACCCAAATTCATGACGAACGGGATCTTATTAGAGGCCCTACTTCCTGCCTGCTTATTAAGTAAGGTGGACCTATCGATAGCCAAAACCTCCTTATTGACTGCTTCAATTTTTTGTAAATTGTAGCCTTTCTGTGCAAACTTGTGTGTCAGCTCACTGCTCGCCCTCACAAAATCCTCTTTTCTAGTGCATATACGTCTCGCCCTAAGGAACTGCCCCTTGGGGATGGCGCTTACAACATGCCTGTGGTGATGGCTATCGGGGCGCAACAGATTGTTGCGATCCGTCGGTTTGCGGTATAACTTCGTCACAAACCTGCCGTCAACTACACTCAGCAATACATTAAGAAAACTAATGTTCTCTCTAGATGTTTCAAGGGAGAATTTAATAGTCGGATGGGTTCGATTGGCTTCACTAACCATTTCAAGCAGCAGTTCCTCTGGGCCTCTCCACAAGAGCAATATGTCATCGACAAACCGGGCATAATGATAGATATGTGGCATGTATTTGGGATTGTTCAGAAACATAGACCTCTCCAGAGATTCTACAAACACATTGGCTATCGATGGAGCAGCTGGAGAACCCATGCTAGCTCCTTGCCGCTGTAGGTAAAAATGATCATGGAATTTAAAATAATTCGACCTCAGTACCAACTCCAGAATGTCTAGCAGGAAATACACCATCCCATTCGGGAGGCTCGTTTCTAACAATCTGGCTGTAGGAGCAATCCAGCCGAGACAAGGCACCGGCAAGTGTACAGGTTGATTCACCTGGATCACCTGGATCACCGTTCATCCATCTCTACGTATTTTTCACTGAACTGTAACCTGGCTGTAAACTGTTTACACTGCATGGCAAAGAGAGAGAGAGACACAGGATCAAGCACACAGACAGAGCTGCAGCTGATAAGTATTACACACATTTGAAGCTCTATTTCTGCATTCTATCATTCTGAACACATTTTACTTACAGTATTAAAGCCAGTGAAAATTGTTTCTGTATGTTGGATGTGCTGGACACAGTCCTCTATAGTAATGCCCACAGTGGAAACTATTCTCTGTAAATGTCATAATTTCTTCTCATAGGAAATGAAAGGATCAAAAAAAGCCTTTGTATTGCTATTTGATAGTAATTACTGGAAATATGTGTGGCATTTAGAATTTTAGTTGACTTTGATAGTTGTCCTTTAAGTATAAGTCATATGGACAGTATAGCTTTAATGGCAACTAAGATTTAATTGTAAGCGATAAGGGTAATGACAGCAATAGGTATAGTATCAGCATAGGATAGTAATCTAAATGGTTGTCTGGGCATAGCATTAATGGCAAGGGATGGCACCTGGTGTAGTAAGGCAGGTGCTGTCTATGATTGGGGTGGAGAATCATACCTATAGCAAGAAAAAAGTTCATTCTGGGCGCCTGTATGTGTGCCGCCTGGGAGCAATGCTCCAAGATTCTCCACCCCCATTCTAGACATTACCTTCCTCACTATACCAGGTACCATCCCTTGCCATTAATGACCCAGACCACTATTTAGTTTACTATCCTATGCTGATATTACAGTATATACCTATTGCTGCCCATTACCCTTATCGCTTACAATTAAACCTCAGTTGTCATTAAAGCCATACTGTCTATATGACTTATACTTAAGTTTCTACAAAAGACAATTACCAGGTAAATAGAATTTGTATATTAGCAGTTCTAGTTCTGCCACTGGCCTATTCATTCACCAGTTGAGTAACAATATGTAAATTTGTAATTGTTCGTCAAGTTGTTTTGTATAATAGTTGTTTGCACGCCAAGACGTATCTTTCCAACTTTTTTAATAATAGTTGTTTGTAAAGTTGTTTATAGTAAAATACTTTTGTTAAGCGTATGTATGTGGCTTAACTGTACTAGTTCTTAATTACTTACCAGCCACTCACTGCCCCCATATATTTATCTATGTCTGTTTTTATTGAATTGTATTTATTTGTTTATTAATGTGATGGATTGAACATCGGAAAGAGATTTGTTCTAAGTATTACTGTTTGATTTTAAAAGGCACAAAAACTGAGCTGATGATGCAGTATTGACAGTGAAACGCTTTGTCTCTAAAGTGCACGATAAAGTCCATTTCTTTTTTTAGTATATCATTGTTGGATGTCTACTTTTTGAAGGTAGGACTTTCTTGTTCTTAAGTAGAGATCTAAGTTTGTGTTTTTTGTCTCACCTACTCTGTTCGAGACACAGATAAAGAAACAATCTCAATTTTGTTTTTACATTTTGGGCGCCTCCAACCCAGTATTGTCCTTTCTTTGAACCCCTGGCTAAGAAACATATCCTTGGATTCCCCATTTTGGAGCTGCGACCACCACCACATCCACACAAGCCGAGTGGAGATAGTACTTCCCCATATCTGCTTTGGAGTGGTTGCCCCTTAGCAAGTTAGCCTTTAAGTATATTTATATTGCTTACTATTTCCACTCTCACAACTTGACAACACTGCACCAGATTGGGCTTCTGGAGTTCCTCTGTTTTTTTTTTTTTCCTCTCTAAGCAATGAATCTTCACTGGGTATAGCGGCAGTGGACGGATTTTGAATATTACCTAAAAAAAACATTGTTTGTGGAGCGAATGGGAGAACAGGCTTGCTGTGTGGTGGCTGCCTGCATGGTTGGCACAACAAACCAAGGTACTGTACAGTGGAGTTGTGCTGCTTGTTATAAACTGTTCTAATCACCTTTTTCCGGCACCAGTAACTCATCAGCAAGAGTTGCACACACGACTCATCACAGCCAGCAGGAGATAGACTTTCTCAGGCTTCTTCAATATTCACATTATTTATTCAGGAAACAGAAATACAGATAGATACAGTTCATCATATCCTAGCCACGCCAATCTTCATGTTGCGTTACAAGCTTCTTGATTAAACTTCCTGCTGAAGTCAATCAGGTACCTTCTTTCTAAACTACGTTACACTAGACTACCTAAGTACAGCATACATTATATCAGATTACATATAGAATGAAAATACTTAGAGGTTCCAGTCAGCATTAAAGTAGGAAGCATAGCAGGACTCAGAGAGAGAGAAATACTTACAAGAATTTGGTATTTAGAAAACATAGCCTATGTTTACTGTTCCTGTGGTGTACGTGTTGAGGTCAGAGTAGGCCGGTGGCCTTCTTTTAGGAACATGTTCTCCGATGTTCTCAGTATCTGCTTGTTTATTCAAGCAGACACTGAGATCCCTCTGTCTGCATCACAAAACCTCTATTTATCTTAAAGGCATACACTGTGGACAAGCCTTTTACATAAACCTCAGGCCAAGTAACTGAGGCCTACTTAAATTATAACAATCCCCCCTAAAATGGCTTGATCCGCAGATCCCAGCTTCTGAACCCCACAGTACCTGGTTTCGTTTCTTTGTTTCACTTTTCGATGTTCGTGCTCACACAACTTCTCTGCTCTAGGTGGTTATCCCTGGGAAACCAGGCTCTCTGGGGATGCCCTACTTTTAAGTCCCTCTATACCACATGCTCAGCATTTGCGTCACTTGCGTATCACTCACAAAATTGCATGACCACAGAAAAGTGAAACTCGTTTGTCTGTTACACAACGGAGCAGTGCCGGGTGCCTTCTAAAAGAACGCCTTTATACAATCAGCTCCATCACCGGTACTGCTACACCTATACCCGTAACCCTGTATATCCCTTAATTTGGAAATATTGGTTCATGAGATTGTTTATGAGGCACCAATCTCTTGACCAGGTTAATTTATTTTGCGTAATTTGACACACAACCTCACCTGGATAATGATGCCTAAAGTTGTCATCCCCATCCAGACGACCAGTGGGTGTAGGAAGAACTTTTGAACTGCAGAGGCCCAGTCCAAGTGTCCCTGGAACATCACCGGAAACCTTTTCCACCAGGTCAGACTGGAACTCACCTGCTTATTTGTGTGTTCTACCTCGTTAAGATCACCTGGATCATGGTGAAATTTTACCCCTAACTTAGTGTACTGTTTGTTTAACCGTTGTAACAAAGTGTGGTCGACTTGGCTCAAACCCTGTTCCCCTTTGTCCCATGTCGTGTTCTCTTTCAGGAGGGGAACTTCCCTTAAAACTTTGAACTTTAGAGTTCTCTTAGCCATTTGAGAAATAACGTCATCAAACCTGGATGACTGGATCCATATGGGATTTCCGCTCACCCAATATGTTCCCCTTGACAGATCCCCCTTATCGGAACAATTATGAAAATGTACCTTGAATGTGTCCTTAGACATGATGCTAAAAAAACAAAC
Organism: Hyperolius riggenbachi; assembly: GCF_040937935.1. NCBI lineage: Eukaryota > Metazoa > Chordata > Amphibia > Anura > Hyperoliidae > Hyperolius > Hyperolius riggenbachi. The sequence continues at coordinate 365,118,874 of NC_090651.1, forward strand.
CTTTCCGTCAGCCACCGGAACTATCGGTTTGGCTTTAGGGTGGATCTTTTGAATGGTAGCCTCGCATTCTGTGTTATTGAGCCCGCAGGCTTCCTAACTAAATTTGACTTGCCCCGGCAAACACAGGTACCTCTGGGAGAATTGCCCGCATGAGGACAACTCTACTCGTTTCACCTCCCCGTCTAGCACCAAAAAAGGTTGCCCTCTCAGGTCATGGTGTAAGACATGTGTTGAGGTGGGAACTAAGGAAGTGGCGGTGCCTAAAGGAATGTTGCACTGTTTCCATTTGTTCAGCCAAACATCTTGAAGCTTCCATGCAAAAGATCCTTCTCCAGAAAAAACAATATACCTCCCCTTGTCCAATCTCAGTTGTACAGGATCTTTAAGCATCTCCCTGACAAAATATGTCCCCAACTGTCCTGATTGGACCTCTTCCCCCCTTATGTCCTGAGGCACAATATGTACCTGAGGTCAGGAAGACTGTACTCTCTGCAATCTTTCAATTAAGAGTACCTCTTCACTTACCCAACTAGCATGAGGATAAGCTGCTGCATATGGACTGTGTAATATCGTCACCTGTTGTGACCCGTGTAATGTGAATGGGGTTCCCTGTGTTGGCTTTCCCTTCCCCCGGGATCGCTCTCCCCACCCTCTTTGTCACCTGGAAATGTGGCTTGATCTCGATTTTTACATCTTGTTTCGAGAACCACCACCCCTCGGCTTTCCAGCCTTTACGTGTGTATAGTTGTTTCAGAGGCACTCTCTGTTGATAGTTCCAGAGTGTGATGTTGTCCCCTGCGTCTCTCTGGTAGGAGAATTGAGAATTCTTTTAAGCAAACATTACTATATGACCTTGCTAGGCCTGTTTAACCCTAATCTGATCCTGAGTTTCTTGACCAATAAACAGCTTTCTTGGGTGAAAAGGCCTAATAATCAGGGAGGAGCAGAAACAACGCCAGTGCAAATTTACGCATCGTAGTTTGCATCTACGCATTGTAGTTCGTAGGTAAAGTTTCAAAACTACGCTTACGAATTTACACGTAGCGAAGTACAACTACGCGTAGCTCACGCCCACTATGCGTAGTTAACATGTGTATTGCGTAGTGAACAACGAATGTGTTACTCGCGTCTAATTTTCCACATGCGATTGTATGCTTACAAACTTACGCATTGGAAAAGGGAATGTACGCATAGAAGAGTTCCCGGTATAAGCACTACGCATAATTGCGTATTTTAACATGTAGTTTACGAAATGCATACGAAGCAAATATTTTATTTCGAAGCTGTAGTTTGGCGAAAATTGTGTAAAACTATGCGTAGTTCCAGCGTAGCGAAGTTGGCTGACTACAACCATCCCTGCTAATAATTTAATTATTGATGATGTGAAAATTGTGTGTGTGTGTGTGTGGGGGGGGGGGGGGGGGGGTTACCCATAAACAGGTCTAAAGGATTAGATGAATAATTTACATACCGTATTATTATCAACATTTTGCCTTCATATAATATTTAAATTCAGAACAATTAAAAACAATCCTCAAGACAACAAGTCCACATGAAATGAAATCATAAGCCAATATATCCAATAAACTTGTGTGTGTGTGTGTGTGTGTGTGTGTGTGTGTGTGTGTGTGTGTGTGTGTGTGTGTGTGTGTGTGCGCACACATGGCTGTCATTAGTATTTAAAGGGAACCTTAACTGCCGTGGAAAAATAAATTCACTTACCTGGGGGCTTTCCCAAGCCTCCTGCAGCCGTCCTGTGCCCGCGCCGGTCCTTCGGTGCCCTCCGGTCTCCCTCCGCCGCTAAGTTTCGTTTTCGGACGACTGCCAGTCGTCCTCGGGCCTCTTCCGCATTCCTCGTCGTAAACTGCAGTAAAGCGCGTCCGCATGACGCCAAACGCGTCATGCGCATGATGCCAAACGCGTCATGCGGACGCGCTTTACTGCAGTTTACGAAAACGAAACTTAGCGGCGGAGGGAGACCGGAGGGCACCGAAGGACCGGCGCGGGCACAGGACGGCTGCAGGAGGCTTGGGAAAGCCCCCAGGTAAGTGAATTTATTTTTCCACGGCAGTTAAGGTTCCCTTTAAGTAATCAACTTGTTTCTCTTACTTCCAGATAAATGGAGTTGCCACGTCACTGCCATTCAACTACCAAACTAATAAGGTCAATGCATACAATGGGGCAGGAACTGGATGTATAAAGACAGATATTGGAGTTACTGTGACCTTTGATTGGAATGAAAACGTATATGTGACAGTCCCAGTCACTTACTTCAAAAATCTCACTGGCTTATGTGGCAACTACAACAGCAATAGCAATGATGACTTCACTATGAAAGATGGAATGCTTACCTCAGATCCCACCCAGTTTGGCAATAGCTGGAAAGTCGGAGATGTTCCCGGCTGCTCCTCGCAGTGCACCGGCAATTGCCCCACATGTACAGATGCCCAGCAGCAAGCTTACATTGGGGATAATTATTGTGGTCTTATCAACAACCGCACTGGTCCGTTTGCTAACTGTATCTCTGTCGTTGACCCTATACCATTCTTCAGGGATTGTACGTTTGATACTTGCCTATATCATGGACTCCCCTCCTCCTACTGTGGTGCCATCTCACGCTACGTGGCTGCCTGTCAGGCTGCTGGAATTACCATTCAAACCTGGAGGACTGACAAATTCTGTGGTAAGATGAATTTTGTATCTAAGTACATCACGGCAGAATTTCTAGAAGTAATAATTTAACAATGAGGTAAAAATGCCCAAAACGGCAAAAGTAAAATTAGAGTTAAACAAGTGTGAAAAGTGCCAAGAACAAGGATCCTGGTTGGTTACACAGAGAAAGTGCACCACATTTGCAGTCTTTTTCCATTTTTGCTCCAGTATTATTGGCCTTAATACATTTTTGTTTTATTTTGTTTTGTTTTGTTTTTTGTACAAATTTCAGTATTAACATATGTCTGTATCCAACCTGATACTCAATTCTCAAAATATAACCATAAGCACAAAAAGGCAGCTTTAGTCTATTTTTGATCACATGCTTGAATACTATGTCATTTTAATGACACTCCAATAAAAAGCTGAATTTTATTTTTTGTGGTGCCAGCCTTTTTGTGTTTTGGATTAAAGAGATCCTATTGGTACTGGGAGCTAAGGCTAAGGCACACTGAAACTCCTCTTTTGGATGTGTGCTCCTCAACTCTACTTCTTGACGAAATATAACCACGTAATTCTTGTTTTTTGTTGTTGTTTTTTTACGCTCATACCAACTAAATTTGTATTGTATCAGTAACTATATTTTCTTACTTTACTCATGCTCCAAACATGCCTTTTTCATTTATTGTTATCCTATTGTACACCTTTTCTGCCTACACCGGCAGTGTTGTATGTATATCTGGTTTGCTAATAAACTTTTTCTTGGGTTAAAAAAAAACAATTTCAGGATTGAACATGGTAACTATTATGGGCAAGAATCATATCTACTGTAATTGTAATGAAAAACCTACATGCCAATGGGGTATATTCCCTAAAATGCCGTAAAGTGTACCTCATAAGCAGCAGGCATACTGCACATAATATTTAGATGCATGAAACTAAGTAACTAATTGTCATCCAATACTAATGTGTGGTCAGGGTCACAGGTGAAATATCATGGGGGCAACCTGGTAAGACTGGTATATTGCCTCAAGGCTCCAAACTAGCTGCAGGGTACCCCCCCCCCAACTTAACTGTGATCTCCGGTGCCCCCAAAAGTGCTCAGCATCTCACTTGTGTCAGCGGGGCCGGATCAGGGACATTGCAAAGAAGCAACAAAGGGGACAAGAAGGACACAGATGGACCTAAAGACTACAGGGGGGCTGGAAGAAGCCCCAGGTAAGTAAAAAAAAAACTTTTACCTTCATTTCAGGGCTACTTTAATTCTTACGTCTGGATGACTTTCAAAATGCGTTACTGATTCATTCTTTTAGAGTTTTTGTTTTGTTTTGCACTTTGGTTGAAAACATCAGAATCAAATTCAGAATCAGAATCAAGTTTATTTCGCCAAGCATGACTGGGTCATGCCTGGAATTGGGTTCGGCACAAAAACAGAGAACTCAGCTACACAAAGGCAACAGCAATGACATTAAAAACAACCATGACAATTTATAAAAGAAGAAAGAAACAGAAGATAGATGTACGCTAAAGAGGTGTAGCTTAACAGAAGTAAGGCCCTAATAAAGACAAGGGTGGCAGGAAAATAAAAAAACAATAAAAACACAGCCAGTGGATGACTTGTCACCCATATCCTTGGACCATATGATCTGGCTACCGGATTGATTGAGGGAGGGAGCCAGTGAATGGAGTTCAAGAATTTAACGGCAGCAGGGAAGAAGGAGTTCATATGTCTGGCTGACTTGGTGGAAATGGACTGTAGCCTTCTTCTGGATGGGAGCACATTAAAGTAACGGTGGACAGGGTGTGAGCGGTCATTTGCGATCTTTTGAGCTCTGGAACGCAGTCTGGAGTTGTAGAGGAGGTCAAGCGAAGGGAGTGATTTCCCAATGATTCTCTCCGCTGACTTGATGACCCTCTGAAGCTTGTATTTGTCCCTGTTTGAGGATCCAGCATACCACACCAGGATAGAGGTGCAGATGATGGATTCTATAGTCGCAGAGTAGAAGTTTGACATAAGCTCCTGTGCCATCCCGAACTTCCTCAGTTGGCGAAGAAAGAAGAGTCTCTGTTGGGCCTTCCTCTGTGTGGTGCTCGTGTGAGTCTTCCAGCTCAGGTCCCTGGAGATCTGGGTTCCGAGGAGTCGGACACTAGATACCTTTTCCACCTCGGTGCCTTCAATGAAAATTGGAGGTGGAGTGGGGGCCTGCTTCCTGAAGTCAATAACCATCTCAACGGTTTTGGCTGTGTTGAGGACCAGCCTGTTTTCCCTGCACCAACGGCAAATTCTGTAGACTTGTTGACGATATTCTTGCTCATCATTTTTGGTCACAAGACCTATGATGGTGGTGTCGTCAGCGAATTTGACGACCTTGACCGAGTCTGCTGTGGATCTGCAGTTGTTGGTGTAGAGGGAAAACAGGATTGGCGACAGGACGCAGCCCTGTGGGGCACCTGTGTTAGTAGACCTTGCTTGGGAGGAGATATTGCCCAGCTTGACGACTCATGATCTGTTGGTCAGGAAGTCCGTGATCCAATGGCGTAGGGCCGAGTGGATGTCAAGTGCCTCCAGGTTGTTCTGGAGGATGCGAGGGCAGATTGTATTAAATGCCGAGCTGAAGTCGAGTAGGAGGATTCTGGCGTATGAGTCAGGTTTATCCAGGTGGTCACTGATGAGCTCTAGGCAGATGTTGATGGCGTCGTCAGTGGACCTATTTTATTCTTAAGGTGAAGCGCTCTCCACCACACACACAATCGCTCCACAAAATGCAACCAATATAGATGCTTCTATCATGGGGGGCATCAACCTTATCACATTAACAATTCACACAGCTTTTGGCACATGCCACAATTTTTTCATATGAGTCCACCTGTAAGAAATTCACTAGACCTGATATTCCCAGTTTATGAACCCTGCACAAAAAACCTGCTTGTATCGGTTCCCCTGTAAGAAAAATTCATACATATGTTTTTTAGGAGCAGTCTTGCTTGGAACCTAGCAGGAGTTGATAACAATCATAGATCCCAACCAGTCCACTGCTACAGCCATACAGGGTCTTCTCAAAAGCTTGACAAAATACCCTTACCAGCAAACGTGGCTGATTTATTCACAGATCAGCAAACAGGCATATTCAGATGCTGCCTCTTCGTAATCCGCAACCTTCTTCCTAGGTGTGGCTCAGAGACATAAAAGCAACATAGCGTGATCCTGTTAACACTGATCACCCCTAAACACCAACAGTGCTCCACACGTATAATCCAGGAATATCCACACCTCTGTGTAAAGTGACATAAATAGATAAAATCCTCGCTCACCAGATGTACTGGCTGATCCTGTTATTGACCAGCAATGCTCACTTCCTTATATCCAGAGATGTTCATGATGTAGTTGAACCTTAGACTCAAAGGACATGACTAACATAGCGTAACACCGTTTTAATAGATTTAAAAACAATACAGTAGTGCACTCACATTTGGTCAAAATCAATGCGCATATATAAAAACATGGACGTCCTCACCGCCGCTTTTAGCGTCTCCACTCTCCGTGCCTGAGGCACGACCAAATGTGAGTGCACTACTGTATTGTTTTTAAATCTATTAAAACGGCGTTACGCTATGTTAGTCATGTCCTTTGAGTCTAAGGTTCAACTACATCATGAACATCTCTGGATATAAGGAAGTGAGCATTGCTGGTCAATAACAGGATCAGCCAGTACATCTGGTGAGCAAGGATTTTATCTATTTATGTCACTTTACACAGAGGTGTGGATATTCCTGGGTTATACGTGTGGAGCACTGTTGGTGTTTAGGGGTGATCAGTGTTAACAGGATCACGCTATGTTGCTTTTATGTCTCTGAGCCACACCTAGGAAGAAGGTTGCGGATTACGAAGAGGCAGCATCTGAATATGCCTGTTTGCTGATCTGTGAATAAATCAGCCACGTTTGCTGGTAAGGGTATTTTGTCAAGCTTTTGAGAAGACCCTGTATGGCTGTAGCAGTGGAATGGTTGGGATCTATGATTGTTATCAACTCCTGCTAGGTTCCAAGCAAGACTGCTCCTAAAAAACATATGTATGAATTTTTCTTACAGGGGAACCGATACAAGCAGGTTTTTTGTGCAGGGTTCATAAACTGGGAATATCAGGTCTAGTGAATTTCTTACAGGTGGACTCATATGAAAAAATTGTGGCATGTGCCAAAAGCTGTGTGAATTGTTAATGTGATAAGGTTGATGCCCCCCATGATAGAAGCATCTATATTGGTTGCATTTTGTGGAGCGATTGTGTGTGTGGTGGAGAGCGCTTCACCTTAAGAATAAAATACTTCAGTAGGGAGGCAATACCCCCCATGGTGCAGCGATCCCCCACAACACTACATATTCTTGCAATTTTCCTAAATTATACAGGGTGAGGTATATCTGAGGAGCGCTAAGGCCACTTTTAATAATTTCTCCGTCAGTGGACCTGTTTGCTCTGTACACGAACTGAAACGGGTCTAGTCGGGGGAGCGTGGAGTTCTTGAGTTCGGACAGGACTACTTTTCTAAGGTCTTCATGATGACCGAGGTGAGGGCCACAGGCCTGTAGTTATTTAGATCGGACATGCCCTGCTTTTTGGGGACAGGGATGATTGTAGACCTCTTGAAGCATTTTGGGACTCTGCCCTCCTGTAGGGACTTTGCATAGATGGAGGAGAGGACCGGGGCTAGCTGCTGCGAGCAGGATTTCAGACATGTTGGTGACACTCCATCCGGGCCGGCGGCTTTTCTGGGGTTGAGTGAGTCCAGAAGGTGCCTGACCTCGGCCTCGCTTGCCTTCGGGAGAGGTGGGTCGATTCTGACTCAGCATCTGCAGGGAGGGGGGGGGGGGAGGCGCAGGGTATTTGGGGCCCTGCTGATTCTGGCTGGTTCTCGAACCTGCAGTAGAAGGCACTGAGCTCTTCGGCTAGCTTGATGCTGGGTGTGGCGTGCTGAGGGGGGGGCTTATAATTGGTGGCAGACTTGAGCCCCTTCCAAACAGCTCGTGGATCGTTTGAGCTAAGATTGTTCCTCAGCTTCTCAGAGTATTCTTTCTTGGCTGCCCTGAGTTCCCTGTTGAGGTTGTTCCTCGCAGCTCTATACTCGTCCAGGTTGCCTGACTTGTGCGCTGTTTCTTTGCGTCTACGCAGTTGCCGCAGTTTGTTGGAGAACCACGGCTTATTGTTCGGGTAAACCTTGAAAGTCTTGGTTGAAATGCAGGAGTCCTCGCAGAATGCGATATATGAGGCGACGTTATCGGCCCACTCATCCAGGTCTGGTACTTCCAGAGCCCTCCAGTCGGAGCTTTGCCTCGCTTGACCACGCTTTAGTTGATCTCAGGACTGGTTTCGCTGTCTCCAGTTTCCGTTTGTAGGTTGGAATCAGGAGGATGAGGCTGTGGTCCGAGAAGCCAAGGACTGCGAGCGGAACTGCTTTGTATGCGTTTTTCAAGACCAGGTAGCAGTGGTCCAGAGTGTTCAGATTCCAAGTAGGGCAGTCCACATGCTGATGATAGCAAGGGAGCTCTTGGCGGAGGTTGGCCTTGTTGAAATCCCCCATGACAATGAACAGCGCGTCTGGGAGGGACGCCTCCCACTGTGAGATGGTATCGCTGACGACGCTCAGGGCTTGTTTGATGTCAGCGTCAGGTGGTATATATGCACCTGCAAGGACGAGGGAGGAGAACTCCCTAGGTGAGTATGAGGGTCTACAGTTGATTAACAGAAGCTCGAGATCTGGCGAGCACAGAACTGGAGGGACACCATAGTGAGCTGATGTAAAAGCAGATGCCACCACCCTTCTTTTTCCCAGAGAGGGCGGTGTCGCGGTCAGCCCGGATAAGATTGAAGCCTGGAAGTTGGAGGGCATTATCCGGGATGCTGTCGTGCAGCCACGTTTCCGTGAAGCAGAGGATTGGTGTGCGACTGCTCAGGCCTCTCTTGTCGCTGAGAATACTGAGTTCGTCTAGCTTGTTTGGAAGGGAGCGGACATTTGCAAGGAGGACTGAGGGGATTGATGTCCTCAGGCCTTTCCTTTGAAGTCTGACTCGAGCTCCTGCACAACATCCTCTCCTGCGCTGTCTTACCCCAGGGCTGTGGGTAGTGTTGAGCCGAAATTTTCGAAATTTCGCGTTACTATAATTACGCATGCGAAATTTGCTATTACGATGCGAAATTATGGTAGCGTAATTGCCATTAAAATTGTAATTGAAAATACCGTAAGCGTAATTTTCAACGCGTAATTTCGCGTTTCGTTCATAACGTAATTTTGCATTAAACCATAACGTAATTTCGCATTAAACCATAATGTAATTTCGCATTTCTGCTTAATTTCGCGAATTTGGTAATCACTTGTTAGCAGGGTTGCTCGCGAATTTTCGCCAAAGGCATTTTCGTCTGCATGGCGAATTTTGATGCGAAAAATCACTACATGGCGAATTTTATATGCGAAATAGCATTCCGTAACGCGAAAACGGCGCAAAAATTAACGCTTACAGTAATATGAACTATTGCAAAATTACGTTATGTAACTACGTTTACAAACGGTTGCATGCAAGGCAAACGTATTTTCGCGATACCCACTGTAATGCGAAAATTACGCTTACGCGTAATTTCGCGAAATCCTTCTTCATTACGATTATGTACTTACGGCCATAATCGTAATTACACGAAATTTCGCAAAATCGTAATTAAGTCATTACGCTCATCTCTAGCTGTGGGTAGAACCTGCGATCATAAGAGCGTGGCTCCACACTGAGTTGTACAGGTGCCAGTCCTTTGGGTGTAGGGCAGAGTGTGCTTCCCAGGCGGTGAGCAGAGACTTGCTGAATGTGATGACAGGGGTGTTAGGTGGTGTGGAACGTGCAGGAGCTGGGGGTAATTGTGTAGGAGTACCCATTTCGTCTGCGGAGGAGGTGGCTCTGAAATGCAAAACAATCCATCATCTGTGCAATGCATCACAGTCCGTCACCTGAGCTATGTAACACAGTCCATCATATGAGCGAAGCAACACCGACCCGTGTCTGCGCTCTGCAACACAGACCATCACCTGGGCAAACAGACTATCATATAAGCAGTGCAACACAGTCCATCACAATGAGCAATGCAACACACCATCACAATGAGCAATGCAACACGGTCCATAACATGAGCAGCGCGGCACAGTTCATCACTTGAGCAATGCAACACAGTCCATATGCTGGGACAGTTCATCACTTGAGCAATGCAACACAGTCCATATGTGCAATACCACTCAGTCCATCACAAAAGCAATGCAACACCGTCCCTCATATGAGCACAATCCAACAAAGATCATCTCATGAGCGGTGCCATGAGGCTCACAGCAACACAGCACAAGCTGTGGGCACCCCTCAAGTTTGGAGCCGGGCCCCCCCCCCCCTCAAGTTTGGAGCCAGGAGGCAGATAGTGGAGAAGAAGGGGGGGGGGGGATCAGTAGTAGTGCTCACCTGATGGTGCTGTAGCGGGGGCTCTGAGCGCTGGTGGTGAGGGGAGGCTGCAGCAGCGTGAGTGGGCCATGCGGCCTGTGCTGGATCCTCTGCAGCAGTGTGTTGTGGGTCCATTATGGCCTCTATGCTGCTTGTCTCTGGTGGAGGCTGGGGTGGGATGGGGGTGCTGGCTGCCCGCCGGGGGTCCGTTTGGCCGCTATGCTGCTTGTCCCTGGTGGAGGCTGGAGGTTGCGACTGCAGCGATCCTGTCCGGCACGGAAAGAAGGCCGCACCAGGGAGAAGTTCCACGTGGGTGGTCAGAGAACCGGGAAGCTGCGTGAGCAGAACGGCAGCACAGATGGCCAGCGGCTAATGAAGGGAGAACTCCCGAGTGGGATGCAGCCCCGGCTGGAGTTGGAAGGCTCCCTTAGTTCTCACCGCTTGGTAAGGCACAGCGGCGGGGGAAGGCGGAAGGTCCACTGGCGCTGGAGGAAGCTGACTCCTCCACGTGTGCGGCCCCGCGAGTTCAGGCAGCTCAAGGGTACTTGCCGGCGGAGCTTGGCTGGCAGCGGGACCTTAGTTGATCGGGAGCTGATCAGGGGTCTTTGGAGCCTGCGGAGTGTCGTGGCCACTGCTGTTTAGACGGGAGGCCAGTGTCCGGTAAGGCCTCTCTGCTCGCAGGATATACCCTGGCCAGTTTACCTGAGCAAAAAGTCTTTGTATAAAGCCAAAAGTCTTTGAATAGCCTCAGATGCCCAATTCTGACTAATACTAACTGATGCTAGCTATTACTAATAAAGAAACAAACTAAATAAGGAAACAAAAAAGAAAGTTTGGAGCTCCTGCGTGCCGTGGCTGCTAGTACAGCGCCACTAGTGCATCAAGTCCCCTCCTTAGTTTTTCTATATTAGATTAAAAAGTTTACCTGGGTCACCACAAGCTGTGTAAAAATAGAGTCTGAATGGGTCATCCTGGTTAACGAAATCTGGGATTTCTCCTCAACTCACACCGTCATGTAAAAATAAACACCTCCCCCCAGCACACAAAGCTTGGTGTAATTGCCTTCTTAAAACAGAAGGAAATTTGCAATAATTCAGTTATAAATGAACATTTGTGGCTACCCACAATGCACTACTACTAAATATGCAAATTTTAGTGCATTGTGGGTAGCCACAAATGTTAATTTATAACGGAATTATTGCACATTTCCTTCTGTTTTAAGAAGGCAATTACACCAAGCTTTGCTTTTTAAGTAGGAGGGCTTTTTGGTCCCTTTTATCCCCCTATACATTCCTAGTAGTTTGGGTCATTTTGAGCTGCTTGGTTACTCTGCCCAACACACAACCAACCTACATGTTTTATTCCCTCAAATGGGGGGGGGGGGGCTTTGTCAGGGTTACAAAAATGGCCAGTGCTAAAGTGCAGGGGGTGAGCCACATGTTTTTTTTTTTTTTTTTTTTGAAGGGGGGGGGGGGGGGGTATTTTACATGACAGTGTGAGTTGAGGAGGATTTTGTTAACCAGGATTACCCATTCAGAATAATCCTCCAACCCACAGTTTGTTCAACTCACATTCAATATTATCAGCACCATCTTTGTTATCCTGTATGAATTAAAGGTTACATTTTAAATTTACTCTCCTCCATATAAGGTGCATTAGTTGAATTCAGGTGTATGTATTGCTAAGTCCATAGAGGCAGTACAACATGACAGCATTACGCTACGCTCTCAGTTGCTGTATCCATGCACAAATGAAAATCTAAAGGATTTGCTGATGCACATGGTTTCCCTGTGGATGCAATAAGTGATGTAGGTATAGAAATACACCCAACCTTGGGGCAGACCAGGCCCTCCTAGAGGGACTGTCGGTGGCAACACAGGTGATATTTCAGTTGATATCTCCACCAAAGGTGGAATGTTACCTTAAAGAGAAACCGTAACCAAGCATTGAACTTCATCCCAATCAGTAGCTGATACCCACTTTCCCATGAGAAATATTTTCCTTTTCTCAAACAGACCATCAGGGGGCGCTGTATGACTGATATTGTGGTGAAACCCCTCCCACAGTGTGATGTCAGCGCCTCACAGCACTGAGATCCTGACATCACACTGTGGGAGCCCTGTTGCATTGTGGGAAATAACAGCTGTTTACAACTGCCAAAAAAGCAAGCAGCATCTCCTTTCAGTGACATCACCTGCCAGCAGTAAAAATGTCACCATGTGATAAATGTCAGAATGTAGATCAGGGAGAAGAAATATTTTACAATGAGCAAACACTGATTAAATTGGTTATACATAATTATTGTAAAAATTAAGCACTTTTGTATTACATTATGTTCACTGGAGTTCCTCTTTAAGCATTCTGGTGAGGTTAAATTGTGGATGTTTCCTTACTGTTATTCTTGTTGATTTTATTCTTTCAGCTCTCTCGTGTCCTGTGAACAGCCATTATGAGCTTTGTGGAAATGCTTGTCCTGTCACTTGCCAAGGCCTGAGCTCCCCTGCAGGCTGTGAGTCTCGATGCAAAGAAGGCTGTTACTGCGACAATACCTTTGTCTTAAGTGGTGGTAAATGTACTTTAGTTGGTGAGTGTGGTTGCTTTTTCGAAGGCGTATACTACCAGAAAGGTGAAGTCTTTTATTCAAACGATCAGTGCACACAGAAGTGCTGGTGTGTGGAAGAAGGCATTGTCCAGTGTTCGGAGGATTCCTGCGGTCCCACTGAGGATTGCAAAGTCGTCAATGGAGTACGTGCCTGTTTTTCAAAAAGTTCTTCCACCTGTGTGGCATTTGGAGATCCTCCATACTTTTCCATTGATGGTCGTTGTTATTATTTCCAAGGCGTATGCTCATTGGTATTAGCTGAAGCAATCATTTCCGATGCTACACCGATATGGTTTAAGGTGACCCTGGTACTCGAGAACTGCCAAAGTCTAACACCATTTAAAATCAAAACAGTTGTGGTGTCCGTGTACGACTACCAAGTGGCTATCGAGAAAGATCAGAAAATAAGAGTGAAGGTAAACTTCCATTATTATTATTATTATTATTATTTTTACATATAAATAAAGCAAAACAAACCAGCATAAAGCTTCAATGTTTCATCAAAAATGTTCAATAATCTCAACTCATCCAGGGAGGGGTGTTACAGAGTATCCAGAAAGCACACGGGGACCCAGAACCTAATATAAACAGCCTAAAATAACCAAAATCCCAAAATCTGTTACACACACACACACACACACACACGCACGCACGCACGCACGCACGCACGCACGCACGCACGCACGCACGCACGCACGCACACACACACACACACACACACACACTGAGTATGCAAAACATTCCTTAACCACTTTGCATCCAGACCTTTTTTCTCCCTTATGGACTAGAGTAGTTTTTACATTTTAGCTATGTCCCTATTTAATCTGCAATAACTTTATCTTTACTTATGACATCTAAATGAAATATAAATAAAAAAAAAACACTGAACACTTTTGTTTGATTTACCGAATGCTTTAATCTTTGTGAATTGCAATTTGTTGACATTACTTGAGGTTTTTACCGCACAAGTCGATAATGTACCTCACTAGTCAGTCCTTTCAATTTCCTGTGCGGAACTAGGTTTAGTGAATTGGCATTTGGCAAGGTGATCCGTAAAATTCACAAGCGAGTAGCTATGACTGACATCCTCTGATGAGCTATTCTCTGGATACAATTAAACTCCTGAATGACTAATTCAAAAGGTTCCATCCTCACATCTAAAATACCTCACAGAATTACTTTACCGACAGAAATCAGCTGATCTAAACTTTGCCAGAAAAAGTGGGTGTGGCTACTTCTTGTTTGCCTTTTGAATTGAGTCTTTTGATCATTTCCCCTGCTTTACCGACCTAATTACCGAATGTTTTAGACCAGGTCTAAAAACAGGTCTCAAACATTACACCAAACCATCAGTAGACTAAAATCCATCAGTAGACTAGTCTAAACTGCTTAGTGAATTGAGTCCATTGGTGTACAGTAGATATTTGGCTTTTCGTTTCTAATTGTTTAGTGTACTTATCAAATTGCCAGTGCAACTCTAATTTTTTTTTAATCAACAGATTAATGGAGAAGTAGTGAAATTACCATTCAGTCTCCCTGATAGAAAAATCATTATATGCCAAGAAGGAAATAATATTGTTGTTCAGACTGACTTTGGACTTCGAGTTGTCTACGACGCTGCTGGCCAGGTGATCATCCAAATCCCTGACACCTATCTAGGAAAAACTATTGGATTGTGTGGCAATTTTGTTGGAGATCCATCAGATGACTTACAATTCCCCAATGCCCCTGTTGATAAGAAGGTTAAATTTCTGGGGAAATCTTTTAAAGTGAATTTTAATGGAAGCAACAGTGGGCAATGCATTTTGCAGCAAGGACCATGTCCTAGCGTGACAACAGACAGCAAGAATTCTTATATGAGCACCCGTTCCTGTGGCATGATTACTGATGCTAACGGACCATTCGCGGCATGCCAAGCTATAGTCAACCCTCAACCGTACTTTAGCAGCTGTATTTATGATGCTGTGTTATCTTCCGGGAATGTCGCCAGCCTGTGCATGAGCCTTCAGGCGTATGCCACGGTCTGCCAACGAGCTGGTGTCAGCATTTCTAGTTGGAGGACACAGACCTTCTGCTGTAAGTCTAAGACCAACCACGTAAACATGCTTTACCTAGAAAGAAAACTGTGAATATGTATGTAAAGGTTTCTGTATAGGATTTTGATTCCAAAATTTAGTATCACACTTAATTGTTTCCAAAAAAACTTTTTTTTTAGAAAAATAGAAAACTTTTTATGATTCTTATAGTATGTACATTTCAGATAGAATCATTCAGGCAATGACACTAGTCCGTTTTGGGTTATTAATCCTTCTGTAACGTTTGCGGAATCGTTTTCGTGGTCAGCGCATGAGATGCGCACTGACACAGCGAAAACCTTCCACAAGCGTATAATTGGGTGAACCCAGGCTAGGTGCAATGCACCAGCAGAGGGCAATTCCCACCGGCAGATGGCGCTGTGGAGTGCAGACGAGTACAATCGCTGCACAGCCACAGATGCCAGTTGGGGATTGTACAGATCAAGACAATGCGGGGCTGAACAGCCCATAAAGATAAAGAGCACAGGGACAGGATGAATGTGTGTTCACCAATCTAGTCGCGACCCTGCGACGGTGAACACACATCAGCAGAAACAAAAGTAGGAACGCGATCGCGAGAAAGGCGATCGCCAGAAGTGACACAAGACAGAGTAGAACAGAACACAAGAGGAGCAAAGGTACAGCAAATAATACAATGAGAATGATAAAGAAAATAACAAACGCTAACTAAACGCGAATACCGCACTCATTCGCAACAGCGAACGCGTTTATAGCGCGGTCTCCGCGTGTTAAGCACAACAGAGACAAGCATGCCTAACTAACCACCGACAGACAAACACGAAACAAAGAACGTGAACGCTTGCTTAACGGTTACCTCACCGAGCCTACAGCAAGCGCCCGTATCAGACAAGACAGACAAACGAGAAACAGGAACTAGGCAGAAAGGATCCACCGCTCTTCCGCCAGAGCAAGTGTGATCCAAGCAGGAACACAGATCAGAAAGATCCACAGCCGCTAACGCTAGCGGCTAGTGCGATCTAAACAAGACAGATCAGATGAGGTAGCCGGAAGCAACCGCAGCTCCAGCTTACACTCTAGAAACTAGATCAGAAAGATCCATAGCCACTAACGCTAGAGGCTATTGCGATCCAGGCAAGACAGATTAGACGAGGTAGCCAGAAGCGACCGCAGCTCCAGCTTACACTCCAGAAACTAGATCAGAAGGATCCACAGCCACTACCGCTAGAGGCTATTGCGATCCAGACAAGACAGATCAGAAGGGGCTACCAGTAACTACAGCAGCGCCGGTTAGCACCCCAGACAAACAGAACGATTTCCTGTCGACCACCGCTGGGACAGGACAATCGCAACAGACAAACAAACAGATATGCAATCCTAACTGCACTAGGAAAACTGCCTAGTGCAGTCCTAAGAATTACTCTAAGATAACTTTAACAAGAAGTAGCATGGGTGACACTCAAGGAGTGTTTACTACAAACCCTGAAGGAATGACCAGCCAAGCATTCTGGGAGCAGAAAGCTCTTATAGTGCCAGTCATCAAAGGAGGCAGGCAGGGGATTTGCATAACGAATGTATGCAAATTCCTCAGCAGCAGAACAGACCAGAAACTTGCAATGGAAAAACAGGTCTCTCTTCCAGAGACCTGCAGCCCACAGACTAGAGGAATGGTCAAACAGCTGTCTGCCTGTGCAGCCAGCTGAGTGGATCATCACACCTTCGTCAGGCCTTTACAAAGCATAAGGTACATCTCTACAACATGCCATGCACAGTCTGGAGAACTATAAATATAGATATTGGGGTATCTGTTCCAACCAGACACAACGAGGCACCTGACTGATGGCCGGCATAGGAGAGCTCAGCTGCAAACACAGTAAATCATACTATCTGAAATGTACTGTTTCATCAAACAAAGCACACAGCGTCTACGATCTGTTGGAATATAATGTTTTTCTACATCTGTACTTTGAAGAATTTTTAAGAAACATAAAAAAGTTTTCTATTTTTCAAAAAAAAAAGTTTTTGGGATACAATAAAGTGTGATACTACATTTTGGAATCAAACTACTGCTTTGTGGACTCACCTTGTTAATATAGATCCTCCTATACAGAAACCTGATATCATCCTGAGCATGGTGGTGTGCTCAAGTGTGGACCATTACATATATGTACTTTGAGAGTCCTCTCTTCTTTTTTGACTCATTCTCAATAATAATAAAAATATGTATGTAAAGACAGGCAGAGCTATAGGATCTGGTGCACTAAAGAACAGTATAGATACGTTTATAGTAAAGCAATGTCAAGGTTACTAGCACCGAGGGAACACTGCCCATTAAACCTTAGCACCACAAGTGTTCTTGGGCTAATGAGTAGTGCATCAGGCCCATAGAGAGATAGCAGATAAGCATGTGAGGTTTTTTTTTTGACCTGCAGAAAATTGTCAAGAAATGGTTTTGGGTCTTGCAGGCCCAGATTTACAACACTGGAGCTTATAGGCACAGATGTCCTGGCACCACCCTAGACTTTGCCCTCCATGAACCAAAAAACCCCACCAAACTGCACCACAAGTGTGCTGTCTAGCCCAGCTGTCACTTTTCCCTTACTTCCTTTGCCCATCATAGGTAGCTACAGGTGCCCCTTAGCATTAGGTAGCCAGAGATACCCTCAGTATTAAGGTGCTCCCAAATGAAAGGAGATCTGGTCTGGAATGCCAAGAGAGGGGTGAGTAACCTCTCATTTACACTCCGCCCAGGAGTCTGCATAGGGAAGGAGGGAGGGAAGCACTCGAGAAGTTATGGTAAATCCGGCTCTGCCCACTTGTCTGTGTACCACACAGGCCTGAGCATGACCATGTACATGGTAATGCTTGTACACTTATGGTTCATGTCTATGGTTGCTTGGTGAATACTAGATTATAGAAATGTATGGAGATACCCCTATCAGGGTTGTCAACCGTTTTGGAAACTCTTTTTTTTTTTGCATTGAAAAAAGCACTCTGCAAATAAAAAAAGGACCAAAAGTAGGTAAAAAAGCACTGCTAAAATTATTCTGAATGTTTTCTTGCTTGCAGGTGGCTTACAAGGCATTTTATTGGTATGATGTTAAAATATCACCTAGATCACATGTGTGGAACTCCAGGCCTGTAGGGCCAGATCCATGCCAGTGTTTAGGATAGACAGAGAAAGAGAGGAATGTGTTCTACCTGATGGACCACACCTTTCCTGATTCAGACCCATCGATTAATTTGAGCTGTGCCAAAAATGTGTGAGGACCTCGGCCCTCGAAGGACCGGTTTGACATACCTGACCTAGATGCAAACTCGAGAGAAAAAGTAAATTGGATCAGGCCCAATGTGCGTTGTAGTGGTTAGGTAGAAGTGTGTGTAGTTACACTACTTACACAAGCTTGTACATTATCTAAACCGTATTGCCAACTAAAACAGCCAAAACACTTATGCAGTTTTACTACAGATTTACTTAAAGGACTTAGTTCTGAGGCGACCATTTTAATCTATTTTTTACTCACCTGGGGCATCTGCAACTGAGGGGAACCTGGGATACCGGAGCTGCGGTGAGGGTCATGTCCTTTAAAGAGACACTGAAGCGAAAAAAAAAATGATGATATTATGATTTGTATGTGTAGCACAGCTAAGAAATAAAACATTAAGATCAGATACATCAGTGTAATTGTTTCCAGAACAGGAAGAGTTGAGAAACTCCAGTTGTTATCTCTATGCAAACAAGCCATTAAGCTCTCCGACTAAGTTAGTCGTGGAGAGGGCTGTTATCTGACTTTTATTATCTCAACTGTTCCTGGACTATTTACTTTTTCTCTGCTAGAGGAGAGGTCATTACTTCACAGACTGCTCTGAAAGACTCATTTTGAATGCTGAGTGTTGTGTAATCTGCACATATTATAGAATGATACAATGTTAGAAAAAACACTATAGACCTGAAAATAAAAGTATGAGAATATTTTCTTTGCTGCTAAACTTCTAGTAATTATTCATAGTACACAACCAATTCACTATATCATATTTTTATTTTCGCTTCAGTGTCTCTTTAAGTACTCATTTACTTACTTAATAATTCCAGGCTACATTTAAATTAAATGTAAATTGTATAAAAATGTAAAGTGAGCCTATCAAAATTGTCAGGAAGTGCAATAGTCTAGATTGGCCTTATTGACAGCGGTAAATAGTAATGATTGTAATGGTAAATTTTTAAATTTTAAAATTGTGTGTACTTTTTGTAATTACGAAAAATTATGCAAAATGTAATGTAATTATGAGTATATGGGTAATTTTCATAATTCCAATTATGTTGTAATTACCATCATTTTTATAATAGCTAATTTTCATGTACTATGAATAATGTTTGCATAATTACAATAAATTCTGCAAAATAACAAGTATACGTGAAACTACAAAATTACAAGTAAATGCAAAATTATGATGCATCATAACAAATTACGACTAAATTAATTACAAGTTTTCTGAAAAATGCAAATTATGATGCAAAATTATGCATACCTGAATTTTTGGCTCATCACTAGCTGTGAACAATTTGCATAAAATTTTCATGCCAGTGGGATTTATTAGCATTATATTGAGAAGTGATCAGTGAAAAAAAATCTGAAGGCCATATGCAATTCCTGAACTCACCAGCGCTGGCGAGTTCTAAACTCAGACAATGAAAATTTTGCCTAATTGCCATTTTTCACCTTGTGGAGTATAGCCCCAAATACCTCTAATACCAATACCTTTCCCCAAAAAGTTACCCCCACCTCTTACGCATAGATTTGGGGATGAGCCCCTAGTCCATGATATGGACAAGGCTTTATAGGAGAGGAAGAAGCTTTGAAGCCCTCCTCTAACAGAGCCTCCCATATCATGTAGCATATGGACTGATATTAGTAGTATAGGTAAGTATAGAAGAACTACTTTCAGGATTGTAGAGCCATCCTGCCTATACTAGTCCTCCGGTGTTGTGGTACATAATATAAATGGACACATGGACACATTTGGGTCAGTCACGAAGGGCACTGCTGCTGGACAAATTCTGCCACTTTGATGCTCTCCAGCAGCACACAGCACTGCAAAATAACACAGTTGTGGTGGCACATGTGCAAGGGATGCAGCAATGGCATGTGAGCTGGCGCTGGCCCTGCTCCCGAGTCCCAACCACTGATGCTAGGTCACCTTCTCACTGTTGTGCGAAAAGGTACAGACACTCTGGATCACTGCAATTCCTGATCACACAACACACCATAAAAATGAATTGCTGGAGGAGACGTGGGGTGATTTGGGGGAAAAAAAGGATTGGTAAGAGTTATGATCCCCACATCCGACACTAATAAAAAAAGGAAACGCACTTCTGACTACTTTCCCATTAGAGGAATTTCCTAATTTTCTGCTGTCAATGATATATGGTGAATAGAAATGAATCTTGAGTTTCAATCCCTTTCCCATGTAAGCATACATGAATGGCACCTTCAAAAAGAACAGAGACAATGGGAGCCCAAATAGCACAATATGTAATGATCTGGTGACATACAAATAAGTGTAATATAAAACTACTCGCAATGGTGGGTTGCATAAGGGGCAGCTGACCACTTAAAGCAGGTGGAGGTATTAAAACCAACTCTACTCGGGGTGTCTACTGAACTGGATGTGTTCACTCTCTTGAAGGAGAAACACTTGCTTGCATTCACACTTGTCAGCACCTTGTTGGGCTTGGTAGTACCCCTCCAAACTGGAAGGTTAGGGGTGTAAACCGCACAATAGGGGAAAGAGGCATCCAGAGATGATCAAAAACACTAAAATAGAAAAAAGGGGGAGTCGGTTTACCTCAATAACGACAGTCACATATGTCTAGAGGCGCTCAAAACTCTGGCTATCAATCCTTTGGCAGTGTATTGGATTGAGGAAGCGGGCTTAGACCCACAAAACCCATTGCCCGGACTAATAACATTTTTATTAACATATGTGACTGTTGTTATTGAGGTAAACCACCTCCCCCTTTTTTGATTGTAGTGTTTTTAACCTACTAGGCGATACAATAATATCGACAGGGGGCGCCGCAGCACTTACCTAGCGCTAGCTACATGATAGCCGCTTTGCAGCGGCATCCCCCCACCCCTTCCGATCACCTCCGGCCATCAGAGCAAACAGGAAATCCCGTTCAGAACTGGATTTCCTGTTTGGCTTCCCCATCGCCATGGCAATGATCGAGATGACGTCATCCACGTCATGGCGTCGGAGGGAGTCCCGATCCACCCCTTAGCGCTGCCTGGCGGGGATTGGCCAGGCTGCGCACGGGGTCTCGGGGGGTGGCCTCTAACGTGGTCGGCGCAATCGGCGTGTACACGCAGCTATCAAAGAGCTAGCTGCGTGTAGCAAAAAAAAAAAAAATATGCAAATCGGCCTAGTAGGGCCTGAGAAATCCTCCGCGGCGGCTTACCCCGAGCTCAGCTCGGGATTATCGCCCAGGAGGTTAACCTAGTTTTATACATCTCTGGGCGCCTCTTTCCCCCATTGTGCTTTCCCATGTAGGGTAAATGTAAAGGTTCGACTAAAGTTGGATATGGAATATTTTCTCGCTGTATTTTTCTTCCAGCTCTGACATGCCCAGCAAACAGCCACTACGAGCTCTGTACAAGAACCTGGGACAACAGCTGCTATGAGTTATCATCAGAAATAAGGTGCTCGGATACATGTGTCGAGGGTTGTGCCTGTGACAACGGCTTCCTATATGATGGAGAAACCTGTGTCTCTGCAGAGAAATGTGGCTGTGTTTTTAATGGACAATACCTGTCTGTAAGTGTCTTTTTTTAAAAACGTGTTTGTTGCCTTAACCACTTTGCACCTCTTCTTTTTTTTACTTTTAAAAAAAGGTGTTTATTAAAGTATTAAGTCATACATATCTGGTAATATAACACCAAAATAGAACTTGCGGTATTAACAGCATATAACCAATATTCTGATAGGCTAACAAACATACAAACAAAGATATTCTTATTATTATGAACATACTAGCTGATTACCCGGCGTTGCCCGGGTATGTATTTGGCTGGTGTTGGCTCCGCCCATTTTTCTAGGCCTAACACACAATTACTCAATGACCAAGTTTGTGAGCTTTACAGTCTTTGGTATCAATAATTTGCATTGAAATTAAAAAATCTGATTGGCTGTTTGTGGCTCCACACCCTTTTCTGAATTTGAACCCCAGTCACCCAATGACCAACTGTACCAGGTTTGAGGTCTGTGCCATTAACAGTGCAAGAATGGTAGCAATTAAATATTCCCCTTGAAAAGCAATAGGTGAAGTTTGATTCACTATTGTAGGCTCCACCCACGTTTCTGAATATTAATCTCAGTCACCCAGTGACCAACTGTGAAAAGTTTGAGAACCCTGCCATTAACAGTGTAAGAATGGCTGCAGTTTACATTTTCCCAGGGAAATTTGTATTTGTCTCCACCCACTGATGACCCGGCGTTGCCTGTGTATGTATTTGACTGTTGTTGGCTCCGCCTACTTTCTAGCCCTAACGCACAAACACTCAATGACCGAGTTTGTGAGCTTTGGGGTCCTTGGCATCAATAATTTGTATATTCCCATGAAATGAAACAAATCAGATTGGCTGTTTGTGGCTTCACCCCCTCTCCAGCATTTGAACTCCAGTCACCCAATGATCAACTGTAGCAGGTTTGAAGCATCTGCTATTGGCAGTGTAAAAATGGCAGCAATTTAAATATTCCCCTTGAAAATCAACAGGTGAATTTTTATTGGCTATTATAGGATCCACCCACTTCCCTGAATACTAATCTCAGTCACCCAGTGCCCATCTGGGCAAAGTTTGAGAACCCTGCCATTAACAGTGTAAGAATGGCTGCAGTTTATATTTTCCCAGTGAAATTTGGTTTTGGTTCCATCCACTTTTTGTAACCTGGACACACAGTCACTCAATGACCAATTTTGTGAGCTTTGGGGTCCTTAGCATCGATAATGTGTACTTTCCCATGAAATGAAATAAATCTGATTGACTGTTTGTGGCTCTGTCCCCTTTTCTGAATTTAAACCCCAGTGACCCAATGACCAACTGTTCCAGGTTTGAGGCTTGTGCCATTAACAGTGCAAGAATGGCAGCAATTTTAATATTCTCCTTGAAAAGCGATAAGTGATTTTTGATTGGCATTTTTAGGCTCCACCCACTTTTCTGAATATTAATCCCAGTCACCCAGTAACCAGCTGTGCAAAGTTTGAGAACCCTGCCATTAACAGTGAGGAAAGGCTGCAGTTTACAATTTCCCTGAAAAATCTGTCTTTGACTCCATCCAGTTTTTGTAACCTTGACACACAGTCAATGAATGATCAAGTTTGTGAGCTTTTGGGTTCCTGGCATCAAAATTCTGCTAATGGAAGCAGTTTATCCAGCAAAGAAATCTGATTGGCAGTGTTTGGCTCCGCCCCTTGACTGAATTTGAACCCCAGACACTTAATGACCGACTGTAGCAGGTTTGAGGCCTCTGCCATTAACAGTGTAAGAATGGCTGCAGTTTCAATATTCCCTTTGAAAATCAATAGGTGAATTTTGATTGGCTCTTGTAGGCTCCACCTACTTTTCCAAATATTAATCCCAGTCACCCAGTGACCAACTGTGTGAAGTTTGAGAACCCTGCCATTAACAGTGTAAGAAAAGCTGCAGTTTATATTTTCCAATGTAAAAAGTTAGTTGTTTTTGGCTCCGCCCACTATTTCTAACCTTAACCACTTGAGGACTTGAGGACCCAGCCTTTACCCCCCCTTAAGGACCAGCGCTGTTTACAGAGATCTGTGCTGGGTGGGCTCTACAGCCCCCAGCACAGATCGCCCCCTTTTTTCCCCACTAGGGGGATGATGTGCTGGGGGGGGGGTCTGATCGCTCCTGCCTGCGTGTGGCTGGCGGGCCTTCTCCACCACAGGATTCCCCCTCTCCCTCTCTTTCCTCCCTGCCCCGGAGATCGGAGGCTGCACAGGAACGGATCTGTCCTGTGCAGCCCCTAACAGGCTCCTGCCTGTCATGTGACAGCGATCCCCGGCCGCTGATTGGCTGGGGATCGCTGATCTGGTACAACGCTGCTACTGTTAGCAGCGTTGTACAAATGTAAACAAAGCGAAATATTTACGCTTGTGTTTACATTTAGCCTGCGAGCCGCGATCGGCGGCCCGCAGGCTATTCACGGAGCCCCCCGCTGTGAATTGACAGGACTTCCTGAATAATTAGCCTGCAGCCGGCGACGCAGATGTGCGTCACTGGTCCTGCAGCTACCACTTTGCCGACGCGCGTTAAGAGTGCGCGGTCGGCAAGTGGTTAACATACAGTCACTCAATGACCAAGTTTATGAGCTTTGGGGTCCTTGGCATAAATAAGTTCATTTTACCATTGAAATTAAACAAATCTGAATTTAAACCCCAGTCTCCCAGTGACTGACTGTACCAGATTTGAGGCCTCTGCCATTAAGAGTGTATGAATGGCAGCAATGTAAATATTCCACTTGAAAATCAAAAGGTGAATTTTGATTGGCTGCTGTAGGCTCCACCCACTTTCCTGAATATTAGTCCCAGTCACCTAGTGGCCAACTGTGTCACGTTTGAGAACCCTGCCAATAAGAGACCGGCTGAAATCAATCTAACAAATCGGATTGGCTGTTTGTGGCTTTAGTGAATTTGGACCCCAGTCACCCAATGACTGACTGTATCAGGTTTGAGGCCTCTGCCATTAACAGTGTAAGAATGGTAGCAATGTAAATATTCCCCTTGAAAATCAATAGGTCAATTTTGATTGGCGCTGTAGGCTCCACCCACATTTCTGAATATTCATCCCAGTCACCCAGTGGCTAATTGTGTAAAGTTTGGGAACCCTGCCATGTGAAAAATTTAGTTGTTGGCACCGGCCACTTTTTCTAACCTTGACATACAGTCACTCAGTTATCAAATGTATCAGCTTTGGGGTCCTTGGAATCAATACTTTGTATATTCCCATTGAAAAATAAACAAATATGGCTGTTTGTGGCTCCGCCCCCTTTCTGAATTTGAACCTTAGTCACCCAATGACTGACTGTATCAGGTTTGAGGCATTTGCTATTAACAGTATAAGAATGGTAATAGCTTAAATATTTCCGTTGAAAATCGAAAGGTGAATTTTTATTGGCTGTTGTAGACTCCACCCACCTTCCAAAATATTAATCTCATTCACCCAGTGACCAACTGTGCAAAGTTTGAGAGCCCTGCCATTAACAGTGTAAGAATGGCTGCAGTTTATATTTTCCAGTGAAATTAGTTTTTAGCTCCGCCCACTTTTTGTAACCTTGACACACAGTCACCCAGTGACCAAGTTTGTGAGCTTTCAGGTTCCTGGCATCAAAAATGTGTGAATGGAAGCCGTTTATCCACCAAGGAAATCTGATTGGCTGTAGGTGGCCCCGCCCTTTTAGTGAATTTGGACCCCAGTCACCCAATGACCAACTGTAGCAAGTTTGAAGCCTCTGCCATTAACAGTGTAAGAATAGCAGCAGTTTAAATATTCCCCTTGAAAATCAATAGGTTAATTTTGATTGGCTGTTGTAGGCTCCTCCCATTTTCTTGAAACTTAATCGCATTCACCCTGTGATCAACTGTGGCAAGTTTGAGAACCCTGCGATTAACAGTCTAAGAATGGCTGCAGTTTACATTTTCCCATTTAAAATGAATGGCTGAAATTTGATTGGCTGTTTTATGCTCCTCCCACTTTTCCTGGATTCGTAACCTCGGTCACCAAGTGACCAACTGTGCCAAGTGTGGGAAGTCTGGCTTGATTACTGTGAGAATGACAGCCTTTTCCATTTTTTTCATTGACTTGAATGGGTGAAATCTGATTGGCTGTTTGTAGCTCCGCCCACGTGTGCAGGGGGGCCGCGAGACCCCCAGAACATATCATCCCAGGTAGTAAGGGATCTGCATACCAAGTTTCGTTCAAATCGGTCAAGGCGTTTTCGCGTGATCGCGGCACATACACACACACACACACACACACACACACACACACACACACACACACACACACACACACACACACACACACACACACACACACACACACACACACACACACACACACACACATCCGATTTTATATATATAGATTGTATATCCGTAAGGCTTCTCTCACGTAAGTATTAACAGTCAATCAGTTCAAAAGCAGTAACCTGTTAGGGGAAAAAGTCAGTTCCTTTTATACTTTTCGCTAGTTTAGTTTAAATACAAAGATTAATATATTGATCTACCTTATGGGGGGGTACCTTGATCCTACTCCATGTTATTTATCTTAATAGTATAATATATAGTATATTTCCTTCTAGAACCGCCTCGAGCTTATTGTTACTCCCTGTCCATGTTTTTAAGATTAACACATAGGTGCTTCCCGTGTTTGGAAATCAACCATGGGTACCAGGTGGAGAAGAATGGGGAAGAGTCCCCTGTTGTCAAAGCCATTATATATTCATTCATACATATATAATTAATTTTTTGTATTACCTTTTCCCAGTTTAATACTTTAGTAAGCCAGGACTGAGCTATATGGGATCTAGTGGCAACTAAGATCTTAGTGAATAGGTTATTTTCTTCTTTCTTTAGGCTAGCGGGTCTTATGTTTAGTAAAGCTACTATTGGGGTGGTTGGGATGTTTTTACCCCATATTTCATCTAATAGCCCAAATGCTTTGTTCCATAACTTCTGAACTATGGGACATGTCCACCAAGTATGAAAATAGTCTCCCAAATTGTAGCAACCTCTAAAGCACGTTTTTGGAATGGAGGATTTATATTTATTTATCCTCACTGGAGTTAGATATGAGCGAAACATAATTTTAACTGAGGTTTCTGTCAGAGAGGCGTTACTAGAGCATTTTGAAGTGTTTCTCCATATCAAAGCCCACTGGGGATCCTCTATTACATGTCCTAAATCTCTCTCCCATTTTATCTGATACAGTTTTTTCTCTGTAGAGAGATTGGTTTATTTATTTCACCTTTAGAGGTTATTTCCTTCTCCATATTGGTCAGTGAGGGGAGATTCGTTTTCCATTGCTTTGAGATATAATGTTGAATCTGAGCATTCCTAAATAATTCAGTAGAAGGGGGAAACAACCTACTGTTAAGTTTCCTGTCTCTCCTCATTATATCATAAAAATTATATAGTTGAATATCTGTCCACCACTTAAAGCCTCCTGGTTGTTGTAGTCCTGGGGGGAAGTCTGGGTTTCTTGTTATAGGGGCTAATGGGGAGTTCTTAGATATAAGCTTATATTAGAAGCGCAAGAGATTCCAGAGTTTAAATGCTGAAAAAATGATAGGATTCTCATTATTTTTGACCTTTTTGGGTATTTCTTTGGACCAGATTATATCTTGTATCCTAAAGGGGAATATGAAGTGATTCTCAACTTCTCTCCATTGGGAAGTGTGACCTCTAAAGGTCGTGCTTATAAGCTGGGAGATCCTAGCCGCTTGAAAAAATTTCAAAATGTTTGGTACTCCCAGTCCTCCTTCTAGTCTATGTCTATACATGATTGAAGATGCAATATGAGATTTCTTTTTCCCCCAAATGAATTTAAATATGTCTTTCTGTAAAGACTGTAGGTGATTAGTAGGGACTTCTATAGGGAGAGCTCTAAATAAATAAAGACATTTGGGAAGTATGATCATTTTTATAGATGTTATCCTCCCTATCCATGAGATTTTCAAACTTTCCCAGGCGGTGAGTTTTTGTCTGAAGAAGAGGGGGGTAATTAAAATCATATAATTCCTTAAACTTTGAAGAGATTTGTACTCCTAAATATTTAAGGCTTTTATTCTGCCAGATAAATTGGAAATTCTCTTTAATTTGCTTATCTAACTGAGGAGGAAAATTTATAGCTAATGCCTCTGTTTTCTCCTGATTGCCCCTCAGTCCAGAAGCCAATCCAAAAAGTCTTAATGTCTGTAATGCGTTAGGTAGGGTTATTACTGGATCAGTCAAGGTCAATAAAAGATAGTCGGCAAATGCATTGCATTTATACATATTGTCTTTAATTTGTACTCCTTTTATATCTGGATTTGACCTTATAGCTTCTAATAGTGTTTCGAAAGCTAAAACAAAAAGAGCAGGTGACAAGGGGCAACCCTGTCTGGTTCCTCTTTTGATTAGAAAGGGTTCTGAGAAACAACCTGAGGACAAAACAGAGGCAGAAGGATTAGAGTAAATATTATTAAGTATTGTGAGGAAGAGGCCATTAAATCCGAATTTAGCTAAAACTGCAAACAAGAAATCCCAGTTTAGTGAGTCAAAGGCCTTCTCTATGTCCACTGCCAGCAGTAGCATAGGAAGGCTCTTTTGACTCACCGCATAAATGATATTATTGATCTTCCTTATGTTGTCTGGACCTTGTCTGCCTCTAACAAACCCCACCTGGTCAGACTTGACCAGGTGTGGTAGAAAGAGATTAAGTCTATCCGCCAACAGCTTTGTCAGAATTTTATGATCCACATTTATGAGGGAAATTGGCCTGTAGTTCTTACAGAGCGACTGATCTCTACCCTCTTTGGGAATTACTGTTATAGTTGCATAGTTGGAAATTTGTGAGATCTGTTTCCCTTCTCTAATTGACATCAGATAGTGTAATAATTGTGGGGCTAATATTTCTTGAAATGATTTATAGTATTGACCATTCAGTCCATCAGGGCCGGGACCTTTCAAAGGTTTTAACTGCTTAATAGCGTTCAACACTTCTGAGAGAGTAAACGGTTCATTGAGTGAGTCTAGTTGTTGTTGTTGAGTTAGTTGGGGGAGATTTATTTGTTGTAGAAAACCTCGTATTGCATCTTGTGTAGACGATTTGTTGTTATTGTACAATTTGGAGTAAAAGTCCCGGAAGAGACTTGCTATTTTAATCGGGTTATGGGTTACTTCTCCCCCTGGGATTTTAGTGGGCTAAATTTTCTGGCTCTATTTCTTCCTGCTAAGATTCTAGCCAATCGAGTGTTTGCTTTATTAGCTAAGTAATATCTGTTGTAGCCTAGCCATCTAAAGGACTTTGCTACTTCCTCTGTATTTATAATATCCAATTGTTCTCTGACTTCATTGATGTGTTTCAGTACAGCTTTAGTCATATGGAGATTGTATATTTCCCATAGCAATTGTAGTTCCTGTTCTAGGGCCTCTTTATTAGCCTGTCTATCCTTGTTAATGGCTTTTGCTAGGCTGATAAAGTGGCCCCTGATATAGGCTTTATGAGCGTCCCACCAATTACTAGTTGATGTTTCGTTTGGTTTATTAAATTCAAAATAATCCTCTAATAATGAGGAGAGTTTCTGGACATTTTTGGGGTTCTGTAATATAAAAGGTGGGACTCTCCATCTAGGGATTTTTGTAGACTTATAGGATAAAGTAAATGTAGAGAGAACAACTGAATGATCCGATATTGAGGAATGTATAAGAGTAGAGTCTCTAATTCTAGTAGTAAATATTTTTGAGGAAAAAATATAGTCCAACCTAGATGAGCTGTGGTGTGGATGAGAGAAGAAAGTGAAGTCTTTCTTTTTGGGGTGTACTTCCCTCGACGTATCTGTCAGGCAAAACTCTTTTAATAGTCAAATAAATGACTTAGGTGGGGCATTCCTTTCTGAGATAGAGGATATGGATTGGTAATCTATTTTGGGATTTAACACCAAATTCATGTCTCCGCCTAGTATGATGTTTGTATCATCAAATTTCTGTAAGATGTCAATAATCTCCTTGAAGAAGGCGCAGTTTTTTGTTGACGGAGCGTATACGTTTCCTATGATTACTGGCTTCCCTTCCATATTCCCTTCTAAGAATATGTAGCGGCCCTCGGAGTCTGATATCTTCTTGCGAAGTGTAAATGGTGTGTCTTTGTGGAAGAGAATAGCAACACCATTCCACTTAGCCGAGGGGTGGCTCAATAAATAAAAATCTGGGAAGAGTCTATAATAAAATTTCGGGTATGAGGTTCTTGTAAAATGTGTTTCCTGTATCATAATAATCGAGGGATTTTTAGATTTATAAAATTTCATACATTTTGCCCTTTTCATTCGGCTATTAAGGCCCTGGGCATTGTGTGAGATTATTTTCATGTAAGCCATTCTATACTGTCAGTGGTGCTGTTCTTATTTCTTTATAGTGCGGGCCAATATCTATTATACAAGGATCCCCTTATCCTTAAATTCTGACGTATTATTGGAATTGACATATTTAGCTTATTCATAGTTGTACTATTTGAACTGAGTAAGTATAGCATATGGAACCATAGCATGCGATAACCCATATAAATTAACTTCGACATCTTATTAGAGAGAAGGTAAGTAGTGGGGCAGCAACTAACACAGCTGGACCTATCTTATTTATATATAATAGTTGTAAGATCAAAACTCCTGAACCTCTATTCTATATTATATAAGTATGTGAGAACTTATACACAGAACACTTTTTACTAGGAGATTCTTATGTGTATACTCAGCATTCTGTTCTTCTCAAATAGGAGAGCATGGTAGTGGAAGATCCGTAGTACAGTTCAGCATTCTTCAAAGGAAGGGCATGGAGCTTCCAATACGATTTATAGCAGAGGAGTACTTATCTGCACTCTTTCAGGTATTGTCCGAAGTGGTCTTAGCTGCTCTAGGAATCTTGGATGGAGTATGCTTATTTTCTCTGCTCTTTTTATATGCAGGGTGATGGGCTTCCTGCCAGTCTCTGTTCATTCTCTTAAATTTGTTTGTGGAGTCCATCGGAGTATCCTCTGGTATGTCTTGGGCTCCATTACCCCTAAGTGCCTTTAGGCCTTCTTGAAAGGTGTATATTTAGTATCTCTTGGGGCCCAGATCAAACGCTAGGGCAAAGGGAAATTTCCATCTATATGGAATAGCTTTCTTCTGCAATGCTGAAGTGATGGGTTTAAGAGTGCGCCTTTTTGCCAGTGTAATGGGAGAAATGTCCGGGAATATCTCAGCCTTGTATTCTCCTATTCCGTTCGGGCCCATACTGTGTGCTGCTTTAATTACTTCCTCTTTTGCCTCTGCATAGTGCATTTTAAGGATAATATCTCTTGCCCAGTCAGGATTTTTGGGGGCTTTCAGTGCTCTGTGAATTCTATCGAATCTCAGCATTTCGTCCGGATCGTCTGGTAGTAATGCCTTAAAAAGCGCGAACACGTAACCTTTGACATCCGTCACAGATTCAGGGACTGACCTTATTCTGATATTCTCCCTTCTTCCCCGGTTATCCAGGTCTTCCAATTTATCCTCATTATTTATTATTCTCTCTTCTTGAGCTGTATCCTGGTTTTGGAGACCGTTAATGGCGTCCGAGGCTTCATCCACTCTTATTTCCAGCCTATTTGTTCTGTCCCCCAGCTCCTCTATCTGTGCTGATAGTGTGGAGACTGCCGTTCTGATTTCATTCTTAAAAGAAACTTTCAGATCTGCAAGTAGGTCTGTAATGTCCTTTAGTGTGAAATCCGTACGCTGAATAGTAGCTCCTGCCTCTGACGGCTGTACGCTCATCTCTTGTTGTTTCTCGGCGGCCATTTTAGCTGCAGCAGCTCCACGCGGCCTGAAGAAGTCCAGCGATCTGGCCCCGGAATCCTTAACTTTCCCCTGGCCAGCTGACATGCAAATGGTAGAGGGGATCTTCCTACAGGTTCCGATGCCTCTTGTGCGCGTTAAAGTTGGGCGGTTCAGGAGTTATGCCCCATATGGTCCTTGCTGTGATTGGAGCCTACGGAGGACCCGTCCTCATCTCTCCGTGCTGCGCATGCGCCCCGTGCACCTCTTCTTAAAGAGAAACCAAAATCAAGAATTGAACTTCACTCTAATCAGTAGCGGGTACCCCCTTTCCCATGAGAAATCTTTTCATTTTCACAAATGGATCATCAGGGGGCTCTGTATGGCTGATTTTGTGGTGAAACCCCTCCCACAGTGTGATGTCAGGACCATGGTTCTGACATTACACTTTGGGAGCCTTGTTGCACTGTGGGAAATAACAGCTGTTTACAGCTGTTTCCAACTGGCAAAAAAAGCAAGCAGCATCTCCTTCCACTGACCTCACCTGCCAGCAGTAAAAATGTTGCCATGTGATAACTGTCAGAGTGTAAATCAGGGAGAGGAAAGATTTTACAATGAGCAAACACTGACTAAATCATTAATTCATAATAATTGTAAAAATTAAGCCTTTTTTTATTACATTACTAGCTAATGACCCGGCATTGCTCGGGGATGTATTTGGCTGGTGTCGCTCCGCCCACTTTTTCTAATCCTAACACACAAAAACTCAGTGACCAAGTTTGTGAGGTTTGGGGTCTTTGGCATCAATAATTTGTATATTACCATGAAAATTAAACAAATCAGATTGGTGCTTTTAGTGATGCTTAAATCCGAACTTTGGGTGAATCCAGATAGTTCTATCTGGATTTCACCCAGATATCTGTGCGGGGTGGGCGGGGGATGTCAAGCTTACCTGTCTGTGGTCTTCTTCGGTCGGTCCCTCGGCACCTCCCATGATGCGGTCCAAGCAGCGGTCACGTGATTACAAACACTTCCTATTTCCGGGTAGAAGGAGGTAGTGTTTGTAGTCACGTGACGTGCGTGGAGCGCATCGTGGGAGACGCCGAGGGACGGACGAAGAAGACGTCAGATAGGTAAGATTGACCCCCCCGCCCAGCCCACACAGGTTTACTGGGTGAGATCCGGATAGAACTATCCGGACTCACCCGAAGTTCGGATTTGAGCATCACCAGGCTGTTTGTGGCTCCGACCCTCTCCAGCATTTGAACCTCAGTCACCCAATGACCAAATGTAGCAGGTTTGAGGCATCTGCTATTAACAGTGTAAAAATGGCAGCAATGTAAATATTCCCCTTGAAAATCATCAGGTGAATTTTGATTGGCTATTATATGCTCCACCCACTTTTCTGAATATTAATCTCAGTCACCCAGTGACCATCTGGGCAAAGTTTGAGATCCCTGCCAATAACAGTGAAGAAGGCTGCAGTTTATATTTTCCCAGTGAATTTTGTTTTTGGCTCTGCCCATTTTTTGTAACCTGGAAGTCACTCAATGACCAAGTTTGTGAGCTTTCGGGTCCTTAGCATCAATAAAAACAAATCTGATTGGCTGTTTGTGGCTCTGCCCCCTTTTCTGAATTTGAACCCCAGTGGCCCAATGACCAACTTTACCATGTTTGAGACTTGTGCCGTTAACAGTGCAAGAATGGCAGCAATTATATATTCCCCTGAAAATCAACAGGTGAATATTGTTTGGCTTCTTTAGGCTCTACCCACTTTTATGAATATTAATCCCAGTCACCCAGTGACCAACTGTGTAAAGTTTGAGAACCCTTCCATTAACAGTGTAAGAATTGCTGCAGTTTATATTCTCCCATTTTAAAAGTTAGTTGTTTTTGGCTCCACCCTCTGTTTCTACCCTTGGCATACAGTCACTTAATGACCAAGTTTATGAGCTTTGGGGTCCTAGTTGGCATCAATAATATTGCATTTTTCCATTGAAATTAAGCAAATCTGATTGGCTGTTTGTAGCCTGCCCCCTTTTCAGAATTTAAACCACAGTCTCCCAGTGACTGACTGTACCAGATTTGAGGCCTCTGCCATTAAGAGTGTAAGAATGAAAATCAATAGGTGAATGTTGATTGGCTGTTGTAGGCTCCACCCACTTTCCAACTGTGTCAAGTTTGAGAACCCTGCCAATAACAGAATGGCTGAAATCAATCTAACAAATATGATTGGCTGTGGCTCCACTCCCTTTAGTGAATTTGGACCCCAGTCAATAACTGACTGTATTAGGTTTGAGGCCTCTCCCATTAACAGTGTAAGAATGGTAGCAATGTAAAGATTCCCCTTGAAAAATCAATAGGTGAATTTTGATTGGCTGTTGTAGGCTCCTCCCACTTTCTAAATATTAATCCCTGTCACCCAGTGGCCAACTGTGTCAAGTTTAGGAACCCTGCCATTAACAGTGTAAGAATGGTTGCACTTTATATTTTCCCATGCAAAATATTTAGTTGTTGGTGCCGCCCACTTTTTCTAACCTTGACATACATTCACTCAGTTACCAAGTTTATGAGCTTTGGGGTATTAATAGTTTGTATATTCCCAATGGAATTAAACAAATCTGATTGGCTGTTTGAGGCTCTGCACTAGAGATGTCGCGAACCTCCGATTTTCGGTTCGCGAACCCCGTTCGCGAACCTTCGTGGAAGGTTCGGTTCGCGTAAAAGTTCGCGAACCGCAATAGACTTCAATGTGGAGGTGAACTTTGAAAAATAGAAAAAATTATGCTGGCCACAAAAGTGATGGCAAAGATGTTTCAAGGGGTCTAACACCTGGAGGGGGGCATGGCGGAGTGGGATACATGTCCAAAGTACCGGGGAAAAATCTGGATTTGACGCAAAGCAGCGTTTTAAGGGCAGAAATCACATTGAATGCTAAATTGCAGGCCTAAAGTGCTTTCAAACATCTTGCATGGGTATACATCAATCAGGGAGTGTAATTAGAGTTCTGCTTCACACTGACACAACAAACTCACTGTGTAACGCACCGCAAACAGCTGTTTGCGTAGTGACGGCCCTGCTGGACTGGTGCAGAACATGGCCAGTGTAGGCCGTGGCGTTTTTCAAGCCCATATGGTCGCCGGGCTGTGGTAGCTCAATGATAGAACAACAGTGACTGTCCAGCTAATCAAATTTGGTCTGACCACAATGAAGCAACGACCTTATTATTTTTTGTATGCCACCCCCCCCTGAGACACTCAAATAGCCGGCGGTCATTGCTTCATTGTGATACGCAAGCCCCTTCACCGCGGCAAGGTAATGATCACGAAGGGGGATGGGCACATGTACATGCCTTTTGTTTTTTTGTTGCAGCCGCCCGTAGTGCAGCCAGAAAAATTAGCCAGGCATGTACACGCACCAGAAAAATTAGTGTAGCGGCCGCTGCTAGCAGCGGCCTTAAAAATTCAGGAATCCGCCTAGAGTCCTGGACCCTGTTGGTGGTGGCGGAGAAGGCAAGCGGTCTGCAGGCAGAGATGCTGTGCGTGGGGACTGACTTAGTCTTTGGTCGTGCAGTAGCCCTCCGTGATCCATTCCTCATTCATTTTGATAAAGGTCAGGTACTGAACACTGTCGTGACTTAGGCGACTTCTCTTCTCAGTAACTATGCCTCCAGCTGCACTGAAGGTCCTTTCTGACAGGACGCTTGCGGCAGGGCAAGAGAGAAGTTGTATGGCACTTTGAGACAGCTCTGGCCACAGGTCAAGCCTGCGCAACCAGTAGTCCAAGGGTTCATCGTCGCTTTTCGCAGTGTCTACATCCACACTCAAGGCCAGGTAGTCGGCTACCTGCCGGTCCAGGCGTTGGTGGAGGGTGGATCCGAAAGGACTATGGCGAGGAGTTGGACTAAAGAACGTCCGCATGTCCGACATCACCCTGAGATCGCTGGAGCGTCCTGTCCTTGCCTGCGTGGACTTGGGAGTAGGAGGGTTACTGCCAGTGGTACCTTGATTGCGTTGTGCAGCCACATCACCCTTAAACGCATTGTAAAGCATCATCGACAGCTTGTTCTGCAAGTGCTGCATCCTTTCCGCCTTGTGTTGAGTTGGTAACAGGTCCGCCACTTTGTGCCTGTACCGAGGGTCTAGTAGCGTGGTCACCCAGTACAGGTCATTCGCTTTGAGTTTTTTGATACGGAGGTCCCTCAACAGGCTGGACAACATAAAAGAGGACATCTGCACAAAGCTGGATGCAGACGTACTCTCCATCTCCTCTTGCTCTTCCTCAGTGACGGGTAGAGTTGGGCCGAACCTCCGATTTTAGGTTCGCGAACTTCCGCAAAAGGTTCGGTTCGCGAAAAAGTTCGCGAACCGCAGTAGACTTCAATGGGGAGGCGAACTTTCAAAGTTTTAAAAAATTCTATCAGCTGGAAAAATGATAGAAAACATGTTTCAAAAGCTCTAATACCTGGAGCCACATCTAATTGAGTGAAATACACATCACTGCTGGAGGACCCGCCCACCCTCCCTCCTCCAAGCAAGGTCCTTTATACCATTTGCCTACCTACACTAATTAGTTATGGGACAGCTGCTACACACTCTGCTAGGGAGATTTTAATCTCCCTCCTCCCTCCTACCGGAGGGAGGAGGGTCTCTTCTGCCAGGGATTTATACTATTTTAAAAACCAGTATACATCATACCATAGCTGGGATTACATACATGAGTATATATCATACCATAGCTGGGGATACATACATGAGTATACATCATACCATAGCTGGGAATTGAACCCAGATCTCACTGTGTGGTGGGTACATCACCCTAAGCACTGTACCACTACAGAAGTAAGTGAAGCTAGCCTTAAATTTAACATTTATGCTTAATGCAATATAACCATTAGGTTGCTTAAAGGAGAACTGTAGTGAGAGGTATATGGAGGCTGCCATATTGATTTTCTTTTAAGCTATACCAGTTGCCTGGCAGCCCTGCTGATCTATTTGGCTGCAGTAGTGTGAATCACACCAGAAACAAGCATGCAGCTAATCTTGTCAGATCTTACAAAAATGTCAAACACCAGATCATACCATAGCTGGGAATCAAACCCAGATCTCACT
The DNA here is from genome assembly GCF_040937935.1 of Hyperolius riggenbachi. NCBI lineage: Eukaryota > Metazoa > Chordata > Amphibia > Anura > Hyperoliidae > Hyperolius > Hyperolius riggenbachi. The sequence continues at coordinate 365,155,317 of NC_090651.1, forward strand.
GTGTGGCGGGCACATCACCCTAAGCACTGTACCACTACAGAAGTAAGTGAAGCTAGCCTAAAATTTAACATTTATGCTCAATGCAATAGAACCATTAGGTTGCTTAAAGGAGAACTGTAGTGAGAGGTATATGGAGGCTGCCATATTGATTTCCTTTTAAGCTATACCAGTTGCCTGGCAGCCCTGCTGATCTATTTGGCTGCAGTAGTGTGAATCACACCAGAAACAAGCATGCAGCTAATCTTGTCAGATCTTACAAAAATGTCAAACACCAGATCATACTATAGCTGGGAATGGAACCCAGATCTCACTGTGTGGTGGGCACGTCACCCTAAGCACTGTACCACTACAGAAGTAAGTGAAGTTAGCCTAAAATTTAACATTTATGCTCAATGCAATAGAACCATTACGTTGCTTAAAGGAGAACTGTAGTGAAAGGTATATGGAGGCTACCATATTGATTTCCTTTTAAGCAATACCAGTTACCTGGCTATCCTGCAGATCCCCTGCCTCCAATACTTTTAGCCCTAGACCCTGAACAAGCATGCAGCAGATCTGGTGTTTGACATTTTTGTAAGATCTGACAAGATTAGCTGCATGCTTGTTTCTGGTGTGATTCACACTACAGTGGCTGGATAGTGTACTGGTTAAGGGCTCTGCCTTTGACATGGGAGACCAGGGTTTGAATCCTGGCTAGGTCAAGTACCTATTCAGTAAGGAGTTCAAGGCAAGACTCCCTAACACTGCAGGGTGGCCTCTTGAGCGTGTCCCTGTGGCTGCAGCTCTTGAGCGCTTTGAGTCCGACAGGAGAAAAGTGCTATACAAATGTTTGGATTATTATTATTATTACTGCAGCCAAATAGATCAGCAGGGCTGCCAGGCAACTGGTATAGCTTAAAAGGAAATCAATATGGCAGCCTCCATATACCTCTCACTACAGTTCTCCTTTAAGCAACCTAATGGTTCTATTGCGTTGAGCATAAATGGAACATTTTAGGCTAGCTTCACTTACTACTGTAGTGGTACAGTGCTTAGGGTGACGTGCCCACCACACAGTGAGATCTGGGTTCGATTCCCGGCTATGGTATGATGTATACTGGTTTTTAAAATAGCATAATTCCCTGGCAGAAGAGACCCTCCTCCCTCCGGTAGGAGCGAGGGAGGAGGGAATAGATAGAAGGGGAGGAGGGAGGCCAATTAAAATCTCCCTAGCAGAGTGTGTAGCAGCTGTCCCATAACTAATTAGTGTAGGCAGAGAACTGAGTCAAATGGTATAAAGGGACCTAGCAAGCAGGCAGGGAGGGAGGGTGGGCGGGTTCTCTATCACTGAAAGCAGTGTGTTTGGCAATAACATGTCTGCTGACAGTGAAATGGAGGCTAAAAATTTTGCTCAATACAGCATTATGGGGGCGAATCGAACTTCCGCAAAAGTTCGCCTGATGCAGGCGAACGCGAACCCCCAAAGTTCACCTGGAACCGTTCGCCGGCGAACCGTTCGGCCCATCTCTAGTGACTGGATGCAACTCCTCTTCCTCCCCCCAGCCACGAACAATACCACTGGAACGTGGAGCAGCAGAAGCCCCCTGTGACGGCTGCCGCGGTTTTTCTTCTTCCGCCGCCTCTTCCTCCTCCACAGAAACACCTTCCTCATCATCACCATCATCAGAGTCTGACTCCTCTCCTTCCCCACACGACTCCTCTTCTTCCTCCTCCTCCCCCCTCTGTGCTGCCGCAGGTGTTGTGGAAACATCGGGTTCGGGTGTAAATGGCTCCCACGACTCCTGCTGCCGTAACTCTTTTCGTTCACGCTCCTCCACAGCTGTATCCACCACTCTACGCACGGCATGCTTCAGGAAGTAGGCGTAGGGGATCAAGTCGCTGATGGTGCCCTAATCGCGACTCACCAGTTTGGTCACCTCCTCAAAGGGCTCCATGATCCTGCATGCATTTCGCATCAGTGTCCAGTTGTTGGGCCACAACATCTCCATCCTCCCAGATTGTGTCCTTGTATTGTAATGATACAGGTACTGGGTGACGGCTTTCTCCTGGTCTAGCAGGCGAGAGAACATCAGCAGGGTGGAATTTCAGCGAGTCGAGCTATCGCAAATCAGGCGTCTCACCGGCAAGTTGTTTCTATGCTGAATGTCCGCAAAGCGTGCCATGGCCTTGTAAGAGTGCCTGAAATGCCTACACAGCTTCCTGGCCTGCTTCAGGACGTCCTCTAAGCCTGGGTACTTGGACACAAATCTTTGCACGACCAGATTCAGCACATGTGCCATGCAGGGTATGTGTGTCAGCTTTCCCAAATTCAATGCAGCAATGAGATTGATGCCGTTGTCACACAACACGTTGCCGATCTCAAGCTTGTGCGGGGTCAGCCATTGCTCCACCTGTTTGTTAAGAGCAGCCAGAAGAGCTGCTCCAGTGTGACTCTCCGCTTTCAGGCAAGACATGTCTAACACAGTGTGACACCGTCGTACCTGGCATGCAGCATAGGCCCTGGGGTGCTGGGGCTGTGTAGCTGGAGAGGAGATCACGGCTCCAGCCAAGAAGGAGGAGGAGGATGACGACAGCGAAGCGGTGGTAGCAGGTGGAGAGGAGGTGGCTGGAGGCCTGCCTGCAAGCCGTGGAGGTGTGACAAGTCGGTCCGCTGCGCAGCCAGGTACTCCTTGCTTGCTGCCATCGGTCACCAGGTTGACCCAATGAGCTGTGTATGTAATGTAGTGGCCCTGCCCGTGCTTGGCAGACCAGGCATCCGTGGTCAGGTGGACCCTTGACCCAACGCTGTGTGCCAGAGATGACACCACTTGCCTCTCAACTGCACGGTAGAGTTTGGGTATGGCCTTTTGTGAAAAAAAATTGCGGCCTGGTATCTTCCACTGCGGTGTACCAATGGCCACAAACTTACGGAAAGCCTCCGACTCCACCAGCTTGTATGGTTATAGCTGGCGAGCTAATAGTTCCGCCACGCCAGCTGTCAGACGCCGGGCAAGAGGGTGACTGGCAGCCATTTGCTTCTTACGCTCAAATACTTCCTTCACGGACAGCTGGGTACTGCTGTGGGCAGAGGAGAAGGAACCGCTGAAGGAAAGAGGTGGTGTGGAGCAGGGTGGCTGTGAAGGTGCAAGGGAGAAAATGGATGAAGACGATGCACCTGAAGGAGGAAGAGGAGAAGGAGGGTGGCTTGTCTTTTGAGGGGTGCTGCTTTTCCTCAGGTGTTCTTACTATAGCTGTTTGTGCCTTCTCTCCAGGTGTCTTCGTAAGGCACTTGTCCTTACGTGAGAGTTGGCCTTTCCACGGCTCCATTTTTGCTGGCAGAGACAACAGATGGCTTTGCTCCGATCTGAGACACACACGTTAAAAAATTTCCAAACCGCTGAGCCCCCCTGGGGTGATGGCGCTATGGTGGCATCAGCAGCTGACGTTGAAGGGCATGTTGGCTGGCTGGCCATAGCTGGCGATACATGGCGCAGGACACTGCCCCCAGCTGTTTCTGAGGACGAGCTCCCTCTGCTTTTATCATGGAGTCATCTCCTCCTACTCCTCTCTGACTACTCTTCTGAACTGTCCCCATGGTCATCTCCTCTACCGGGAACATATGTGGTATCCGTATAATCGTCATCATAATCCTCCTGGCCAGCTTCGCTTTCCTCAGACACCTCCTCAACTGCACCAACTTCAGGTGGTTCATCATGCCCCTCCTCACACATTACGTCCATGCTATTGCCACCTAACTCAGACGTATGAGGTGGTGTACCTGCGCCTTCTTCTTGTTGTTGCAGTAGTGGGTGTGAATCAGTGATTTCACCACCACCACCAAATAACTCCTGCGAAGTGTCAAATGCAGCAGATGTGGTGCTTGTTGTAGCGCTGGTGTCTGCGGGAGATGAGGTGTTCTGTGTTAAATAATCAAGCACGTCCTGATCTTTGGAAGTGATGGCACGTGCCTTCTGCTGAGCACTGTATTTTGGGCCAGGTCTGCATGAAATCACAGCAACACCACCTCGCACAGACCTGCCGGTGCCTGGTGGCCTTTCTCTGGGTCTGCCTCTACCTCTTCCTCTACCTGGTTTGTCCATTTTGTCCATCTCGGGAGGATGCTAGGTATATGCAGTGAGCTGGGTTCACTGAATACAACAGGTAGTAAGATGCAGTGAGCTGGGTTCACTGAACAGTAAAGGTACTTAGATGCAGTGAGGTGGGTTCACTGAATACAAGTAGTAAGATGCAGTGAGCTGGGTTCACTGAACAGTAAAGGTACTTAGATGCAGTGAGCTGGGTTCACTGAACAGTAAAGGTACTTAGATGCAGTGAACTGGGTTCACTGAACAGTAAAGGTACTTAGATGCAGTGAGGTGGGTTCACTGAACAATAAAGGTACTTAGATGCAGTGAGGTGGGTTCACTGAACAGTAAAGGTACTTAGATGCAGTGAGCTGGGTTCACTGAATACAACAGGTAGTAATATGCAGTGAGCTGGGTTCACTGAACAGTAAACGTACTTAGATGCAGTGAGCTGGGTTCACTGAACACAACAGGTAGTAAGATGCAGTGAGCTGGGTTCACTGAACAGTAAAGGTACTTAGATGCAGTGAGCTGGGTTCACTGAACACAACAGGTAGTAAGATGCAGTGAGCTGGGTTCACTGAACAGTAAAGGTACTTTGATGCAGTGAGGTGGGTTCACTCAACACAACAGGTAGTTAGAAGCAGTGAGCTGGGTTCACTGAACAGGAAAGGTACTTAGATGCAGTGAGGTGGGTTCACTGAACACAACAGGTAGTTGGATGCAGTGAGCTGGGTTCACTGAACAATAAAGGTACTTAGATGCAGTGAACTGGGTTCACTGAACACAACAGGTAGTAAAATGCAGTGAGCTGGGTTCACTGAACAGTAAAGGTACTTAGATGCAGTGAGGTGGGTTCACTCAACACAACAGGTAGTTAGATGCAGTGAGGTGGGTTTACTGAACACAACAGGTAGTTAGATGCAGTGAGCTGGGTTCACTCAACACAAAGCTGGTGCAGGCGAACGGGAACCACCAAAGTTCGCCTGCACCGTTCGCCGGCGAACCGTTCGGTACATCTCTACTATGCACCCTTTTTGAATTTGAACCCCAGTCACCCAGTGACCAACTGTATAAGGTTTAAGGCATCTGCTATTAACAGTGTAAGAATGGCAGCAATTTAAATATTCCCCTTGAAAATCAACAGGTGAGTTTTGATTGGCTCTTGCAAACTCCACCCATTTTCCTGAATATTAATCCCAGTCACCCAGTGACCAACTGTGCAAAGTTTGAGAACCCTGCCATTAGCAGTGCAAGAATGGCTGCAGTTTAAATTTGACCAGTGAAATTTGTTTCGCTCCAACTTTGTAAGCTTTCAGGTTCCTAGCATCAAAAATGTGTGAATGGAAGCAGTTTATCCAACAAGGAAATCTGATTGGCTGTTTGTGGCCCTGCCCCTTTAGTGAATTTGAACCCCAGTCACCCAATGACCGACTGTACCAGGTTTGAAGCCTCTGCCAACAGTGTAAGAATGGCAGCAGTTTAAATATTCCTCTTAAAAATCACTAGGTGAATTTTAATTGGCTGTTGTAGGCTCCACCTACTTTCCTGAATAATAATCCCAGTCTCCCAGTGACCACGTGTGGCAAGTTTGAGAACCATGTGATTAACAGTCTAAGAATGGCTGCAGTTTTCATTCTCCCATTAAAAAAGAATGGCTGAAATTTGATTGGCTTTTTTATACTACGCCCACTTTTCCTGGATTTGTAACCTCAGTCACCAAGTGACCAACTGTGCCAAGTGTGGGGACTCTGGCTTAATTACTGTGAGAATGGCAGCCTTTTACATGTTTTTCCATTGACATGAATGGGTGGAATCTGATTTGCTGTTTGTAGCTCCGCCCAGGTGTGAACTGGAGTTCCTCTTTAATGAGTTACTGTATATCACCACGGATAGGACAACTTTTTGACACCGAAATATTGGGTGTAAAGTGGGGGGGGATGTGGGATGCTATATGCAGATTGCACAGTGGAGGGTGCTTAAGCATGTCTAGCTACCACCAGGGGCGTAGCAATAGGAGGTGCAGAGGTTGTGACCACATCAGGGCCCTTAGGCCAGAGGAGCCCTGAGGGGCCCTCCCTTAACTACAGTATTAGCTCTCTATTGGTCCTGTGCTCATAATATTCACTTCTATAGATACTTTGAATAGTGGTAATTATTAACAAAACTGTTCCCCACCCCCTTCTTGTACCTCTGACACTGTAGTTGCCATTAGCAGGTTTTTTGTGCACCGTAATAATTATTATGTATTGAGTGCTTTGGGGGGGGGGGGGGGCCCAATGTAAAAGTTGCATCAGGGCCCACAGCTCCTTAGCTACGCCACTGGCTACCTCTCCTTGCTCTGGCTTGCATCCTCTAGTAGTGTTCTTGGCAGCTTTCTGAACTGGCCACTAGAGCTCCAGGCTCACTGTGATCACATGAGAGAACTGCAGGCTCACTGCGGTCACATGACAGGGGGCCTGGAACTCTCGCAGTCAGTTCAGAAGTTGCATAGGGTTAGACGATGCAACCCAGAGTGAGCAGAGGTAGATATAAACATTGAAGCACGCTTGGCAGCACATTATATATTCTATATAATTATATATTATACATTTTTTTTTTCTTGTTTAAATGTATGTATGTATCTATACATGCTCAGCGATTGTAGCCATAATTATGGCCCATAATCATAATGTAATTTGAATATCTATTTGTAATTAGGATCATAATTGTAATTACAGCAATTACAGTGTAGCGATCGCTATTTGTACAGTAATTTGCCAACAGTAGATACTGTATCCCTTCATATTTAAGCATATACCTTAAGGGATAGAGGGATGGATGCAACATATACAAGAAGTTAATAAGTTTTAGAACAGATAAAAATGAGTGCGTTTTACTGAATAGGTTTGAAAGAAGCAACAGTGACTGGATAAAATGGCTCAGGCCAGATTATAGGCCTGACTGATCTAGAGAGATTTAGGCAGGGAGTTCCAGAAGAGAGAAGAAGCATGTGAGAAATCCTGTATTATATGTGGGAATGAGAAGAGGTGATTGGGGTGGATGAGGGGAGATGAGCATCAGTACTAAGCAGGTTACACTTAGGATGGTACCTGTAAATTAATGTATTAATTTATGTTGGGGCCAGGTTGGAGAGAGCTAACAGTATGAACTGAACCTTTCATTTGCTGGGCAATAAGTGATCAATATTTGCTCCTTCTTAGGTGATGGACCTAAGAAGGAGATACTAGGATTCTATTTTGGACTTCGGGTGATATACTACTTTAATTCAAGGATTTTGAAATATAACTTTAAAGGCTTTAGAGGTGGACATAGGCCTGTGCAGGCTGTGAAGCCAAACAGTGGCCTCATGTCTTCTACGGTCCATGCAGCTGAACCACAGTTAGAGCCTGATCATCCTTTAGGCTCTTCTCCATGTATTTCTCTCTGTAAACCGCGAGGAACGGGGATATTTTCTTGTGACCCAGTCATACACAAGTATAAAATGTGTGCTATATAACACAGTGCCTACAGAATGTTACCCAGGTTCATGCACTTTTATCCTATTGACATTATTTTGATCCAAACATGGTTTGTTATGTTGAAATTTGAAATTGAAATAGCCATATTTCCGGAAATCTGCATTTCGGATGGGAAATTGGTAATCATAGTACAGTAATCAGAATTCCGTTGAAAATTTGAGATACCAATAACCGGGAATTTTAGGCTAATCACAGCATTTGGAATGAATAAGCCAGTCAGAGAATCAGATAGTATATCTGGAAACTCAGAATGATTCTGTAGAAAAACTGAACCGTCATTACCGCATGGCAATATCGATTCAGATCAGATTTCCAATCATTTTCTGATCATTTTCCAATTCTGCACCGCAGCATACTAAATAGATAGGTTCAATCATTATACTGCAGACATGAGATTGGAATCGGATTCCGATTTGAAACGGATTCTGATCGGAATCAGAAGCGGTATTGGATTTAATTTGTAATCGGTATCGCAATGCAGTAATCAGATTTTTTTATGGAATTGGAAATCAGGATTTCTCTAATCTGTTATGACCATGGCCACTCACATGGGGGCCCCTTAATTTATTCTGCACAGGGGCTCACTGCTGGCTTTGTCCGCCACTGCATCTTCCAATGTTTTTCATGTACAGTATTATTGCAATAATAATTATTTAACACAAGTATTTATTTTCAGGATGGCAGCAGCTTTGTGAACTCGGACTGCACCCAGAAATGCACGTGCCAGTCTGGAGTGGTGACCTGCCAACCCATGGCATGCAAGAGCACTGAGCGCTGTCAAGTCCGATATGGAGTGCGCAATTGCTACAGCATACAAGCAGATTGCCTGATTACGTCGGCAACCTTCTCCACTTTTGATGGAGCATCAGGAGGTCCGGTGCCTCTGGGAGCTTTTGTGGTGATCTCCATATGCAACTACTGCCGCAGCTGGTTCCGAGTCGTGGCGGATGTTCAAAAATGTGCCCCTAATGATCAAGCAGTCACTAGGATCCATATAATGTCCCCTAATGGCCTTATAACAATATCGAAGGACAAAGAAGCATGGGTAGGTGATCAAGTAAAAAAAAAAAATTAAGTTAATTGTACAATTTGACTTCATGAAAACCACACCCTAAGCACTTATTGGATACTATGGTACAAGTAGGTAGGTATGGCTTATGTAGAGCATTAAGAAGATCAAGAAAGGTGTACAGGACCACATGGACAGGTCCTGGATAGAAGGTATATTCCCCCTGCCTATATCGTATGGTCTCATTACATTCTGTCTGTATCCGGAAATGAGTCCAGGTGGTGAGGTGGATAGAACGGGTGGACCGCTCACTCCACCCGGACAGGGACAGATCTAGACCAAGTTGCGCCTGGGGCAAGGTCAGGTTTTGGCGCCTATGCTCTTATCCCTACTGTTCGAGGGTGGCGATTTACTGAACTCCCCCATGTGGCGACCCCCCCGCAGCCATCCCCTGCCCGGTGTAAGTATACATTATTTATTTATTTATTGTATTTATGAAGCGCCAACATATTACGCAGCGCTGGACATTAGTTTAGGTTACAGACAATACTTAGGGGTGACATACAGCAAAATGACAATACCTGAATACAAGAAAGACCAGATCTTGCAGCACAGTATGAGTACAAGGTAATGCTTAGTCACTGGAGGGTAGCATGGAGCTTAGGCAAGTTAGGTTCACTCAGATGCATATCATGGGTTCACAGTAATGGAGGTGCATGATCAGGTAGGACACAAAAGGAGGAGGACCCTGCCCAAAGACTTACAATCTAGAGGGAGAGGTAAGGACACGAATGGTAGGGGACCAGAGTTTAGCTGTGGGTTTAGAGCACTTGTAAGGGGTAGTAGGCCAGAGTGAAAAGGTGAGTGTTGGGGGCCTTCTTGAAGATGTTGAAGGAGGGGGCTGCCCTAATGGGTGGAGGGAGTTCCATAGTGTTGGAGTAGCTCTTGAGAATTCCTGGAGGCGTGCATGGGACTGGGTGATGCGGGGGGCGGTTAGACAAAGTTCATTGGAAGAGCGGAGAGAGCGGCTAGGTGTGTATCTCTGAGTAAGATCGGAAATGTAGGTTGGACAGGTTTTGTGGACAGATTTGTAGGTCAGACACAGTATCTTGAATCTGATTCTGGACTGGATAGGAAGCCAGTGGAGGGATTCAAGGAGGGGATCTGTCGTGGTAGAGTGATGGGAGCAGTGGATAATTCTGGCTGGCGCATTCATGATGGACTGCAGTGGGGCTGTTCGGGTCATAGGGAGACCAGACAGAAGGGCATTGCAGTAGTCAAGGCGGGAAATTATGAGGGCATGGATGAGGAATTTGGTGGTGGCAGAGGTCAGGAAAGGGCGAATCATACAGATGTCACGAAGGTGGAAGTTGCAGGACTTTGTGAGGTTTTGGATGTGGGGAGTGAAGGGGAGTGCAGAGTGCAGAGTCCAGGGTGACACCCAGACAGCGGTCTTGAAAGGTAGGACAAATGGTAGTGTGGTTAACAGTGACATGCACATCTGGGAGGTTCATGGATAACCGGGGTGGGAAGATCATAAATTCCGTTTTGTCTAGATTTAGTTTCAGGAACCTAGCGGACATCCAGGAGGAGATGGCTGATAGCCAGGAGGAGACCTTGTCCATGGTAATGGTGGATATGTCAGGGGTGTGGAGGTAGATATGGGTGTCATCTGCATACAGGTGATAGTTAAAACCCATGGAGGAGATAACCTTGCCAATGGAGGACGTGTATAGGGTGAACAGTAGGGGCCAGCAAGGACTGAGCCTTGGGGGACTCCCACCGAGAGGTGGTTGGGGGTGGATGAGGACTCATTGAAGGCGGTCGTGAAGGAGCGGTTAGAGAGGTAGGATGAAAGCCAGGTCAGGGCGAGATCGTGAATGCCCATGGACTGGAGGGACTGGAGGAGTAGGGGATGATCTACTGTGTCTACCGAGCCTTCGATCCTGTGGATGTCACACAAGCTCTGCAGCTCCTTCTTCTCTGATGGGACTCAGACACGCGGCTTAGTGACGTCACCAAGCAGAGTGCCTGTGTCCTCAGCAGGGAAGACGGAGCTGCAACGCAGACCTTGTGTGACATCCATCCGCAGGATCGAAGGCTCGGTATGTACTATTACACCGAACAGGGGATGGCTGCTAGTAAATCGCCACCCTCGGAGATGAATGAAAGGGGGATTGCAACAAAAAGGGGGGGGATAGAACAGGGGGAATGCTGCAAAGGAGCTAGAGATCTCCCTGCTGGTAATGACGAGTCTCACTCGTCATTACCAGCGACACATAAGCCCAGACGTGCCGACGCGTCACTCGCCCGCCTATCAATGCTGCCAACTGGCAAGTGTTTATTTCCCCGTCCAAGTTTTGCCGCCTTTTTAAGAACTCAACAAACTGTGCCTGGGGCAAGATACCCGGATATCTCCCAGGAAAGCTGTGCGGGGGGGTCAATCTTACCAGAATGACGTCTTCTTTGGGTCCGTACGTGTCGCCTCCCAAGATGCGTTCCAAGCGCCGCATGCACCAGTCACGTAACTACAAACACTTCCTCCTTCCGGGTTGGAGGAGGAAGTGTTTTTAGTCACGTGACCGGCTCATGCGGCGCTTGGAACGTATCATGGGAGGCGACATGTACGGACCCGAAGAAGACGTCATTCTGGTAAGATTGACGTCCCCCCCCCCCTCCCGCACAGCTTTCCTGGGAGATATCCGGATAGCAACTATCCGGATGTCTCCCGGGTTGGATTTGAGCAGCCCTGATTAGGGGTGATAAGTAGCTTGCACATGCAAGCTCCTTATCACTTGGCCATCACAAGAGAACTGCTGGTAAATCCTATTGACGGTTTCACTTGTACATTGGCCAATGCTGGATTTACCATAAGGCACTGTAGCAGGGGCGTAACTAGGCCCCAACAGGCCCCCTGCAAAATTTCAGAGTGCCCCCCCCCTCCCCCTGGGGCCCGCTCGGGGCCATTTTGTGGGGGCTGGAGGGGTGGCAGCATGAGGGGAAAGCCTTGGCCACAGTCGGTGGGGAGAGAGGAAGTCCCCCCCCCTCTCCCTCACCTCGAGGCTCTCCCCTCTGCGCTCCCCTCCAGCTAAAGTTATAGTGTGGGCAGCGGGCAGCGGCGGGGAGATACATACCTTCCGTGTGTTCCACTGCATGATCTTCGCTCTGGCGTCTGACGTCACTTCCGGAAGTGACGTCACTCCCGGAAGTGACGTCAGATGCCAGAGCGAAGATTATGCGGTGGAACGCAAGGAAGGTATGTATCTGCCCACCGCTGCCCAGCCACACTATTACTTTAGCTGGAGGGGAGCGCAGAGGGGAGAGCCCCGAGGTGAGGGAGATGGGGGGAACTTCCCCTCTCCCCACCGACTGTGGCCAAGGCTTTCCCCTCATGCTGCCACCCCTCCAGCTCCCACAAAACGGCCCCGTGCGGGCCCCAGGGTGGGGGGGGCGGGCCCCCCCGCAGGCGCAGTGGCTGCAGGGCCCATAGGTACACCAGTGCACTGTAGGCAAATGCCTACAGGCACCTGATGATGGAAAGGTGGCTCCCTCCCCTCCCTCCTTCCCTATGCAGAGTCCTGAAGAGAGTGTAAATGAGAGGTAACCCACCTGGCTCTCTGCATTTCACTAAGGAGATCCCAGTCAGGGGCACCTCTAGCTACTTAATACTGAGGTTCCTCTACCTACCTAATACTTGGGGGCACCTCTAGCTCCTTAAAGGACTTACGAGGCCAAATTATTAAAAAAAAGTTAAAAAAGTGAAGTACCTGCATCTCTTTAAAAGCCATCCGCTCCCTCCGTGTCATTCCGCCGGGTCCCTGCCGCTCAATAGACCCCCCGGCCTGTCACGACCGCAGGGCCCCGGGTCGGGCTCTCCTGCCTCTGCCAATATGGCCGCCGGAGCTGGCCACAGCTGCGCAGTCTGCACCTGCCGCGTGTGCGGCTGCGCAGCTCTAGGGCCGACCCGGGCCCTACGGTCGTGACAGGCCGGGGGGTCTATTGAGCGGCAGGGACCCGTGGATGGCGTCCTCCGTGTCTTTTAAAGAGATGCAGGTACTTCACTTTTTTAACTTTTTTTTTAATAATTTGGCCTCGTAAGTCCATTAAAGGTTACCAGATGTCGTAGAAAACCTACAATGAAGTGGATAGGGGAGCAAGAGCTTATATTTATACATTCCGCTCAGTCAGCCACCATTCTCCTGTAATCCTTCTTGGTTTGATTTGTCCATGTTCAAGTTGCATACATTTGCATACAAAACTTGCATAATGATGCATCAATTCAAATTATTTGCATCTCATTAACAATCCCTATTTGTAAGGGCCCGTTTCCACTTCTGCTGCACGTGTCTGCGAGACGCGTGGCGGCATTTCCGGGTCTGCGGATACGCACACGAATCCTATCCCACGGCTATGGGATTTGCACCAATTCGGATAGAAATGCTAACGCAAGCGATTCAGCCGGCGGTGCTATTGTTTCCTATGGTAGAGTTTCCCCGAGCGATTTGCCAGTGGGGAAACTCTGCGTATTTGGTGCGGCAACCACGCAAGTGGAAATGGGCCCTTACATAGGCAAAAAGTTTAAATGTAAATGATTTGTTCCTGAGAAAGCATAGGGAAAAAGTTTTAGAAACTATTATACAGATTATAGAAATGATTATTTGTTAAATAATGGGCTATTGTAATTGATAAAGTTGGAAATGAATGGTAAAGATAAAGGGCTTGATTCACTAAACCCTGATAACTCAAATATCACACCTTATCAAAGATATCACACCTTATCAAAGCAAACACACCTTATCAGAGTAGCATAGTGAGCGCTCCAAACGTATGTCTGCTAATTGGCAATGGCACTCGTCCTGCCTTGAGCCCCTGCGGGTTCCTAGCACTCGCTATGCTACTCTGACAAGGCGTGTTAACTTTAATAAGGAGTGATATCTTTGATAAGGTGTGACATTTGAGTTATCACGGTTTAGTGAATCAAGCCCAAAAAGCGATATAGTTGTTTTATATTTATGCAGCGCCCTTTTGATACAGTTAGCGCCAATAGAAAAAAATGTGTTCAATGTAAGAGAACACAAGACACTGGCACTAAATGCAGCAGGGATGGATACTGCCACGCTGGGCTTACTTGCAGCGTGCTCTAGTAGTAGTCCACAGATCCAGTCGAGAAAGACAGGAGAAAGACGGGCACAGCTGCCTAAAATACCCTTTATTGTGGCTGGATAGACACAAAAGATTTTTCCCCCCACTGCTGTAATCTTTTGGGTCTACCCAGCCACAATAAAGGGTATTTTAAGCAGCTGTGCCCATCTTTCTCTTCTCTTTGACTGAATCTGAGAAAAAAAGGTTTGTATTGATTTGAATGGGGCGTCCTTTTTAATAAGTACCATTATTACATGTTTTGACCATGTGAAAATGGCATATGGCCCAGGACACTAAAGGTAGCCATACACTGGTCGATTTGCCATCAGATCGACCAACAGACAGATCCCTCACTGATCAAATCTGATCAGAGAGGGATCGTATGGCTGCCTTTACTGAAAACAGATTGTGAATTGATTTCAGCATGAAACCGATTACAATCTGTGAAGCTGTCGCCCCCCCCCCCCCCCCTACATACATTACCTGATCCGGCCGGCGCGAGTCCCCCGGTCTCCACTGTCTCTTCTCCACTCCGAGCTCCAGGACTGCTGCTTCACTAAACTTCCTGTCTGGGGGAAGTTTAAACAGTAGAGGGCACTATACTGTTTAAACTTCCTGCCGGGACAGGAAGTTGAGTGAAGCCAGCCGGACCCGGAGCCCAGCGCGGAGAAGAGGACAGTGGAGAGAGCGGGGATATGCACCTGCGGAACAGGTAATGTATTGCAGCTAGCGTCGGTCGTCAGACATTCGCACGCCGCTATCGATGTGCTCCCGAACCGCCGGCAATCGAGCGCAATCTTCCGCACGGACGGATTGATGGGAATCGACGGGAACAATTGATTTTGGACAGAAATTTATCGTTCTGTCAGCATTTGCGCATTGATTTCACAGCAGATTCGATCACAGTGATCGAATCTGCTGTACTGTACATCGGCGGGAAAATCGTTAGGTGTATGGGCCCCGTAAGGCCCCATTCACACTGCATGAGTTGCTGTCCGGATTTCAGCAGCACATGCAGGAGGCAGACACGCACAACTTCAGACAGTGCATAGACTGCACTGACAGATGTTAACACTGCATGCGTTCTGGACCAGTGCGGTTACCAAAACGCGCGGTTGACCCATTCACTTTCAGTGAATGGGATCAGCCATGCAATGCATAGAAACGCAGATGGCGTGCGTTTGTATGCGTTGCGTTCCGAATGCACGGCCATCTGCGTTTCATGATGTGACTGTAGCCTCAGATATGCAAGTTTATGCATAATTCACCTATAGTAATGCCTGACTTTTTGAGTGCTCTTTTGACTTTTTGGCATGTGGATACACGTTTTCCTTACGCATCCTAAAACTGGAAAAATTAGAACTCAAAGATATTATTTTGTTTCCTTTTAAAAATAATGGTTTAAAGTTGGAGATGTGTGTGTGACAAAAACATTTGTAATTAAATGATGATACATAAGTTTGAAGAAAAAATCATTCTATGGGGTGACAACACAGGTCTGACAATTGGCCCTAACCAAATAAAATGATAAAAAATAAAAAAGTGAAGTCCTATTTTTATAATAGTTACTAACTGTACGTTTTGTTTTTCATTATTTTAGTTGAATGGAGTGCCAATTCCACTTTCATTAAATGTGTCAAATTCGATATCAGTCATAGTCAGCAGTACAAGCACATCTGTCGTTGTCCAGATCGGTCAGTACGTGACCATTGTACTAAACACTAACGGAGAGGTAAAAGTAACCGTCAGAGATGGAATATCAGAAGAACTGTGTGGTGCTTGTGGAAAGTTTAATGGTGTGTTAGCAGATGATTTTCAGACTCCAGATGGAACAAGTGTTACTGGCATCCAACAGCTCATTGAATCTTGGACAGCAAAAGACATAACCAGCTGGTAAGTAAAAATAGTCCAACAAAAACAAGAACAACAACAAAAACATAACTAACTAAAAAAAAAATCACCTCTGGAGTACATAAAAAACACCGATGTACGCTAATAATCTTCATTGTAAGAATCTTCTCTGGAGCCCCAAATGGGCTGGTTTCCTGTGTGTATCTCTGCCCCCTTTCCCAATATGGCAGTGGCCTTTCTCTATGTGATATAGAAAGCAGTGGTGCTCATCTGGATTCCGGATATCCGGTCTAACCCAGATATCCGACCATTTTTCAGCTATCCGATTCGGATTCCAGATACCGGATTTCTGTAGAAATCCAGATAGCTATCTGCAGATAGTTTGCTGGCAATGCGGATATCCGCAGAAATCCGACTATTGAGATACTGTAAGAGGTCCAGGGCATCATTGAGCCAATCAGAGGGCTCCCAGCAGAAGCCCTAGCAACTAATCACAGAGGGAAACCCTGGCCAGCCCCACCTGACCTCATTGAGCCAATCAGAGGGCTCCCAGCCTAAGCCCTGGCACCCAATCACAGAAAGGAACACTGGCCAGCCCCCCTGTATAATAAGGAGGGCTGCCATGATGAGACAGATCGTCCCTTGCTTGTGAATGCTCACTGAGAGACATGTTCCAGTGCTGCTGGCCCAGCAAGTGCTGTACACAGTGATAAACCTAAAGCTGTTCAGTGATTAACCCATTCACTATCCCTACACTATTGTTGTATTGTTAATTATCTTGATTTAATTGTGTAACAGTCAGAGTGTGTGCTCCAGGGCTGCTGCAGCTGCTATGTGTCTGTGTGTGTGCTGTGCACAGACCAGGCCAGCTGCTGCCTGCTGGACAGCTATTAGCCCTAGCTAGCTACAGTATAGGTTAGGTGAGGGATTAGAGAATAGGATTACTGTGTTAGTGTGTAGTTAGTACTGTAGAACTGCAGTCAGTGCTAGTAGTTGTTAGAGTAGTAGTACTACTGTGTTAGCTTACTACAGAACTGCTGTGATGCTGAGCAGTGCCAGTGTGAGAGTTAGTGTCTTCTCCTCTGCAGTCTGACTGTCACTCGGCACGTGGCACTTGGCACATGGCCCTTGGCAATTGGCACGTGTAACGTGGCACTATGCACGTGGCAGGTGGCACTTTGCACGTGGCACTTGGCACTTGGCACGTGGCACTTTGCACGTGGCACTTTGCACGTGGCAGGTGGCACTTTGCATTTTGCACGTGGCACTTTGCTCTTGGCAAGTGGTACTTTGCATGTGGCACTTTGCACGTGGAACTTGTCACGTGGCACATACAAAGTGCCACGTGCAAAGTTCAAAGTGCCACGTGCAAAGTGCCACGTGCCACGTCCAGTATGCTCCTGGCAGATGTTACACCTGCTGCTGCTGCATTGCCCTGCTCCTGCTGCCTTTGCTGCTCCCACCGCCAGGGTGTCACAGGCCACTGCTGCTGTGCTCATACCACCTATATTTAACCTAAAACACAATATAATTTTGTGGAGGTGTCTGGGCTGAAAACTGCCATATCCCAGTTGTGCGGTTGGATTTTGGACACAATGTGGGCTGCACGACCACTGTCTGGAACCTAGTCCTGATGTTAATTGACAGCCATTTTTTTTTTTTGGGGGGGGGGGGGTTTAAGTCCCCACATCATCAATTAGTGTTCCCCTTTAAAAAATTATGATGCTACATGCCTCATTTACCCTAAAAAACGTTTTTAAAGCAATTTAAAGGCCACTTCCGGTTTTTCTATCCAGTTATCCAAATTTGCCCGGATATCCCAGGTACTGGGGTCGAATACCCGATTCTATTCGGATACCCAAAAGGTCAGATCCGAATATCCGATCTGGATATCTCGGTATTTAGATCCGGGTCAATCCGGATTTTTAAAAGGGGTATCCGAGCTTCCCTGATAGAAAGCGACAATGTCTTTCTTGCCAATGGGGTGAAACTACATGCAGGAGCCTGGCTGATTTTCTATTAGAGATGGCCTGAACTGTTCGCCGGAGGACAGTTGCCGGCGAATTTCCGCTGTCCACGTTGGGAAAGCATTTGGCCTGTGTTCTTGTTCCTCTCTGACTACTTGCTGAAAGCACCCCAAATAGCCCTTTTGAGGGCCAGTACATCGGTCTCCTGTTTTTTATTTTGTGTGTGACACTCCACAGCCCACTGACAACCATTGCTGTGCACACTACTGCTATTGTGGCCACATTAAGTTGCAGGCACAGTACCACTCCATTGTTTTTTTTATTCATTGTATTCCGACAGAACTATTGCATCTCTCTGTGTGAGACACTCCACAGCCCACTAAGCTTTTATTATTATTATTATTATTTTTATTATTTATTGTATTTATAAAGCGCCAACATATTACGCAGCGCTGGACATTAATTTAGGTTACAGACAATATTTAGGGGTGACATACAGCAATATGACAATACAGGAATACAAGAAAACCAGATCACACAGCACAGTATGAGTACCAGGTAATGCTTAGTCAGTCACTGGAGGGGAGCATGGAAATTAGGCAAGTTAGGTTCACTCAGATGCATAGCATGGGTTCACAGTAATGGAGGTGCAAGTTTAGGTAGCACACAAAAGGATGAGGACCCTGCCCAAAGGCTTACAATCTAGAGGGAGAGGTAAGGACACGAAAGGTAGGGGACCAGAGTTCAGCTGCGGGTTTAGAGCAATTGTGAGGGGTGGTAGGCCAGAGTGAAAAGGTGAGTTTTGAGGGCCTTCTTGAAGGTGTTGAAGGAGGGGGCTGCCCTAGTGGGTGGAGGTAGGGAGCTCCATAGTGTTGGAGCGGCTCTTGAGAAGTCTTGGAGGCGTGCATGGGACTGGGTGATGTAGGGGATGGTCAGGCGAAGTTCATTGGAGGAGCGGAGTGAGCGGCTTGGTGTGTATCTCTGAGTAAGACCAGAAATGTAGGTTGGACAGGTTTTGTGGACGGATTTGTAGGTCAGACACAATATCTTGAAATGGGAACAGTAATAGTATGTGCAGTTTATTTTGCATTTTTTCATTAAAGGACAATTATAGATTAAAGCAACTTTTTAAGAAATGCTGTATGTGAGGGCACACATTGCCACAAGTACTAGGAGCAATTTCTCCCCTCACACAGCTCTGTGCTGCAAAATCATCCTAACAACTTCAGATACAAGAAGGTGTCGGTTCTGCAGGACTAGACCATGTTCCTGCAAGGGGGGGGGGGGTGGGGGCAGCTGGTGTTGGGTGCTATTAAGCTCTCAGTGTATAGTCTAGTAATCACCTAGTTGAAAGAATCTTATTCAGGTGGTGGTATGGGGCTAAGATTCCAGCAATGTGTATTTATTGTCTTCACTTATCTGACTGCTTACAAAGCCATTATCTGTGTGTGTTTACCAATGTTTCCCTCCCTCCCAGCGTGGACAGCACTGAACAGACAAGGCTTTGTAATTACATGCTGCAGAACCAGAAGTGTAACAAGACAAGCAGCCAGTAAGGAGTGGTGTATACAACCCCTGACTGCTAATTATATTGCAGCAATATTACAGCACAACTAGATAACTGTTATGTCCTCTGATCAGCTTGTTTTCCCCAAATTCTCCTGCGTAGACTCCCTTCTTGTCCTCTCCGGCTGCTCCATTCACTTGATGCCCCCTTTCCCCCAGTAAATGGCCCGGCCATGCGTGCAGCCCCCATCGTGATTCCGCAGTCAGGAACCTTCTGTTCACAGAGCACTCCTGGGTATGGGAGCACATGGGGGGGGCACACTCACTGCCGGGCTACACATGTGCAGAAGCTCATGACTGCCTGCGACTGCCCAGATTACCTAGAGGGATATCAAGTAAACGGAGAGGTCAGAGAGGATGGAAAGGGAGCCCACACACCTCATGGGGCTGTAGGATGCACCAGTTAAGTATAAATACACCCAATAATTACATCTCAGGTACACTTTAAATATCCTTAAACTGGAACAGATGGGCAGCGGTGGCAGGGGTGCAGTTGATACGCCAATAGGATAGGTAACTATCCCACAATATATTTGACAAGGGCTCTGTAGGAGAAGGGGAGGCTTTGTCAACCCTCTCGACCAATGCACACCAAAAACCTCTAGCAGATCTGCAAAACGCTAGAGGTTTTTGAAGCAGATTTCAGAGCGATTCAGGTATGTTTAAAGACGCAGATTTCAAATATTGTTACAGTAAAGCTGTTACTGAACAGCTTCTGTAACAAAAACGCCTTGAAAACCGCTCTGATCTAGCGTTTTTCAGAGCTGTTTCCCAATTTCCTATACTTTAACATCGAGACAGAAACGCCTCAGAAATCTAAAAAATGCTGCAGCCCCCGAGTTAGCGTTTGTGGAAAAAACGAGCCGCTCTGGTGTGCACCAGCCCATTCACTTTCATTAGCCAATCGGTTTTCCCCCTGCAAGCATTAAAAAAAAAACGCTCCAGAACCGCTCTGGTGTGCACCAGCCCTTACAGAGTCCTCCATATCATGTACCATGTGAGCTGGTATGTCTAGTATGATGGAGGCCTTTACAAGGTTGACTCAGGTGTACTCAGCTATCTTGGCTATACTAGCCTGCATAAGTGAAAAGGGGTGTGATGCCATTTTTTCCCCATTTTTTAAGTAAAGAATGTAGCCCCAGCTCCAAAGCTTTACCCTTTCAGCCCGCGGGTATTTTTTACATTATGGACGAGAGGAATTTTCACATTTCAGCGCTCCTCCCATTAATTCCCCAATAACTTTATCACTATGTATCACAACAATATAATCTATACCTTGTTTTTTCCACCACCAATTAGGCTTTCTTTGGGTGGTTCATTATGCTAAGAATTATTTTATTCTAAATGCATTATAATGGGAATAATAAGAAAAAATTGAAAAAAAATCATTATTTTTCAGCTTTCAACCATTATAGTTTTAAATTCATGCTACCAGTTTTTATTCATGCTAGCATAATTAAAATCCACACATTTTATTTGTCCCGGGTATTGCAATGTTAAAATTATATCCCTAGTATAATGTATGGTGACAATATTTTATATGGAAATAAAGGTGCATTCTTTCAGTTTTACATCCATCACTAATTTTTAGCCCATTTTTTAATAATTATACGCCCTCTTGACATAGATATTATTATATATTTTTTTCCCTAAAGTCAGTAGGTATATTTTACTATTTGGACACAAGATGTCATTGCCAAACAAAATTCTATGTAGCGTACAAGTACGTTAAGTAGGATACAATGTATTGCTACATTGTAACTAGGGAAGTGACAATGGAAACCTGAAATCACAGTGTTGGTGGGTAGATTAATGAATTGGAACTTTGTTCCCATTCATAAACTTTGTTTCCATTCATAAATGTAACGATCGGGAAAGGGGGGGGGGCAGAAATCACAGCGGGAGATATTGCGTCAGCTCTATGTAAGAATAAACACTGTTTTTGTTCAGTGTTTATTCTTACACAGAGCCGACGCAATAACACAGTGTTTATTCTCAGCGTTAATGTACGGATTGACACAGGGGACTTTTGTCTCCTGCAGCCAATCTCCCCCTGCTCCCGGTAACAGCGCTATTGTGGACATTTGCCTGCACAATCGCCTGCAAACCCCACAAACTGCAGGGACGTGACTAGCGCGTCCATGCGGCTCTAGACTTTAGCTTAGCATTGGGCTAAGGTCCGAGCGGCATGAATGGTTAATCAAATGTGTCTCAACCCTGCAGACTTGTATAGCCAGGATGGCTGAATTAACCTGCTTGAGGTTTAGCCATACTAGCCATACCTACCCACATCATACAAGACATGGAGGCTTTGAAAGAGGGGGTTTAACCTCCCCGGCGTTCTATTGAGATCGCCAGGGAGGCTGCGGGAGGGGTTTTTTTTAATAAAAAAAAAACTATTTCATGCAGCCAACTGAAAGTTGGCTGCATGAAAGCCCACTAGAGGGCGCTCCGGAGGCGTTCTTCCGATCGCCTCCGGCGCCCAGAATAAACAAGGAAGGCCGCAATGAGCAGCCTTCCTTGTTTGGCTTTCCTCGTTGCCATGGCGACGAGCGGAGTGACGTCATGGACGTCAGCCGACGTCCTGACGTCAGCCGCCTCCGATCCAGCCCTTAGCGCTGGCCGGAACTGATTGGTCCGGCTGCGCAGGGCTCGGGCGGCTGGGGGGACCCTCTTTCGCCGCTACTCGCGGCGGATCGCCGCAGAGCGGCGGCGATCAGGCAGCACACACGGCTGGCAAAGTGCCGGCTGCGTGTGCTGCTTTTTATTTGAAGAAAATCGGCCCAGCAGGGCCTGAGCGGCAGCCTCCGGCGGTGATGGACGAGCTGAGCTCGTCCATACCGCTCAGGAGGTTAAAATGCCTTCCTCTCTCCTACAGAGCTCTTGTCCATATTCTGGACAGGGCATTCTACCCCCACCTCTGGTGCCCAGGAGGAGGTGAGGTTGCATAGGTCCGAAGGGCTTATATTAGAATCTGGGAGCCTCCTTTAATTCTTCTATAACCTCCCTGGTGGTAACCCCGACCTGAGCTTGGAGTAGGAAAAATGAGCTGTGAGCAGTAGGTCAGGGTAGAGAATTACATTGTTTCCTATGCTGATTAGGAATCGGCGCTGCGCAGCGGGACTCCAGCCTCTGTCCCTAGCTGTTTGCAGTATTTCTGGCCGCCGGGATCCCCACATTTCCGCTCTTGTCCCGGGGACCAATCAGTGCAGCGGTTGCACGTGACATCAGTGGGGGTGAGGCTAAGTTTAAAGTGGCCATGAACTTTTTTTTTTTATGTGGCTGTATACTGTATATGTACTGTATATATATATATATATATATATATATATATATATATATATATATATATATATATATATATATATATATATATATATATATATATATGTATGCAGTCTATGTATATACATGTGTATATATACAGTATATACACAGCAGAAAACTTTTTTTAACCCTTTTTTTTTAAAATAAATAAATAGGTAGTGAGTAAAAAATGACTCAGAACCATGTAAAAGATGGGTATCTGGGATCTCCTTAGTAAAGTGAAAAGATCTCACTCATGTTTGACAGCAAAAAATGCTTCCCAGTGGGTGATAAACTTCATGGAGGGAATAACTTGCTGCCGGGCGATTGCATTACCCAAGCAAGTTCTCTTCCTCCAGGCCAGGAGATAAATGCAATTGAATTAGTCGATGGTCTTGTTGTCTGATTTTAGAACTCACTAGTGCTTAGCGATTTTTTTTGGGGGGGGGGGAGGGGATGTCGGTTGATATATGTATGCATTGGTAAAATGAGACATTTTTCTCTCTTTTTTTTCACAGTGGGCCCATCAATACACAAAACCCAGTGTAGCAGTCCAGTCTGACAGTCTGACAGCATCATAGCCCAGACCTTCATTTGAATGGGATACCAACGTGTTGATTCTAAAGCAAATCTCATTGGAATTGCCTGAAATTTAATTGACTTTCATCCAGGAATACAATAAGACTGCACAGCACAGATCTTATCGAGATGAGATGCAGAATGATCGCTTTTCACGACAATCACACTGCCATTGGCTGAAAAAATTCTAATCTATTCAAAAAATAACCGCAAGGAAAAGGATATGGAGGTTGCATTATTTTTTTTTGTTATTTTCTTTTCTTTTTTTTCTTAGTTGCCATGCCAATGATTTTCCACAGACTTTTTCGAAGCCTCTTTCACAGTGTGCCGTTAAAGTCGCACGTTAGAAAATGTTTTAACGCGGACTAACGCACAGCAATACTAAGTCCGTGCCACATTCCCAGTGCACACGTTGCGTTTGTGTGTAACGCGTCGCATTATTAGAAAGCGCTGCATGCTGTGTGTTATACACGTTATTAGCCGCGTTGGACTGTTTGCACATGCTCAGTAATGACCTGGAAGCCTATTTTTCATTACCTGTATGCCCTACTGTATGCGCCGATAACAGGGCATAGAGTTGCGTTGTGACAATTTTGGGACGTTGCGTTGTTAGTTTGCGTTGCGACTGTAACGTCGCATCAAAACGCAACATCCCAGTGTAAAAGTAGCCTAAGGGATGAGGAGGGGATCAGTAAGAATCATAATCAGCTAATTAGGATTACATGGAATTTT
Organism: Hyperolius riggenbachi; assembly: GCF_040937935.1. Classification (NCBI taxonomy): domain Eukaryota; kingdom Metazoa; phylum Chordata; class Amphibia; order Anura; family Hyperoliidae; genus Hyperolius; species Hyperolius riggenbachi. Next base: position 365,179,054 of record NC_090651.1, read on the forward strand.
GCATCATTGTTTTGCAATTACACCTATACGTAATCACAAATTATTAATTCAATTAATTTTGCATAATAATTCGTGATTTGGCATGAATTTTTGTGCAATTTTCATGTAATTTTGTGCCGACTTTGCCGGCGGTGAATAGCAAAGCCCCCATACATGCTATTGTCACCAAAATTGCTACATATTGTTTAGAAGAATAGTGGGTACAAAACACATTAAATAATATTTTTTTTTTCAAAAAGACCTTGTTGTTTTTGAGAAAATCGATTTTAAAATGCAAAGAATTTTTTTTTTAAGTCAGAAAAATGATTTCCACCCACTATTCTCCCTAAAGGGAAGGTTCAGGGACTATAAAAAAAAATAAAAATCCAAATCCACTTACCTGGGGCTTCCTCCAGCCCGTGGCAGGCAGGAGGTGCCCTCGGCGCCGCTCCGCAGGCTCCCGGTGGTCTCCGGTGGCGCGCCTGACCTGGCCAGGCCGAGCTTCTTCTGCGCTCCAATCTGCGTCTCACTGGTGCGCGCTGATGTCATCGGACGTCCTCCGGGCTGTACTGCGCAGGCTCAGTAGTTCTGCACCTGCGCAGTACAGCCCTGAGGAAGTCCGATGATGTCAGCATGCACCAGTGAGACGCAGATTGGAGCGCAGAAGAAGTGCGACCTGGCAGCCGGCCTGGCCAGGTCGGGCGCGCCACCGGAGACCACCGGGAGCCTGCGGAGCGGCGCTGAGGGCACCTCCTGCCTGCCACGGGCTAGAGGAAGCCCCAGGTAAGTGGATATGGATTTTTTTTTTATAGTCCCTGAACCTTCCCTTTAACATATGTAGCCATTATGGTAGCAATAGCATGTAAGGGGGCTTTGCTATTAACCGCTAAAGTCAGCACAAAATTACACAAAAATGAAGTGAGAAATTACGAATGATTATCACTACATACAAAATTAATTATGATTTTCCCCGAAATGGCATAATTATGCATAAGAATAGGCATACCTTCTGCTCATCGATGTGCATGCATCCCTGCTTGAATGATGGAGCTCTGCTCAGTCATCAGTCTCCCAGCAGCGATCACTGCTTGTAGACTGTTAGACGATGAAACCTCCGTCTCTTTACATTGTACAGCGCTGCGATCTACAGCAGCTATGTACCAGGGACAGCCGTGTAGCACTGTTATTGACTGGAGGGGGGAGGGAGGGAGGGCCAGTTAGTACAAAAAAAATAGTAATATTTATTTTAAAAAAATACAAATTAATACAATAAATAAACATGCCGGCAGGGATCAGAGCCCACAAACCGAATACTCTGTTGGTGGGCAGACAAGGGGGGTGTCACTTGTGTGCTGAGTTGTCCTCCTGGCCACAGGAGCATGATGGGGGAGAGTGCGGCCAGACTGCACCTGCGCTGACTGGCCCTGACTGGACGACTTACCAGGGCTGAACCAGACAGCAACTGAGGACGACAAGTGAGCTCAGTGATCAGGCCGGACGGGTTGGAGGAAGGCCCAGGTATGTATACATTTTTTTTCTTTGGCCCTATCTCCGGAACATTTTAACCTCCCTGGCGGTAAGCCCGAGCTGAGCTCGGGCTATGCCGCGCAGGGGGAGATCTCAGCCCCTGGTGGGGCGATTTTCATTCTATAAATTGCTGTGCGCGCAGCCAGCACTTTGCTAGCCGCGCGCACAGCTTGATCGCCGCCGCTCTGCGGCGATCGGCCGCACGCAGCGGCTGAAGAGGCCCCCCCCCCCCCCCCGCCAGAGCCCTGCGCTGCCCGGATCAATGAGTTCCGGGCAGCGCTATGGGCTGGATCGGGTGTGCCTGACGTCAGGACGTCGGCTGACGTCCATGACGTCATCCCGATCGTCGCCATGGCGACAGGAGAAGCCAAACAGGGGAACGCGTTATATACGCGTTCCCCTGTTTGCTATAGATGCCGGCGACGATCGGACTAGAGGGCCACATGCGCCCTCTAGTGGTGTTTCATGTAGCTACCACTCTGGTAGCTTTACATGAAACAAAAAAAAAAAAATTAAAAAAAAAAGGATTTTTTTAAAAAGGAAAAAAAAAATTAACCGCCAAGGAGGTTAAGTAGAAACTCCAACAACTATTTAGTGCAGTAGTTTCCCTCTTTGCTTTTAAATGGATCCTCACGTTCATGTTTCTATGTTTGAATACCTTTGATCACTGAACCAGTGAACAGATCAGATATCTTAACTCCACTGACTGCATACCTATTCGAGCCACTCGATGTCAAGGGGCCCTCCCGCAACCTTCTCTGACCTCTCTCCCCTTCAGCTTACCAAAAGGGCCACAAGGGTAGGGCCCCATTACATCTTAATCCATCCCTGATTTCTTTTCTTTTTTTTGTAACACTGTTTTTTATTAAAATTAAAAGGCAGACAAAATGGACAAAACAATGTACTGTCAGAAGAACAAAAAATACCAAGGAAAGAAAAATGAAACAATTGTTCATCGAAAGACAGGGAACTTTTACATCAGCCATACATAAAGCGTCCATTCAAAATACAAAAACTATCATGAGTGATAAGAGAGGGTGATGTTTTAACTACTTAAAGCGGAATATAACCCTGCATTTCAACTTTGCTCTAAAACATTATTTACAGCATATTATATGTAGAGTTGGGCCGAACCTCCGATTTTAAGTTCGCGAACCCTGTTCGCGAACTTTCGCAAAAGGTTCGGTTCGCGAAAAAGTTCGCGAACCGCAATAGACTTCAATGGGGAGGCGAACTTTCAAAGTTTAAAAGTTTCTATCAGCTGGAAAAATGATAGAAAACATGTTTCAAAAGCTCTAATACCTGGAGCCACACCTAATTGAGTGAAATACACATCTCTGCTGGAGGACCCACCCCCCTCCCTCCCTCCTCCTCCAAGCAAGGTCCTTTATACCATTTGCCTATCTACACTAATTAGTTATGGGACAGCTGCTACAGACTCTGCTAGGAAGATTTTAATCTCCCACCTCCCTTCTCCCACCTCCCTTCAACCGGAGGGAGGAGGGTCTCTTCTGGCAGGGAATTATACTACTTTAAAAGCCAGTATACATCATACCATAGCTGGGAATCGAACCCAGATCTCACTGTGTAGTGGACACGTCACCCTAAGCACTGTACCACTACAGTAGTAAGTGAAGCTAGCCGAAAATGTACCATTAATGCTCAATGCAATAGAACCATTAGGTTGCTTAAAGGAGAACTGTAGTGAGAGGTATATGGAGGCTGCCATATTGATTTCCTTTTAAGCTATACCAGTTGCCTGGCAGCCCTGCTGATCTATTTGGCTGCAGTAATAATAATAATCCAAACATTTGTATAGCGCTTTTCTCCTGTCAGACTCAAAGCACTCAATAGCTGCAGCCACAGGGATGTGCTCAAGAGGCCACCCTGCATTGTTAGGGAGTCTTGCCTTGAACTCCTTACTGAATAGGTACTTGACCTAGCCAGGATTTGAACCCTGGTCTCCCATGTCAAAGGCAGAGGCCTTAACCAGTACACTATCCAGCCACTGTAGTGTGAATCCCACCAGAAACAAGCATGCAGCTAATCTTGTCAGATCTTACAAAAATGGCAAACTGTTGTTTGTTCAGGGTCTAGGGCTAAAAGTATTGGAGGCAGAGGATCTGCAGGATAGCCAGGTAACTGGTATTGCTTAAAAGGAAATCAATATGGTAGCCTCCATATACCTTTCACTACAGTTCTCCTTTAAAGGGAACCTTAACTGAGAGTGATATGGCTGTTTCCTGTAAACAATACCAGTTGCCTGGCAGTCCAGCTGATCTTTGTGACTGCAATAGTGGCTGAATCACACCCTGAAACAAGCATGCAGCTAATCCAGTCTGACTTCAGTCAGAGCACCTGATCTGCATGCTTGTTCAGGGGCTGTGGCTAAAAGTATTAGAGACACAGGATCAGCAGGCGATTCAGGCAACTGGTATTATTTTAAAAGGAAAAATCCATATCCTTCTCCGTTTAGGTTCCCTTTAAGGATTTGTAGCATAAAAGCCAACTCACATTGGCTGGGATTTGAACCTGGGTCTCAATGTATGGTGGACAAGCACACTAACCACTATACCAACTGAAGCTGGCCTGAAATTGCTGGCCTGAAATTGCTGGCCTGAAATTGCTGGCCTGAAATTGCTGGCCTGAAATTGCTGGTTCAGGCCTGCAATTTCAGGCCAGCTTCAGTTGGTATAGTGGTTAGTGTGCTTGTCCACCATACAGTGAGACCCAGGTTCTAATCCCAGTAAATGTGAGTTGGCTTTTATGCTACAAATCCTTAAAGGGAACCTAAACGGAGAAGGATATGGATTTTTCCTTTTAAAATAATACCAGTTGCCTGAATCGCCTGCTGATCCTGTGTCTCTAATACTTTTAGCCACAGCCCCTGAACAAGCATGCAGATCAGGTGCTCTGACTGAAGTCAGACTGGATTAGCTGCATGCTTGTTTCAGGGTGTGATTCAGCCACTATTGCAGTCACAAAGATCAGCTGGACTGCCAGGCAACTGGTATTGTTTACAGGAAACAGCCATATCACTCTCAGTTAAGGTTCCCTTTAAAGGAGAACTGTAGTGAAAGGTATATGGAGGCTACCATATTGATTTCCTTTTAAGCAATACCAGTTACCTGGCTATCCTGCAGATCCTCTGCCTCCAATACTTTTAGCCCTAGACCCTGAACAAACAACAGTTTGACATTTTTGTAAGATCTGACAAGATTAGCTGCATGCTTGTTTCTGGTGGGATTCACACTACAGTGGCTGGATAGTGTACTGGTTAAGGCCTCTGCCTTTGACATGGGAGACCAGGGTTCGAATCCTGGCTAGGTCAAGTATCTATTCAGTAAGGAGTTCAAGGCAAGACTTCCTAACACTGCAGGGTGGCCTCTTGAGCGTGTCCCTGTGGCTGCAGCTCTTGAGCGCTTTGAGTCTGACAGGAGAAAAGTGCTATACAAATGTTTGGATTATTATTATTATTATTACTGCAGCCAAATAGATCAGCAGGGCTGCCAGGCAACTGGTATAGCTTAAAAGGAAATCAATATGGCAGCCTCCATATACCTCTCACTACAGTTCTCCTTTAAGCAACCTAATGGTTCTATTGCATTGAGCATTAATGGTACATTTTCGGCAAGCTTCACTTACTACTGTAGTGGTACAGTGCTTAGGGTGACGTGTCCACTACACAGTGAGATCTGGGTTCGATTCCCAGCTATGGTATTATGTATACTGGCTTTTAAAGTAGTATAATTCCCTGCCAGAAGAGACCCTCCTCCCTCCGGTAGGAGGGAGGAGGGAGGAGGGAACAGGTTGAAGGGTTGAAGGGAGGAGGGAGGAGGGAGTTGGGAGGAATTAAAACTCTCTAGCAGAGTGTGTACCAGCTGTCCCATAATTAATTAGTGTAGGCAGACAACTGAGTCAAATGGTATAAAGGACCTAGCTTGAAAGGAGGGTGGGCGGGTCCTCAAGCAGTGTGTTTGACCATAACATGGCTGCTGACAGTGAAATGGAGGGTAAAAATTTTGTTTTTTGATGCGAACTGGGCGAAGCGAACTTCCACAAACGTTCGCCTGCGGGTGGCGAACGCGAACCACCGAAGTTCGCCGGGAACCGTTCGCCGGCGAACCGTTCGGCCCAACTCTAATTGTATGCAAAAAGCATTTTTTTTTTTACTAGACCAACATTGGAAGGGTTAAACACAGAGGTTTTAAGTTCCTTGCAGACGTTCAGATAGTTACATTCTATTTAGTTAGATGTATCTATTGATAAACAGTTACACACTCTTTGGCTGTCCTCCAAGCTCCTTCTCAGTGAGAGAGATGAGTCACAATAAACACTTAAAAGATACATATTTGTAAACAAAAAGTATCTAACTGAAGTTCGGATGCGTCTGCAGAAATCTCTAGGGACTTTAAAGCCCTGTGTAACCCTTCCAACGCTGGTCTAGTAAAAAAAAAAATGCTGGTTGCATATAATATACTGTAAATAATGTTTTAGAGCAAAGTTGAAATGCAGGGTTATATTCCGCTTTAAGGACCACCATAGTTGAAATCTACGGCCTGTTTTGATAGCTATCTCGCTGGCAGGGCGTAGTTTTCAACTCACCGCCGCTGCGCGCATTCGCCGTTTATGCCGCTCCCGCCAATCTCGAAGCTGAATTCCCGCCATCTCCCACTGCAACTCACTCGTTCTGTCTGTCTTTATGACGGCCCTGTGAGCGGGCCAGGAGCCGATTTCATTTGCTCCTGGCCCTGTCTTTTAATGTAAGCAACTCCCATTGGCTTATATTGAAAGACAGGAGCCAATGAAGGCGGCTCCTGACCGGCTCACAGGAACTCTGTTGTCATAGAGACGGCAGAGTGGGTGGCCCAGGTTCCCGACGTGTGGCGGTAATGGCGGTTGCAGTGTGTATGTGCGGCGATCGTTGGGATTCCGCTGTTTCTGTACCAGCGGCCTCTGGTCCTTAAGGGGGCAGAGACTGCTGGTACTTAAAGAAAACCTGAACTGAAAATTAAAAGTCAAAATAAGCATACACAAGTCATACTTGCCTTCCATGTCTACTCCTCAATGTCTTTGTCCTGTCCCGAGTCCTGGTTGTTCACTGTGATCAAGGGAATTTTCCATCCTCCATTTTGAAAATGGCCATTGCCCATAACAGCTTTCTGGTCAGCACACAGTTAAACTGTAACATCGCCCACTTGAGCCATAGGGAAACATGGACATTACCTGGTACATCAGTTTTCCTCTCAGCTATAACTGACAGCAACTGATATATTTCAGATCTGACAAAATATTGTCAGAACTGGAAGGGATTATTGTCAGAAGAAAATGGTGAGCTTCTGAGAGGAACTGATGGCAAGGTAACTATGTAATGTTCATTTGAAGTTACCTCATGTGTTTATTTTAAATATTTTTACGCAGTACAGGTTCCCTTTAAGTGGTTAAGAACAATCCCATAAAGAAATCAACAAAATAATAAACTGTCCGATGCCAACAAACAGGTTGGGATCCAGTACTATTATGTAGATGGAGCAATGTCCTTGAGAAAAGAATATTTTGTGATCCCTAGAGTTTAGGAACAAGGAATAACACAGGGACTACAACAACAGCAGTTAGGATACTAACTGAACATGACAAACATACTCCTATAAAACAAGATTGGGTCAGGCCGGATCTCATCCACTCGCAAAAAGAGGAGAAGGAAAACTAATCGTAGGTCTCCTGGAGAAGCTGGGGGTTATATCCATAAGGAACTAAACAATCAATTTTGTCCATAAAGAGCTTCCAATCCATCTCTGATTTCAGCTGTGTGACTGAGACACTGCAAAAACCAAAGCAAATGTATTATAGGCTGGCACATTTTTTTTAAGCAACGAATAATGATGTCAACCTCCATATGTCTCTCATTACGGGTTTTGATTAATATTAAATATTGTTTATCCCTTGATCACGTTCTCTGCATTTAAATCTCTGCATAAATGTAATTGCACTGCTTAAGTATCTGGCAACCATCTTCTGTAAATTAACTGATTAAAAAAATTGTCTATGTTGTGGCAAAATAAAAGGAAAAAAAAATTAGGGAATGTTGCTGTTGTTGTCATTTTATTTTCAGGACGGATTTCTCATCCATCTCGTCTTAGAAATGAAATGTTACTCCTTCCAGAAATCTATGCAATAAAGTATTCAGGGCCGGTATAAAAAGTGTGCCTGAGATGGGGCCACATTAATAAAAATACATACCTGGGGCTTCCTCCAGCTCCCTCCAGCCTGGTCGCTCCCTCATCGCCCCAGTCACCTCCTCATTCGCCCGCAACTGGCCTGTGAAATTCTCCAGTCAGGGCCAGGTGGCGCAGTCCGGTCAGGCCCGCTCTTCCATTACAGGGAGTGTTCTGCGCAGTAGTACAGTGCAGACGCAGAACTCTCCCAACTCTCCCGGCAACATGAACGTGAGAGTGCACGCGGCCAGGCCACGCATGTGCAGTTGGCCTCGGACAAAAGGATTTCTTAGGGCCAGTTAAGGGTGAATGAGAAGGTGACTGGGATGACGAAGGAGAAATCAGGCTGGATAGGGCTCGAGGAAGCCCCAAGTATGTATATTTTATTAATGTGGCCCCATCTCAGGTTCCCTTTAAAGAGAACCCTAGGTGGGGTTCTGACAATGCTATCTGCATACAGAGGCTGGGTCTGTCTATACTGCCCAGACTCTGTTGCTATCCAGATCCCCCCTAAGAGCCCCCTGCGCTCTGCTATCCCTCATAAATCACAGCCGCGCTGTGCGGGCTGTGTTTACATCTGTACTGTCAGTCTGCTGTTCCCCCTCCTGCAGAGCTCCGGACCGGTCCCCTCCAATCAGTGGGGAGGGAAGGGACGTGGGCGGGGACCAGAGCTATGCAGGAGGTGGGGGGAGCACCAGACTGACAGTACAGAGGTAAACACAGCCCGCTGTGACACGCTGCATGTAGGCTGCACGGCTGTGATTTATGAGGGATAGCAGAACACGGGGGGGGGGGCTTAGGGGGGATCTGGATAGCAACAGAGGCAGGGCAGTATAGGCAGACCCAGCCTCTGTATGCAGATAGGTTCTCTTTAAGTGGCCCAGGGGGCAGGGGCACACTAAAACTGCCCTTCACGGTCCCCGGGTCCATACCCTCCCCGCATCTGTCACCTTAAAAAAAATACATATGTTGGGCCATGGGCCACTGGGTACAGTAGGGTAGTGACTTAAGTTGTGGTGGTGCTGGTGAGCGCAGTGGCAGGCAGGGAGGCATGTACTTCACCTGATTCCATGCCAGCCCAGTTGTCATGGTTTCAAATGCCATGCCTTCCTCCTTTCTTCCTGGTTAAGTAATAACTGGAAAAATATCTACCTATCGGTATTGACATTTGAAATCTATGTGCATTTATCCCCAGAAACAGCAGTGGCTTTCCTGCTGGGTTTTCTGTTGGTCAGTATGCAGTAACTGTGTACTGCTCAACAGGAAATCCAGGGCGAGTTGCATCACTATGCTGGAGATTGTTGTATAGCCACAATACTGTAGTAAAGGAAATATCTATATATCTATATATATAATAGAGTAAGTGCCTCAACCTTCAAGCAAGAAGAAGAAGTAGCGCCCCACCCCCAGGGCCGGTCCAAGCAAGAAGAAGGGGCTGGTCCAAGCAAGAAGAAGAAGTAGTGTCATATCAAACCAAGGGCAAAGAGGGTTAATTTGCATATTCAGTAGCAGTGCATTGTGGGTAACCACAAATGTTCACTTATAGCTGAATTATTGCAGATCTGCTTCTGTTTTAAGAAGGAAAATTACACCAAGCTTTGCTTTTTTTAGTAGGAGGGCTTTTTGGTCCCTTTTATCCCCCTATACATTCTTAGTAGTTTGGGTCACCATGAGCTGCTTGGTTACTCTGTTGTACTGGTCAAAGCCCTATCTCATGCAGCCTTATCAATCCCTGCTATGTACTGATGAGGACCAAATGGCTGAAATAGGCTGTCACATGTGGGTTTGATATGCTTGTGTAAAACTTAAAGCTATAGGCTTGCTTGACTTACCAATGGTGAAAAGGAATAATTTGCATATTTAGTAGCAGTGCATTGTGGGTAATCACAAATGTTCACTTATAGCTGAATTATTGCAGATTTTCTTCTGTTTTAAGAAGGAAAATTACACCAAGCTTTGCTTTTTTTTTTTTAGTAGGAGGGCTTTTTGGTCCCTTTTATCCCCCTATACATTCCGAGTGGTTTGGGTTACCCTGAGCTGCTTGGTTACTCTGTTGTACTGATCCAAGCCCTATCTCATACAGCCAAATCAATCCCTGCCATGTACAGATGAGGATAAAAAGTCTGAAACAGGCTGTGACATGTGGGTTTGATATGGCTGTGTAAAATTTAAAGCTATAGGCTTGCTATACGCCAGTGGTTCTGGATGCTTGCTTGGCATACTAAGAGTAAAAAGGAATAATTTGCATATTTAGTAGCAGTGCAATGTGGGTAACCACAAATGTTCACTTATAGCTGAATTACTGCATACTAGCCAACCCGCGGCGTAGCATACGCCGCATAAGAGGGTAGAGGGTAGTGTTGGGCGAACAGTGTTCGCCACTGTTCGGGTTCTGCAGAACATCACCCTGTTCGGGTGATGTTCGGGTTCGGCCGAACACCTGATGGTGTTCGGCCAAACTGTTCGGCCATATGGCCGAACTAAGAGCGCATGGCCGAACGTTACCCGAACGTTCGGCTAGCGCTGTGATTGGCCGAACGGGTCACGTGTAGTGTTGGGCGAACATCTAGATGTTCGGGTTCGGGCCGAACATGGCCGAACTCCGAACATAATGGAAGTCAATGGGGACCCGAACTTTCGTGCTTTGTAAAGCCTCCTTACATGCTACATACCCCAAATTTACAGGGTATGTGCACCTTGGGAGTGGGTACAAGAGGAAAAATTTTTTTAGCAAAAAGAGCTTATAGTTTTTGAGAAAATCGATTTTAAAGTTTCAAAGGGAAAACTGTCTTTTAAATGCGGGAAATGTCTGTTTTCTTTGCACAGGTAACATGCTTTTTGTCGGCATGCAGTCATAAATGTAATACATATAAGAGGTTCCAGGAAAAGGGACCGGTAACGCTAACCCAGCAGCAGCACACGTGATGGAACAAGAGGAGGGTGGCGCAGGAGGAGAAGGCCACGCTTTGAGACACAACAACCCAGGCCTTGCATGAGGACAAGAAGCGTGCGGATAGCAATTTGCATTTTGTCGCCATGCAGTCATAAATGTAATACAGATGAGAGGTTCAATAAACAGGGACCGGAAACGCTAACCCATCACAGATGTTCATTGTTCATGTTACTTGGTTGGGGTCCGGGAGTGTTGCGTAGTCGTTTCCAATCCAGGATTGATTCATTTTAATTTGAGTCAGACGGTCTGCATTTTCTGTGGAGAGGCGGATACGCCGCCGATCTGTGACGATGCCTCCGGCAGCACTGAAACAGCGTTCCGACATAACGCTGGCTGCCGGGCAAGCCAGCACCTCTATTGCGTACATTGCCAGTTTGTGCCAGGTGTCTAGCTTCGATACCCAATAGTTGAAGGGTGCAGATGGATTGTTCAACACAGCTACGCCATCTGACATGTAGTCCTTGACCATCTTCTCCAGGCGATCGGTGTTGGAGGTGGATCTGCACGCTTGCTGTTCTGTGTGCTGCTGCATGGGTGTCAGAAAATTTTCCCACTCCAAGGGCACTGCCGATACCATTCCCTTTTGGGCACTAGCTGCGGCTTGTGTTGTTTGCTGCCCTCCTGGTCGTCCTGGGTTTGCGGAAGTCAGTCTGTCGGCGTACAACTGGCTAGAGGAGGGGGAGGATGTCAATCTCCTCTCTAAAGTCTCCACAAGGGCCTGCTGGTATTCTTCCATTTTGACCTGTCTGGCTCTTTCTTCAATCAGTTTTGGAACATTGTGTTTGTACCGTGGATCCAGAAGGGTATAAACCCAGTAATTGGTGTTGTCCAGAATGCGCACAATGCGTGGGTCGCGTTCAATGCAGTCCTAGGCCGAAGAGGTCATAGCCTAGGGTCACAAAACCTGTTTATTGGGCAATTTCAATGGTGGCGAGTCTGACGTACATAAATCGCAGCAATGGCCGTTAGCAACGTCTGAATCTCACGAAATGTCTCATGCAGGTAGAAGACATATTGTTAGACTTGGGCTCCAAAGATGGGGTCCCTACATCTCTGCAAACCAGAGTTACAGGGCTCCAAATTTGGTAAAATCCCCCATAGGCTTTCATTGGGCCTCCTATTTACAGTTCCAAAATCTCACATCTTTTCAAAGGGCAATTACTCAGCAGTGGCAAATTTTCTAGCATTGTAGGGACCCTTAGGGGGAACATGACTGGTGAGTTTCGGGCCCCTAGGCCGAAGAGGTCATAGCCTAGGGTCACAAAAACCTGTTTATTGGGGCTATTTCAATGGTAGTGATGGTGACGTACATAAATCGCAGCAATGGCCGTTAGCAAAGTCTGAATCTCACGAAATGTCTCATGCAGGTAGAAGACATATTGTTAGACTTGGATTCCAAAGATGGGGTCCCTACATCTCTGCAAACCAGAGTTACAGGGGTCCAAAATTGGTAAAATCCCCCATAGGATTTCATTGGCTCCCTATTTCACTTTCCAAAATCTCACATCTTTTCAAAGGGCAATGGCTCAGCAGTACCAAATTTTCTAGCATTGTAGGGACCCTTAGGGGGAACATGACTGGTGAGTTTCGGGCCCCTAGGCCGAAGAGGTCATAGCCTAGGGTCACAAAAACCTGTTTATTGGGGCTATTTCAATGGTAGTGATGGTGACGTACATAAATCGCAGCAATGGCCGTTAGCAAAGTCTGAATCTCACGAAATGTCTCATGCAGGTAGAAGACATATTGTTAGACTTGGATTCCAAAGATGGGGTCCCTACATCTCTGCAAACCAGAGTTACAGGGGTCCAAAATTGGTAAAATCCCCCATAGGATTTCATTGGCTCCCTATTTCACTTTCCAAAATCTCACATCTTTTCAAAGGGCAATGGCTCAGCAGTACCAAATTTTCTAGCATTGTAGGGACCCTTAGGGGGAACATGACTGGTGAGTTTCGGGCCCCTAGGCCGAAGAGGTCATAGCCTAGGGTCACAAAAACCTGTTTATTGGGGCTATTTCAATGGTAGTGATGGTGACGTACATAAATCTCAGCCATGGCCGTTAGCAACGTCTGAATCTCACGAAATGTCTCATGCAGGTAGAAGACATATTGTTAGACTTGGATTCCAAAGATGGGGTCCCTACATCTCTGCAAACCAGAGTTACAGGGGTCCAAAATTGGTAAAATCCCCCATAGGCTTTCATTGGGCCTCCTATTTACCGTTCCAAAATCTCACACCATTTCAAAGGGCAATGGCTCAGCAGTGGCAAAACTCACCAGTCATGATCCCCCTAAGGGTCCCTACAATGCTAGAAAATTTGGTACTGCTGAGCCATTGCCCTTTGAAAAGATGTGAGATTTTGGAAAGTGAAATAGGGAGCCAATGAAATCCTATGGGGGATTTTACCAATTTTGGACCCCTGTAACTCTGGTTTGCAGAGATGTAGGGACCCCATCTTTGGAATCCAAGTCTAACAATATGTCTTCTACCTGCATGAGACATTTCGTGAGATTCAGACTTTGCTAACGGCCATTGCTGCGATTTATGTACGTCACCATCACTACCATTGAAATAGCCCCAATAAACAGGTTTTTGTGACCCTAGGCTATGACCTCTTCGGCCTAGGGGCCCGAAATTTACCAGTCATGTTCCCCCTAAGGGTCCCTACAATGCTAGAAAATTTGGTACTGCTGAGCCATTGCCCTTTGAAAAGATGTGAGATTTTGGAAAGTGAAATAGGGAGCCAATGAAATCCTATGGGGGATTTTACCAATTTTGGACCCCTGTAACTCTGGTTTGCAGAGATGTAGGGACCCCATCTTTGGAATCCAAGTCTAACAATATGTCTTCTACCTGCATGAGACATTTCGTGAGATTCAGACTTTGCTAACGGCCATTGCTGCGATTTATGTACGTCACCATCACTACCATTGAAATAGCCCCAATAAACAGGTTTTTGTGACCCTAGGCTATGACCTCTTCGGCCTAGGGGCCCGAAACTCACCAGTCATGTTCCCCCTAAGGGTCCCTACAATGCTAGAAAATTTGGTACTGCTGAGCCATTGCCCTTTGAAAAGATGTGAGATTTTGGAAAGTGAAATAGGGAGCCAATGAAATCCTATGGGGGATTTTACCAATTTTGGACCCCTGTAACTCTGGTTTGCAGAGATGTAGGGACCCCATCTTTGGAATCCAAGTCTAACAATATGTCTTCTACCTGCATGAGACATTTCGTGAGATTTAGACTTTGCTAACGGCCATTGCTGCGATTTATGTACGTCACCATCACTACCATTGAAATAGCCCCAATAAACAGGTTTTTGTGACCCTAGGCTATGACTTCTTCGGCCTAGGGGCCCGAAACTCACCATTCATGTTCCCCCTAAGGGTCCCTACAATGCTAGAAAATTTGGTACTGCTGAGCCATTGCCCTTTGAAAAGATGTGAGATTTTGGAAAGTGAAATAGGGAGCCAATGAAATCCTATGGGGGATTTTACCAATTTTGGACCCCTGTAACTCTGGTTTGCAGAGATGTAGGGACCCCATCTTTGGAATCCAAGTCTAACAATATGTCTTCTACCTGCATGAGACATTTCGTGAGATTCAGACTTTGCTAACGGCCATTGCTGCGATTTATGTACGTCACCATCACTACCATTGAAATAGCCCCAATAAACAGGTTTTTGTGACCCTAGGCTATGACCTCTTCGGCCTAGGGGCCCGAAACTCACCAGTCATGTTCCCCCTAAGGGTCCCTACAATGCTAGAAAATTTGGTACTGCTGAGCCATTGCCCTTTGAAAAGATGTGAGATTTTGGAAAGTGAAATAGGGAGCCAATGAAATCCTATGGGGGATTTTACCAATTTTGGACCCCTGTAACTCTGGTTTGCAGAGATGTAGGGACCCCATCTTTGGAATCCAAGTCTAACAATATGTCTTCTACCTGCATGAGACATTTCGTGAGATTCAGACTTTGCTAACGGCCATTGCTGCGATTTATGTACGTCACCATCACTACCATTGAAATAGCCCCAATAAACAGGTTTTTGTGACCCTAGGCTATGACTTCTTCGGCCTAGGGGCCCGAAACTCACCATTCATGTTCCCCCTAAGGGTCCCTACAATGCTAGAAAATTTGGTACTGCTGAGCCATTGCCCTTTGAAAAGATGTGAGATTTTGGAAAGTGAAATAGGGAGCCAATGAAATCCTATGGGGGATTTTACCAATTTTGGACCCCTGTAACTCTGGTTTGCAGAGATGTAGGGACCCCATCTTTGGAATCCAAGTCTAACAATATGTCTTCTACCTGCATGAGACATTTCGTGAGATTCAGACTTTGCTAACGGCCATTGCTGCGATTTATGTACGTCACCATCACTACCATTGAAATAGCCCCAATAAACAGGTTTTTGTGACCCTAGGCTATGACCTCTTCGGCCTAGGGGCCCGAAACTCACCAGTCATGTTCCCCCTAAGGGTCCCTACAATGCTAGAAAATTTGGTACTGCTGAGCCATTGCCCTTTGAAAAGATGTGAGATTTTGGAAAGTGAAATAGGGAGCCAATGAAATCCTATGGGGGATTTTACCAATTTTGGACCCCTGTAACTCTGGTTTGCAGAGATGTAGGGACCCCATCTTTGGAATCCAAGTCTAACAATATGTCTTCTACCTGCATGAGACATTTCGTGAGATTCAGACTTTGCTAACGGCCATTGCTGCGATTTATGTACGTCACCATCACTACCATTGAAATAGCCCCAATAAACAGGTTTTTGTGACCCTAGGCTATGACCTCTTCGGCCTAGGGGCCCGAAACTCACCAGTCATGTTCCCCCTAAGGGTCCCTACAATGCTAGAAAATTTGGTACTGCTGAGCCATTGCCCTTTGAAAAGATGTGAGATTTTGGAAAGTGAAATAGGGAGCCAATGAAATCCTATGGGGGATTTTACCAATTTTGGACCCCTGTAACTCTGGTTTGCAGAGATGTAGGGACCCCATCTTTGGAATCCAAGTCTAACAATATGTCTTCTACCTGCATGAGACATTTCGTGAGATTCAGACTTTGCTAACGGCCATTGCTGCGATTTATGTACGTCACCATCACTACCATTGAAATAGCCCCAATAAACAGGTTTTTGTGACCCTAGGCTATGACCTCTTCGGCCTAGGGGCCCGAAACTCACCAGTCATGTTCCCCCTAAGGGTCCCTACAATGCTAGAAAATTTGGTACTGCTGAGCCATTGCCCTTTGAAAAGATGTGAGATTTTGGAAAGTGAAATAGGGAGCCAATGAAATCCTATGGGGGATTTTACCAATTTTGGACCCCTGTAACTCTGGTTTGCAGAGATGTAGGGACCCCATCTTTGGAATCCAAGTCTAACAATATGTCTTCTACCTGCATGAGACATTTCGTGAGATTCAGACTTTGCTAACGGCCATTGCTGCGATTTATGTACGTCACCATCACTACCATTGAAATAGCCCCAATAAACAGGTTTTTGTGACCCTAGGCTATGACCTCTTCGGCCTAGGGGCCCGAAACTCACCAGTCATGTTCCCCCTAAGGGTCCCTACAATGCTAGAAAATTTGCCACTGCTGAGTAATTGCCCTTTGAAAAGATGTGAGATTTTGGAACTGTAAATAGGAGGCCCAATGAAAGCCTATGGGGGATTTTACCAAATTTGGAGCCCTGTAACTCTGGTTTGCAGAGATGTAGGGAACCCATCTTTGGAGCCCAAGTCTAACAATATGTCTTCTACCTGCATGAGACATTTCGTGAGATTCAGACGTTGCTAACGGCCATTGCTGCGATTTATGTACGTCAGACTCGCCACCATTGAAATTGCCCAATAAACAGGTTTTGTGACCCTAGGCTATGACCTCTTCGGCCTAGGACTGCATTGAACGCGACCCACGCATTGTGCGCATTCTGGACAACACCATTTACTGGGTTTATACCCTTCTGGATCCACGGTACAAACACAATGTTCCAAAACTGATTGAAGAAAGAGCCAGACAGGTCAAAATGGAAGAATACCAGCAGGCCCTTGTGGAGACTTTAGAGAGGAGATTGACATCCTCCCCCTCCTCTAGCCAGTTGTACGCCGACAGACTGACTTCCGCAAACCCAGGACGACCAGGAGGGCAGCAAACAACACAAGCCGCAGCTAGTGCCCAAAAGGGAATGGTATCGGCAGTGTCCTTGGAGTGGGAAAATTTTCTGACACCCATGCAGCAGCACACAGAACAGCAAGCGTGCAGATCCACCTCCAACACCGATCGCCTGGAGAAGATGGTCAAGGACTACATGTCAGATGGCGTAGCTGTGTTGAACAATCCATCTGCACCCTTCAACTATTGGGTATCGAAGCTAGACACCTGACACAAACTGGCAATGTACGCAATAGAGGTGCTGGCTTGCCCGGCAGCCAGCGTTATGTCGGAACGCTGTTTCAGTGCTGCCGGAGGCATCGTCACTGATCGGCGGTGTATCCGCCTCTCCACAGAAAATGCAGACCGTCTGACTCAAATTAAAATGAATCAATCCTGGATTGGAAACGACTACGCAACACTCCCGGACCCCAACCAAGTAACATGAACAATGAACATCTGTGATGGGTTAGCGTTTCCGGTCCCTGTTTATTGAACCTCTCATCTGTATTACATTTATGACTGCATGGCGACAAAATGCAAATTGCTATCCGCACGCTTCTTGTCCTCATGCAAGGCCTGGGTTGTTGTGTCTCAAAGCGTGGCCTTCTCCTCCTGCGCCACCCTCCTCTTGTTCCATCACGTGTGCTGCTGCTGGGTTAGCGTTACCGGTCCCTTTTCCTGGAACCTCTTATATGTATTACATTTATGACTGCATGCCGACAAAAAGCATGTTACTTGTGCAAAGAAAACAGACATTTCCCGCATTTAAAAGACAGTTTTCCCTTTGAAACTTTAAAATCGATTTTCTCAAAAACTATAAGCTCTTTTTGCTAAATTTTTTTTCCTCTTGTATCCACTCCCAAGGTGCACATACCCTGTAAATTTGGGGTATGTAGCATGTAAGGAGGCTTTACAAAGCACAAAAGTTCGGGTCCCCATTGACTTCCATTATGTTCGGAGTTCGGGTCGAACACCCGAACATCGCGGCCATGTTCGGCCTGTTCGGCCCGAACCCGAACATCTAGATGTTCGCCCAACACTAGTAGAGGGCAGGAAGGGGGTATTGGGCACAGCGGCGGGGAGGGGGGTTGGACCCCCCCCTCAACTGCGTCCCCATGTGCACTCCCCCTCCTGCTTAAGCTCAGCAGGAAACCCCCCCCCCCCTCACCTGGGTCCCACATGTGCGCTCCCCCTCCTGCTTAAGCACAGTAGCAGCCGCCACTATTAGTAAGAGGCAGCGGGCGGGGATGACTCACCTCTTCCGTGTTCCACCGTGCGTTCCACTGTCGTCACTTCCTGCAATGCCGCACACTGTATTGGTGTAATTTGCCTTTTTAAAACAGAAGGAAATCTGCAATAATTCAGCTATAAGTGAACATTTGTGGTTACCCACAATGCACTGCTACTAAATATGCAAATTACCCCTTTTCCCCCTTGGTAGGCCAAGCAAGCATTCAGAGCCACTGGTGTATAGCAAGCCTATAGCTTTAAATTTTACACAGTCATATCAAACCCACATGTGACAGCCTGTTTCAGACTTTTGGTCCTCATCAGTACATGGCAGGGATTGATATGGTTGTATGAGATAGGGCTTGGACCAGTACAACAGAGTAACCAAGCAGCTCAGGGTGACCCAAATCACTCGGAATGTATAGGGGGATAAAAGGGACCATAATGACCTCGTACTAAAAAAAGCAAAGCTTGGTGTAATTTGCCTTCCTAAAACAGAAGGAAATATGCAATAATTCAGCTATAAGTGAACATTTGTGGTTACCCACAATACACTGCTACTAAATATGCAAATTACCTCTTTTCCCCTTAGTAAGCCAAGCAAGCATCCAGAACCACTGATGTATAGCAAGCCTATAGCTTTAAAATTTACACAGCCCTACAGTGGCGTAGCTAAGGAGCTGTGGGCCCAGTTGCAAGTTTTACATTGGGGCCCCCCAAGCACTCTATACATAATTGATATGGCGCACCAAAATCTGCCAATGGCAACTACAGTGTCAGAGGTGCAAGAAGGGGATGGGGAACAGCTTGTTAATGATTACTACTATTCAAAATATCTATAGAAGTGATTATTATGAGCACAGGATCAATAGAGAGCTAATGTTGAAGTTAAGGGAGGGCTCCTTGGGGCCCCTGTGGCCCAAGGGCCCCGATGCGGCCGCAACCTCTGCACCCCCTATTGCTACGCCCCTGCAGCCCTATCAAACCCACATAGACAGCCTGTTTCAGACATTTGGTCCTCATCAGTACATAGCAGGGATTGATATGACTCTGGATGCTTGCTTGGCTTACCAAAGGGGTAAATTGCATATTTAGTAGCAGCGCATTGTGGGTAACCACAAATGTTCACTTATAGCTGAATTATTGCAGAATTCCTTCTGTTTTAAAAAGGAAAATTACACCAATACAGTGTGCGGCATTGCAGGAAGTGAAGACAGTGGAACGCACGATGGAACACGGAAGAGGTGAGTCATCCCTGCCTGCTGCCTCTTACTAATAGTGGCGGCTGCTACTGTGCTTAAGCAGGAGGGGAAGCGCACATGGGGGACCCAGGTGAGGGGGGGTCCAACCCCCCTCCCCGCCGCTGTGCCCAATATCCCCTTCATGCCCTCTACCCTCTTATGCGGCGTATGCTACGCCATGGGTCGGCTAGTATGTATTATTTGCATTAAACAGTAGAGAAAAAATTACTTTGAGCCCACCCATCTAAAGTCTCTTTAACCTCTTGTCAGCCATGCAGGTAGGCATAGCCAGAAATTGAGGCCTGGATCGTGTGGAGCTCCGTACCCTGAGCTATACCAGCTCACATAGTCCATGGTATAGGGGGACTATGGAAGAGAAGGATGGCAAAGCCTCCCCCTATCCCCCAAGCCATTGTCCATGGACAAAGGGCTCTACCACACCTCTGGTGCCCAGGAGGTGGGGGCCAAGGCCAGGAGGTGGTGGAATCTTGGGTTGCCCCCCAAGTAAAATATAGGGTGCATAGGGGTGGTAATGTCCCCTCAAGTGGGTAAATGGGGAGTTCATATATTTCTACACAATTTCACAAGGAGTTAAAAAAAAAGACAAAATGAAAACAATAATGAAATAAAAACAATGACAAAATAAAGTATTTGAACTCATCTTAGTCAGGGTTTACACCTTAGATTATTGGTGTGATGCAGCGCAAGCACCACATTGCCCACCACAGAAACCAGCCTTCATGGCTTGTGCCACACCCAACTAGTGACATACTTCCTGCTGGGCAGGAATTACATCACTAGGATTCCTGTCAGTCCATACATGCGCACAGCATTACACTGCGCTCCCATCATTTGTACTTGTTGTGTCGCCCATTGATTAATTGCTGCACAATCCATGTGGTAGGCAAATATCATGTGGTAACACACTGCAGACTTAGCATCGGAAAAGCAGTGGTTTTTTTTTTATACTTTCAGTTGGATTCTGATGATTTTTTGGTGTTATACTTATACTATACTGACACTAACTGAAAAATAAGGCCCAAATGAGTATAGGTGTGTATAGGCTTGCCCAGTAGCAGTATTTGACTAATTTAGTCAAATACTGCTTTACCCGGCCGAAGGAGGCTTCAGAAGTCTTCAGGGAGCCCGAGTGCTCCTGAAGAAGGGCGGCCCTGTACTGCGCCTGCGCAAGCATGCTCTCTTGCACGCTCACGCCTTTGCAGTATGGAGCCACACGTCTTCGGGAGGACACGGTTCCCGAAGACTTCCAAATACCCTTTCAGCGGGGGATTGAAACGGGGAGGGGGGGGGGGGGGGGTTAAGAGCCAGCACAGGATGGAGAGCATCGAGAGAGGAGACGAAAGGCTCTATATGACCCAGAGCCTTCCCTCTCCTTAGGTAAGTATTGACTTCATTTTTTTTAAATGCGGTTCCCATTCACTTTAAAGGACCTCTGTCGTGAAAATCTTAACATTTAAGATACATGTTAACATATACAAATAAGAAGGATGTTTCTTCCAGAGTTAAATGAGCCATACATTACTTTTCTCCTATGTTGCTGTCACTTACAGTAAGTAGTAGAAATCTGACATTATGACATAATTTGGACCAGCCCATCTTCTCATAGGGGAACTTAGGGTTTTCTTTATTTTTAAAAGCACTTAGTGAATGGCAGTTGCTCCGTCCAACTGCCAAAAAAGTGTGCAGCAAGCAGGAAGGCTGGCCAGCATTATTGTATAAATCTTTTACAGGGAGTGTCTTTATCAAGAACTAGCTGATTGCCCAGTGTTGCCCGGGTATGTATTTGGCTGGTGTTGGCTCTGCCCACTTTTTCTAAGCCTAACACACAATTACTCAATGACCTAGTTTGTGAGCTTTGCAGTCTTTGGCATCAATAATTTGCATTTAAATAAAAAAATCTGATTGGCTGTTTGTGGCTCCACCCCCTTTCTGAAATTGAACACTAGTCACCCAATGACCAACTGTAGCAGGTTTGAGGCTTTTGCCATTAACAGTGCAAGAATGGTAGCAATTCAATATTCCACTTGAAAAGCAATAGGTGAAGTTTGATTCATTTTTGTAGGCTTCATCCACTTTTCTAAATATTAATCTCAGTCACCCAGTGACCAACTGTGCAAAGTTTAAGAACCCTGCAATTAACAGTGTAAGAATGGCTGCAGTTTACATTTTCCCATTGTATTAGTCTCCACCCACTGATGACCCGACGTTGCCCGGGTATGTATTTGACTGGTGTTGGCTCCACCCTCTTTTTCTAACCCTAACGCACAATTATTCAAAGACCAAGTTTGTGAGTTTTGGGGGCCTTAGCATCAATAATTTGTATTTTCCCATTAGATGAAACAAAGCTGATTGACTGTTTGTGGCTCTGTCCCCTTTTCTGAATTTGAACCCCAATGACCCAATGACCAACTGTACCAGGTTTGAGGCTTGTGCCATTAACAGTGCAATAATGGCAGCTATTTTAATATGCCACCTGTAAATCAACTGGTGAATTTTTAATTGGCTTTTTAGGCTCCACCCACTTTTCTGAATATCAATCCCAGTCACACAGTAACCAGCTGTGCAAAGTTTGAGATCCTTGCCATTAACAGTGAAGAAGCGCTGCAGTTTACAATCCCCCCCCCCCAAAAAAAAATGTGTTTGACTCCACCCACTTTTTGTAACCTTGAGTCACTACTCAATTACCAAGTTTGTGAGCTTTCGGGTTCAAGGCATCAAAGTTGTGATAATGGAAGCAGTTTATCCAGTTAAGAAATCTGACTGTTTGTAGCTCCACCCCTTTAGTGAATTTGTACCCAAGTCACTTAACGACCGATGTATGTGACCGACACACACATACACACACACACACGCATCCGATTTTATATCTATATATAAAATCGAATGTGTGTGTGTATGTGTGTGTGTATGTGCCGCGATCACTCGAAAGCGGCTTGACCGTTTTGAACGAAACTTGGTATACAGATGCCTTACGACCTGGGATGATAAGTTCTGGGGGTCTCGCGTCCCCCCTGCACACCTGGGCGGAGCTACAAACAGCAAATCAGATTTCACCCATTCAAGTCAATGGATAAAAAATGTAAAAGATTGCCATTCTCACAGTAATCAAGCCAGAGTCCCCACACTTGGCACAGTTGGTCACTTGGTGACCGAGGTTACAAAACCAGGAAAAGTGGGCGGAGCATAAAACAGCCAATCAAATTTCAGCCATTCATTTTAAATGAGAAAATGTAAACTGCAGCCATTCTTATACTGTTAATCACAGGGTTTTCAAACTTGCCACACTTGGTCACTGGGTGAATGAAATTTAGATTCAAGAAACTGGGTGGAGCCTAGAACAGCCAATCAAAATTCACCTGTTGATTTTCAAGGGGAATATTTAAACTGCTGGGTGGAGACAAATACAAATTTCACTGGGAAAATTTAAACTGCAGGCATTCTTACACTGTTAATGGCAGGGTTCTTAAACTTTGCACAGTTGGTCACTGGGTGACTGGGATTATTACTTAGAAAGTGTGTGGGGGGGGGGGGTTAAAGTGGGGATTATTAATTAAAAGGTGAAGCCTACAAAAGTGAATCAAACTTCACCTATTGTTTTCAAGTGGAATATTTAATTGCTACCATTCTTGCACTGTTAATAGCAAAAGCCTCAAACCTGCTACAGTTGGTCATTGGGTGACTGGTGTTCAAAATCAGAAAAAGGGGTGGGGCTACATACAGCCAATCAGATTTTTTCATTTTAATGCAAATTATTGATGCCAAAGATGGCAAAGCTCACAAACTTGGTCATTGAGTAATTGTGTGTTAGGGTTAGAAAAAGTGGGCAGAGCCAACACCAGCCGAATACATACCCGGGTAACGCCGGGCAATCAGCTAGTATATAGATAAAGGCCATGCTGAGAATCCCCCATGAAGAGATGGACTAAGCCAAAACCTGTCAGTAATGTCAGATTTCTACTACTTACTGTTAATTACAGCAATATAGGAGAAAAGTCATTTATGGCTCTTTTTACTCAGGAAGAATTATACTTCTTTTTTGTACGTGTTTTAAATTTTAAGATTTTTGCGACAGTTCCTCTTTAAGAGGAAGTCCATATTCAATGCAAAATTGCCATAAACATACACCAGTGTTGCAGTTGTAATTTTTGTTATCATATACAGTAGCAAGAAAAAGTATGTGAACCCATTGGAATTACATGGATTTCTGCTCAAATTGGTCATAAAATGTGATCTGATCTTCATCTAAGTCAGAACAATAGGCAATCGAAGTCTGCTTAAACTGATACCACACACATAATTAAATATGTCCACGTTTTTATTGAACCCACCATGAAAACATTCACAATGCAGTTGAAAAGGGTATGTGAACCCTTGGATTTACTAACTGGTTGAACCTCCGTTGGCAGCAATAACTTCAGCCAAACATTTCCTGTAGTTGCAGATCAGACGTGCACAACGTTCAGGAGTCATTTTTGACTATTCTTCTTTACAGAACTGTTTCAAATTCAGCATTATTCTTGGTATGTCTGGTTTAAATCGCTTTCTTGAGGTCATGCCACAGCATCTCAATCAGGTTAAGGTTAGGCCTCTGACTAGGCCACTGCAGTAGGCGTATTTTCTTCTGTTTAACCACTTTACCCCCCCAGTGCTAAATTTCCCCGTCCCTCTGCGCACCGCTTCACCCCCTGGGACGGAGAAAGGCGCACTTGTTTGTTTACTGGCTGGGAGTGGGCGGGGAACTCGCACGCACACTCCAGCCAGCCAGCACAGCAGGTGACTAATTGGACTGTAACGATTGTGGAACTTTCTCTGTGATCAGCGCACAACGCGTGCGCTGACACAGCGGAAATCCTCCACAAGCGTATATTTGCAGGCACCCCGCAAAAGGTGCTACGCACCTGTAGAGGGAAATTCCTGTCGGCAGATGGTGCTGGGGAGTGCAGAGGAACCAATCCTCTGTACCTCCACAAGTGCCAGACAGGAATTGTACGAAGCGCAGAACGCAATCGCAAGAGAGGCGATTGCGAATGAGATTGAGCAAAGGGACAGGTTGTATGTGTGTGCGCCAATCCAGTCGCCACCCCGCGACCGCGCACACACAACAGCAGATATGAAATAGGAACGCGATCGCGAGAGGTGCGATCGCCAGACGTGACACAAGGCAGATCAGAATAGAATACGAGGGTAGCAAAGGCACAGCAAATAATACAATAAGGAGATACGGAAAATAACAAACGCTAGCTAACCGCGAACACCGCACTCATTCGCAACAGTGCACGCGGTTATGCGTGGTCTCCACGTGATAAGCACAATAGAGACAAGCACGCCTAACTAACCATCGACAGACAAACATGAAACAGAGGACGCGAGCGCTTGCTTAACGGTTACCTCACTGAGCCTCCAGCAAGCGTAGCAGACAAGACAGACACACGAAAACAGGGACAAGCGAGAGATAGGATCCACAGCACTAGCGAAAAGTGGCTAGCGCGATCCAGGTACAGAGTAGCAGAACAGAAGGATCCCCAGCGCTAGCGAAAAGTAGCTAGCGCGATCCCAGAAGACAGAACAGAAGGATCCCCAGCGCTAGCGAAAAGTAGCTAGCGCGATCCTAGGAGACAGAACAGAAGAGATAGCCGGCAGCAACCGCTGCACCAGCCATACTCCAAGAACAGAGATCAGAACCATTTCCTGTCGACCACCTTTGGGACAGGACAATGGCAACAGGCAAGACAAGACAGAACAGGCAATACAGATAATACAACCTGACTGGGCTAGAAGGGGAGCCTAAAGCAACCCCCAGGAATTAACTATACTAGATAGCAATGGCTGACACTCCAGCAGTGTCCATCAGGAACAGACCATGGAAAGGAAATGACCAGCCAAGCCTTCTGGGAAACATAAAGCTCTTATAGTGCCAGTCATCAAAGAAGGCAGGTAGGGGATTTGCATAACGAATGTATGCAAATTCCCCAGCAAGAGAACAGACCAGAAACTTGCAATGGAAAGACAGGTCTCTGTTCCAGAGACCTGCAGCCCACAGACTAGAGGAATGGACAAACAGCTGTCTGCCTGTGCAGCCAGCTGAGCGGATCATCACAGTACCCCCCCCCCCCCCTCTAGGGATGGATTCCAGACATCCCTCAAAACTGGTATCATCACAAAACTCTAACTGAAGACTCATTAAGGTCGGGACAGCCCGACAAGGCCCAATTCCAGAGTCAGTACATCCGAAACTGACCTCATCGGAAGCAGAAGCCACCAAAACATGCCAATCAGCACTACAAGTCTCAGCGTAACACCCATCAGGACTGTGGACACCAGAGAAGAAGCCATCGACACCCTCCAGACAATACCCACCACCTTCCAAGGAGCGTCCAAGAATACCAAACCTGCCGCAATACCTGTTCGAAGTGTCCCTTACAACACCAAAGCCATTGCTGATCGTATTCAGGGCACCAAGCAAAACCTTTCCCGGAATCTCCCAGAACGCCTTGAAGCTCCGCAGAGATCCCAAGAAGCCAGAACGCTCACCAGGCTCACATGGAGAACCACCAAGAACCCCTATGGAACCTATGATCATTCCAGACTCAAAATTAGCAGGACACCCATCAAGATCAGGACTTTCAGGGACCACTTCTGGGCATGCAAGCAGGCAGGCTATATCAGAACATGTCTCCACTGAGGAAGCATCTGAGTACGCTGGTAACCGAGGCACACTTGGGCTTTCTGGGTCACAGAGCACACCGGGGTACACTAGTACAGGAGAAACCTCAGGACATGTCGGGGAACTGCCAACCTCAGAGTCTGACACGACAAGACCAAAACCAGTACCGGGCAGAAAATCATCACGAGTAAAGGTCACAGGTACTGGTCTTTCAAAAGAAGAAGAGCTGCAAAAGTAGTCAGCAAGGCAGCAATGCCTACTGAAGTGGGCAACACCTCAGAAGGACCTGGGGGGCAGGAGACATCTCCTACAAGTTCTGCACCCTTTAGGAGGAACTCGGAGACCTTCAGATCATCAAACAAGACCTCAGGAACATCATTTTTCAAGTTGTCTAAGAAGGATTCTGTACTATCCATGTTACAGGGCAAAACTGGAACTTTACTTTGAGAACAGGGCAGATGTCCCAGGGAAGGTTCCACCATAAACTGAGACTGAATTTCATCATCATGAGTGGAACGTACAGGAATATTCACTGGACCACACACTGACTCCCTAACTTTAATCTCGCTGCACCCAGAACTCTGCGTAGTAGTCAAACTAGCTTGCAACTCCAAAACTGCAGAAAGACAGGTAAAAATAGCAGCAATACCTAGACAAGCCTCTAGGGGCAGGGCAGGAGATATTGTACAAGGCAATATTGACTCATCCAGAGTACTGGGTGGAGAGTCAATACTGTCTTCAGAATCAGACTCGCAAATGTCAATGCAAGTGGACATCATGCCTTCATTCATGGTACAGGGCAGGTTCAGAGAAAGCTTCTCTGGACAAGGCAAAGAAGCTTCAGCATCAGATTCGCAAAACCGAAGCGCTGTCTCACTCTTAGATTCGGCTAACAATGTCGAATCCGAGGAGTCAGAACGCAAAATTTGCGGATCCAAGAACTGACGCTTCCATATCGCAAACCTCCGCGATCTGCGGAGCACACTGCAAGGCATCTAGAACAGAAACACTGGAGCAACTGTCATCAGGCAACAGGCCTGCACAGGTGCGAACAGAATAAGACATAGATTCATTTGCAAAAGAAGTGGTGACAACAACAGGAGAAACTTTATTAGACACATCAATAATTTTCTTAAAGTTGCATAACTTAGGAATTTTCCCCATGGCAGGCTCACAAACGGACGATCTTAGAGAACCTGAGGGAAAAAATCTGTCTTCCTTAGACACAGGACCACACAGACCTTTTGCACCCATACGTGCGGTGGCGACATCAGACCGCACTGGTTCAACTTCCACACAAGTAACTGCTCTGAACGACTTGCACTCAAACTTCAAACACTCAGTTGCTTTGGGAAAGGGAATGCATTCAAAACTCACTTTCTTTAAATCCAGAGGATTGGAACAATCGTCCGCTGACAATGTGTTTTTAGCAGATTGAAGCGCATGTAGTTCATCCAAAATCATTCTCCACACGTCAAACAGCGGAGTCACAAAGTCAGAGATACATTCACCAGTCTTGATTAAAGTGCACGCAGACTCAATGCACGCAAACAAAACTGCTTCGTTTTTAGAACGGTAATGATTGCAAAATGATCTCCAATCACATTCCAATTCATAGACCAGGAGCTCGATCTCCCATTTCTCAAACGGGGGCTCCCATGCACACTTAACAAAGGATGAACAATCATAGTGCGCACAGTCTACAGATGGAACTGGAGCAGGAACAGAACGGGAATCTTTTACCTCTTTATTGGGATCAATTAATTGGTGTGTGTGTAATTCATCCAAAATGATCTGCCACACATACATCACCAGATCCACAACACACTCGTCACATTCATCAGAATAAATCAAAAGGCACACAGAGTCAAGACAATCGTTCAGGACATCTGCGCTTTTTGCGATGTAAAAATCGCAAAAGGCTTTCCAATCCAAATCAAATTCCTCCACCAAGGCCCCGATTTCCCATGAGGCAAATGGCGGTTCGAACAACCCAGTATCTAAATAATCTCCATATGGGTGGGGATCAGGAACGAGTACAGATTTTTTAACTGCTTTAATATAGTGTGCGATCCTACCTATAGCAGGATCCACATAAGCTTTGGATTGGGGCAAAAAACCTGGAAACTGATCAGCAGATGCATTATAAACATCATTATCATACTGCATGGTTTTGCCCATTTCAGACTTGACAGAAATAACCTCTCTATCTGTGGTTGCCATGGGCAACGGATCTTTCCGCTGGGAAGCCTTCCTAGATCTTTTACGTTTAGACTTAGAGGCTTTGGATGGCTGCTTTATGGATGAAAGAGTAGATGGAACAGCTGATTGAGCTGCTGACAACAACTGATTAAGGGGGTATGGTAATTGAGGTAATCTCAGCCAATTGTGAATTAAAAAGGCCAAGAATTCCAGGGGTCTTTGACTCAGGGTGGTATGATCTAACACATCGTAACCCCACATTGACATTTCGCCCCCCAACAGAATGTAGACCATTTGGGGGGCCCAGGTAGACACTGGGGTGCATTGGAATTCAGGGTTCGCTAACAGTTTCGTACACTCAGACAAAAATTCGTCTGCTGATTCAGGTTCAAGGTTTTTAAACCTCTTAAAGGTACAAGAGCCATATTCGACAAAATCGTACAAATCGGAAATTCCGTCTACACTGGGGTTTTTTGGGTTGGGCTGGTCATTCTGTAACGATTGTGGAACTTTCTCCGTGATCAGCGCACAACGCGTGCGCTGACACGGCGGAAATCCTCCACAAGCGTATATTTGCAGGCACCCAGCAAAAGGTGCTACGCACCTGTAGAGGGAAATTCCTGTCGGCAGATGGCGCTGGGGAGTGCAGAGGAACCAATCCTCTGTACCTCCACAAGTGCCGGACAGGAATTGTACGAAGCGCAGAACGCAATCGCAAGAGAGGCGATTGTGAATGAGATTGAGCAAAGGGACAGGTTGTATGTGTGTGCGCCAATCCAGTCGCCACCCCGCGACCGCGCACACACAACAGCAGATATGAAATAGGAACGCGATCGCGAGAGGTGCGATCGCCAGACGTGACACAAGGCAGATCAGAATAGAATACGAGGGTAGCAAAGGCACAGCAAATAATACAATAAGGAGATACGGAAAATAACAAACGCTAGCTAACCGCAAACACCGCACTCGCACTCATTCGCAACAGTGCACGTGGTTATGCGTGGTCTCCACGTGATAAGCACAATAGAGACAAGCACGCCTAACTAACCATCGACAGACAAACATGAAACAGAGGACGCGAGCGCTTGCTTAACGGTTACCTCACTGAGCCTCCAGCAAGCGTAGCAGACAAGACAGACACACGAAAACAGGGACAAGCGAGAGATAGGATCCACAGCACTAGCGAAAAGTGGCTAGCGCGATCCAGGTACAGAGTAGCAGAACAGAAGGATCCCCAGCGCTAGTGAAAAGTAGCTAGCGCGATCCCAGAAGACAGAACAGAAGGATCCCCAGCGCTAGCGAAAAGTAGCTAGCGCGATCCTAGGAGACAGAACAGAAGAGATACCTGGCAGCAACCGCTGCACCAGCCATACTCCAAGAACAGAGATCAGAACCATTTCCTGTCGACCACCTTTGGGACAGGACAATGGCAACAGACAAGACAGAACAGGCAATACAGATAATACAACCTGACTGGGCTAGAAGGGGAGCCTAAAGCAACCCCCAGGAATTAACTATACTAGATAGCAATGGCTGACACTCCAGCAGTGTCCATCAGGAACAGACCATGGAAAGGAAAAGACCAGCCAAGCCTTCTGGGAAACATAAAGCTCTTATAGTGCCAGTCATCAAAGAAGGCAGGTAGGGGATTTGCATAACAAATGTATGCAAATTCCCCAGCAAGAGAACAGACCAGAAACTTGCAATGGAAAGACAGGTCTCTGTTCCAGAGACCTGCAGCCCACAGACTAGAGGAATGGACAAACAGCTGTCTGCCTGTGCAGCCAGCTGAGCGGATCATCACATGGACATTAGGAACAAGCGTTCCTAAATCCAATTAGACTCGCCGATTGCGAATAGAATGAAGACTGCTTCAAACAGAAGTAGTCTTCATTCATAACAACGTAAAGTAAACAAACGTGCAGCACGCGATCGCGTGCCCCCGCCACCCGCGCGCGCGCACACACTCCCCCGCTCTGCAGTCCAATGATTGGTTATGGGAACCCAAGTCACCAATAACCAATCATATTACAGAAAAAAATGAATGGAAGCAGCGCTGCAAGGTAAAAATCACGCTGGTGTTTCAGGGGTAAAACCCCTCCGTTGTGAAGTGGTTAAGCCATACTGTCGTTGATTTACTTCTATGCTTTGAGTTGTTGTCCTGTTGCAACACCCATCTTCTGCTGAGCTTCAGCTGGTGGACAGATGGCCTTATTTTCTCCTCCAAATTGTCTTGATAAACTTGAGAATTCATTTTTCCGTCAATGATAGCAATTTATCCAGGCCATGATGCAGCAAAGCAACCCCAACTCAGGATGCCCCCACCTACTACTACCTATACTGAGGGCAACTATACTACATATACTGGGGCAGCTACCTATACTGGGGGCAACTATACTAGCTATACTGGGGCAGCTACCTATACTGGGGGCAACTATACTAGCTATACTGGGGCAGCTACCTATACTGGGGGCAACTATACTAGCTATACTGGAGCAACTATACTAGCTACATATACTAGGGCAACTATACTAGCTTACGCAATAGATGGCACGTCCTTGACCTCCCTCAAGGGGAACTTTCAAACAAAAAAATTAGGGAAGCATTCTTGCTTGGCATATACCTTATATTGTACACAACAGTACACAAATATTTTTGAGCTACTCACTCTTCCTCAGAGGAAGGAAGAACGAGTAGCTTGAAAACATTTGTGTACTGTTGTGTACAATATAAGGTATATCGCCAAGTAAGAGTGCTTCTCTCGTTTGTTTGCTTGATTCAACTATACTAGCTACCTATACTGGGGCAACTATACTAGCTACCTGTTATAAATGCTACATTTATTACAGGGATGGTCGTAGTCCGCCAACTTCGCTACGCTATTACGCTTCGCCAAACTGCGGCTTCGAAATCAAATATTTGCTTCGTATGCATTTTGTAGAATACACGTTAAATAAAAATTTTACGCATTAATTCCTAATTAAATACTTATACCGGGAACTCTTTTATGCGTAAATTCCCCTTTTCCAATGCGTAAATTTGTAAGCATACAATTGCACGCGGAAAATTAGACGCGAGTAACCCATTCATAGTTCACTACGCAGTACACATATTAACTACGTGTAGTGGGCGTAAGCTACGCATTGCGGTACTTCGCTATGCGTAAATTCATAAGCGTAGTTTTGAAACTTCACCTACAAACTACGATGCGTAGATACAAACTATGATGCGTAAATTCACACTGGCGTATTTTCTGCTCATCCCTGATTTATTATACTATGAAGAAACTTTGGCTTCCATTACAGTTTGCATGCAAAGTATAATATACTGGACACTTGCACCCTGGTGAGGTAGACCTCCGGGCAAGTGGCCTAACCTAAATTAAAAACAACATATGTATAACCTTGGGAGCAGCTAAGCAAATATGTGTAACTTACATTTTAATGGACAGCGAGGAGAGGGCCAGCGCATACCACAAAGGCTGAAATGACCAACAGCTCACATGTGCGGCACCTCTAATAAGCTATCTGCACACTTTGCATTCAATTCAGATGCAAATCATATGCATAACTACTATTACTTACCATGCAAACGGGAAACTCAGGAATATGGGCTGGGAGCAGCTAACCTGGTAGTTACATACTAGCAAAATTATGCTAACTGGTTACATACTAGCAAAATTATGCTAACTGGTTAATCACTCAGGCATGTACACCCTCTATTAGGCTGAAAATGCATGCCCTGTGTCCAAAACAAATGCTACATTTATTATACTATGGAGGAACTTTGGCTTCCACTATAGTTTGCATGCAAAGTATAATATACTGGACACTTGCACCAAGGTGAGGTAGACCTCCGGGCAAGTGGCCTAAACTAAATTAAAAACAACATGTGTATAACCTTGGGAGCAGCTAAGCAAAAATGTGTAACGTACATTTTAATGGACAGCGAGGAGAGAAAGTAGCTACCTACACTCAGGCAACTATATTATCTATTCTGGGGCAACTATACTACCTACCTACACTGGGACAACTATACTAGCTACCTATACTGAGGCAACTATACTATCTATAATTATATATCACTATACTACCCATATTAGTGCTGCGTAATATGCTGGTACTTTATAAATACAATAAATAAATAAATATAATGGGGCAACTATACAAGCTACCTATAACGGTTCCAGGCGAACTTTGGGTGGTTCGTGTTCGCCTGCGAAGGCGAACTTTTGCGGAAGTTCGATTCACCCCATAATGCTCCATTAGGGTCAACTTTGACCCTCTACATCACAGTCAGCAGGCACATTGTAGCCAATCAGGCTACACTCAGTCCTGGAGCCACTCCCCCCCCCCCTTATATTAGGCAGGCTCCGACGGCCATTACACTCACTCATGTGCCAGCAGTAATTAGTGAAGGGACAGCTGCATCAGACTCTCTCATAGGGAAAGATTAGTTAGGCTCTTGGCTTGTTAGCTTGCTCCTTGATGATTGTTATTGCTGAAATAGCACCCCTCAACAGCTCTTTTGAGAGCTAATGTTCTCCTGATGTGTTTTTTTTTTTGTGTTGCTCACTACTGGACCTTGGTAATTGTTATTACTGTGCCAGCCAGGCCCTGCCTAACTATCTATACTGGGACACCTACCTATGCCTACCTAACTACTGGGGCACCTACTTACCTATACGGGGACACCTACCTACCTACCTATACTGGGGGACCTACCTATGCCTACCTACCTATACTGGGACTCCTACCTATGCCTAGCTAACTACTGGGACACCTACCTATGCCTACCTACCTATACTGGGTCTCCTACCTATGCCTAGCTAACTACTGAGGCACCTACCTATGCCTATCTACCTATACTGGGACACCTACCTATGCCTACCTACCTATACTGGGACACCTACCTATGCCTACCTACCTATGCTGGGACTCCTACCTATGCCTACCTACATACAAGAAGATAATAAGGTCGTTGCTTCATTGTGGACAGAGCAAATTTAATTAGCTGGACAGTCACTGTTGTTCTATCATTGAGCTACCACAGCCCGGCGACCATATGGGCTGGAAAACCGCCATGGCTTGCACTCTAGCCATGTTGCGCACCAGTCCAGCACTGCCGTCACTACGCAAACAGCTGTTTGCGGTGCGTTACACAGTTTGGTGTGTCAGTGTGAAGCAGTACACTAATTACACTACCTGATTGATGTATACACATGCAAGATGTTTGAAAGCACTTTAGGCCTGCAATTTAGCATTCAATGTGATTTCTGCCCTTAAAACGCTGCTTTGCATCACATCCTGATTTTTCCCCGGGACTTTTGGTGTCTATCCCACTCCGCCACCTGGAGGTCCAGGTGTTAGACCCCTTGAAGCATCTTTTCCATCACTTTTCTGGCCAGCATAAGTGTTTCTAGTTTTTAAAGTTCGCCTCCCCATTGAAGTCTATTGCGGTTCGCGAACATTCGCGCAAACCGAACCTTCCGCGGAGGTTCGCGTACCGAAAATCGGAGGTTCGCGACATCTCTACCCTATACAAGGAGCACCTATACCTGGCTACCTACCTATACTGAGGGTGAACATTTTAGGTTGCTGTGCGACCATTTCAAGTCCGGGAGGGGAGGGGGCATACTCACAAGTTTGCCTTGGGCAGCAAAAAAGTCTAGAACCAGCCCTGTTCAGACCGTGTGCATGAGATGGAACTGTCTTTTTTCCTCACTTCCCAAAAATAGCTATGGTGAAACATACACATGTGATTGCTAGATTTCAGCATGATGACATAAATGCCACCAAAATTTCTGACAGTAGCTTGTGGAAAAATAAGGCTTGTACACAACAAAATGTCAGCTTGCTGGGATAATGGCAACATAGTAACAGAGTTCTGTGTGATACATTGCTGAACGCTGAGTAAAAATGTACAATTCTTTTCTCACCAAAAATAGAACTCTGCAGAATGGACCAATAGACCTTTCCTAATCTTAAAGGTTCCCAACATGTGATACATATTTAACGCCACTTGCACTTTAGAGAACTCCCAATGTTACTATACAGATTACTTAGCAAGCTCATTGTGAACTTGAACTCCTAGGAACTCCTAGGAATGTGTAAGGGGCAGAAAGAGATCACAAAGTTTCCTTACTAAAAAGCTACACAAAACAGAATCTTGCTTTCTTAAAACAGAAGGCACTGGCAATTATTTAGGTTGGAGTGAGTATTAGTGATGTCGCGAACCTCCGATTTTTGGTTCGCGAACCCCGTTCGCGAACTTCTGCGGAAGGTTCGGTTTGCGCAAAAGTTCGCAAACCACAATAGACTTCAACGGGGAGGCGAACTTTGAAGAATAGAAAAAATTATGCTGGCCACAAAAGTGATGGAAAAGATGTTTCAAGGGGTCTAACACCTGGAGGGGGGCTTGGCGGAGTGGGATACATGCCCAAAGTCCCGGGGAAAAATCTGGATTTCACGCAAAGCAGCGTTTTAAGGGCAGAAATCACATTGAATGCTAAATTGCAGGCCTAACGTGCTTTCAAACATCTTTCATGTGTATATGTTATGGCCAAATCCAGAAATCGGCCAATTCTAGAATTGGCCGGCCATTTCTAGAACTGGCCGATTTGATGTCGGCCAAAGTCCAAAATGCTGGGAATTTCTGACATTGGCCGGCCAGTTCTAGAAACGCCCAAAGTCAGTCGGCCAAAGTCCAAAACGCACAAATCCCAGAACATCCTGGGTCCTGTCTGGCAGCATGAATGGCATTCAGAACTCCCTCTCTGCTCTGAAATATACTCAAAAGCATAATAACCTTTACAGAAAAATCTCTGTTACAGCTGATACAAATCCTACAATCTGCAGTTTGTCTACTTCCTGCTTTCATGGAAGTAGACTCACTGTTAACAATCCCGTGTTTACCAATTTACTGATCTGCTGCTATGCCTGAGAGATCAAATTACAACTTGTGCTTAGTCACAGATTAGGGTTAGTGTTGGGCGAACAGTGTTCGCCACTGTTCGGGTTCTGCAGAACATCACCCTGTTCGGGTGATGTTCGAGTTCGGCCGAACACCTGACGGTGCTCGGCCAAACCGTTCGGCCACATGGCCGAACTAAGAGCGCATGGCCGAACGTTCCCCGAACGTTCGGCTAGCGCTGTGATTGGCCGAACGGGTCACGTGGTTCGGGCCCGAACGCGCTCTGATTGGCCGAACGGTCACGTGGTTCGGGTAAATAAATACCCGAACCACGTCATATCTCCGCCATTTGTCTGTGGGTTTAGCTTTGGGTAGGCAGGCAGGGTAGTTTGCTCTCCAGCCACGCTAGCCAGGGTCCCCCCCAGTCATTGTGTGTCGCTGCTGGGAACAGTAGTACACCGCTCGCTCAGCCACACTATATATAGCATTGTTTACTGCCACTGTGTACCTCGCTCAGCCACGCTATATATATAGCATTGTGTTTTCTGACACTCTGTGTACACGGCTTAGCCTGACTAATATAGCATTGTGTGTACTGCCACTGTGCACCTCGCTCAGCCACGCTATATATAGCATTGTGTGTACTGCCACTGTGCACCTCGCTCAGCCACGCTATATATAGCATTGTGTTTTCTGACACTCTGTGTACACGGCTTAGCCTGGCTATATAGCATTGTGTGTACTGCCACTGTGTACCTCGCTCAGCCACGCTATATATAGCATTGTGTTTTCTGACACTCTGTGTACACGGCTCAGCCTGACTATATAGCATTGTGTGTACTACCACTGTGCACCTCGCTCAGCCACGCTATATATAGCATTGTGTTTACTGCCACTCTGTGTACACGGCTCAGCCAGACTATATAGCATTGTGTGTACTGCCACTGTGTACCTCGCTCAGCCACGCTATATATAGCATTGTGTTTACTGCCACTCTGTGTACACGGCTCAGCCAGACTATATAGCATTGTGTGTACTGCCACTGTGCACCTCGCTCAGCCACGCTATATATAGCATTGTGTTTACTGCCACTCTGTGTACACGGCTCAGCCAGACTATATAGCATTGTGTGTACTGCCACTCTGTGTACACGGCTCAGCCAGACTATATAGCATTGTGTGTACTGCCACTCTGTGTACACCGCTCAGCCAGACTATATAGCATTGTGTGTACTGCCACTCTGTGTACACGGCTCAGCCTGACTATATAGCATTGTGTGTACTGCCACTGTGCACCTCGCTCAGCCACGCTATATATAGCATTGTGTTTACTGCCACTCTGTGTACACCGCTCAGCCAGACTATATAGCATTGTGTGTACTGCCACTCTGTGTACACGGCTCAGCCAGACTATATAGCATTGTGTGTACTGCCACTCTGTGTACACCGCTCAGCCAGACTATATAGCATTGTGTGTACTGCCACTCTGTGTACACGGCTCAGCCTGACTATATAGCATTGTGTGTACTGCCACTGTGCACCTCGCTCAGCCACGCTATATATAGCATTGTGTTTACTGCCACTCTGTGTACACCGCTCAGCCAGACTATATACCATTGTTTACTGACACTCTGTGTACACTGCTCAGCCAGACTATATACCATTGTTTACTGACACTCTGTGTACACGGCTCAGCCTGACTATATAGCATTGTGTGTACTGCCACTGTGCACCTCGCTCAGCCACGCTATATATAGCATTGTGTTTTCTGACACTCTGTGTACACGGCTTAGCCTGACTATATAGCATTGTGTGTACTGCCACTGTGCACCTCGCTCAGCCACGCTATATATAGCATTGTGTTTACTGCCACTCTGTGTACACGGCTCAGCCTGACTATATAGCATTGTGTGTACTGCCACTCTGTGTACACCGCTCAGCCAGACTATATAGCATTGTGTGTACTGCCACTCTGTGTACACGGCTCAGCCAGACTATATAGCATTGTGTTTACTTCCACTCTGTGTCTGCTGGGCCTGGGAACAGAAGTACACCGCTCACCCGCCACTGTATAGCATTGTGCTCTGTGTCGCTGCTGGGAATAGTGGTACACCGCTCACCCGCCACTGTATAGCATTGTGCTCTGTGTCGCTGCTGGGAATAGTGGTACTGTATAGCATTTCTGTACTGCCACTGTACTGCTGCCAGTCAGCGTGTACTGTAAGGATAAGTGAAATGAGGAAGAAATCCGGTGAAAGAGGAAGGGGCAAGGGAAGAGGTGTTTCCCCTGACGGTTCACATACAGGCCACAGGGGAGCACCCAAGAAAACCCACTCAATACCGCCCATGTTGTCCAGGACAACAACCCTCACAGATCTAAAAGAACAGGACCAGATAATTACTTGGATGACCTCTCAAGCGTCCAGCAGTGGGTTTAGCAGCACCAGCACATCACGCACGAGGTCCGAGTCCTCAGCCAGTTACAAGGAGCCAGTGGGCACAAAGCTGACACAACCGGCAGCGACACCACGCACACAACTGCCAGATAACCAGTCCGATGAATTACCTCAGGACACAATGGGGTATTCGCAGGAGCTATTCCCAGCCCAACAAACTTCCACCTTTCAAAGGTCAATGGAGGAACAGCCAGAAATGTTATGCCCGGATTCACAACCATTAACTGTGGGAAATGCACCGCGCACTGAAATACAAGGCGAGTCCGAGGAGGACTCGGAAACCCAAATCCCAGAGCAAGTTGGGCAGGAGGGGTTGCAATTGCAGGAGGTCGGCCGACAAGATCTGGAAGACGACGTTGGAGTGAGCTGCGCAGAGATTGTTCTGGGGAGCTCTACTCCACGGCGGCGGCCCCCCACAATGACATATGACAAGTTTGAGGAGATGGAAGAGGAGGGTATGGACAATGTGGACAGAGACCCAGATTTTGTTTGTGAACGAGAAACCCACTGCTGCACGAGTTCGCCTTGTACCACAAGGTAGGCGGCGCGCAATTTCAGGCACCACAAGCGTGGAAGTTCAAGTGAGAGGCAAAAGAGGAGCAAACAGAAATCGCCAGCAAGGCAGGTGCTCCAAAGTCTGGGCTTTCTTTGAAGACTGCACTGAGGATGTTACCATGGCGATTTGCAAGGTGTGCAAGACCCGCCTGAGCAGGGGGAAAAGTATTAACAACCTCTCCACCACCAGCATGAGCCGCCACATGCTATCCAAACATCCCACTCTGTGAGCAAACTCGGCAGGACAGGGTACCAGCAACACTGCCTCCCTTGGGTTCACCAGACTCACCACCAGACCCGCCTCAGCAGCAGCGGTAGCCCAGCCATTGCGTGGTTCACAACATTCACAAACATCAGACGACGCTGACACTGTCACTTTCCGGAGTAGTGCTCTTGAGGTCTCCCAGTGTTCATCAAACACAACAACCAACAGCCCTTCCGTGTGCAGCGCTACGGTTCAGTTGTCTGTGTCGGTGATGTTTGAGCGCAAGAGGAAATTGCCAGCAAATGACCCCCGGGCCGTGGCAGTAACAGCCAGCATAGCCAAGCTTCTGGCCTGCGAAATGCTGCCATATCGAGTGGTGGAGACAAACAGCTTCAAGGGCATGATGTCAGTGGCCATGCCACGTTACGTGGTTCCCAGCCGCTACCACTTTGCGCGCTCTGCAGTGCCTGAGTTGCATGAGCACGTGGTCAGCAAAATAACCCGAAGCTTGAAGAATGCCGTTGCCTGCAAGGTTCACCTCACCACTGACACCTGGACGAGTGCGTTCGGCCAGGGTCGATACATCTCCCTTACCGCGCACTGGGTGAACCTTGTGGAGCCTGGCAGCGATTCCTCACCTGCTACGGCGCGGGTGTTGCCCACGCCGCAAACAGCTGCACCGCCGTCCCTCCCACTGGATAACAACAGCAGCACCTACCTCTCTGACTCCTTCTCTTCCAACGCATCTCAAAGCTGTACCTCATCCGGAAACGCTAACCCAGCAGCAGTAGGATCGTGGAAGCAGTGCAGCACAGCTGTTGGCATGCGTCAGCAAGCGTTGCTGAAGCTGATCTGCCTTGGGGATAAGCAGCACACAGGGGAGGAAATTTGGAAGGGAATAAAGGAACAAACGGATTTGTGGCTGGCACCGCTGGACCTGAAACCGGGCATGGTTGTGTGTGATAATGGGAGTAATCTCATTCGCGCTTTAAGGTTGGCTAAGCTGACACACATCCCTTGCCTGGCGCACGTGATGAACCTAGTAGTTCAGCGGTTCCTGAGGACATACCCAGGCGTGGCCGATCTTCTGTTGAAGGTGCATTGAGTGGCCAAACATTGTAGAAATTCCAGTACTGCTTCAGGGGCACTCGCCAAGATGCAGGAGTGCTTCAATCTCCCCCACCATCGCTTGCTGTGTGATGTCCCTACGCGCTGGAATTCTACGCTGCACATGCTAACACGCTTTTGTGAGCAGAAGAGTGCAGTGGTCCAGTACATGACGGCGCAGTACCGAGGCGCATCCGGACAGCTGCCAAGCTTCTGTGGATCCGATTGGGCCAACATGTTGGACCTCTGCCAAGTCCTCCAAAATTTTGAGCAATCCACGTTGCTTGTGAGCAGTGACAACTCTTCAGTCAGCATTACCATACCACTGCTGTGTTTACTGAAGAGGTCAATGTTGAAAATCAAGGAAACAGCTGTCATGATGCAACTGGGGGAATCTGAAGGAGAAAACGATCAGCGTGATGGTACCAACATCAGGCCATCCGCCTCAGGGAATGCTGGCCCCAGCAGCTATGACGAAGAAGAGGAGGAGGAACAGCTGGAATTGGAGCAGGAATTTCCTGCCACCACTGACGAGGGCCAGAGCGGTCCACGTTGGACTTCCACAATTCAGCGCGAATGGTCAGCAGAAGCAGACCAGGAGGAAGGTGACGACTATGATGCATCACAACAACTATCACAACGCTCACAAGAGGATGAT
Source organism: Hyperolius riggenbachi (assembly GCF_040937935.1). Classification (NCBI taxonomy): domain Eukaryota; kingdom Metazoa; phylum Chordata; class Amphibia; order Anura; family Hyperoliidae; genus Hyperolius; species Hyperolius riggenbachi. The sequence continues at coordinate 365,219,137 of NC_090651.1, forward strand.
GAGGATTCTGGTAGGACTCTGGCACACATGGCTCAATTCATGCTAGGCTGCATTGAACGCGACCCACGCATTGTGCGCATTCTGGACAACACCAATTACTGGGTTTATACCCTTCTGGATCCACGGTACAAACACAATGTTCCAAAACTGCTTGAAGAAAGAGTCAGACAGGTCAAAATGGAAGAATACCAGCAGGCCCTTGTGGAGACTTTAGAGAGGAGATTGACATCCTCCCCCTCCTCTAGCCAGTTGTACGCCGACAGACTGACTTCCACAAACCCAGGACGACCAGGAGGGCAGCAAACAACGCAAGCCGCAGCTAGTGCCCAAAAGGGAATGGTATCGGCAGTGTCCTTGGAGTGGGAAAATTTTCTGACACCCATGCAGCAGCAGCCCACTGAACAGGAAGCGTGCAGATCCACCTCCAACACCGATCGCCTGGAGAAGATGGTCAAGGACTACATGTCAGATGACGTAGCTGTGTCGAACAATCCATCTGCACCCTTCAACTATTGGGTATCGAAGCTAGACACCTGGCACTAACTGGCAATGTACGCAATAGAGGTGCTGGCTTGCCCGGCAGCCAGCGTTATGTCGGAACGCTGTTTCAGTGCTGCCGGAGGCATCGTCACAGATCGGCGTATCCGCCTCTCCACAGAAAATGCAGACCGTCTGACTCAAATTAAAATGAATCAATCCTGGATTGGAAATGACTACGCAACACTCCAGGACCCCAACCAAGTAACATGACCAATGAACATCTGGGATGGTGTAGCGTTTCCGGTCCCTGTTTATTGAACCTCTCATCTGTATTACATTTATGACTGCATGGCGGCAAAAAGCATTGCTGCTATATCCGCACGCTTTTTGTCCTCATGCAAGGCCTGGGTTGTTGTGTCTCAAAAAGCATGGCCTTCTCCTCCTGCGCCTGCTCCTGTTCCATCACGTGTGCTGCTGCTGCTGCTGGGTTAGCGTTGCCGGTCCCTCCCTGTTTATGGAACCTCTTATCTTTATTACATTTATAACTGCATGGCGGTACAAAGCATGCTATCCGCATGCTTCTTGTCCTCATGCAAGGCCTGGGTTGTTGTGTCTCACAAAGCGTGGCCTTCTCCTCCTGCGCCTCCTCCTGTTCCTTCACGTCTGCTGCTGCTGGGTTAGCGTTGCTGCGTGGTCCCTGTTTATTGAACCACTTATCTTTATTACATTTATGACTGCATGGCGGTACAAAGCATGCTATCCGCATGCTTCTTGTCCTCATGCAAGGCCTGGGTTGTTGTGTCTCACAAAGCGTGGCCTTCTCCTCCTGCGCCTCCTCCTGTTCCATCACGTCTGCTGCTGCTGGGTTAGCGTTGCCGCGTGGTCCCTGTTTATTGAACCACTTATCTTTATTACATTTATGACTGCATGGCGGTACAAAGCATGCTATCCGCACGCTTCTTGTCCTCATGCAAGGCCTGGGTTGTTGTGTCTCACAAAGCGTGGCCTTCTCCTCCTGCGCCTCCTCCTGTTCCATCACGTCTGCTGCTGCTGGGTTAGCGTTGCCGCGTGGTCCCTGTTTATTGAACCACTTATCTTTATTACATTTATGACTGCATGGCGGTACAAAGCATGCTCTCCGCATGCTTCTTGTCCTCATGCAAGGCCTGGGTTGTTGTGTCTCACAAAGCGTGGCCTTCTCCTCCTGCGCCTCCTCCTGTTCCATCACGTGTGCTGCTGCTGGTGCTGGGTTAGCGTTACCGGTCCCTTTTCGTGGAACCTCTTCTCTGTATTACATTTATGACTGCATGGCGAAAAAAAGCATGTTACAAAGAAACATGACATTTTCCACATTTAAAAGACAGTATTTCCTTTGAAACTTTAGAATCAATTTTCTCAAAAACTATAAGCTCTTTTTCAAATATTTTTTTTCCTCTTGTACCCACTCCCAAGGTGCACATACCCTGCAAATTTGGGGTATGTAGCATGTAAGGAAGCTTTACAAAGCACGAAAGTTTGGGTCCCCATTGACTTCCATTATGTTCGGAGTTCGGCGCGAACACCCGAACATCGCGGCGATGTTCGGCGAACGTTCTCGAACCCGAACATCTAGGTGTTCGCCCAACACTAATTAGGGTGAATTAGACAGGATAAACTCTCTAAATACATACAGGGTGCCATTCAGGGTGACATGCACCTGGATTTAGAGGCACAGCCACATGGATCGGATTATATAATGATGTTTGAGGAATAATTACAGCCCTTGCTATCAGTTATAGAAAACACACACACACACACACACACACACACACACACACACACACACACACACACACACACACACACACACACACACACACACACACACACACACACACACACACACATACACACACTCGCAATCTGCCTTTCATAGTCAGCAGCTCCACCAGGCAATGATGTGCGGGCATCACGTGTGACATCTGTGAAAGTTTTGGAGAAAATTGTGCTGTCGGTGCGCGGAAACAGACACTTGCTCATCAGGGAGGGTACAGACTAAAGAGGTGCGCTATAATTCAAGGCACCGTGTGGCGGCGGGAGGGACGCTGCCAGGCGGCTAGTGATATGAGTTATCGGCACTGCAGCTCCAGCCGCCGATAGCTTTGCGCGGTCTCTTTGTGAAAATGAGCCAGTGGGGACCGGTAAAGTGCTGAAGACGGAATGCACTGCAGATGAGACGGAAGCAGACGGTGGCAGAGATGCAGCCAGCAGCATTAAGGGCAGCCCTGGGTCCTGTGATGAAGACAGTGCTTTGGGATGGGAATGTCTGGACGGTGGTGGCAGCTGTTCACTCACTTTCGGCACATAACAGAAGCTGCGAGCGAGGACTTCGGGACTTGGCCGGCCACATCTAGTCATAATGCGTTCTGCCAAAGTCCGATATGAACCCTCATTTTGCACACTGGCCGGATCAGCCAGCCTCTTCTAGTTTTGACCGGACAGAACCCGAAGTGGCCAGACTTCGGGTTCTGGCCGTAACATATACATCAATCAGGGAGTGTAAATACTGCTTCACACCGACACACCAAACTCACTGTGTAATGCACCACAAACAGCTGTTTGCGTAGTAACGGCCGTGCTGGACTGGTGCACAACGCGGCCAGAGTGAAGGCTGTGGTGGTTTTCCAGGTCATATGGTCGCCGGGCTGTGGCAGCTCAATGATAGAAAGAACAACAGTGCCTGTCCAGCTGATCAAATTTGGTCTGACCACAATGAAGCAACAACCTTATTATCTTTGGTGTGCCACCCCCACCCGAGACACTCATATATCCGGTGGTCATTGCTTCATTGTGATACACAAACCCCTTCACCACGGCAAGGTAATGATCGCAAAGTGGGATGGGCACATGTACATGCCTTTTGTTTTTTTGTTGCAGCCACCCGCAGTGCAGCCAGAAAAATTAGGCAGGCATGAAAAATTAGAGTAGCGGCCGCTGCTAGCAGCGGCTTTAAAAATTCAGGAACCCACCTAGAGTCCTGGACCCTGTTGGTGGTGGCGGAGAAGGCAGTCAAGTGGCCTGCAGGCAAAGATGCTGTGTGTGGGGACTGACTTAGTCTTCGGTCGGGCAGTAGCCCTCCGGGATCCATGCCTCATTCATTTTGATAAAGGTCAGGTACTGAACACTGTCGTGACTTAGGCAACTTCTCTTCTCAGTGACAATGCCTCCAGCTGCACTGAGGATCCTTTCTGACAGGACGCTTGCAGCAGGGCAAGAGAGAAGTTGGATGGCAAATTGGGACAGCTCTGGCCACAGGTCAAGCCTGCGCAACCAGTAATTCAAGGGTTCATCGTCGCTGCTCGCAGTGTCTACATCCACACTCAAGGCCAGGTCGTCGGCTACCTGCCGGTCCAGGCGTTGGTGGAGGGTGGGTCCGGAAGGGCTATGGCGAGGCGTTGGACTAAAGAATGTCCGCATGTCCGACATCACCATGAGATCGCTGGAGTGTCCTGTCCTTGCCTGCGTGGACTTGGGAGGAGGAGGATTACTGCCAGTGGTACCTTGATTGTGTTGTGCTGTCACATCACCCTTAAACGCATTGTAAAGCATCATTGACAGCTTGTTCTGCAAGTGCTGCATCCTTTCCGCCTTCTGTTGAGTTTTTAACAGGTCCGCCACTTAGTGCCTGTACAGAGGGTCTAGTAGCGTGGCCACCCAGTACAGGTCATTCCCCTTGAGTTTTTTGAAACGAGGGTCCCTCAACAGGCTGGACAACATGAAAGAGGCCATCTGCACAAAGCTGGATGCAGACGTACTCTCCATCTCCTCTTGCTCTTCCTGAGTGACGTCACGCAAGTCCTCTTCCTCCCCCCAGCCACGAACAATACCACAGGAACGTGGAGCAGCAGAAGCCCCCTGTGACGGCTGCTGCGGTTGTTCTTCTTCCGCCGCCTCTTCCTCCTCCACAGAAACACCTTCCTCATCATCATCATCCGAGTCTGACTCCTCTCCTTCCCCACACAAGTCCTCTTCTTCCTTCTCCTCCCCCCTCTGTGCTGCCGCAGGTGTTGAGGAATCATCATGGGCTTGATTCACAAAGCGGTGCTAACTGTTAGCACGCCTGTGAAAACCCCCTTAGCACGTCTAAACAAGCTTTTCGCGCATAAAACTTTACGCGCGCAAAACTTTATGCGCATAAAACTTTACGCGCGTACTGCACAGAGCGCAGGGCGCACCACGCGAAGTGCCCATTAAAGCCTATGGGACTTAGCGCGCGTAAAACTTTATGCGCGCAAACTTAGTGCGCGATCTGATTGAGAAATCCGGTGCTAACCTACTTAGCACCCTGGTTAGCGCATCTAAAGACTTTAGACGTGCTAAGTAGGTTAGCACCGCTTTGTGAATCAAGCCCCATGTTCGGATTAAAATTGCTCCCACGACTCATCCTGCCGTAACTGTTCTCGTTCACGCTCCTCCACAGCTTTATCCACCACTCTACGCACGGCACGCTCCAGGAAGTAAGCATAGGGGATCAAGTCGCTGATGTTGCCTCACCAGTGTGGTCACCTCCTCAAAGGGCTGCATGATCCTGCATGCATTTAGCATCAGTGTCCAGTTGTTGGGCCACAACATCCCCATCTTCCCAGACTGTGTCCTTCTACTGTAATTGTACACGTACTGGGTGACGGCTTTCTCCTGGTCTAGCAGGCGAGAGAACATGAGCAGGGTGGAATTCCAGCGAGTCGGGCTATCGCATATCAAGTGTCTCACTGGCAAGTTGTTTCTCCGCTGAATGTCCGCAAAGCGTGCCATGGCCGTGTAAGACTGCCTGAAATGCCCACACAACTTCCTGGCCTGCTTCAGGATGTCCTCTAAGCCTGGGTACTTTGACATAAATCTTGACCAGATTCAGCACATGTGCCATGCAGGGTACATGTGTCAGCTTTCCCAAATTCAATGCGGAAATGAGATTGCTGCCATTGTCACACACCACGTTGCCTAGCTCAAGCTTGTGCGGGGTCAGCCATTGCTCCACCTGTTTGTTAAGAGCAGCCAGGAAAACTGCTCCAGTGTGACTCTCCGCTTTGAGGCAAGACATGTCTAAGATGACGTGACTTCGTTGTACCTGGCATGCAGCATAGGCCCTGGGGTGCGGGGGCTGTGTAGCTGAAGAGGAGATCGTGGCACCAGCCAAGGAGGAGGAGGAGGATGACCACAGCGAAAAGGATGTAGCAGGCGGAGAGGAGGTGGCAGGAAGCCTGCCTGCAAGCCGTGGAGGTGTCACAAGTTGATCCGCTGCGCAGCCACGTACTCCCTGCTTGCTGCCATCAGTCACCAGGTTGACCCAATGGGCTATGTACGTAATGTAGCGGCCCTGCCCGTGCTTGGCAGACCAGGCATCTGTGGTCAGGTGGACCCTTCACCCAACCCTCTTCGCAATAGATGACACCACTTGCCTCTCAACTGCACGGTACAGTTTGGGTATGGCCTTTTGTGAAAAATAATTTCGGCCTGGTATCTTCCACTGCGGTGTCCCAATGGCCACAAATTTACGGAAAGCCTCCGACTCCACCAGCTTGTATGGTAATAGCTGGCGAGCTAATAGTTCCGCCACGTCAGCTGTCAGACGCCGGGCAAGAGGGTGACTGGCAGAAATTTGCTTCTTACGCTCAAATACTTCCTTCACAGAGACCTGGGTACTGCTGTGGGGAGAAAAGAAGAAACCGCTCAAGGGCAGAATCGGTGTGGAGGAGGGTGGCTGTAAAGGTGCAAGGGAGAAAGCGGCTGAAGAAGATGATGCACCTGAAGTAGTAAAAGGAGAAGGAGGATGGCTTGTCTTTTGGGTGCTGCTTTTACTCAGGTGTTCTTGCCATAGCTGTTTGTGCCTTCTCTCCAGGTGCCTTCGTAAGGCACTTGTCCCTACGTGAGAGTTGGCCTTTCCACGGCTCAATTTTTGCTGGCAGAGACAACAGATGGCTTTGCTCCGATCTGAGACACACATGTTAAAAAATTTCCAAACCGCGGAGCCCCCTGAGGTGATGGCGCTACGGTGGCATCAGCAGCTGACGATGAAGGGCATGTTGGCTGCCTGTCCATAGCTGGTGAAACATGGCGCCGGACACTGCCCCAGCTGTTTCTGAGGACGAGCTCCCTCTGCTTCTTTCATGGACTCGTCTCCTCCTACTCCTCTCTGACACCCCCCTCTGAACTGTCCCCCTGGTCATCTCCTCTATTGGGAACATACGTCGCATCCGTATAATCGTCATCATAATCCTCCTGACCAGCTTCGCTTTCCTCAAACACCTCCACAACTGCACCAACATCAGGTGGTTTATCATCCCCCTCCTCACACGTTACTATCGCCACCTAACTCAGACGTATGAGGTGGTGTACCTGCGCCTTCATCATGTTGTTGCAGTAGTGGCTGTGAATCAGTGATTTCACCACCAAATAACTCCTGTGAAGTGTCAAATCCAGCGGATGTGGTGCTTGTACTAGCGCTGGTGGCTGCGGGAGATGAGGTGTTCTGTGTTGCTAAATAGTCAACCATGTCCTGACAATCTTGGGAAGTGATGGGACGTGCCTTCTTCTGAGCACTGTACTTTGGGCCATGGCCGCACGAAATCACATCTACACGACCTCGCACAGACCTGCCAGGTGGCCTTCCTCTGGGTCTGCCTCTACCTCTTCCTCTACCTGCTTTGTCCATTTTGTCCATCTCGGGGGGATGCTAGGTATATGCAGAGAGCTGGGTTCACTCAACACAAAAGGTAGTTAGATGCAGTGAGGTGGGTTCACTCAACACAAAAGGTAGTTAGATGCAGTGAGGCGGGTTCACTGAACAGTAAAGGTAGTTAGATGCAGTGAGGTGAATTCACTCAGCACAAAAGGTAGTTCAATGCAGTGAAGTGGGTTCACTCAACACAAAAGGTAGTTAGATGCAGTGAGGTGGGTTCATTGAACAGTAAAGGTAGTTATATGCAGTGAGGTGGGTTCACTCAACAGTAAAGGTAGGTATATGCAGTGAGCTGGGTTCACTCAACAGTAAAGGTAGTTAGATGCAGTGAGGTGAATTCACTCAGCACAAAGGGTAGTTAGATGCAGAGAGGTGGGTTCACTCAACACAAAAGGTAGTTAGGTGCAGTGAGGTGGGTTCACTGAACAGTAAAGGTAGTTAGATGCAGTGAGGTGAATTCACTCAGCACAAAAGGTAGTTAGATGCAGAGAGGTGGGTTCACTCAACACAAAAGGTAGTTAGATGGAGTGAGGTGGGTTCACTCAACAGTAAAGGTCGTTATATGCAGTGAGCTGGGTTCACTGTACACAAAAGGTAGTTAGAATCAGTGAGGTGGTTTACTCTACACAAAGATAGGTATATGCAGTGATGAGGTGGGTTAACACAACAGGTACTGGGTATATGCAGTACTGGGTAGTACAATGTGCAGCTCCCTGTCACACACACAGGTAGTCACTGAATGTGCTGGGCTGCTGGCAGTGGCACACACAGTATGAATTAGCAAGGCTGTGTATGTAACAAAAGTGTCAGTTTAAAACACAGAAAAAAAAAATCAAAGAACAGGATTAGCTCTGAAAAGAGCTGTTGAGGGGTGCTATTAAAGCAATAATAATCAGCCAGGAGCAGCTAAGAAGCCAAGAGCTTAACTAATCTGTCCCTAGGAGAACAACTTTGCAGCAGCTTGCCCTAGTCTGTCTAATAGCAGGCAGACGAGTGAGTGTAATGACCGGCGAGCCTGCCTTATATAAGGGGGGGGGGGGGGGGGGGGCTCCAGGGCTGAGTGTAGCCTGATTGGCTACAATGTGCCTGCTGACTGTGATGCAGAGGGTCAAAGTTGACCCTCATAGTGCATTATGGGGCGAATCGAACATCCGCAAAAGTTTGCCTGCACAGGCGAACGCGAACCACCTGAAGTTCACCTGGAACCGTTCGCCGGCGAACCGTTCGCTACATCTCTAGTGAGAATATGGTGTCTCCCACAATGCATCACTGCTGAATATGCAAATCATCTCTTAGTTGTCCCTGATAGCTAAAACACACCTCCAGAACTGCTGGAATGCAATGATGTGTCAGCTTGTTTAATATTACAGGGAAAAAAAACACATATATCCAGGCACTAGTTAGGACATCGTAGGTGGATCGTAGGTGCCTGGATGAGTGAATCTGTGAATGCATTTGTTTGAATATTTGCATGCGAGTGTGCGAAGGGTTATTTGTTTTTTGTTAATATTACAGAGCCACCCTAATCCCCTATGCATACAGATGGATGGGTTTGGGATTGGTTGGTCCTCATCAGTGCATGGCATGGATTCATAAACACAAATACCTTACGTTTTAAGAAGACAAAATTCTGCTTTAGTAAGGAGGCTTTTTAATCCATTTCAGCCCCTTTCACGCTCATAGGAGTTGTGTTTAACCATGACCTTGCTGGGCAATCTGTAACTCTGGCTGCTTCAAGTCCCACCCCATAGAGCCATATTAATCAATGCTATGCACTGATGAGAAACAAACCAATCTGAAACAGTCTGTGTGCATGTTGGACTACTGTGGCCCTGTAATATTAACAAGCTGACACATCATTGCATTCCAGTGGTTCTGGAGGTGAGTTTAGCCATTAGGGACAGCAAGGGGATTATTTGCATTATTTGCATGTACCAATTTTATTAACCACAGGCATGACTACATTGTATACGATTATAGACCATGAAGCTAGATTATCTACTATTGAACTTCTTTTTTTTTTTAAGATTGTGAAAGAAATATACTGACCAGCAGATATAGTGCTTGATTTACTAAGACAAATGGCATGCCTTATCCATAATCTGAATCAACACTCCTTATCAGAGATAACACACCTTATCAAAGTTAACACGCCTTATCAAAGTAGCATAGCGAGCGCTACAAACTTATGCCTGATAATTGGCAATGACAAGAGCTCCACTCATCCTGCCCTGAGCCCCTGCAGGTTTGTAGTGCTCTCTATGCTACTCTGATAAGGCATATTCACTTTGATAAGGCATGTTATCTCTGATAAGGTATGTTAACTTGTATAAGGCAAGCTATTTGTCTTAGTAATTCAAGCCCCAAATGTATTTTAGACTCCACTAATTTTGCCTTAAAGGACACTTGAAGCAAGAGGTATATGGAGGCTGCCATATTTATTTCCTTTTAAAGGGGCACTATGGTTAATTTCTTCCTTTTAAGTGCCTTTAACATAAGTATTAGTCTATGAAACGTTGTTAATGACAATTATTTTCGCTGATCAAAAGGGTTTTTTTTACATTGCCACTAGCCATTTAAACCTAATGAGGCACGTCGGAAGATTTACCTTCCTGACGCCGAATCGGCATAATCCATCCTCATATAGGAGGCATCTGTAACTGTAGAATGTGTTCCTAATACTTCTCCCCCCCCCCCATCCGCTCAGCGAGGAACAATCCAGCTGTAACGGCACAATCGTACCGTTACTGAGATGTGTGTAGGCGGCAGCTGCTTTACGTCTCTGTAGCTTCACGTGGCCCGCTGAGGACCCCTGGCACAGCGACAGACACCTATTGTTGTCCGTTGCTGTGGTAACCACGTAAAAAAAAAACTTTTGAGCAGCGAAAATAATTGTCATTAACAACGTTTCATATACTAATACTTATGTTAAAGGCACTTAAAAGGAAGAAATTAACCATAGTGCCCCTTTAAGCAACACCAGTTTAATGGTTGAGCTACTGATCATCTGTTTCTAATACTCTATGTCATAGACCCTGAACAAGCATGCAGCAGATCAGGTGTTTTAGACATTTTTGTCAAATCTGGCAAGATTAGCTGCATTCTTTTTTCTGATGTGATTCAGACACTATTGTAGCCAAACTGATATTGTGTAAAAGGAAATAAATATAGCAGTTTCCATTTACATCTCTCTTCAGGTATTTTTGGTTCAGTGAGAAATACTACCTACAGAAAGTGGGCGTTGACATGGGCACCAAATTTGTGCCCAGCATGACTTAGGGCCGGTAGTTGCGTCGTCCTGTGACCTCTCATTCGGTGGCGGCAGTACGGAGATCGTCGCAATCGGCGTTTCTCGTCTCCGCAGGGGGACATGAAGCCGCGTCGGCTAGCCGGCCCTGGAGGTTGCATGCGGCTTCTAGGGACGGCTGAAACGATGCGTTACATCGGGATCAGAATGCCGCGTTTATGCAATCGACGGTAATCGACGGTAAGCGCGCAATGCTAAACGCTCCCATTCACTTGAATGGGAGAGTTAAGCCGATGGGTCCCGAACGCTTGACGGTAGACGCCGCCAAGCGTCCATGTGAACCGGCCCTAATTTGTTAATGGCCAAATGGGAGGAGTATATAAGTCAGACTACTCATCTGGAAGAGTAACATAGATGCCACACTCTTTTTTGTGGAATGGTAACTCCTCTTCCTTAGTTTTTTTTATTATTATTAAAAAAAATGAATTTCAGTATTTTTAATTTGAAATTCACATGTTTTTAGTCAAGAGAAAGTTCATTTTTTTTTTCAAATCTGAGAGTTAGAAATGGCAACAAGATCATTAGCACAAATAGTAGAAAGGGAGGGTGAATAGACACCCTGAAAAAAACAACAGAGATAATGGGAGCCCCAATAGTGCAATACGTCTTACAAGGGTCAAGATAGTAGTGAAAGGAAAGGTGGTACTCACAAATGGGAGGTTGCGAGAGGGGCAACCAACCACTAGAAGCAGGTGGAGATGTGTAACCCGACTCCACTCGGGTGTTCAGGAAAACTAATGCGCTCGCACTCCTCCTATAAAAACTACCACTTCTCCTGATGATAGCAGAGCCCCAAAGGGCCAGCGAACACCCCTCCAAGGTAGGGGAACCCGTCCAAGAGGTAGGAGAAGAGGCTTCCAAGATTATAATGAAACTGGGTTAAAACCAATTAAATGAGAAAAATATGAGGTGGCTGACCTCAATGAAGACAAGATTCATATAATAAATTAACTTTTGTATGCACTGGCAATGCATTTCATGGGTCTGCGGCCACTTCCTCAGGCCAACTAAAGTGCTGAAGGGTGCTTGTGGCCTAGATTAGAGTGCCTCTAACCTAGACTACAGACACCCTTCAGCACTTCTTCTCCTTCTTGCATTAGCACAAGCACTCTTTTCAAACCAACAGACAGAAACACCTACAGTATAAACCCACTGGAAGCTGTCACTATTCAAATTGGCTAAAAGCCATCCTCAAACCCCACTTTATATGAGAATTGGAAGAAACAGTTTTATCATGATAGACATTTATACAGAAACCGATTGTAATAATTTGCTCAGCTGTCTGCACGGGCAGACAGCTGTTTGTCCATTCTTTAGGTCTGAGTGCGGCAGGTCTCTGTAAAAGAGACCTGTCTTCACTTTGCAAGTTTCAGAGTTGCTCTGCTGGTCAGGAATTTGCATACACTTGTCATGCAAATTGCCTAGCTGCCTCCTTTGATGGCTTGCAGTATAAATACCTTGTGCTCCCAGAATTCCTTGCTGGTCATGATGGTTTGTTCCTGGTAACTCTCTTGGAAGTATCAGCCTTGCTATTCTTTGCTAAGATTATCTTAGAGTAATTCCTTGGGTCTGCACTAGGCATCCCTTCTAGTGCAGTCAGGTTGTATTATCTGTTTTGCCTTGTACTGTCTCTCTGTTGCGATTGTCTTGTCACCAGCAGCGGTCGACAAGAAATCATTCTGTCTGTCTGGGAACGTAGGCCAGAGCTGCGGTTGCTACTGGCTTCTCCATCTGTCTGGATCGCATCTGCTCTATCGTTAGCAGCGGTGGTTCCTTCTGTGCTCTGTCTGGGAGTGTAGGCTAGAGCTGCGGATGCTGCTGGCTACTCCTTCTCTTTGTCTTGTCTGTTACGAACGCTTGCTGTAGGCTCACTGAGGTAACCATTTAGCAAGCGTTCGCATTCTCTTTTCATGTTTGTGTTACTTGGGTAGTTAGGGTGGCACGCCTATCGCGCGGTGATCGTGTCTTAAACGCGTTCGCTGTTGCAAATGAGTGCAGTGTTCGCGTTTAGTTAGTGTTTGTTATATTCCTTGATGTTCTGATCGTTGTTATTTGCTGTGTCTTTCTCGCTACACTTGTGCTCTGTCTGATTCGGTCTTGTGTCACTATTGGCAATCGCCACTCTTGCGATTGCTTTCCCACTTCCTTTCCGCTGTTGTGTGTTCACCGTCGCTGGGTGGCGACTAAATTGGTGGACACATATACATTCTGTCTTTGTGCTCTCTCTCTTTAAGGGCTATCTTGCCCTGCATTGCTTCAACTCATACAATTCCCATCTGGCATCTGTGGCAGTGCAGAGGCGGTGTTCCTCTGCACTCCACAGCTCCATCTGCTGGTGGGAATCTCCCTCTACAGGTGCATTGCACCCAAGCTGGGTTATATCAAATTACACGCTTGTGGAGGATTTCCGCAGTGTCAGCGTGCATCTTGGGCACTGACCACGGAAATAATTCCACAATCGTTACAGAATGACCAGCCAAACCGAAATTCCCAGTGTAGGGGGAATTTCCGATTTGTACGTTTTTTGTCGAATATGGTTCTTGTACCTTTAAGAGCTTTAAAAGGCTAGTCACTGAAACCAAGGAGGACTTCCTTTCTGAATGTGTAAGATTTCTTCGGAATCCTACCTTTCAAATTTCTGATTCGTCCACGTCGGCTCTCCAATTAGTTCGCACTTTATTTCATGGAGATCTGTTTATGTGGACTGATGCTTTTTTAAAAAGCAATTCCTGGGATGATAACCCTTATCAGTTTCTTACATTTATTTTCTCCCACTACTTTAAACTGCCTTGTTTACCACCCATTCTTGATGAGTATGTATCTGCTAATCACTCAGCTGTTCTATCCCATCCATGCAAAACCATTCAGTATATTAAAGGAGTCAGAAGATCTATGCATGTTCCCGAGCTCAACCCGTATGAGTTTTACCCTGATACAGGGTTGTTTAAGCCTCCATTTGCTCCGTGGGAGATTGGGGCTCTGATTGAGGAGTTCGAGATAGATTGGAAGGCATTTTGCGATTTTTACATCGCAAAATGCGAAGTGACTCTTAATGCTTGTGTCGATTCTGTGTACACTTTGATTGACTCTGATGAGTGTGATGAATGTTTTGTGGATCCGGTGATTTGTGTGTGGCAGACGATTTTGGATGAATTATACACACACCAACCAATTGATTCCAATAAAGAGACACCGTTATCGGATAATTGTTCCTGCCTTTCTGGGATGAAGCAAGTGAGTTTGGAGTCTGTGCGATCTGAGGCCTGTTTCTCAGATGCTCCTGCAGATTGTGATCTGCGGGAGTATGTCAGTGTTATCAAAGATATGTGGGATCCCTTGTCGTTTAAAACCAGATCTTTTTCTCCCAGTGATTCTTTAAGATCTTCCATTTATGATCCTGCTATGGGAAAAATTTCTAGACCAGGCAGCCTCAAGAGTAATGTTAATATGACTAATAAAGTTTCTCATGTTGTGGTCACAACCTCGTCTGCAAATAAATCTATGTCTCGCTCTCTTCACACCTGTAAAGGCACGTTGCCAGATGACAGTTGTTCCAGCATTTCTGTCCTGAACACTTTGCAGTTTGGTCCACAGATTGCGGAGGTTTACGCTTTGGAAACGTCAGTTTCGCAACCTAAAGCGATCTTGGATTTGCAAATTTTGCGTTCTGACTCCTCGGATTCGACATTGTTAATGTCCACTCGCACTGACATTTGTGAGTCCCTTTCTTGCTCTGAAGATAGTACTGACTCCCCACTCTGTACTCTGGATGAGTCAATATTGCCTTGCATAAAATCTCCTGCAGTGGGAAGGCACATGCGCGGCAGATCCAGGATGGCCGCTTAGAGAGAGAGCTCCGTCCGGGTCCCACGCTGATTCCGCCGCCATAAGCTTCCCCTCCGCTACCGAAGCGCGGCGCTGGCAGAGAGCAGCAGGCGAACACCCACCCGATCAGATGGCAGCCAAAACAGGCCCAAAGCTTCGCACAAGCGGGATCCATGGACTGCTATGTCCGCCAGCCGCAGACCTAAGATGGCGCCGACCACGCCGAGTCCTCCGCCCCAGCCTCTTCTTCACAAGCCCTGTCACAGCAGCTACAGCCTGGCTCAGCTTCCCAAGCTACAGAGGACCCACTGCTGACAGCCGCAATGCTAGAGGTAACCTTAGATAAACACTACTGTTCCCTCCACGATTCCCTTCAGCAAGTTATTCTCTCTGCGCTCAAGGACCTTAAAGGGGAAATCACATCAATTGGGGAGCGCACCAACACTTTGGAGGAGAAAATGGATACCCTAGCTATTAAGCAGCATGCCATAGAAGATGAGCAGCGCATTATACAAAACGACTTAAAAGCTATTAGAGCTGCGCAGGAGGACAGTGAAAACAGGGATAGGAGGCAGAATATCAGGATTAAGGGCATGTCTATGTCAGTTACGCCGGATCTACTGTTACCACATCTTACTAAATTATACAAATCAATAGTACCAGACCAGCGAGATGTGTTTTGGCGAATGGATCATGCCCACAGATACCTGGGGGAGGGACAAGCGACTGCAAGACGCCCTAAAGATGTCATAATTAAGCTACACTATTGTGAGGCAAAAGATGCCATAATGCTTGCTCTGCGTAATACCCCCAAAGTGTCATTTAAAGGGGACGATCTATCTATCTACAATGATTTGTCCTTAATTACGCTAGCCAAAAGAAAGGCTTTTAAGCCAGTCACGCAACTCTTATCTGATGCTAAGATACCGTACAAATGGGGATTCCCTTTCTGCCTTATGGTCACCAGACATGGTGCTCATTTTACACTATCCGACTTGGATGACTGCCCCTCTTTCTGAAGCAGATGGGCCTCCATCTACCCCAAACACTATCTGTTCAGCACCCCTTATCCCCCTCCGCTAGATCCCCACCACGTAAGATATGCCACGTCTCTGAATGGTCTAAAACTCTGATTCGCAGTCTTACCTATCCTGATAATTCTGAGGAGATGGAAGCTCTTCCGAGCTGAATTATTACCAATAGGGGGCTCGCCTCCCTGGCATGACTCTCACTGCACCTGAGGAGGCCTCACTTGCCCGATCGCTAAAACGAATAGAGTTTATATCTACTATTTCCATAACCACTTCTCAAGATCTGCAAAAATGGAAGTAATTCTGTTCTCTCACTACCGTACCTGACCCAGGACTGGACGTCGGACTCTAAGGGGTTTCTCTTGGACTCCCTCATGTACCTCCAGAAGGTAACCTGTGAGACTGCATGGCCCTCTCGAGGATCATGCACCCTCCGGTACTTTCACCCCTTACAACTACTTTTAGTTGTCCTTACTTGTTGCCACAAATTGCACAGTAGCCACCGTACATATGATATTATCCGGTTAATATGGTTTTGTGCATTTAGATTGTATATTTGTTCTTATATCTTTCCCTTTCTTTTCCTATATCTCTACTACACTTTCCTTTTATGCCAGAAGGTTGCCATACTGGTTAACGATAAAGAGTATATCTTAGATGATGGTTAAGCTATATACATTAAATGTCAAGGGCCTTAATGCGCCTCAAAATAGAATGTCCCTTATGTGAGACTTGCGGAGACTTGATATAGACCTAGCTTTCCTCCAGGAGACACACTTAACTCCTAAGGACTCCACACGTCTCCATAATAGATATTACTCCGAAGTATACCTAGCCTCTGGTCCTAAAAAACGTGCAGGAGTTGCAATACTGTGTAAAAAAGATTTACCTTTAAAGATAGACAAAACTATAAGCGATGTTAAAGGGCACTTCCTGATACTTATAGGCTCACTCGCAGGTAAACCAATTACCTTAGTGAATGTTTATGTCCCAAATACACAACAAATCGATTTTTTATCTACCTTTCTCACTAAACTTAAAAAAAATACCAAGGGTACTGTTATTCTGGGAGGGGACTTCAACCTGGCTTTTTCCTCTACCAAAGACAGAAGTAAAACTACTACCCTTTCCACCTCTGCCTTGCAAGACCGTAACTCCCGCAAATTTCGAGTACTACTCCGAAAGCATAGTCTACTTGACCTTTGGAGGATAGCTAACCAAACTGCTACAGATTTCACTTTTTTCTACCCACCACATGCATCGCACTCACGCATAGATTATTTTTTTGCAAAAGCCCATCTCCTCCCTATCCTAATTGATTCAGTAATAACCACCTCAGCCTGATCTGACCATCAAGCGGTCACTATAGATCTTGACTGGTTATCCAATCTGCACAAACCTCTACACTGGAGGCTAAACGAATCCTTATTAAAGGACAGTACACTTATCTCTGACTGCCTAGAGGAATTACAAACATTCTTCAAGATAAACACTGACTCAGTAGCCTCATTTGGCTTAGTATGGGAATCACATAAAGCCTTTATTAGGGGCTTTTTTATAGCAAGGGGTTCCTGGAAAAAACGCCTCAAAAAAACTGAGAGAATTAAATGCTTCACTCGCAAGGGCAATGAATGCCTATAAGCACCAACCGACACAAGATCATTTCTCTACCATACAACAACTCAAACTTGACATCCGTTCCTTACAATCCTCACAACTTGAGAAGAGTCTGAAATGGAATAGGCAGCTGTTTTTCGAAAGAGGCAATAAACCGTACACCATACTAGCCCGAAAAGTTAACCCACAGAGTGTTCAACGAACAATTTACTCTATAAAAGACACCCAGGGTGTTACCCATTATGATCCTGCTAAGATAGCAAGCGTATTTGCCTCCTTTTATGAACAGTTGTACAAGCTACCTGACCCCTCAGCTAACTCACAATATTCAGAAAAAGTATCTTCTTTTTTGGAGCAGCTCAATTTTCCTGAACTAACAGAGGAGGACCATAAGGTACTCAACTCCCCCATAACCACAGCTGAAATGTTAGAAGTCCTTAAAAAACTGCCCTCTTCCAAATCCCTGGGCCCAGACGGCCTTCCCTAATCTTATTATAAACTGTCCCAATCGATTCTCATTCCTCATCTAACAATTGTGGCCAACAAAATCATGACAGGTGAAAGCCCACCCACGTCCATACTTAACTCTCTTATCACAGTTATACCCAAAGACGGTAAGGATCCCCAATTCCCACAAAGTTATTGACCCATTTCCCTCCTAAACTCTGACCTAAAAATAATTACAAAAACCATAGCCAATCGTTTAAACCCTATCTTAGTTAGACTTATAAATAATGACCAAGTCGGTTAATATTAGGCCATCAAGCGGGGGATAACACTCGCAGAGCCATTAATCTTATATTTTTGATGAACAAATCAGATAAGCCTTCTCTGCTTCTAAGTTTGGATGCAGAGAAGGCTTTTGATAGACTTCATTGGTCCTTCTTATTTAAAGTCCTCGAACACCAGGGTTTCTTAGGCCCCTTCCTCCATCTAGTTAAATTTTTATATTCATCCCCAACGGCCTTAAAGAGACTCCGTAACAAAAATTGCATCCTGTTTTTTATCATCCTACAAGTTCCAAAAGCTATTCTAATGTGTTCTGGCTTACTGCAGCACTTTGTACTATCACAGTCTCTGTAATAAATCAATGTATATTTCCCTTGTCAGACTTGTCAGCCTGTGTCTGGAAGGCTGCCAAGTTCTTCAGTGTTGTGGTTCTGCTATGCACTCCCCCCTCAGGGGGGAAAGAAACACACAAATGATCTCTTGAGATTCAAAAGGAAGGCTGTATACAGCCTGCTTGTGTATGGATGTATTTTCTATGTGTGGACATACTGTACATCAACCTACTTCCTGTTTTGGTGGCCATTTTGTTTGTTTATAAACAAACTTTTTAAAACTGTTTTTAACCACTTTTAATGCGGCGGGGAGCGGCGAAATTGTGACAGAGGGGAATAGGAGATGTCCCCTAACGCACTGGTATGTTTACTTTTGTGCGATTTTAACAATACAGATTCTCTTTAATAAAGCTTCCTTTCGCTCCCTCCAAACCCTTCTAAATATGCAATGGGACAAGGCAGGGCTGTCCCCTTTCCCCACTCCTCTTTGCGATCAGCATAGAACCTCTGGCTGCGGCTATCAGACAGAACACCAATATAAGAGGCATTATGCATGGTAAACACGAATATAAAATCTCCCTATTTGCAGACGACATCCTATTGTCCATAATAAATCCATTAACCTCACTCCCGGCCTTACATGATACTCTAAACTTATATGAATCTTTATCAGGATTTAAATTAAACCAAGACAAAACCGAAGCTCTACCTATAAAAATACCTCCAAACCTTCTCACTTCCTTACAGACATATTTCCCTTATAAGTGGCAGATGCGCTCTATAAAATACCTAGGAATCCATCTCACTCCCAATTATAATACCCTTTATAAGTGCATTTTCCCCCCTCCTTATTCAACGGATCCTACAGGACTTACACAAATGGACGGCATATAAAATCTCTTGGCTAGGCCAAATCTATGCTCTAAAAATGAATAACCTACCCAGAATACTGTACTTATTCGAAACTTTACCAGTCCTTGTCCCATCCTCTCAACTGATGTCTCTCCAAGCAGCATTCCATAAATTTGTTTGGAATCATAGTCGACTGAGAGTCCACAAAAATATTCTTACCTCTCCTAGGGAGCAAGGTGGCCTGGGACTACCACTCCTACGGTACTACTATTACGCTGCTCACCTACGTCAGCTGTCAGAATGGTCCAACCTCAGAGTACATACAAAATGGGGTCTTATTGAAGCGACTAGCATGCTACCCATCTCCCTAACTTCTTTACTCTGGTCTCACACCACGCCAAAAATTCAACAGCAGCATCTACTCCCCACCATCAAATTTACTCTACACATCTGGTGAATTGCTGCCCCGATGGCTAGGCTGAAGTCCTCCCCCTCACCTTTACTACCAATACTGGGTAATCCCAATTTCATACCAGGCCTCTCCAAGTCTTTCATGAACACCTGGTTCACATTAGGCTACTTTAAAGGGACACTGTAGGGGGTCAGGGGAAAATCAGTTGAACTTACCCGGGGCTTCTAATGGTCCCCCACGGACATCCTGTGCCCGCGCAACCACTCACAGATGCTCCAGCCCCACCTCCGGTTCACTTCTGGAATTTCAGACTTTAAAGTCTGCAAACCACTGCGCCTGCGTTGCCGTGTCCTCCCTCCCACTGATGGCACCAGGAGCGTACTGTGCAGGCCCAGTATGGTCTGTGCAAGCGCCGTGCACTCCTGGTGACATCAGCGGGAGTGAGGACACGGCAACACAGGCGCAGTGGTTTTCAGACTTTAAAGTCTGAAATTCCCGAAGTGAACCGGAGGCAGGGCTGGAGCATCGGTGAGTGGCTGCGCGGGCACAGGATGTCTGCAGGGGGCCATTAGAAGCATCAGGTAACTTCAACTCATTTTCCCCTGATCCCCCTACAGTATCCCTTTAATCTCAGCAATTGGATCCATCCCCTCACAGGGAAAGTGTACACTAGACCGCAGCTTGAAGACAAAATTAACTTTAATATGCAGCGGACCATGGAGTATAATCAAATTATCTATTTTATAAACTCAATTGTCCACAAACCCTTAGCTACCCCCTTTTTCTTCCCTTTTGAGTGACTATGTAACCGTAATGGACATCAAAAGGGCTTGATTTCGCAAATTTATATAATCTTAATGACCAAATCGGGAACCTGGACCCCAGATCACCCATACATGTCAAAATGGTCATCTTTAATGTCCACACCTATAACAATAGAAGATTGGGGAAAGATTTGGGAAACCGCCAAACACTCCTCACTATGTATACAAATTAGAGAGAATATTTACAAACTCTTGTTTCGCTGGTACCTTACCCCAGAAATACTGTCTAAAGTATACCCTGGCACTTCAGATTTATGTTGGAGGGGTTGTAATGACGTGGGATCGTTAGAGCATATCTTTTAGTCATGTCCCTTGTTGACCCCTCTGTGGTCCAAGGTCCAAGAAATCATTACCTCAAATACGTGTCATCAAAAACAATATCCTCACATGGGCACCAGCTGGTGTTTAAACTGCCATATTTATTTGCAAGCTCCGCAATTCAATAGACAAAATGGTACAGTGGAAGTATCAGCAATACATCACCGTCAGTCGGATCAAACCACCCACAGAGACCTGTCGGGTCGACAATTGTTTCGCTTAAGTAGCTTCCTCGTGGACCGCTGCTCTCCGCGGCAGGGATAAGGCTCAACGCCGCAGACCGAGTGGGCGCTTAAAGTACGTGTTGTGACACACGCCCACTTCTTCACCTCTGGTCCGTGATTGGCCCAAGTCCTCCAGCACGGGCGCGCATCATCACTGAGCGCAGCCTCATGCTGGTGGCAGTCATGGTCACGTCACCACGCTCAGCGGCGCTTGTACAAGCGTCGCTGCCATGGCAACTTACTAGAATCCTAGTTTTGCTGCGTCCACCCGGAAGAAGGTCAGAGACCGCCCCCGTCAGAAGCAGTCGTTGTGCACCATGCAATGGGCTCCACACAGCCAAGGGTGAGTTTGCGAGTATCCAGGCCGCACTTGAGCAAGATGTCCAGGGGGAACCTTGAGTGAAAGACATATATTCATCACTTAAAGGGGAAGATCCCATTACCAAGGTAAAGAAAAGTTACGCATGCTTATTAGGGTTAGTTATGCTTTTGAAGGACTAGAGAGAAAAAGAGAGATACATCAGAGAGTGACACCCCAAAGTCAGGTGAAGGCAAAGAGAGTGCAATTTATGCCACTAAACTCTTAATATTTCTGCAAAAAAACGCTAAATTCATTTCTATCGTTAAACCCCAATGGGCCCATTGCTTCAGTCCTCGAGATCCAAGTCGATTCTTTTTGAGAAAGCAGTTTCTCTCTATCTCCCCCTCTTCTAGGGGTTACTACAGAGAATAGTCCTACCATCTTTAAATAAGAGGGGTCACTTTGATGCACCTCTTTAAAATGTTCCACAAGCCTTGGGACTCCACCTTTACCCTTTCTAATAAACCTAATGTGTTCTACCAATCTTTCCCTCATTGGGCGGGTGGTTTTCCCTATATAAAAGAATAAACAGGGACATAGGAGGGCGTATACCACAAACTCGGTTCTACAGGTTATAAAATCTTTAATTTGAAAATTAATGTGACTGTGAGGCTTGGTGGTGTATTCTCCACAGTCAGCATGCAACGCATGAGCTGGCGTGGAGGAGGTACACACACTAGCACCAGGAAACAGGCTATCCCTAGTATAGTGGAGGGGAGGACTGACTCCAATAGGAGATTGTGGCGCACAGAGCCGATGCAGATCTGACAGCCACAAACAATGCATTCGTTATAACGTCTCAGCGCAAAGTAGCGCTGAGCGCATAAACCAGAACTGAGGAGATCAGGACAGGTAGACAGAATGAACGCTTGCTAGCTAGCGGCTACTTAGCGACAGCAAGCGTCCAAAACCAGACAGACTGGAATGAGGCAGCCAATGCGCTGCGGCGATGGCGTGCCTCACAAAGACAGGACAGGATAGTCAGAAAACAGCAGGATCAAGATAGATGAACGTAACACAGATAAATATACAATAAGTATGTTTTCCTAGCGTATTACAATTACAGCTATCAATGAAACTATTTGTAACGTCTGACTAACATATGTATATATCGGCAATGAACCGATATATGACATAAGCAGGAACGCTGACTAGGACTAAAGTAATACAGGGAACAGGACTCAGAAGGATTCGCTATCTCTTCGCAGAGATGAACGCAATCCACAAACGGTAACAGAACAGGATTCAGAAGGATTCGTTATCTCTTCGCAGAGATGAACGCAATCCACAAACAGTAACAGAACAGGATTCAGAAGGATTCGTTATCTCTTCGCAGAGATGAACGCAATCCACAAACAGAAC
Source organism: Hyperolius riggenbachi (assembly GCF_040937935.1). Taxonomy (NCBI): domain Eukaryota; kingdom Metazoa; phylum Chordata; class Amphibia; order Anura; family Hyperoliidae; genus Hyperolius; species Hyperolius riggenbachi. The sequence goes on from NC_090651.1 coordinate 365,241,526, forward strand.
CAGGAGCAGGGTAACTACCTCAGCACGGGTGGTCACGGTACGCGCAACCTACCAAAACGTGCTGGAAGGCTGACTAACTGCACACAGGATATAAACAGTTCGTGTACGTATACATCAGCGACACTGATGTATCGACGTAACACAAATACAAGGAAAATAATAAACGTGCTGGTATGCATATATATTGGCAATGAACCAATATATGATGCAAAGACCAGCAAAGTATCTTTATAACAAGAAACACGATCGGGGGCTAAAGCGACAGCAAGACAGGCTTAAGCTGAAGCTATGAAAACCCAAGGAAACCCTGCAGGAAGCAGATCTTTATACTGAGGTCATCCAATGGGAGCAGACATGCAGATTCCCACACAGGTGAATGATAATCAGTCACAAGCTGACAGCAGGGAAAGACAGACAAAGCTATGCAGCTTGCATGGAAATAGATCAGAACTGCCTGAGCTGCAGCACTACTACTTCCAGCAACAGCTGCTGCAGCAGCGATCATCACAGTACCCCCGCCCTTAAAAGCGGATTCCAGACGCTTTTCAAAACTGAAATTCCCAACAAAACAGTCCGACTGATAATTCATGATGACCGGGACAGCCCGGCAAGACCGAATTCCAGAATCAGTCCCCACAAGACTGGACCCATCAGAACCAGAACCCACAGAACCATGCCCATCAGTACCACAAGCCCCAATGCGACACCCATCAGAACCATGATTTCCAGAAGAAAGCCCTCCGAAATTCCCTGAGCGATACCCACCGCCTTCCAGGAACCGTTCAGAAACGCCAAAGCCTTTGCAATGCCCACCGGTACTGTCTTTACCAACACAAAACCGACTGTTGAACCAGTCCAAGGCACCAGGACAAGTTTTCTCAGAGACCTCCCAGAACACCTTGAAGCTCCAAAGAGATCCCCATAGGTCAGAACGCCCTTTAGGCTCACATGGAGAACTATCAAGAACCCCTATGGAACCTAGGGCAACTCCCGAGTCAGGGCCACAAGGACAAACATCAATATCAGGGCTTTCAAGGACCAGAACCATCTCTGGGCATGCAGGCAGACTGGCAACATCAGAACGTGTTCCCACCAAGGAAGCATCAGAGCACGCTAACACCTTAGACACACTTGGGCATTCTGGCACACAAAGAACATCTGGGCACACCGGCACAAGAGAAACCTCTGGGCATGTCAAGGAACTGTGAGCCTCAGGGTCAGCCAAGACAGGACCAAAACCAGGACTGGCCAAAAAAAATCATGACTAAACTTCGCAACTACTGGACTTTTACACAAGAATGCTGGATCAGACTTAGATGTCGCTGATTCCAGCAAAGTCAGTAACAAATCAGATTCAGGAGCACTAACAAGACAGGACAAATCTTCTGATGTGTGCACTGAACCAGATAGGGACTCCACAACTACCTCTGGACTGGACAGAGACTCATTTAATACACTGGATTGGAGCTCATGAGGCGCTGCAGAACAAGTCAGTATTGCAGCAGCCCCCACTGGACTAGGCAAAACTGAGGAATTCCCTGGACAGGAAGGGGACTCTGGAACCTCTGCCACAGCGGCCAGAGAACCAGAATCTTTCAGGATACAGGGCTGGGTTTCAGGAACACTCATCAGACCGGACTGAAATTCTGAGATTTCTATTATTTTGACCAGAGAATCAGAATTATCCATGTTACAGGGCAAGACTTCTGAAACATTCAGAGGACAGGGCTGGAGTTCCTCGGCTGTTACAACACTGGAGAGGGACTCAACATTGGTTAAATCAGACTGTGTACAGGGCAAGGTATCTAACACAATTGCTGACGAGGACAATATTTCAATGGCTTCTGCTTTGCTGGGCAGAAATTCACCAAGTTTTATTAGAGCAGACTGTAATTCCAAAACAGCTGCTAGACAAGTGAATATTACTGCAACACCAACTGAGGTAAGCAGTGCCTCAGACCCTTCTGCTAGAGGGTTTGAAATATCCAAAGTACTGGGTGAAGCATAAGACTCTGCGACCACAGCTTCACTGGACAGGATCACTGAACAGTCCATATTGCAGGGCAAAACCATGGAAGCACCTGCTGGACAGCATAATGATTCTGTGACCTGAGTTTCATTGGAGAGATCTACTGCACAATTCATGGTACAGGGCAAATTTATTGGAACATTTTCTGAACAAGGTAATAATTCTGCGATTTCAGGTTCACAGAGCAGATGCTCTGAGCTATTCACGAAACTAGAGCGAGGTGTAGAAACAGGAAGATCAAGACACAATGTTTGCGCATCTGAATCACCATTCAATTGTAAAATTGGAAAATTCAGATGCTGGGGTTCTGAGATTTCTGGACAGGATTGCTGGGACTCGGAAACTGATGTAGTGCATCTATTGGCATCTGCTGGATCAGACAGGAGTTGAACTTTATTAACACAGGTAATTTCTGCAGAAGTGTTTGCAGAGACAGGCAAGATTTTTCTGGTGTCTGTTTCACTGAACAAAGACTCATGAGTACTGGCTAGGCTGGACTCAGAAGTCAGCAGGACCTCTGGATTCTCTGCTGAGAAATTTGTGCAGGGCAAAGTTAAGAAAGTATCAGTGGCTTCTGTTTTACTGGGAAGTAACACTGAGTTATCCATGGTACAGGGTGGAGTTACAGGAACATTCACAAGACATGGCAGGGACTCAGTAACTGGAGAAGTGGGACAGTCTCCAATTGACAGTGTGTCTTCCCTGGTATCAACTGATTGAATCGCATAAAAATCATCCAAAATCATTTTCCACACATCGATCAATGGAGCCACAAAGTCATACCCACACACACCAGTTTTTATTAGGTTTTAGGCAGACTTAATGCATGCATTCAATACTAATTCACTTTTTGCACTGTAAAATTGACAAAATGAACTTGAATCATTCTTCCATTCATTGACCAGAGCTTCCATCTCTCCTTTCTCAAATGGAGGATTCCAAGCATACTTAACAGGCAGATCACAGTTTGCAGATATGATTGTGGCAGGGACATATATTGGGTTAATTAGCAGGTGATTGGCAGATTCCTTATTCTTAAGAATCTCTAATACCTGTAGCAAGTGTTGAACTGTAGTGTATGCAAACTTTCCTTGCTTCACAAATAAGTTGATTTGTTCAATACTCTGTAATATCTCCTCATAATCATACTCAGATAATTCTTTTAAACAAAAATCTTTATTTTCCCTAGCCAGTGATGAAAGTTCATTAAGAGTTTCATAAGTCCATTTAACTCCCCTGAAAGACAATTGCATTTCATTATCTGTTAATGGCAGAATCTCATTATAGGTCTCAGTCGCTAAGGATAACGACTCTGCAGATCGGACACGTTTCTTAGAACGTTTGCGTTTTGCTTTAGACCCTGCTGTTTTCCCTGCTGTTTTTGGTGATTTATTCAAGGCTGCAGGAAAATTGTCAGGAACACTCTCTGCTTGCTGATCATTTTTGCAAACAATTGAAGGAGCAGCTGATTGGCCTGCTGCCAGGAGTTCATTTAGAGGAAAAGGCAATGGATCTATGCACAACCAGTTATGGATCACAAACGCTAGAAATTCCAGCGGTCTCTCATTCAAATCGGAATGATTGAGAACATCACATGCCCACTGAAGCAATTGCCCTTTAACCAGCTGAGCGGTCTGGACGAGCTCAGCTCGTCCAACACCGCCAGCGGCTGCCGCTCAGGCCCTGCTGGGCCGATTTTAATGAAATAAAAAGCAGCACACGCAGCCGGCACTTTGCCAGCCGCGTGTGCTGCCTGATCGCCGCCGCTGTGCGGCGATTCGCCGCGAGCAGCGGCGATTCGCCGCGAGCAGCGGCGAAAGAGGGTCCCCCCAGCCGCCTGAGCCCAGCGTAGCCGGAACAAAAAGTTCCGGCCAGCGCTAAGGGCTGGATCGGAGGCGGCTGACGTCACGACGTCGGCTGACGTCGATGACGTCACTCCGATCGTCGCTATGGCGACGATATAAGCAAAACAAGGAAGGCCGCTCATTGCGGCCTTCCTTGTTTATTCTGGGCGCCGGAGGCGATCGGAAGATCGCCTCCGGAGCGCCCTCTAGTGGGCTTTCATGCAGCCAACTTTCAGTTGGCTGCATGAAATAGTTTTTTTTTTATTTAAAAAAAACCCTCCCGCAGCCACCCTGGCGATTTAATCAGAACGCCAGGGTGGTTAAACAAAATATAAACTAGCTGGAGTGCCCAGGTTGAAACAGGAGTCGCTTGGAGATCGGGATTGGCCAGGAACCTGGCACATTCAGAGAAAAACTCATTTTCTGTTTCAGGGTTAAGTTCTTCAAATTTCTTAAAGGAACAGGAACCATAATTAACTGTGTCATACTTTCTGGGAATCCCCCCCACAATGGGGATTGGTAAGGGGGTTTTCATAATGTGAGGCTTGGTGGTGTATTCTCCACAGTCAGCATGCAACGCATGAGCTGGCGTGGAGGAGGTACACACACTAGCACCAGGAAACAGGCTATCCCTAGTATAGTGGAGGGGAGGACTGACTCCAATAGGAGATTGTGGCGCACAGAGCCGATGCAGATCTGACAGCCACAAACAATGCATTCGTTATAACGTCTCAGCGCAAAGTAGCGCTGAGCGCATAAACCAGAACTGAGGAGATCAGGACAGGTAGACAGAATGAACGCTTGCTAGCTAGCGGCTACTTAGCGACAGCAAGCGTCCAAAACCAGACAGACTGGAATGAGGCAGCCAATGCGCTGCGGCGATGGCGTGCCTCACAAAGACAGGACAGGATAGTCAGAAAACAGCAGGATCAAGATAGATGAACGTAACACAGATAAATATACAATAAGTATGTTTTCCTAGCGTATTACAATTACAGCTATCAATGAAACTATTTGTAACGTCTGACTAACATATGCATATATCGGCAATGAACCGATATATGACATAAGCAGGAACGCTGACTAGGACTAGAGTAATACAGGGAACAGGACTCAGAAGGATTCGCTATCTCTTCGCAGAGATGAACGCAATCCACAAACGGTAACAGAACAGGATTCAGAAGGATTCGTTATCTCTTCGCAGAGATGAACGCAATCCACAAACAGTAACAGAACAGGATTCAGAAGGATTCGTTATCTCTTCGCAGAGATGAACGCAATCCACAAACAGAACCAGGAGCAGGGTAACTACCTCAGCACGGGTGGTCACGGTACGCGCAACCTACCAAAACGTGCTGGAAGGCTGACTAACTGCACACAGGATATAAACAGTTCGTGTACGTATACATCAGCGACACTGATGTATCGACGTAACACAAATACAAGGAAAATAATAAACGTGCTGGTATGCATATATATTGGCAATGAACCAATATATGATGCAAAGACCAGCAAAGTATCTTTATAACAAGAAACACGATCGGGGGCTAAAGCGACAGCAAGACAGGCTTAAGCTGAAGCTATGAAAACCCAAGGAAACCCTGCAGGAAGCAGATCTTTATACTGAGGTCATCCAATGGGAGCAGACATGCAGATTCCCACACAGGTGAATGATAATCAGTCACAAGCTGACAGCAGGGAAAGACAGACAAAGCTATGCAGCTTGCATGGAAATAGATCAGAACTGCCTGAGCTGCAGCACTACTACTTCCAGCAACAGCTGCTGCAGCAGCGATCATCACAGTGACCCAATCTTACATTCTTAATCTTGTCAACATGTTCACACGTGGGACAATGTCCACATGGAAAACAACCCTGCATCCTTTTTGTGCCTAACCAGGTTTTTATCTGAGGTTTTACAAATTCACTTCTGGTTACAAAGGACCCCAAAGTGGGGCCCCGTCTATAGGCCACCATTGGAGGATTGTGGATTCTAGGACCGAATCCACCATCTTGCTGCAAAATATACCAATTTTTATTTATGATTTCCTTCACTCTATTGGCCATAGGTGTGAAGTCAAAAGTCATCACGAACCTATCCTCGGGTTCTGCTGTTTTGTCCTTTAACAGACTCTCTCTATTGATTCTTCTAGCCTTATCTAGAGCTGACTCCAACTCCTGTGTATCATAGCCTCTCTCAACGAATCTGTTGGTCATTTCCACTGCCTGTGACTCAAAATCCCTATCCTTAGAGTTATTCCTTCTCAATCTGAGATATTGGCTGTACGGGATGGCTGATTTTACATGGGAGGGATGGTAACTCTGGTGATGTAGAACCGAGTTTGTAGCTGTCGCCTTCCTATGTCCCCGAGAGATTAACTCACCATCGTGTACCTCTAGAGTGAGGTCAAGGAAGTTGACCATATCTCCACCCCACTCGCCCGTGAATAGCATGTTTCTGTCGTTTTGGTCCAAATATTCCATGAAGGAATTAAATCGGTCCCTGGTGGAACCCCAAATGACCAGCACATCGTCAACATACCTGGACCATGCCCTCAGATCACATCTATAGGGATTGCTGTCCCCATAGATGTATTTTTCCTCCCACTTAGCCAAAAAAATATTGGCAAATGTGGGGGCCACCGCTGTCCCCATTGCCGTCCCCGATATTTGTCTATTCCAGACATCACCAAATTTAAACGCATTATGTCCCAGGACGAACCTAAGGCATTCAGCTAAGAAATCACTTTCCGATTGATCCACCAACTTGGTGGCCAATAACATCTCTTGGACCAACCGGACACCCATTTCTTGTGGTATCCTGTTGTACAGGTTAACCTCATCAATGGTTGCAAGGCTGTCCCCTTTACACCATTTAACTTGTTCGACCATTCTAAGGACATGCGTAGTGTCCTTCAGATACGATGGAACAAAGGACAGTAGAGGTCTAAGGGCATGGTCCAGGTATTTTGAGAGGGGCTCTGTTACAGAGCCCCTCCCGGAGACAATGGGCCGGCCCGGGGGGTCCACCAGGGACTTATGGACCTTAGGCAGGAAGTAAATCACAGGTCTCCTCGGATATTCAGGGAACAAATCTTCCCCCAATTTGTTATCCAGGAAGCCTGACATCACTCCTCCTCTTAGCAAATTCCTCAATTTTTTCTGAAAAGTGGAGGTAGGGTCTGCAGATAGTTTGACATAAGTAGTGGGATCGTCTAATTGTCTCATGGCTTCTCTCATATACTGCTGTGTGGATAACACCACTATATTCCCTCCCTTGTCAGCCTTTTTTACAGTAAGATCAGGAGGGGATTTCAACCATTTAATGGCTTTCCATTCACTTGGTGAGACGTTTCTCTCTACCTGTGGATAGATTAAAGCCTTAGATTCTTTAAGGACTTGTTTCTGAAATATGTCTAGAGCAGAGCCTGACAAGGGAGGGAATGGTTTTACTTATCTGCATGCCTTAAATTTGGCCTGTTTTAAGTTGGTATCTGTAGAATCCTCTACAAAATCATCATTTTCAGCCAATAAGGACTGTAATTCACTTATAGCAACATTATCTTGAAAAGATAGACATGGTAAAAACCCCAAAGGTCCTATATACGGGCGTCACAATACCACTTGACCCCCTATATACGATTCTGGGCCAACCTCTCCCAAAGGTGAACAGATATACAAATCGCCTGATCAATCATATACTAACAGCAACCAGATTAACTATTGCTTCCTCATGGAAAAATATAGCCCCCCCCAGATATCTCTGAAGTCATTCTTAAAGTCAATTGGACCAGGTCCATGGAAGAAGTAACAGCCTCCTTAAAGCCAATGGGTACCACTAGAAAAATAAAAAAGTCAGATACTCACCTAAGGAGAGGGAAGGCTCAGTCCTAATGAGCCTTCCCTCTCCTTCCCCGGTGCCCTCGGTGCTTCGCTGGCTCCCCCGTACGCGTCCGCCGCCGCAGGGACTTCGGAGGTCTTCGGGAGCACTCAGGCTTCCGAAGACGGGCCGCTCCATACTACGTACGCGCGAGTGCGTCATAGAGGGCGCTCACGCATGCGTACTATGGAGCGGCCCCATCCTCGAGAGCCCGAGTGCTCCCGAAGGCTTCCGAAACATCCCTTCGGCTGCGGAAGTGGCAGTATTTGACCGAACTGGTCGAATACTGCCACGGGGGATCCTGCGCGGGACCGGGCACCGGGAGAGGAGAGGGAAGGCTCATTAGGACCGAGCCTTTCCTCTCCTTAGGTGAGTATCTGACTTTTTTTTTTTAATGGTAAACATTCACTTTAAGGGACACAAAAAGCAACTTCCATAAAATTTGGGACTCATGGCCCTACTCATCTCCCATCTTCCAACCTTCATAACTTTACACCCTCCTCTCCATGTTGCAAGTTGAACCAAAGATGGACACCGTGACTCCAACAAGACACTTTTATGACCACCCAGCATGAGGCCCTGGCTTGAACAACTCCCTATTGTCTAATATATGATGTACGATGACTGTAGCTATGGCCAACCTTCAATTTCTCTAGTACGACCACCTTTCTCTTCTCGACCTAATATCTCTCCTGATTACCCACTATCCTCTCTCTCCTCTATCTAGTTATAGTTATACCTTTCTCATAAGAATCCATACGTTTCATTGGATTTCAGTTATATAAGAACCTTGAGCTACTCAATTCCCATAGATGGAAAACTAAGCATCTATAGTAAATTCTAAAGTCCACAATAGCAGGATAAACAAGTTGTATTATATAGCCACTACTATGTTGTTATCTGATTGATAAACTACAATTGTACTCTCTCTTTTCTATAATACAAGGTACTAACGATGCAAACTACTAAACTTTAGAACTTTTTATACATTATCATCCATGCTGTAATCTTACCAAACACTCTTGCTTTATACTGTTATATGGTTTTTGCTTTTAGCATAATGCATCTTGTTATAATGTTTTATTGAAAATTAATAAAAAAAAGTATGACAAAAAAAAAATCTCCTGCAGTGACCCTAGAGGCTCGTCTAGGTATTGCTACTATTCTCACCTGTTTTTCTGCTATTTTTGAATTGCAGTCTAGTTTGACTGCTATGCAGAATTCTGCGTGCAGTGAGATTAGAGTTAGGGAGTCAGTGTGTGTTCCAGTAGATATTCCTGTGCAGGATGCTCATAAAGATGAAACTCAGTCTCAGTGGATGGTAGAACCATCCCTGGGACATTTGCTCTGTCCGCAAAATGTATTTGATGTTTTGCCCTGTAACATGGATAGTTCAGAATCCTTGATTTCTTTGTCAGAAAACTTGGGAAACGATGCTCCTGAGCTTTTGTTTGATGTTCTGGAGGTCTCCGAGTTCCTCCCAAAAGGTACAGAACTTTTAGGAGGTGCTTCCTGTCCCACAGGGCCACCTGAGGTATTGGCCACTTCAGTAGGCATCGCTGCTATACTGACTACTTTTGAAGCTCTTGTGGAGCTTCAGTCATGTGTAGTCAATGATGAGTTTTGGTTAGATACCATTACAGTCACAGAAATTTCTAAGTCTGAGTCCAAGTCTTCTTTTGAAAGTCCAGTACTTGTGACCACTACTCGTCATGATTCTCTGCCTGGTTCTGGTTTTGGTCTTGTCATGACGGACTCTGAGGTTGGCAGTTCCTCGATGTGTCCTGAGGTTTCTCTTGTGCTAGTGTACCCCAATGCGCTCTGTAACCCAGAAAGCCCAAGTGTGTCTCGGTTACCAGCATGCTCAGATGCTTCCTCGGTGGAGACATGTTCTGATATTGCCTGTCTGCCTGCATGCCCAGAAGTGGTCCCTGAAAGCCCTGATCTTGATGGTTGTCCTAGTAGTCTTGAATCCGGAATGGTCATAGGTTCCATAGGGGTTCTTGGTAGTTCTCCATGCGAGCCTGGTGAGCATTCTGGCCTCTTGGGATCTCTGCGGAGCTTCAAAGTGTTCTGGGAGATTCTGGGAGAAATTTTTCTTGGTTACCCTGGATTGGATCAACAGTGGCTTCCCTGTTGAAAGGGACACTTCAAATAGGTATTGTGGCAGGTTTGGTATTTTTGGACGGTCCCTGGAAGGTGGTGGGTATTGCTTGGAGGGTGTCGATGGGTTCTTCTCTGGCATTCACAGTTCCGATGGGTGTTACGCTGAGACTTGTAGTACTGATGGGCATGTTTCGGTGGCTTCTGCTTTCGACAAGGTCGGTTTCGGGAGCATTGACTCTGGAATTGGGCCTTGTCGGGCTGTCCCGACCTTTATGAGTCTTCAGTCAGAGTTTTTTTTTTGAAATATCAGTTTCGAGGCATGCCTGGAAGCCGTCCCTGAAGAGGGGGGGTTACTGTAATGGTCTGCTCAGCTGTCTGCACGGGCAGACAGCAGTTTGTCCATTCTTTAGGTCTGAGTGCTGCAGGTCTCTGGAAAAGAGACCTGTCTTCACTTTGCAAGTTTCAGAGTTGCTCTGCTGGTCAGGAATTTGCATACACTTGTCATGCAAATTGCCTAGCTACCTCCTTTTATGGCAGTATAAATACCTTGTGCTCCCAGAATTAGTTGCTGGTCATGATGGTTTGTTCCTGCTAACTCTCCTGGAAGTATCAGCCTTGCTATTATTTGCTAAGATTATCTTAGAGTAATTCCTTGGGACTGCACTAGGCATCCCTTCTAGTGCAGTCAGGTTGTATCATCTGTTTTGCCTTGTACTGTCTCTCTGTTGCGATTGTCTTGTCACCAGCGGCGGTCGACAGGAAATCGTTCTGTCTGTCTGGGAGTGTAGGCCAGAGCTGCGGTTACTACTGGCTGCTCCATCTGTCTGTCTGTCTGGATCGCATCCGCTCTAGCGTTAGCAGCGGTGGTTCCCTCAGTGCTCTGTCTGGGAGTCCTTCTCTTTGTCTTGTCTGTTATGAACGCTTGCTGTAGGCTCACTGAGGTAACCATTTTTTTTCGTCAATCAAAAGTGTTTATTTAGGATTAACAACAGTACAAGAAGAATATATCAAAGAGTACAGCAGCATACATCAGACATTTCAGATCAAATGGTTTAAGACTTATATAAATTGAGTACCATACATCATAGCAGGGTAATAAAGGCTATAGCAAATATCGAGCGAGGTGCCTTAAAAGTAGTGTTTTTATAGCCCACTTTAGGACATGTTTTTATCTATCCATTTGACCCAAACTTTATTGAATTTGCTCGGGCAGTTTCGATGTGCATAGATCAATTTTTTATAAGGGAGGGATTTTTTGATTCTGTTTTTCCAAACCTCTAGTGTGGGTATAATAGGAGAGAGCCATCTAAAAGTTACACATAACTTGGCAATGAACAAAGTTTCGGTTAATAAAACTTTATCAAATTTGGAAGTATCTTCATCTAGAAGATTCAGTAGACAAGTTTTTACGTCCAGAGGGACAGGGGAGCCCATCAGGTCATGTAAGAAAGCAATGACCTGCTTCAAAAAGTCTGCTACTGGTGGACACTGCCAAATGAGATGAAGGAAGGAAGGGTTGGGAGCATAGCATTTGGGGCACGCCCTGGAAGTAGTGGAAGAATACTTAGCAATACGGGCTGGGGTTAGATAACTCTGATGCAAGGTGTATAATTGTGTTAGTCTATCTTTTAAACAGGGGGAGACACGTTTAGGGGAGGATAGACATTCCTCCCATTCCTCCTCTTCTATTTCCACTGCTAAAGCCGTCTATTTCTCTCTTGCTTTGTCAGATATGGGTGTAGTATATGGTTCTAGTAGTTTCTGGTACAATAGGCCAATGTGGTGTTTGTGTGGGCCATCTTTCAGTTCCTCCATAATTGGGGATATTCTAGTAGAGGGCAGACCTTTTGGGAATTGGGCCTGTAGAGCGTGGCGCAATTGGATATACATAAAGTGGTGTATGGGTAGAAGTGGAAAGTGAGCCTCAAGAATGGAAAAGGGAAGGAGGTTGGAAGCATGCACTATTTGTCCGAGATACACAATACCTGCATCAGACCAAACATTAGTATTGTCCAGCTTTGCTAGTTCGGGGAGATGAGGGTTGTGCCAAAGTGGGGTGTGGTATTTATAAACCGCTTTAGGGTATAGTTTAGATATTGCCTGCCAAATTAAAGTGGCCTGTTTTAAAATAGTGTTATTGGGTTGTCTTAGGAGTAGGGTACCTTTAAGTAAGGCAAAGGGTAAGTTATGTAGTTTACTTAGGGTTGAATAACCAAGTAGCTCCAGAGATTGGGATGAATTTGTAATGAACCTGTGCGAGATATGTTCTAATTGAGCAGCGTAGTAATAGAGGCGCATAGCAGGGAGAGCCAAACCTCCCAAGGTGGTCGGGCATTGGAGTATTTCATAGTTAAGTTTAGAACGAGATTTGGCCCATATGAGAGATATTAGTAAGGATTTTAGTTTCCTAAAAAGGTCTTGTACTGACTACAGCTGATACAGAATACTGCTGCCAGACTGCTAACCAACCAACCCCGTCACTGCCACATAATGCCAGTCCTGCACTCCCTTCACTGGCTACCTATAGAATGGAGGGTCCTATTCAAGATCGGCCTACTGACATTTAAATCCCTGAATAATTTAGGCCCTGGATACATGAAAGATATGGTGCAGCTGCGTAGCAATCCCCGCATTCTCAGATCAACAGGTTCTAATAATCTAGTCATACCCAGAGTCCACTTGGAAACTTTTGGTCCCAGAGCCTTCTGTCATGCTGCCCCTACGTTTTGGAACTCCTTACCTCAACAGATCAGGACAGCTCCATCCCTGGACGTGTTTAAATCCAGACTGAAAACCCACCTGTTCAGTTTGGCATTTGCAGAAATATAACTTTTGTTGTGTGAATACTTCATCCTACTAATTACTGAATCTGAGAGAGCCTAAGCGCTTTGAGTCCTATGGGAGAAAAGCGCTATAGAAATGTTATTGTATTGTATATTGTATTAAAAAAATGTGTTGTTATATACATTGGGGAGTTATGAAGGATATAAATAATTTTAGGGAATAGGACCATCTTTATAAGATTTATACGGCCGACCACTGACAGGGGTAGCTTAGTCCATGAGGAGATTTTAGCCTGTACCAAGGTGAGTAACGGGAGTACATTATCAGTGTAGTATTGTTTTGGGTTGGCGGTTACCAGGACGCCCAAATATTTAAATTTGGTCACAATTTGTAGAGGGCATAGTAGTGGAGTTATAGAGACCTCAGCCTTGTCCAGCCCCATTATGGTTGATTTTCCCCAATTTATAGAGAGGCCCGAGTATAGACCCATTTCTCTTATAAGGTCAAAGGCCCTTACAAGGGAAGCATATGGGTCAGCAAGATATAATATCGTATCATCAGCATATTGGCTAATCTTTTCTTCAATACCTTCAATATATAGGCCCTTAATTTGTGGATCAGCTCTAATTTTGCATGCCAATGGTTCAGCTGAGAGAGCATATAGTAGTGGTGACAAGGGGCATCCTTGCCTAGTACCACGGCCGATCTGGAATGGGGAGGACAAGGAGGAATTTGTACAGACTCTTGCCATTGGCTTTGTATAGAGTATCTGGACCCATTTAATGAAGTGGTCGCCAAAACCAAATCTCGCCAGTGTGGCCATCAAAAAGGGCCATTTCACCGCATCAAAAGCTTTTGCCGCGTCTAGTGATACAATAACTCGTTGACCAATATTTGAATGGGATGCTTGGATATTGGCAAAGAGCCGCCTTATATTAAGTGAAGTTTTTTTCCCCGGCATAAAGCCTGTTTGATCATTATTAATTAAGGTAGTGATTACTTGGCTTAATCTATTCGCAAGTATCTTAGCCAAAATCTTGACATCTTGGGTAAGTAAAGAAATGGGGCGGTAGGAGTCACAATAGGTGGGATCCTTACCAGGTTTTGGGATTAAAATAATTAGGGCCGTGCGCATAGATAGGGGCAGCTCTCCAAGTTCAAAAGCATGTTGCAGGGTTGAGAGTAAGGGGTTGGCGACCACCTCATCAAATCTTTTATATATCTCTCCTGGGATACCATCAAATCCCGGAGCTTTCTTGTTTGGTAGCGAATGTATCGCTAGTTCCACCTCCTCCCTAGTGATTGGAGCGTCTAGCAACTCTCTGTGTTCTGGAGACAACCTAGGAAGGTCAATTTCTGAGAGGTAGATTTCAGCATCTGTTTTATCAAATTCTGACTGGGCAGTGTATAGGTGTTTAAAATAGTTAGTGAAGCAATCATTAATCTGAGCAGACCCTACTATCAGTTTACCTGTAGGATCTCGTATATGGGGTATAGTGGATATAGCATTCCTATCCTTTGCCATTCTGGCCAAGATAGTTCCGGTCCGCTCCCCTTGTTCATAGAATGATTGTTTGTGAAATAAATTTTTTGCTTGTTGTTTCTCTTTCAGTAGATCTCTAAGTTGGTGTTGTGCAGACTTCCAAGCTCTCTCCGTATCCCCAGAGGGTCCTGATATATAGAGTTGTTCCAAAATTGGGATTTGTGTTTGTAATTTCTGAATTGTATTATAGGTATCTTTTTTGTAATGTGAAACTGCACTAGTAAGTGCACCTCTAAGATATGCTTTAAAGCAGTCCCAAGTCAGGGAGTGATTGTCCTCATCACGGTGAGTGAAGAAGAACGACTGTAGTTGGTCCACTAACCAGTCCTCCGAGGGGAACAGAGAGAGCCAGAATGGGTTGAATTTCCAAATATATTGTTTAGGGGTATCATACCATCTTAAAGTAACAAAAATGGGGGAGTGGTCTGAGACAATCCTAGGTAAAGTACCTATATTTCCCACCAGGGGCAGTACATTCGCAGAGAGGAGGCAATAGTCTAATCTAGATAGCGTATTATATGAGGTAGAGAAACAGGTATATTGCAGCATGTTCGGGTTAAAAAGTCTCCAGGCATCTAGCAGTAGTAATTCTGCAATCAGGTTGGCAAATGGGGTAGTTTTGGCTGCCGCAGTTGGAAAGTGGTCCAGAGCAGGGTTACATACTGAATTAAAGTCTCCTATCCATATATTTGGGCATGGAGGAAATGTTAGAGTAAATTGAAGGCCTTCTTTGAGGGCTATAGAAGAGTATGGTGGAGGGATGTAAAATGCCAGCAGATTCAGCGGCTTACCATCAAGAGTGCAGTGCATAAAAACATATCTGCCTGTGGAGTCTGTTTTAATTTTGATTGGCAGAAAGGGTAAGGAGCGACTTATTAGAATTAAAACCCCACGTGAGTATTGGGAGTATGTTGAGTGATATGCTTTCCCCATCCATCCCCGTTCTAGTGCCCTTATTTTACTACCAGTGATATGTTTTTCAAGCAGTATTAGGATATCGGGTTTCTGTTTGTGCATATAGTTTAAAATTAGGGAGCGTTTAAAGGAGTCGTTTAAACCACGAACATTCCAACAGATAAGTTTAAATTCTCTATCAGTCATTGCGAACCTCTGGCGGGATAATAAGACGTGCCCATGAATATTTCAGTATACTTCTGCTGGGATCGATCACTGAGGTAACCATTTAGCACGCGCTTTGGCACGTGCTTTGTCGCTATTGCGCTTAAAGTGTGGTGACCGCGTGTAGCTAGTCCTGTCTGTTCCTTCGTGTTGGATTGCAGTTGCTAATTGGTTCTGTCTTTATTCATCCTATGTTCTGTCTTTACTCTATCTTGTGTCTCTGCTAGCAATCGCCATTCTTGCAATTGCTTTCCCACTTAGTCTTTGCTGTTGTGTGGCCCGGCTGGCGACTAGATTGGTGGACATACATACATTCTGTCTCTGTGCTCACTCTCTCTCAAAAGGCTATCTTGCCCTGTATTGCTTCATTTTGTACAATTTCCATCCGGCATCTGTGGCTGTGCAGAGGATTTATTCCTCTGCACTCCACAGCTCCATTTGCCGGTTGGAATTCCACTCTACAGGTGCACTTGCACCAAAGCTGGGTTCCCTTTCTAAGCGCTTGTGGAGGGTTTTCGCAGTGCCAGCCCAACCGAAATTCCCAGTATAGAGGGAATTCCCGATTTGTACGATTTTGTCGAATATGGTTCTTGTACCTTTAAGAGGTTTAAAAAACTAAATTCTGAAACCAAAGAGGAATTTCTTTCTGAATGTGTAAGACTTATTCTTAACCCTGCATTTCAAATCACTGATCCGTCCACGTGGGCTCTCCAAATAGCTTATGTTCTATTGCAAGGAGATCTGTTTCAATGGGTTTATGAAATTTTGAAAAGCAATTCTTGGAATGATAAACTTTATTAGTTTCTTACATTGATTTTTTCTCACTGGTTTAAACTGCCTTCCTTCCTGTCAATGTTTTGGGAATGAGTTACTGTCGATGTTTTGGGAATGAGTTACCTGGTTCCAGCTCTGTTCCTAGAAATCAAGGTTGAGCGGACATCACACTGATTTTTCTGCTAACCAATCAGCTGTTCTATCCATTCCATGCAAAACCATTCAGTTTGATAATGAATGCTGTAACAGCTCCCTTGCATCTAGACAGCAGCCGCTTATAGCAGCTAAGGCTAAAAGGAGAAAGTCTAGGAAGGCTTCCCAGCTGAAAGATCTGTTGCCCATAGCAACTACAAATAAAAAAAAATCTGTAAAGTCTGAAATTTGGGACACACTTGAATGTGATAAATACAGAGAAACTTCTCAGTCTCAGGTTTTATTACCCCCAGCAAAAGCATATGTGGATCCTATGGTAGACAAATTTATTCAGTATATTAAAGGAGTAAGAAAATCTATGCATGTTCCTGATCCCAACCCATATGAGTGTTACCTTGATACAGGGTTGTTTGAGCCTCCATTTGCTCCATGAGAGATTGGGGCTTTGATTGAGGAGTTTGAGATTGATTGGAAGGCGTTTTGCGATTTTTACATCGCAGAAAGCAAAGAGATTCTTAATGCTTGTATTCATTCTGTGTACACTTTGATTGAATCTGGTGAGTGTGACGAGTGTTTTGTGGATCTGGGGATTTGTGTGTGGCAGACGATTTTGTATGAATTGCACACACACCAACCAATTGACTCCAATAAAGAGACAACGTTGTCAGATGATTGTTCCTGCCTTACTGGGGTAAAGCAAGTGAGTTTAGACTCTGTGCGATCTGAAATGAATGAGTGTGCTACTGTTGTTGACACCAGTGTGAATTCTGAAAGATTCTTTCCCATGGCAACTGCTTGTGTGGAGTTTGAATCTATGCGATCTAATGTCTTTTTCTTAGGTATTCCTGCAAATTATGATCAACATGAATGTGTCAATTTTGTCAAAGATATGTGGGATCCCTTGTCAGTTAAAAACAGATTTTTTTTCTCCCAGTAATTTTTTAAGATTTTCCATCTATGATCCTGCTATGGGGAAAATTCCTAAACTATGCAACCTCAAGAGTAATGTTAAAGTGACTAATAAAGTTCTTCATGTTGTTGTCGCAACTTTTTCTGCAAATAAATCTATGCCTCACTCTGTTCACACCTGTGGAAGCACATTGCCAGATGAAAATTGTTCCAATATTCCTGTCCTAGATATTTTACAAGTTGGTCCACAGATTTCGGAGGCTTGTGCTTTAGAAGCTTCAGTTTCACAACCAAAAGTGATCTTGGATTCACAAATTTTGCGTTCTGACTCCCCGGATTCAACATTGTTGGCCGAGTGTAAGGGTGAGACAGCGCTTTCGGTTTTGCGAATCTGACACCGAGGGATCATTGCTTTGTCCAGGGAATATTTCTGTGAGCCTGCCCTGTACCATGAATGAAACTGTGACGTCCACTCGCATGGACATTTGTGAGTCCCTTTCTTGCTCTGAAGAGGGTGCTGACTTTCCACCCTGTACTCTGGATGAGTTAATGTTGCCTTGCATAAAATCTCCTGCAGTGAGCCCAGAGGCTAGTCTAGGTATTGCAACTACTCTCACCTGTTTTTCTGCCAGTTTGGAATTGCAGTCTAGCTTGACTGCTAAGCAAGATTCTGCGTGCAGTGAAATTAGAGTCAGGGAGTCAGTGTGTGTTCCAGTAAATATTCCTGTGCAGCCTGTTCATGAGAATGAAATTCAGTCTCAGCGTATTGTTGAACCATCCCTAGGACTTCTGCCTGGTCCGCAGAATGCATTTGATGTTTTGCCCTGTAACATGGATAGTTCAGAATCCTTGATTACGTTGTCAGAAAACTTGGGAAATGATGCTCCTGAGGTTTTGTTTGATGTTCTGGAGGTCTCCGAGTTCCTCCCAAAGGGCGCAGAACTTTTAAGAGATGCCTTCTGCCCCACAGAAGATTAAATTCAGTCTTAGTGGATTGTAGAACCATCCCTGGGACATCTGCCCTGTCCGCAGAATGTATTTGATGTTTTGCCCTGTAACATGGATAGTTCAGAATCCTTGATTACTTTGTCAGAAAACTTGGGAAATTATACTCCTGAGGTTTTTTTTGATGTTCTGGAGGTCTCTGAGTTTCTCCCAAAGGGTACAGAACTTTTAGGAGATGCCTCCTGCCCCACAGGTCCTTCTGAGGTATTGCCACTTCAGTAGGCATTGCTGTTATGCTGACTACTTTTGCAGCTCTTGTGGAGCTTTAGTAATGTGTAGTCAATGATGAGTTTTTGTTAGATACAATTACAGTCACCGAGACTTCTAAGTCCAAGTCTTCTTTTGAAATACCAGTACTTGTGACCACTACTCGTGATGATTTTCTGCCCGGTCCTGGTTTTGGTCTTGTCGTGACTGACTCTGAGGTTTGCAGTTCCAGAAGTTTCTCTTGCTCTAGTGTACCCCGATGCGCTCTGTAAGCCAGAATGCCCAAGTGTGTCTCGGTTGCCAGCATGCTCAGATGCTTCCTCTGTGGAGACATGTTCTGATATTGCCTGCCTGCATGCCCAGAAGTGGTTCCTGAAAGCCCTGATCTTGATGGTTGTCCTGGTAATCCTGAATCTGGAATTGTCATAGGTTCCATAGGGGTTCTTGATAGTTCTCCATGTGAACCTAAAGAGCATTCTGGTCTCTTGGGATCTCTGCGGAGCTTTAACGTTTTCTGGGAGATTCTGAGAGAAATTTACCTTGGTACCCTGGATTGGATCAACAGTGGCTTCTGTGTGGCTTCTAATGGGTATTGTGGGAGGTTTGGTATTTTTGGACGGTCACTGGAAGGTGGTGGGTATTGCTCAGAGAGTTTTGATGGGTTCTTCTCTGGTACTCACAGTTCTGATGGGTGTCACGCTGAGGCTTGAAGTACTGATGGGCATGTTTCTGCCTCCGATGAGTTCGGTTTCGGGGGGATTGATTCTGGAATTGGGCCTTGTCACGCTGTCCCGATCTTCATGAGTGTTCAGCCAGACTATTTTGTTGGAAATATCAATGTTGAGGGACGTCTGGAAGCTGTCCCTAGAGGGGGGGTACTGTAATGATCTGCTCTGCTGTCTGCACAGGCAGGCAGCTTTTTGACCATTTTTCAGGGCTGCATGCTGCAGGTCCCTGGAAAGGGGACCTGTTTCCACTCTGCAAGTTTCATATTTGCTGTTCTAGTGAGGGATTTGCATTCACTCATCTGGTTATTGATAGCTCTGCCTCTTTTGAAGGCTTGCAGTATAAATGCCATTTCCTCCCAGAATTCCCTGCTGGTCATAAGGTTTGGTTCTGCTGGACTTACCTTGAGTTTTAGCCCCTCTGCAAACAGTTTTGCTAAATATTATCTTAGTGTAGTTATCCTTTGGAGTGCACTAGCATTCCTTCTAGCACAGTCAGGTTGTTTATTATCTGTATTGCCTTGTTCTGTCTTATCTGTTGCGATTGCACTTTCTCCAGCGGCAGCTGACAGTGAATCGCTTTGTCTGTTTGGATCGCATTCGCCTTGGCGGTAGAGGCGGTGGATCTTTCTGTATTTTGTCTTGGAGTGTAAGCAAGAGCAGCAGTTGCTATTGGTTGCTCCATCTGTCTGTCTGTTGGGATTGCATTTGCCTTAGCGGTAGAGGTGGTGGATCTCTCGGTACTCTGTCTGGGAGTGTAGCCAAGCAGCGGTTGCTTCTGGTTACTCCTTTTGTCTGTCTTGCCCAGGAACGAACGCTTGCTGTTGTCTGGGTGAGGCAACCGATTAGCAAGCGTTCGCGTTCTCTGTTGTTTTCGTTATTTTGTGTTAGTCAGGGTTGGTACGCTTTGTCGCTGTTGTGCTTATTGTGCGGGGACCGTGCCTGGCACGCGCTTTGTCGCTATTGTGCTTAACGTGCGGTGACCGCGTTTAGCTAGTCCTGTCTGTTCCTTCGTGTTGGATTGCAGTTGCTAATTGGTTCTGTCTTTATTCATCCTATGTTCTGTCTTTACTCCATCTAGTATCTTTGCTAGCAATCGCCATTCTTGCGATTGCTTTCCCACTTAGTCTTTGCTGTTGTGTGCCCAACGTCGCCCGGTGGTGACTAGATTGGTGGACATACATACATTCTGTCTCTGTGCTCACTCTCTCTCTCTCGAGAGGCTATCTTGCCCTGTATTGCTTCATTTCGTACAATTTCCATCTGGCATCTGTGGCTGTGCAGAGGATTTAATCCTCTGCACTCTACAGCTCCATCTGCCAGTTGGAATTCCACTCTACAGGTGCACTTGCACCAAAACAGAGGGTTCCCTTTCTAAGCGCTTGTGGAGGGTTTTCACTGTGTCAGTGCATATATTGTGCGCTGATCTCGGAGATAATTCCACAATCGTGACATCCCTGCAGAAAAACCGATGGTCTCTTAACCATTTACTGACAACCTAACGTATTAAAACGTCATGCTTACCGCTATTAACAGCAACATGACGTTTTAATACGTCCCGCGTTCCCGCCGCTGCTACCGCCGTGTGTCCGCCGCTACCGCCGCTTTTTCCGTTGGGCTTCCGTGCTGGGTGATTGGGGAAGAGGACCGAACGGTCCTCTACCCAATCGCAGTGCCTGGAGTGAATGGACGTGACCGCGAACAGCGGCTACGTCCATTCACAATAACAGGAAATGTAACAATTAAATAAAGTGAAGAAAAAAAAAAAAGTGAACATTTCCTATGAGTGTTTACTAGCGCCATCTTGTGCCCAAAAAGTACATTACACCTACAAAATACATTCATTTTCAAGTACATACAGATCATTAATAAAATAACACTTCCAACCCTCTCCCCCCAAAAAAAACACTTGTAAAAAAAAAAAAATCAGCTAAAAAAAATAAATAAATAGTTGCCTTAGGGACTCAGCTTTGTTAATTTATATTTTATGGTGGGAAATTAATTTTAATTTATTACATAGGGGCTTGTAATTATGGCCAGAATAAAAAAAAAAACACAACAGAAAAATAACACTTATTTCAAAATAATATACTGTCGCCATACATTGTGATAGGGACATCATTTAAACTGTTTAATAATCGGGACAACTTGGCAAATAAACCGTGTTTGTTTTATCCACAGGAGAATGTTTAATTTTAAAACTATAATGGTTGAAAACTGAGAAATAATGTTTTTTTTTCTTTTTTTTTGGTTTTTCTCATTAAACGCATTTAGAATAAAAAAAATTCTTAGCAAAATGTACTATCTACAGAAAGCCTAATTGGTGGCGAAAAAAACGAGGTATAGATCATTTTCTTGTGATAAGTAGTAATAAAGTTATTAGGGAATAAAAGGGAGGAGCACTGACAACTGAAAATTGCTCTGGTCCGTTAGGATAAAAACCCTTGGGGGTGAACTGGTTAACAGAGACCGTAGTCTTTCTGCAAAAAAAAAAAAAAAAAACAGTTCCCCTTCTTCATTCTAATTCCTGGAAGCATCATTGTATGCTTCCAGGACTTTTTTTTGACTGTGGCCATCTTGTGGCCAAATAGTAAACTACACACACATACATTTTAATAAATAAATAGCTAATTTTAAATGTAAAAAAATGTGTTTACCTCCCACACCAAAAATTACCCACATAACATTTTTAATACAAAAACAAAATTATAATAAAAAAGCAAAAACAAAACATAAATAGTTACCTAAGGGTCTGAACTTTTTAAATATGCATGTCAAATGAGTATATTAAAATATTTTTCTAAATTATGGGCTTGTAAATAGTGATGGACGCAAATTGAAAAAAATCATATTTATTTCCAAATAAAATATCAGCGCCATACATTGTGATAGGGACATAATTTAAATGGCGTCATAAGCGGGGCAAATAGGCAAATAAAATACATGGGTTTTAATTACGGTAACATGTATTCATTTCAAACTATGATGGCCTGTATTCATTTCAAACTATGATGGCCAAAAACTAAGAAATAATGAATTGTGTCCATTTCTTTCTTAAATATTCCTATTAAAAAGGATTTAGAATAAATTAATTCTTATCAAAATGTACCACCCAAAGAAAGGCTAATTGGTGGCGGAAAAAACAAGATATAGATCAATTCATTGTGATAAGTAGTGATGAAGTTATTGGCAAATTAATGGAAGGTAAAAAGATGCTCAGAGGCAAACAATGTACAACCCTGTGGGCTTAAAGGGAAGGTTCAGGGAGGGTGGGTAAAAAATAAAAATCAAATTCCACTTACCTGGGGCTTCCTCCAGCCCGTGGCAGGCAGGAGGTGCCCTCGCCGCCGCTCCGCAGGCTCCCGGTGGTCTCCGGTGGTGCGCCCGACCTGGCCAGGCCGGCTGCCAGGTCGGGCTCTTCTGCGCTCCAAGGCCCGGAACTTCTGCGTCCCACGCCGGCGCTCTGACGTCATCGGACGTCCTCCGGGCTCTACTGCGCATGCGCATAACTACTATAATCTGTACTCTAATATTCTTACACTAAAAAGCATACCATTCTATTCCTTATTTTCTCCTGTGCTCCTCTGTGCTGTTTCTGCCACTCTCTGCTGCAATCCTGGCTTGTAATTAACAGTTTTAGGCAGTGTTTACAAACAAACTAACCAGCTTGTGATAGGCTCACATAAACAGTGTGTGTGAGTCATACAGAGTGTGCAGGGGGCCTGCAGAGGGTGTGTAACGCTTCTATCCAATCACAAGCAGCCTTGCCCATTCCACATATTCACGCCTTAGCCCGACAGACACGACAGAGGAAAGGGGATAAGATTTATTACAGAGACAGTGCAATTAGGGAAGGCTGCAGTAAGCCAGAGCACATTCGAACAGGCATAGGAACTTATAGGATAGAAGAACTAAGGCTGAGAATTTTGTTACAGAGTCTCTTTAAGTGGTTAAAAAGTTTAGTCCCTAAGGTAACTATTTATGTATTTTTTAATTGTATTTTGTATGCTAAACTTTTATTGGTGTGTTTATGGGGGAGTGTAGGTATTTTTATTGAAATAAATGTGAGTAGGTGTAGTTTTACTATTTAGCCACAAGATGTCCTCACTCATTTTCTTCCTGCCGCATACTAATAGTATGCAAACAGGAAGTAATGCCTGCATAGGTAATTATGTTTGTAACAGTGACACAGGCATCTCATTGATGCTGGAGATCATTGACACGGGGACTTAGATCAACAATGGGGGGCGTTCCTATAGATCAACTAAGAACTTTGAATACTAGTTCCTTTGGAGAAACCCGTTTTTATAAATGCAGAGGATGTATGCCATGTAGAACCTGCAAGAACACTCCAAGAATACAACAGGGGTTTGGCAATGGATACAAAATGAAGGAGTTTTTGCATGCCAGTCAAAGTATGAAGTGTACCTTCAAGTTGGTCCTTGTGGACTCAAATATGCGGGGAAGATCTAGATAACTAAAGAGAGTATATGACAACATGTGAACAACATGAAATAACAAAGTAACAGAACATTCTGTATCAGAACATTTTAGAATTTGCCACCAAAAGGATCTGTCTTCAGGTTTAAAGTGCTGTGGCTGCAATAGAAATCTTGGGGACTGGCAAGGATTTAAAACAATACACGTTGCCTGGCAGTCCTCCTGATCCTGTGTCTCAAATACTTTTAGCCATAGACCCTGAACAAGCATGCAGCAGATCAGGTACTTTGACTCAGCTGACTCTGGTTTTACTGGATTAGCCATATGCTTGTTCCAGGGTTTTGACTCAGACACTATTTATGCCAGAAGATCAACAGGTCTACCAAGCAACTGGCATTGTTTATCAGGCAATAAATATAACAGCCTCCATATCATTCTCACCTTGGATGCCCTTCATAGATAGCAGGGGCATGCGTGCCCCTGCTAAAACGCTGCTATCCCGCGGCTTAACAGGGGTCCCTTCACCCCCAAATACCCTCCGTACAGCGGGGGAGCGCTTCCGCATTGGGGCAGGGCTAACCGCCGCAGCCCTGCCTCCCGTGCGTCTATCAGACGCGTACCTCCACCTCTCCCCCGCCCCTCTCAGTCTTCCTTCACTGAGAGGGGCGGGGGAGAGGCGGCGATGCGCGTCTGATAGACGCGACTAGAGACAGGGCTGCAGCCGTTAGCCCTGCCTCCAGGAAGAAAAAATTCATGACCAAGTTGACGACCAAGTCTTGCACGGGTGGGTTTGGGGGTGAAGGGACCGCCATTTAGCCACGGGATAGCGGCGTTTTAGCAGGGGCACACATGCCTCTGCTAGCTATGAGCTCTGAAGCGAGATTTATTCTCGCTTCAGAGTCTCTTTAAAAGATGAAATTAAATTGAATTTTCAGCCAAACACTATGACGCCCAATGGACTTAAAGGGGAACTTCAGCCTAAACAAACATACTGTCATTAAGTTACATTAGTTATGTTAATTAGAATAGATAGGTAATATAATATCTTACCCACCCTGTTTAAAAAAGAACAGGCAAATGTTTGTGATTAATGGGGACAGCCATCTTTGTCATGGTGGCAGCCATGTTTTTGGTTGAAAGGAGGTGACAGGGAGCAGGAGACACAGTTCCAACTGTCCTGTGTCCTGATAACCCCTCCCAGCTGCACACGCTAGGCTTCAAATGTCAAATTCAAAATGTAAGAAAAAACATTGCACCAAAACAGCAGAACGAGAGCAACAACATCAGAAATCCCATCATGCTTTGCACAGCATCAGGGGAAAAATGCCATGTGCCAAGTGCAAAGTGCAAAGTGCCACGTGCAAAGTGCCACGTTTCAAGTGCAAAGTGTCACATGCAAAGTGCCACGTGCCAAGTGCCAAGTGCAAAGTGCAAAGTACCACGTGGAAAGTGCAAAGTGCAAAGTACAAAGTGCAAAGTGCCATGTGCAAAGTGCAAAGTGCCACCTGACGTGGCACTTTGCACTTGGCACGTGGCACTTTGCACGTGGCACTTTGCAAGTGGAACATGGCACTTTGCACTTTGCACTTGGGACATGGCACTTTGCACGTGGCACTTTGCACTTTGCATGTGGCACTGTGCACATGTGCACTTTGCACGTGGCACTTTCCACGTGCCAAGTACCACGTGCAAAGTGTCATGGGCAAAGTGCAACGTGCCACGTGCCAAATGCAAAGTACCATGTGCAAAGTGCCTCGTGCAAAGTGCCACGTGCAAAGTGCAAAGTGCAAAGTACAAAGTGCAAAGTGCCACGTGCAAAGTGCAAAGTGCAAAGAACAAAGTGCAAAGTGCCACTTGCAAAGTGCACCTGACGTGGCACATGGCACTTTGCACTGGGCACGTGGCACTTTGCACTTGGCACTTTGCAAGTGAAAAGTGCCACATGCCAAGTGCAAGGTGCCAAATGCAAAGTGCCACATGCCCAGTGCAAAGTGCCATGTGCCAAGTGCAAAGTGCCACGTGCCAAGGGCCATGTGTCAAGTGCCACATGTCGAGTGACAGTCAGACAGCAGATGAGGACACTAAGGGCCTGATTCACAAAGTGGTGCTATTACAGTTAGCACACAGATGAAAAGCCCTTTATCACGCCTAAACTCAGTTTAGGCATGATAGGTTTAGGTGTGATAAGTTTAGGTGTGATAAGTTTAGGCATGATAAGTTTAGGCGTGATAAGTTTAAGCACCAACTGGGTTAGCACCACAGTGCACAGCTGATGAAAAGTTTTGCACTAGCAAAGTCTGGTGCACTTCGCATAGAGTTTAATGGCGCTGCTTTGCGTACGGGACTTTGCACGCGATCTAAACTTATCTAAACTTATCATGCCTAAACTCATCACACCTAAACTTATCATGCCTAAACAAACAAAACAGTCATTGGGTGACTGTGGTCCAAATTCACTAAAGGGGTGGAGCCACGAACAGCCATTTAGATTTGTTAGATTGATTTCAGCCATTCTGTTATTGGCAGGGTTCTCAAACTTGACACAGTTGTCCACTGGGTGACTGGGACTAATATTCAGGAAAGTGGGTGGAGCGTACAGCAGCCAATCAAAATTCACCTTTTGATTTTCAAGGGGAATATTTACATTGCTGCCATTCATACACTCTTAATGGTAGAGAGCCCTCAAATCTGGTACAGGGGTTTATATTCTGAAAAGGGAGCTGGCCAAAAACAGCCAATCAGATTTGTTTAATTTCAATGGTAAAATGCAACTTATTGATGCCAAGGACCCCAAAGCTCATAAAATTGGTCATTGAGTGGCTGTATGTCAAGATTACAAATAGTGGGCGGAGCCAAAAACAACTAACTTTTTTCATGGGAAAATGTAAACAGCAGCTTTTCTTACACTGTTATTGGCAGGGTTCTCAAACTTTGCACAGTTGGTCACTGGGTGACTGGGATTGATATTTGGAAAAGTAGGTGGGGCCTACAAGAGCCAATCAAAATTCACCTATTGATTTTCAAGGGGAATATTGAAACTGCACTCATTCTTACACTGGTAATGGCAGAGGCCTCAAACCTGCTACAGTTGTCTGGGGTTCAAATTCAGTAAAGGGGTGGAGCCACAAACAGCCAGATTTCTTTGCTGGATAAACTGCTTCCATTAGCAGAATTTTGATGCCAGGAACCCAAAAGCTCACAAACTTGGTCATTGACTGACTGCGTGTCAAGGTTACAAAAAGTGGGTGAAGTTAAAAACAGATTTTTCTTGGAAATTGTAAACTGCAGCCCTTCTTCACTGTTAATGGCAGGGTTCTCAAACTTTGCACAGCTGGTTACTGGGTGACTGGGATTACTATTCAGAAAAGTGTGTGGAGCTTAAAAATGCCAATCAAAAATTACATGTCGCTTTTCAATGAGAAAATTAAAATTGCTGCAATTCTTGCACTGTTAATGGCACAAGCCTCTAACCTGGTACAGTTGGTAATTGGGTCACTGGGGTTCAAATTCAGAAAAGGGGATAGAGCCCCAAACAGTGAATCAGATTTCTTTCATTTCATGGGAAAATACAAATTATTGATGCCAAGGACCCGAAAGCTCACAAACTTGGTCACTGATTGACTGTGTGTCCAGGTTACGAACAGTGGACGGAGCCAAAAACACATTTCACTGGGAAAATGTAAACTGCAGCCATGTTTACACTGTTTATGGCAGGGTTCCCAAACTTTGCCCAGATTAATATTCAGGGAAGTGGGTGAAGCCTATAATAGCCAATCAAAATTCACCTGTTGATTTTCAAGTGGAATATTTAAATTGCTGCCATTTTTACACTGTTAATAGCAGATGCCTGAAACCTGCTACAGTTGGTCATTGGGTGACTGGGGTTCAAATGCTGGAGAGGGGTGAAGCCACAAACAACCAATCTGATTTGTTTAATTTCTATTGGAATATACAAATTATTGATGCCAAGGACCCCAAAGCTCCCAAACTTGGTCATTTAGTGTTTGTGCGTTAGGGTTAGAAAGTGGGTGGAGCCAACATAAGTAAAATACATTCCCGGGCAACGCCGGGTCATCAGTGGGTGGAGACAAATAGAAATTTCACTGGGAAAATGAAAACTGCAGCCATTCTTACCCTGTTAATGGTAGGGTTCTCAAACTTTGCACAGTTTGTTACTGGGTGACTGGGATTAATATTCAGAAAAGTGGGTGGAGCCTACAAAAGTGAATCAAACTTCACCTATTGCTTTTCAAGTGGAATATTTAATTGCTGTCATTCTTGCACTGTTAATGGCACAGGCCTCAAACCTGGTACAGTTGGTCATTGGGTGACTGGGGTTCAAATTCAGAAAAGGGGGTGGAGCCATAAACAGCATATCAGATTTTTTAATTTCAATGCAAATTATTGATGCCAAAGACCACAAAGCTCACAAATTTGCTCATTGAGTAATTAAGTAATTGTCTGTTACTGTTAGAAAAAGTGGGCAAAGCCAACACCATCCAAGTACATGCCCAGGGTCATCAGTGGGTGGAGACAAATACAAATTTCACTGGGAAAATGTAAACTGCAGCCATTCTTACACTGTTAACGGTAGGGTTCTCAAACTTTGCACAGTTTGTTTACTGGGTGACTGGGATTAATATTCATAAAAGAGGGTGGAACCTACAAAACCAATCCAAATTCTTGTATTGCTTTTCAAGGGGAATGTTCAATTGCTGCCATTCTTGCACTGTAAATGACACAAGCTTAAAACCTGGTACAGTTGGTCATTGGGTGACTGGGGTTCAAATTAAGAAAAGAGAGTGGAGTGACAGCCAATCAGATTTGTTTCATTTCAATGAAAATTATTGATGCCCAACACCGAAAAGCTCACAAACTACGTCATTGTGTCATTGGGCTCGATTCACAAAGCAGTGCTGTGTTAGCATGCTTGTGAAAAGCCCCTGTGTTTGGGCGTGATAATTAACACTCATAGGCAAATTCCAACACTTCGCGTGTGCACAGCGTCGCATCGCGGTGCGACTTTAACAACGCACTTGATGCCCTTATAAGGTCGCATAGGGTGTGACTTTAACATTGACCTTATAAGGGCATCGGTTGTACCGTTAAAATGGCACCCCATGCGACGATTCACGCGCACCTGCGCTTTGCGCGATGGACTTTGCGCGCGATCAAGTGTACACAGCGGTGCTAACCCAGTTAGTGTTATAGTTATCACACCTAAAAGTTTTTAGGCGTGCTAACTGGGTTAGCACCGCTTTGTGAATCAAGCCCTTTGTGTGTTAGGGTTAGAAAAGTGGGCGGTGCCAACACCAGCCAATTACATACCCGGGCAATGCCGCGCATTCAGCTTGTCTATATATATATAAAATCGGATGTGTGTGTGTGTGTGTGTGTGTGTGTGTATGTGCCGCGATCACTCGAAAACGGCTTGACCGATTTGAACGCAACTTGGTATACATATCCCCTACTACCTGGGATGATGTGTTGTGGGGGTCTCGCGTCCCCCCTGCACACCTGGGCAGAGCTACAAACAGCAAATCAGATTCCACCCATTTATGTCAATGGAAAAAATGTAGAAGGTTGCCATTCCCATAGTAATCAAGCCAGAGTCCCCAGACTTGGCACAGTGGGTCACTTGGTGACCGAGATTACAAATCCAGGAAAAGAGGGTGGAGCATAAAACAGCAAATCAAATTTCAGCCATTCATTTTAAATGAGAAAATGTAAACTGCAGCCATTCTTATACTGTTAATCGCAGGGTTTTCAACACTTGGTCACTGGGTGAATGAGATTAAGATTCAATAAAGTGGGTGGAGCCTACAACAGCCAATCAAAATTCACCTGCTGATTTTCAAGGGGAATATTTAAACTGCTGTGTAACGATTGTGGAATTCTCCCCGTGATCAGCGCACAAGACGTGCGCTGACACTGCGGAAATCCTCCACAAGCGTATAATTTGAGGGAACCCAGCAAAAGGTGCAATGCACCTGTAGAGGGAAATTCCTGTCGGCAGGTGGAGCTGTGGAGTGCAGAGGAACAGCTCCTCTGCCCTGCCACACACGCCAGACAGGAATTGCACGAAGGGAAGAAACGCAGGGCAAGATGGCCCTGAAAGAGAGAGATCAAAGTGACAGAGGGTATGTGTGTCCACCAATCTAGTCGCCACCCTGCGACGATGAACACACAACCATGAAGAAAAAGTGAGAAGGCAATCGCCAGAGATGGCGATTGCTAACAGCGACACAAGACCGAATAAGCACAGATGAGGAATGTATGTATGTCTACCAATCTAGCCGCCAACCTGCAACGGTGGACACACAACAGAAGAAACCAAGTGAGAACGCAATCGCAAGAGAAGCGATTGCGAAAGAGAATGAGCACAGGGACAGAATGTATGTATGTGCCCCAATCTAGTCGCCAACCGGCGACGGTGCACACACCACAGCAGATATGAAGTAGGAACGCAATCGCGAGAGAGGCGATTGCCAGAGGTGACACAAGGCTACAGCAAGGCAGAGCACGAAAGTAGCAAAGGCACAGCAAATCATACAATGAGAAGATAAGGAAAATAACAAACGCTAACTAAACGCGAACACCGCACTCATTCGCAACAGTGCACGCGTTTATGCGCGGTCTCCGCGTGTTAAGCACAACAGAGACAAGCACGCCTAACTAACCACCGACAGACAAACATGAAACAGAGGACGCGAGCGCTTGCTTAACGGTTACCTCACCGAGCCTCCAGCAAGCGTTCGTAGCAGACAAGACAGATACACGAAAACAGGAATAAGAGAGAGATACGATCCACTGCTCTTTCCACCAAAACGAGTGCGATCCAAGTATAGAAACAGAGCGAGCTGGATCCACTGCTCTTTCCGCCAGAGCAAGTGCGATCCAAGTACAGCAAGAGAGATGGAGATCAGACGGATCCACAGCACTACCGCAAGGCGAGTGCGATTCAGGCAAGACAGATTAGATGAGACAGCTGGTAGCAACTGCTGCTCCAGCTATACTCCAAGAACAAAGATCAGAACGACCTCCTGTCGACCACCGCTGGGACAGAACAATCGCAAAAGACAAACAAAACAGATATGCAATAATGACAGGGCTCTCAAACTTTGCGTAATTGGTCACTGGGTTAATGAGATTAAGATTTTGGAAGGTGGGTGGAGCCTACAACAGCCAATTAAAAGTCACCTTTTGATTTTCAAAGGGAATATTAACCCCTTGCCGTTACAATTCTAGCGGCAAAGGGGCAGCGCAGCACTTTTTAAAAAAAAAAAATTAAATCATGTAGCAAGCCGAGGGCTCGCTACATGATAGCCGCTGACAAGCGGCATCTCCCTATCCACTCTGATTGCCTTCGGCGATCAGAGTAAGCAGGAAATCCCGTTCAGAACGGGATTTCCTGCTGGGCGGCGACCGGGCGGGATGACGTCACCGACGTCATGGACGTTGGGACATCAGAGGGAATCCCGATCCATTCCTCAGCGCTGCCTGGCACTGATTGGCCAGGCTGCGCAAGGGGTCTGGAGGGGGGGGGGGTGGCGCGGCGGGTAGCAGCGAATCGGCGGCGAGTGGCTGCGATCAGAAACTTCACGCAGCTAGCAAAGTGCTAGCTGCGTGTAGGAAAAAAAAATTGTGAAAATCGGCCCAGCGGGGCCTGAGAAATCCGGCAAGGAGGTTAAGCTGCTACCATTCTTATACTGTTAATAGCAGATGCCTCAAACCTGGTACAGTTGGTCACTGGGTGACTGGGGTTGAAACTCAGAAAGGGGTAGAGCCACAAACAGCCAATCATATTTGTTTATTTTTCAATAGGAATATAAAAAGTATTGATTCCAAGGACCCCAAAGCTAATAAACTTGATAACTGAATGACTGTATGTCAAGGTTAGAAAAAGTGGGCAGCGCCAAAAACTAAATTTTTTACATGGCAGGGTTCCCAAACTTCACACAATTGGCCACTTGATGACTGGTATTAATATTCAGCAATGTAGGTGGAGCCTACAACAGCCACTCAAAACTCACCAATTGATTTTCAAGGGGAATATGTACAGTACATTGCTACCATTCTTACGCTGTTTATGGCAGAGGCCTCAAACCTGATACAGTCAGTCATTGGGTGACTGGGGTCCAAGTTCACTAAAGGGTGTGGAGCCAAAAAAAGCCTATCAGATTTGTTAGATTGATTTCAGCCATTCTGTTATTGGCAGGGTTCTTAAACTTGACACAGTTGGCCACTGGGTGACTGGGACTAATATTCAGGAAAGTGGGTGAAGCCTACAGCAGCCAATCAAAATTCACCTTTTGTTTTTCAAGGGGAATATTTACATTGCTGCCATTCATACTCCTAATGGCAGAGGCCTTAAATCTTGTACAGTCAGTCACTGGGAGACTGGGGTTTAAATTCTGAAAAGGGAGCGGGCCAAAAACAGACAATCCAATTTTTTTAATTTCAATGGTAAAATGCAACTTTTTGATGCCAAAGACCCCACAGCTCATAAACTTGGTCATTGAGTGACTGTATATCAAGGTTATAAAAAGTGGGTTTAGCCAAAAACAACTAACTTTTTACATAGGCAAATATAAACTGTAGCTATTCTTACACTGTTAATGACAGGGTTCTCAAACTTTGCACAGCTGGTTACTGGGTGACTGGGATTAATATTCAGAAAAGTGGGTGAAACCTAAAAAAGCCGATCAAAATTCACCTGTTGATTTTCAAGGGGCATAATAAAATAGCTGTCATTCTTGCACTGCTCATGGAACAAGCCTCACACCTGGTACAGTTGGTCATTCGGTCACTGGGGTTAAAATTCAGAAAAGGGGACAGAGCCACAAACAGTCAATCAGATTTGTAAAAAAAGGAACATGCGCTTCTAAAATATCAACTACTTTTTAATCAGATAATTGTATGAGTCAACAAATCAATATAATTTAAAAAGGATCCTATACGTATAAAAACAATCCACAATCATCCCACCATCACATTCACACAATCATACACTATGCGTGACCTGCCGCATATAGCCTTCCAGCACCAAGAAAAATTTGTTTAGTTTCCAGGATGCAGTTCACTTTTGCAAAAAAAGGGAGCTCAAGTTGCAGCGTTACAACGAATAAAACTTGCGAGTCCTTTAAAAAAAAGACCCAGTGTGTCCACAATGGCAGGTAGAAAAATTTTATATGCTCTCCACCGTTATAGAGAAACTCCAGGATTAATCCTCCCAAGGTTGTAATGTGGTCTATAATGTGCTTCTTAGATATATATAAAATTGCTCATATCATTGATCCACTCAAGGTACCTGGTGGTGGCTTGAATCAGATGGTCTATATAACACGAGAGGTCCCAAATGGCAACTGTTCCTCCTGAAGAAGGCTAACGTTATTTAGCTGAAACGCGTAGAGGTGAAGATATTGACTCTGTCTTCTATGTGTCAAGATATCTAAGAGCTGTGAGCCGTAGAAGCGCTTAGCGGCTGCACTTCGAAAAAGAGCTCCTATATCTTTAAGGTGACGTCACCGACTACAAAGACACTACAAGCGAAGATCCCGGAAGAGCGAGCGTCACCACTGGGATTGCCAGAAGGAAGTGACGTAGGCCGCCGGGTATCCCCGCAATCTAGACGGAGAGTTGTGGAGTTCTTAGCCACGCAGGACCTGATCATCTAACTTAAGGTACCTTGAGTGGATCAATGATATGAGCAATTTTATATATATCTAAGAAGCACATTATAGACCACATTACAACCTTGGGAGGATTAATCCTGGAGTTTCTCTATAACGGTGGAGAGCATATAAAATTTGTCTACCTGCCATTGTGGACACACTGGGTCTTTTTTTTAAAGGACTCGCAAGTTTTATTCGTTGTAACGCTGCAACTTGAGCTCCCTTTTTTTGCAAAAGTGAACTGCATCCTGGAAACTAAACAAATTTTTCTTGGTGCTGGAAGGCTATATGCGGCAGGTCACGCATAGTGTATGATTGTGTGAATGTGATGGTGGGATGATTGTGGATTGTTTTTATACGTATAGGATCCTTTTTAAATTATATTGATTTGTTGACTCATACAATTATCTGATTAAAAAGTAGTTGATATTTTAGAAGCGCATGTTCCTTTTTTTACATTTATTCAATTGAAAGGTTTGTGGAATCCCCTTTTGGAATAGTGCAGCTGAGAAAGCCCACTAGCGCCGCTTCCCATTGAGTTTTTGGAGTTTTTTCCCTTTAATTTCCTCGAAGCATGGCAGCTGGGGGTAAACTTTGGGAATATAGAAACAATCAAGGGAGCAGAGTGAGAGAATTTTTTAATAGAGATAGTAATATATTGGGAGAAACAGAACAACATGACATGACCTACCATATGAAGGACTTAGAAAGGTTAATGACTAGAGAGACCAAAAACATATGGGAGGTTGCATCACTACAGAGATATTTGCAGTGGGAGATAGCCCCTAGAGGTCTGGCAGTATCGAAGGTTCTGTCAGAAGATTTGGCAGATGCTGAAACTTTGGAAAAATGGGATTACATGTTCCATGTATTTTCTATGGAGACAACACAATTTGTACTAGACGCAAGAAGGGCTCAGTCTGAAAGATTGGGCGGAGATATTAGAGATATTCAAAATTTCCTAAGCCCGTATAAATTACAAAATGAATATAAAAGTTTAGAGATAAGTATACAGGCTAGATTAGAAACATTGGAGAAAGAGATTGTAAATAAAAAGATTAAAAAATTTATGAGAGATTCAGTACCCATTACAGATGAACAGTCTAAAAGTATGGAAGAAGAGAATATAGGAGATGACAATATACAGAGTGAAATAGGCACTTTGGAGACGATTGATGAGATCGGTGAGGACACAGAGGTATCAAGAGGTAAGTATTCATTACTACAGGAGTACATAGACATCAGTGATGTTGAAATCACTGATGAGTCAGATACAGATGAAGGAAATAGAGAATGGACAAAAACACACAATTCATCTGGTTGGGAGGTTAGTTCACATCCCACCCAGAGGAGGAAAGAAAAAATAGACATTGAAAGACAAATGAATATATCAAAGCGAGTAGATCCTAGCCCCATAATATCAAACATCCCTATATCAAATAGATTTGCACCACTTTCAGAGAGTTTCGGAGGAACTAAGAATTATGTAGGAAAAAGAACACCTCGGATGGTAAACCCAGGTGTTGGCCATGGCCCTGTAGTGAGGAATAAAACCCCAAGGGGGACTACAGGTTCCGTGGAGAGAAATAGAACTCCCAGTGGCCCACCCCTAGTAAGACAGGGAGGGTTTAGAAAAAACAACAACATAAGACAGACACCACCCACGCAGTTTAATTCTCAAAAATTCAATAGGAATAAGAAACAATTTAAATCAAGAAACAATATTGTGGTAGAGCCCCCACGACAATCAATTAGTCAATATTTTTTACGGACACCAAGGCCATACGTAGGAAAAGAGGGTGTAGAGGGGGGAGGAGCAAACATAAAAAGGTAACAACTTTAGAGAACAATAATCGAGGGGTGGGAGAAAGTGGGAAGAGAGGAGGGGTGTTCAATCTTAGTAAACGTGAATTGACAAGCGACGAAGTGAACCTTTTACAAAAGGGTTTGAAATTTGCACCCTGTAATAAGATGAATAAATTTGATACATATATAGATATAAAAAAATTCATGCGTAAAATGTGCTTGAAAAAATATTTTCTGAAAAGACCTATAACGGAAGATCCCCAACAGAGGATCTTCCAACATACGACCCTAAAGAAACCCTCCTCTTTTTTTCCGTTAAGTGAATACAGTGACGCTATGACTGCATTTGAAAATCTAGTAGAGCGAGATATAAGACGGGTAAAACCAAAAAACCTGTATAATGATAATTTAACAAAAGGTGAAAGAGCAGCCATGAGGAAAATCCGTGAAGACCCAGAAATCATTGTGAGACCAGCAGATAAAGGTGGTGGCATTGTGGTGCAGGATGCCAGTGCTTATAACCAGGAGGCCATGAGATTATTAGGAGATAATAAAACCTATTGTGTTATAAAGAATGACCCTAGCACCCAATTTGGGAAGGAACTAGAAACTCTATTGAATAAGGGGAAGGAACTTGATATTTTATCATTAAAGGAATACGATTATCTGAATGTAAAATTCCCTAAAAAACCATTGTTTTACCATCTGCCAAAAGTCCACAAATGTACCCAAAACCCCCCGGGGAGACCAATTGTGTCAGGGATAGGGTCCCTCACCTCAAATCTCTCCAGATATGTAGATACTTTTTTGCAGAAATACACTAAGAGGACTGAAGCTTATCTGGAAGACACTAAACATGTCTTAAAGATTTTGGAACATTTGGAATGGGAAGAAGATTGGCTGCTGTGCACTTTAGATGTTACATCACTTTACACCATAATTGACCATCAGAAGGGACTGGAAGCAGTTAAATACTTTTTGGATGGTGATGATACAATGAACCCAGTACAGGCAGATTTTATTCTGGATGCGATTAGATTCATTCTTGAACATAATTATTTCCTGTATGGTGAGGGGTGGTACCTGCAGACCAGCGGAACTGCGATGGGGACCCGGTTCGCACCTGCCTATGCAAATTTATTTATGTCTTATTGGGAGACTCAGCACGTCTATGGAGACCTGGGTCTCGGTGCGGGCCGGGTCCTATGGCGTCGTTTTATAGACGACATTCTGCTGGTCTGGCATGGAGATCGGAACTCATTAGAGAAGTTTATAGAAACCATTAACACTAATAATTGGAATATAAAACTAACTGCGAATATTAGTGACCACAGTGTCAATTTCCTTGATCTAGAGATATACGTTGAATCAGGAAGATTGAAAACCAGAACATTCCAAAAAGCTGTTGATGTAAATAGCTATATTCTTTATAGCAGCTGTCATTTACCCCGCTGGTTAAATAGTGTACCGGGGGGACAGTTCACGAGACTCCGACGCAACTGTACAGATAAAGTGGAATATGACATTGAAGCGCGGGGTCTCGTAGACTGCCTCCTAGAAAAGGGGTACCCTGAAAATATGATTATGAAGTCAAAAAATATGGTAGATAGAAAGGGACGGAAAGACCTACTGGCATCAAAGAGTAGGATTGAAAACAATAACGTGGATTTTTCCATGATCTTTCAATACACTTCCCAATCTAGATTGGTTGCAAAAATAGTAGAAAAACACTGGAGTGTATTGAGGGAAGATAAAACTCTAGGCGATTTACTGCCAAACACACCAAAATTAATCTTTAGGAGGGCACCAAATATAGGGCTATCAATTGCCACAGCTGCCAATGAGAAAAAGCAGAATTTTCCGGAAGAGGCAAAGGGGAAAAAGGGCTTCAAGAGATGTGGAATATGTACTGGGTGTAGAGTCACTCATAACCCTGGCAGGATATTAGAAGTTATTACAGAAGCCGGAATAACATACAAAATTAAGGACTCAATAACCTGTAACACAAAGGGAGTTATTTATTGTATCCAGTGTCCCTGTGATAAAATATATGTAGGTAGAACCAAGAGGGCCCTGCATACACGTATAGGTGAGCACTGCAAAAATATCATGAAGAAAAACATGAAACACCCATTATCTAACCATTTCAAAGAAAAACATGGGGGATCTCTGAGGGGAACGACTTTTTGGGGCCTAGAAATTATTAAAAAAGATCCAAGGGGAGGAGATTACATCCGTAAAATGTCAAGAAATGAATCAAAGTGGATCTTCCAATTGGACACTTTGATTCCTAAAGGTTTAAACAATGAAATGGAAACATTTGCATTTTTTAATGAATAAATTAATTTTTATTGTATGGCAATCCCTTGATGTAATTTGGGTGAATGTGAGAGAAAATGTGGGTATGGAAAGGGTTAACAGCCAGGGGGAATGGAGAAATTTGCATATGAAATTATGGGAGGAAACTCCCCTGTAGAGGTGGTGGCTTGAATCAGATGGTCTATATAACACGAGAGGTCCCAAATGGCAACTGTTCCTCCTGAAGAAGGCTAACGTTATTTAGCTGAAACGCGTAGAGGTGAAGATATTGACTCTGTCTTCTATGTGTCAAGATATCTAAGAGCTGTGAGCCGTAGAAGCGCTTAGCGGCTGCACTTCGAAAAAGAGCTCCTATATCTTTAAGGTGACGTCACCGACTACAAAGACACTACAAACGAAGATCCCGGAAGAGCGAGCGTCACCACTGGGATTGCCAGAAGGAAGTGACGTAGGCCGCCGGGTATCCCCGCAATCTAGACGGAGAGTTGTGGAGTTCTTAGCCACGCAGGACCTGATCATCTAACTTAAGGTACCTTGAGTGGATCAATGATATGAGCAATTTTATATATATCTAAGAAGCACATTATAGACCACATTACAACCTTGGGAGGATTAATCCTGGAGTTTCTCTATAACGGTGGAGAGCATATAAAATTTTTCTACCTGCCATTGTGGACACACTGGGTCTTTTTTTTTAAAGGACTCGCAAGTTTTATTCGTTGTAACGCTGCAACTTGAGCTCCCTTTTTTTGCAAAAGTGAACTGCATCCTGGAAACTAAACAAATTTTTCTTGGTGCTGGAAGGCTATATGCGGCAGGTCACGCATAGTGTATGATTGTGTGAATGTGATGGTGGGATGATGGGATGATTGGATGATTGTGGATTGTTTTTATACGTATAGGATCCTTTTTAAATTATATTGATTTGTTGACTCATACAATTATCTGATTAAAAAGTAGTTGATATTTTAGAAGCGCATGTTCCTTTTTTTACATTTATTCAATTGAAAGGTTTGTGGAATCCCCTTTTGGAATAGTGCAGCTGAGAAAGCCCACTAGCGCCGCTTCCCATTGAGTCAATCAGATTTGTTTAATTTCATGGGAAAATACAAATTATTGATGCCAAGGACCCCAAAACTCACAAACTTGGTCATTGAGTGTTTGTGCGTTAGGGTTAGAAAAAGTGGACGGAGCCAACACCAGTCAAATACATACACGGACAACGTCGGGTCATCAGTGGGTGGAGACAAATACAAATTTCACTGGGATAATTTAAACTGCAGCCATTCTCACACTGTTAATGGCAGGGTTCTTAAAATGTGCACAGTTGGTCACTGGGTGACTGGGATTATTATTTAGAAAAGTGGGTGAAGCCTACAAAAGTGAATCAAACTTCACCTATTGCTTTTCAAGTGGAATATGTAACTGCAACCATTCTTGCACTGTTAATGGCAACAGCCTTAAACCTGCTACAGTTGGTCATTGGGTGATTGACTGGTGTTAAAATTCAGAAAAAGGGGTGGAGCCACAAACAGCCAATTAGATTTTTTCATTTTAATGCAAATTCTTGATGCCAAAGATGGCAAAGCTCGCAAACTTGGTCTTCGAGTAATTGTGTGTTAGGGTTAGAAACTGTGAGCGGAGCCAACACCAGCCAAATATATACCCGGGCAATGCCTGGCAATCAGCTAGTTAGCAATATAACAATAGTGTAGTGATAGTGAAGGGGTTAATCACTGAACAGCTTTAGGTTTATCACTGTATACAGCACTTGCTAGGCCAGCGGCACTGGAGAATGTCTCTCAGTGAGCATTCACAAGCAAGGATGATATTTCTCATCATGGCAGCCCTCCTTATTATACAGGGGGGCCTGGCCAGGGTTCCTTTCTGTGATTGGGTGCCAGGGCTTAGGCTAGGAGCCCTCTGATTGGCTCAATGAGGTCAGGTGGGGCTGTCCAGGGTTCCCTTCTGTGATTGGTTGCTAGGGCTTCTTCTGGGAGCCCCTGGGAGCCCTCTGATTGGCTCAATGACATCAGGGACGTCATCTCCTATCTCAATAGGTGGATATCCGCATTGCCAGCCAACTATCTGCAGAAAGCTATCCGGATTTCCACAGAGATTTGGTATCTGAATCGGATAGCTGAAAAAAGGTCGGATATCCGGGTTACCCGGATATCCGGAATCTAGATGAGCAGCACTGGCAAGGAGTGTGCAACATCCAGTATTAGCTTTAAGCTTCTGCATTTGTAATACATGGAGGAAAGCGTTCTTATGTTGTCACCATAACCACAAGAGGCATACTACTTTAGCAGGCCGCATAAGCGACTTTCATCGGGATCATCAAACAGGTGTTACAAGGAATGGTTGCAGGGCCACAAAGAATGGATAGCAGCCCTTGACCATTTAAAAAGTTCAATCCCTAGGGCAACTTTTTATGTAATTTTTTTTAATATAAAATACTGTATACTGACCAACATGAAACTCCAGAGAAAGTTGAAACTCTTTGCTGGGGATCACTATACAGCCACGATACTGCTGTATAAGGATCCCTGGAAAATAGTCATGGCCAAACATTGCGATTATTCATTTGTGAATTTTCGGTAATGATTGCCATCATAATTCACGAAATGGAAGTTCAGCCCCATTGACTTTAATGCCAGTCGAACATCAAAATTCTTCAGGGCATCTTTGCAGCCACAATTTAATTAAAGAAGGTGTACAAAAGTTTACAAAAACCCGGAGAGTGCCATGGGGGAGGGGGATCAAGGACGAAATGTTCCTAAAAAAAAAAGTATTTTATGCATAGGCTTTTTTTCATGCATAAATGCCTAAAATCACATATACTGGGGTTTTTTTTTTTTTGGACTATAAGAATCATTTTTTCTCCCCAAAAAGTGGGGAAAAAGCACTGCATCTTATAGTCCAAATGCAGGGAGTTCCAGACTTGTAAATAATGTTGGGCGAACATCCAGATGTTCGGGTTCGGGTTGGTTCGGCCGAACATGCCCCCGATATTCAGCATGTTCGGGCCGAACCCCGAACCCAATGCAAGTCTATGGGGACCCCGAATATGCCCCTTTGGGGCCCCCTATAGGGTCCCAGCATTAAGGGAGAGCATGCCCTGAGCGCGGGGGGGGGTCGTAAATATAAGTCCCCCGAAAGTACCTGGCAGGCTGGCAGGTATCTATACGCGCCATCTACATGATGACACGTACCCTCGTACGCGTCATCGCGGTACTTTTGCTCTCTCTTGACGCGACTACAAATGTAAACAGGAAGTGCGTCAGAGAGAGGGCGGAAGTACCAGATGGTACTAGCGCCTATGATCTCCGGCTGCCCTCTTCCTGCCCTCCTCCTGCCAGCCTGCCAGGTACTTTCGGGGGACTTATATTTAAATTTATAGGGTCCAGCAGAAGGGAGAGCTTAGCGGGGAGGGGGGCATTTCCGAACCCGCCCCCCCAGCGCTCTAGGCATGCTCTCTCTTTATGCTGGGACCCTATAGGGGACTTTGTTTGGCCGGACACAGCTGTGTTCGGCCGAACACAGAAGGCCTGTTTGGGTTCGGGCAGCGTGGCCGAGCACCCTCCCGAACACCATGAGGTGTTCGGGGGGTGCCGAACCGAACCCGAACAGGCCAAAATCCGGGCGAACCCGAACAGTGGCGAACACTGTTCACCCAACACTACTTGTAAACACCTGACAATATGAAATGAAACTCTAACTCTCCCCAATGTCGGGGACTCCCTGTACTGTGCCCATGCAGAGGAGGACACAGGGGACAAACGAAGGACACAGGGGGACACAAAGGGGCATAGAGGAGGACACAAGAGGGACAGAGGTGGACATATGGGGACACAGGAGGACACAAGGGGGACAGAGGAGGACACAGAGAGACACAAGATGTACAAGGGGGCATAAAATACAAAGGGGGCATAATCCACAAGATGCCCCTTCACCATGAATGCACCAGGTTTAGTATATACAGTATATTTTTCCCCTGATTTTGTCCTCTAAACCTAGTTACAGCTTATAGTCTGAAACATATGGTAGTTTCTATGTTTTTCTAATAAATGTCTTTAGAATGTCTGCCATGTTTACCTGTCTTAAAATAGTTATGTGCAGCCACTGTGCCTAAAATTTGTATTTCATTCAATCAATGTGTATTCTTTAAATTTCACTTTAATGACAGGTTAATTGCAGGCACTGTTACATAAACCTGAAAAAAGAGGCATGCATAGCGTAACATTTGAATATCATCCACTGTATGAGAGACCTGAAATACAGTATCACACATTGGGCTTGATTCACAAAGCCGTGCTAACCTACTTGGCACCTTTGGGAGTGATAAGCAGGGTGCTAAGTAGATAAGCACCGTTTTGACAATAAGATCGCGCACAAAGTCCTGCACGCAAAAGTTTGCGCGTGCACAGCGCGGTGCGCTCAAAATATCGCACCACGATGCGACTTTAATGTCGCATCCAATGCACCTATAAGGTCGCATGGGGTGCGACATTAAAGTTTCACCCCATGCAACCTTATAGGTGCATCGGACGCACCGTGCTGTGCGTGCATTTTTGTGCGCAGGACTTTGAGCGCGAGTTGATTTTATCACGCCTAAACTCAGGGGAACTTTTCACAAGCGTGCGAACAATTAGCACTGTTTTGTGAATCAAGCCCATTGTATATTAAAATTTAAAATTATTTTTCATCACAATTAAATTGGCAAATTTTGCATTTTTTAACTTTCATGACATGTTAGTTGCTGGCACTGTAGTATAGGCCATGGTATAGGCCATGGAAAAAGGTGACATACGGTAGCCTAGACCATTTGTCAGTGTCCTGTTGATCTCAACACCTGTGATTGATGCAGGCGCTCCCAGAGTGTAAGTGAAAACAGGTCTGCACCAGTACATCCCGCAAGGGATGACGGCAGGGGCATACTGATAACTTATGGGGCCCCGTAGCAGTTGCCAACCTTTCACATTATTTTTTACTGACAAAGGATATTTATCTATATCTATATATTAGCGGACCTAAGCCAGTTTAAAAACAGGCTCTAGGTCTGTGTTTTTCGCCGCACACACACCCGGCCGCCCGCTCGGCTCCCTGGCCCCGTCCCCCTGTCTCTGTAAGGCTGGGTCCGTGCTGCACACATGCACAGTAGCAAAAAGCACGGACCCAGCTACACAGGGACAGCGTGCCTCAGGGACACAGGGGTTTTATTATAGAGGATATAAAATTGTATGTATGTGTAGTACAGACTAACCAGCAAGCTCATGGTGAACCAGAACTCATTGGAGTGTGTAAGGGACTACAATGGTCCTAAAAGCCCCCTTACTAAATTGCTAAGAAAAACTAAAGTTTGCTTTCTTAAAACAGAAAGAATTTGCGATAATTCAGGTCGGAGTAGTGTTGGGCGAACAGTGTTCGCCACTGTTCGGGTTCTGCAGAACATCACCCTGTTCGGGTGATGTTCGAGTTCGGCCGAACACCTGACGGTGCTCGGCCAAACCGTTCGGCCATATGGCCGAACTAAGAGCGCATGGCCGAACGTTCCCCGAACGTTCGGCTAGCGCTGTGATTGGCCGAACGGGTCACGTGGTTCGGACCCGAACGCGCTCTGATTGGCCGAACTGTCACGTGGTTCGGGTAAATAAATACCCGAACCACGTCATATCTCCGCCATTTGTCTGTGGGTTTAGCTTTGGGTAGGCAGGCAGGGTAGTTCGCGCTCCAGCCACGCTAGCCAGGGTCCCCCCCAGTCATTGTGTGTCGCTGCTGGGAATAGTAGTACACCGCTCGCTCAGCATTCTGTTTACTGCCACTCTGTGTACCTCGCTCAGCCACACTATATAGCATTCTGTTTACTGCCACTCTGTGTCTGCTGGGAATAGTAGTACACCGCTTGCACAGCCACACTATATAGCATTCTGTTTACTGCCACTCTGTGTACCTCGCTCAGCCACACTATATAGCATTCTGTTTACTGCCACTCTGTGTCTGCTGGGAATAGTGGTACACCGCTCGCTCAGCCACACTATATAGCATTCTGTTCACTGTTCTGTGTCTGCTTGGAATAGTGGTACACCGCTCGTTCAGCCACACTATATAGCATTCTGTGTACTGTTCTGTGTCTGCTGGGAACAGTAGTACACCGCTCGTTCAGCCACACTATATAGCATTCTGTGTACTGTTCTGTGTCTGCTGGGAACAGTAGTACACCGCTCGCTCAGCCACACTATATAGCATTCTGTTCACTGTTCTGTGTCTGCTGGGAATAGTGGTACACCGCTCGCTCAGCCACACTATATAGCATTCTGTTCACTGTTCTGTGTCTGCTGGGAATAGTGGTACACCGCTCGCTCAGCCACACTATATAGCATTCTGTTTACTGTTCTGTGTCTGCTGGGAATAGTGGTACACCGCTCGCTCATCCACACTATATAGCATTCTGTTCACTGTTCTGTGTCTGCTGGGAATAGTGGTACACCGCTCGCTCAGCCACACTATATAGCATTCTGTTCACTGTTCTGTGTCTGCTGGGAATAGTGGTACACCGCTCGCTCAGCCACACTATATAGCATTCTGTTTACTGTTCTGTGTCTGCTGGGAATAGTGGTACACCGCTCGCTCAGCCACACTATATAGCATTCTGTTCACTGTTCTGTGTCTGCTGGGAATAGTGGTACACCGCTCGCTCAGCCACACTATATAGCATTCTGTTTACTGTTCTGTGTCTGCTGGGAACAGTAGTACACCGCTCGCTCAGCCAGAGTATATAGCATTGTGTTTACTGCCACTCTGTGTACACCGCTCAGCCAGACTATATACCATTGTTTACTGACACTCTGTGTACACCACTCAGCCACACTATATACCATTGTTTACTGACACTCTGTGTACACCGCTCAGCCAGACTATATACCATTGTTTACTGCCACTCTGATTCTGCTGGGAACAGTAGTACACCGCTCGCTCAGCCAGACTATATACCATTGTTTACTGACACTCTGTGTACACCGCTCAGCCAGACTATATACCATTGTTTACTGACACTCTGTGTACACCACTCAGCCACACTATATACCATTGTTTACTGACACTCTGTGTACACCGCTCAGCCAGACTATATACCATTGTTTACTGCCACTCTGATTCTGCTGGGAACAGTAGTACACCGCTCGCTCAGCCAGACTATATACCATTGTTTACTGACACTATATAGCAGACTA
Organism: Hyperolius riggenbachi; assembly: GCF_040937935.1. Lineage (NCBI taxonomy): Eukaryota > Metazoa > Chordata > Amphibia > Anura > Hyperoliidae > Hyperolius > Hyperolius riggenbachi. The sequence goes on from NC_090651.1 coordinate 365,286,075, forward strand.
TATAGCATTGTGTGTACACCGCTCAGCCAGACTATATACCATTGTTTACTGACACTCTGTGTACACCGCTCAGCCAGACTATATACCATTGTTTACTGCCACTCTGATTCTGCTGGGAACAGTAGTACACCGCTCGCTCAGCCAGACTATATACCATTGTTTACTGACACTCTGTGTACACCGCTCAGCCAGACTATATACCATTGTTTACTGACACTATATAGCAGACTATATAGCATTGTGTGTACACCGCTCAGCCAGACTATATACCATTGTTTACTGACACTCTGTGTACACCGCTCAGCCAGACTATATACCATTGTTTACTGCCACTCTGATTCTGCTGGGAACAGTAGTACACCGCTCGCTCAGCCAGACTATATACCATTGTTTACTGACACTCTATGTACACCGCTCAGCCAGACTATATACCATTGTTTACTGCCACTCTGATTCTGCTGGGAACAGTAGTACACCGCTCGCTCAGCCAGACTATATACCATTGTTTACTGACACTCTATGTACACCGCTCAGCCAGACTATATACCATTGTTTACTGCCACTCTGATTCTGCTGGGAACAGTAGTACACCGCTCGCTCAGCCAGACTATATAGCATTGTGTTTACTGCCACTCTGTGTACACCGCTCAGCCACACTATATAGCATTGCGTACTCTGCCAGTCAGTGTGTATATTGCTGGGATCAGTAATACTCCACTCACCGTCAACCACTATATGAGCTCAACATGAGTTCCCCAGAGACCTCCGCTGTGAGCAGCACTCCCAACAACAGCAACAGCCAACGCCCCACGCAAGCTATAACATCCACCCCAGCAGCCAGTGGTCAGCAGCAGCCCTCCCCGGAGGAGAACGTTGTGTCCATCAGTCCGTCGCCAGAGCGATTAATGAGGGCTGCCATTGAGGAGATGATGGGGCCTGATGTGGAGGAGGAGGTCTGGCTCAGGCCAGCATCCCAAGTTAATGTTGAGGACGATGAGGGGTCTGTGTCTGGGGATGTTGGGGTGGCAGAGGTGGTGGGTGGGTCAGACTCAGGAGAAGAGTTGTATGATGAGGATGATGATCGGGACCATCTGTATGTGCCTCAGAGTCCGACCCCGGAAAACATGTTGTATCGTGTGTTTAGGTACTAAAATCTGCGTTCCCTCCCAGTAGTGTTGGGCGAACAGTGTTTGCCACTGTTCGGGTTCTGCAGAACATCACCCTGTTCGGGGTGACTATATAGCAGACTATATAGCATTGTGTTTAATGCCACTCTGTGTACACGGCTCAGCCACACTATATAGCATTGTGTTTACTTCCACTCTGTGTCTGCTGGGAACAGTAGTACACCGCTCACCCGCCACTGTATAGCATTGTGCTCTGTGTCACTGCTGACAATAGTGGTACACCGCTCACCCACCACTGTATAGCATTTCTGTACTGCCACTGTACTGCTGCCAGTCAGCGTGTACTTTAAGGATAAGTGAAATGAGGAAGAAATCCGGTGAAAGAGGGAGGGGCAAGGGAAGAGGTGTTTCCCCTGACGGTTCACGTACAGGCCACAGGGGAGCACCCAAGAAAACCCACTCAATACTGCCCATGTTGTCCAGGACAACAACCCTCACAGATCCAAAAGAACAGGACCAGATAATTACTTGGATGACCTCTCAAGCGTCCAGCAGTGGGTTAAGCAGCACCAGCACATCACGCACGAGGTCCGAGTCCTCAGCCAGTTAAAGTCTGGGCTTTCTTTGAAGACTGCACTGAGGATGTTACCATGGCGATTTGCAAGGTGTGCAAGACCCGCCTGAGCAGGGGGAAAAGTATTAACAACCTCTCCACCACCAGCATGAGCCGCCACATTCTATCCAAACATCCCACTCTGTGGGCAAACGCGGCAGGACAGGGTACCACCAGCAACACTGCCTCCCTTGGGTTCACCAGACTCACCACCAGACCCGCCTCAGCAGCAGCAGTAGCCCAGCCATTGCGTGGTTCACAACATTCACAAACATCAGACGATGCTGACACTGTCACTTTCCGGACTAGTGCTCTTGAGGTCTCCCAGTGTTCATCAAACACAACAACCAACAGCCCTTCGGTGTGCAGCGCTACGGTTGAGTTGTCTGTTTCTGAGATGTTTGAGCACAAGAGGAAATTGCCAGCAAATGACCCCCGGGCCGTGGCAGTAACAGCCAGCCAGCATAGCCAAGCTTCTGGCCTGCGAAATGCTGCCATATCGAGTGGTGGAGACAAACAGCTTCAAGGGCATGATGTCAGTGGCCATCCCACGTTACGTGGTTCCCAGCCGCTACCACTTTGCGCGCTCTGCAGTGCCTGAGTTGCATGAGCACGTGGTCAGCTAAATAACCCGAAGCTTGAAGAATGCCGTTGCCTGCAAGGTTCACCTCACCACTGACACCTGGACGAGTGCGTTCGGCCAGGGTCGATACATCTCCCTTACCGCGCACTGGGTGAACCTTGTGGAGCCTGGCAGCGATTCCTCACCTGCTACGGCGCGGGTGTTGCCCACGCCGCAAACAGCTGGATAACAACAGCAGCACCTACCTCTCTGACTCCTTCTCCTCCAACGCATCTCAAAGCTGTACCTCATCCGGAAATGCTAACCCAGCACCAGCAGCAGTAGGATCGTGGAAGCAGTGCAGCACAGCTGTTGGCATGCGTCAGCAAGCGTTGCTGAAGCTGATCTGCCTTGGGGATAAGCAGCACACAGGGGAGGAAATTTGGAGGGGAATAAAGGAACAGACGGATTTGTGGCTGGCACCGCTGGACCTGAAACCGGGCATGAAGCTAGACACCTGGCACGAACTGGCAATGTACGCAATAGAGGTGCTGGCTTGCCCGGCAGCCAGCGTTATGTCGGAACGCTGTTTCAGTGCTGCCGGAGGCATCATCACAGATCGGCGTATCCGCCTCTCCACAGAAAATGCAGACCGTCTGACTCAAATTAAAATGAATCAATCCTGGATTGGAAACGACTACGCAACACTCCTGGACCCCAACCAAGTAACATGACCGATGAACATCTGGGATGGTTTAGCGTTTCCGGTCCCTGTTTATTGAACCTCTCATCTGTATTACATTTATGACTGCATGGCGGCAAAAAGCATTGCTGCTATATCCGCACGCTTTTTGTCCTCATGCAAGGCCTGGGTTGTTGTGTCTCACAAAGCGTGGCCTTCTCCTCCTGCGCCTCCTCCTGTTCCATCACGTGTGCTGCTGCTGCTGCTGGGTTACCGTTGCCGCGTGGTCCCTGTTTATTGAACCTCTTATCTTTATTACATTTATGACTACATGGCGGTACAAAGCATGCTATCCGCACGCTTTTTGTCCTCATGCAAGGCCTGGGTTGTTGTGTCTCACAAAGCGTGGCCTTCTCCTCCTGCGCCTCCTCCTGTTCCATCACGTGTGCTGCTGCTGCTGCTGGGTTACCGTTGCCGCGTGGTCCCTGTTTATTGAACCTCTTATCTTTATTACATTTATGACTACATGGCGGTACAAAGCATGCTATCCGCACGCTTTTTGTCCTCATGCAAGGCCTGGGTTGTTGTGTCTCACAAAGCGTGGCCTTCTCCTCCTGCGCCTCCTCCTGTTCCATCACGTGTGCTGCTGCTGCTGCTGCTGGGTTACCGTTGCCGCGTGGTCCCTGTTTATTGAACCTCTTATCTTTATTACATTTATGACTACATGGCGGTACAAAGCATGCTATCCGCACGCTTTTTGTCCTCATGCAAGGCCTGGGTTGTTGTGTCTCACAAAGCGTGGCCTTCTCCTCCTGCGCCTCCTCCTGTTCCATCACGTGTGCTGCTGCTGCTGCTGCTGCTGCTGGGTTACCGTTGCCGCGTGGTCCCTGTTTATTGAACCTCTTATCTTTATTACATTTATGACTACATGGCGGTACAAAGCATGCTATCCGCACGCTTTTTGTCCTCATGCAAGGCCTGGGTTGTTGTGTCTCACAAAGCGTGGCCTTCTCCTCCTGCGCCTCCTCCTGTTCCATCACGTGTGCTGCTGCTGCTGCTGCTGCTGGGTTAGCGTTGCCGCGTGGTCCCTGTTTATTGAACCTCTTATCTTTATTACATTTATGACTACATGGCGGTACAAAGCATGCTATCCGCACGCTTTTTGTCCTCATGCAAGGCCTGGGTTGTTGTGTCTCACAAAGCGTGGCCTTCTCCTCCTGCGCCTCCTCCTGTTCCATCACGTGTGCTGCTGCTGGGTTAGCGTTGCCGCGTGGTCCCTGTTTATTGAACCACTTATCTTTATTACATTTATGACTGCATGGTGGTACAAAGCATGCTATCCGCACGCTTCTTGTCCTCATGCAAGGCCTGGGTTGTTGTGTCTCAAAGCGTGGCCTTCTCCTCCTGCGCCACCCTCCTCCTGTTCCATCACGTGTGCTGCTGCTGGGTTAGCATTACCGGTCCCTTTTCCTGGAACCTCTTATATGTATTACATTTATGACTGCATGCCGACAAAAAGCATGTTACCTGTGCAAAGAAAACAGACATTTCCCGCATTTAAAAGACAGTTTTCCCTTTGAAACTTTAAAATCGATTTTCTCAAAAACTATAAGCTCTTTTTGCTAAATTTTTTTTTCCTCTTGTACCCACTCCCAAGGTGCACATACCCTGTAAATTTGGGGTATGTAGCATATAAGGAGGCTTTACAAAGCACAAAAGTTCGGGTCCCCATTGACTTCCATTATGTTCGGAGTTCGGGTCGAACACCCGAACATCGCGGCCATGTTCGGCCTGTTCGGCCCGAACCCGAACATCTAGATGTTCGCCCAACACTAGGTCGGAGTGAGCTTGAGATGTCTCCCAGTGCATCACTGCTGAATATATGCAAAGTGTGTGTGTGTCAAAGACGCCTTAACCAATTTGAATGAAACTTGGCATACAGATCCCTTACTACCTGGGATGATATGTTCTGGGGGTCTTGCGTCCCCCCTGCACACCTGGGCGGAGCTACAAACAGCAATTCAGATTTCACCCATTCATGTCAATGGAAAAAATGTAAAAGGCTGCCATTCTCACAGTAATTGAGCCAGAGTCCCCACACATGGCACAGTTGGTCACTTGGTGACCGAGGTTACAAATCCAGGGAAAGTGGGTGGAGCATAACACAGCCAATCAAATTTCAGTCATTCATTTTTAAATGGGAAAATGTAAACTGCAGCCATTCTTACACTGTTAATCGCAGGGTTCTCAAACTTGCCACACTTTATCACTGGGTAAATGAGATTAATATTCAATAAAGTGGGTGGAGCCTTCAACAGCCAATCAAAATTCACCTAATGATTTTCAAGGGGAATATTTAAACTGCTGCTATTCTTACACTGTTAATGGAAGAGGCTTCAAACTTGCTACAGTCGGTCATTGGGTGACTGGAATCCAAATTAGCTAAAGGGGCAGATCCACAAACATTTATTAAGATTTCCTTGGTGGATAAACTGCTTCCATTCACACATTTTCAAGCTCACAAAATTGGTCATTGAGTGAGTGACTGTCTGTCAAGGTTACAAAAAGGAACAAAAAACTAATTTCACTGCTATAAACTGCAGACATTCTTACACTGTTACTGGCAGGGTTCTCAAACTTTGCACAGTTGGTCACTGGATGACTGGAATTAACCACTTCACCACTGAGGGGTTTTACCCCCTGAGCACCAGAGCAATTTTCACCTTTCAGCGCTCCTTCCATTCATTCGTCTATAACTTTATTTTTACTTGACACAATGAAATGAACTATATTTTGTTTTTTCCGCCACAAATTAGGCTTTCTTTAGGTGGGACATTATGCCAAAAATTATTTTATTCTAAATGTGTTTTAATGGGAAAATAGGAAAAATGTGGGAAAAAATTAATTATTTTTCAGTTTTTGGCCATTATAGTTTTTAAATAATGCATGCTACTGTAATTAAAACCCATGAAATTGATTTGTCCTTTTGTCCTGGTTATAAAACCATTTAAATTATGTCCCTATCACAATGTTTGGTGCCAATATTTTATTTGGAAATAAAGGTGCATTTTTTTCAGTTTTGCGTCCATCCCTAATTACAAGCCCATAGTTTATAAAGTAACAGTGTTGTACCCTCCTGACATAAATATTTAAAAAGTTCAGTCCCTAAGGTAACTATTTATGTATTTTTTTTAATTGAACATTTTTTTATTTTTTTTTCATTACAAAAAAAAAAAAATGGGGAGTGTGGGAGGTCATGAGTTAATTTTTTGTGTATAACTAATTCATTTGTGTTTGAAAATTTTTTAGGGTGTAGTTTTACTATTTGGCCACAAGATGGCAACAGTAACTTTTTGTCTAATGCGACCTCCAAGCGTCCTTCCGGACGCTCGGAGGAAGTATAAGGAGGCTGGACACGTGAGTTTTTTTTCACAATGATCGCGCTGCCCATAGGAGAGCAGCGGATCATTGCGGGGCTTAGATCAACGAACTGGAATGGATTTTACCGTTCATTGATCTCCGGGCGAGCGGGCGGCGGTGTGTTTACTAGCGGCGGGCGGCGTGTTTACGAGCGGGAGCGCGGGCAGCGGCGGGAGTGCGCAAAGTACGGATTTCTCCGTCCCTGGGGGTTAAAGGATGGAAAAAGGGACGGAGAAATTTGTACGGGCGGGGGTAGAGTGGTTAATATTCAGGAGAATGGATTAAGTCTACAACAGCCAATCACAATTTACCTGTTGATTTTCAAGGGGAATATTTAAATAGCTACCATTCTTACATTGTTAATAGCAGAGGCCTCAAACCTTGTACAGTTGGTCACTGGGTGACTGGAGTTCAAATTAAGAAAGGGGGAGGGACCACAAACAGCCAATCATATTTGTTTAATTTCAATGGGTATATACAAATTATTGTTACCAAGGAGCCCAAAGCTCATAAACTGGGCGGCGCCAACAACTACATTTTTTACAAGGCAAATATAAACTGCAACCATTCTTACACTGTTAATGGCAGGGTTCCCAAACTTGACACAGTTGGCCACTTGGTCACTGGGATTAATATTAAGAAAGTGGGTGGAGCCTACAACAGCCAATCAAAATTCACCTATTGATTTTCAAGGGGCATATTTACATTGCTACCATTCTTACACTGTTAATGGCAGAGGCCTCAAACCTGATACAGTCAGTCATTGACTGACTGGGGTCCAAATTCACTAAAGGGGGTGGAGCCACAAACAGCCAATCAGATTTGTTAGATTGATTTCAGCCATTCTGTTATTGGCAGTGTTCTCAAACTTGACATAGTTGGCCACTGGGTGACTGGGACTAATATTCAGGAAAGTGGGTGAAGCCTACAGCAGCCAATCAAAATTCACCTTTTGTTTTTCAAGGGGAATATTTACATTGCTCCCATTCATACTCTCTTAATGGCAGAGGCCTTAAATCTGGTACAGTCAGTCATTTGGAGACTGAGGTTTAAATTCTGAAAAGGGAGCGGGCCCAATACAGACAATCAGATTTGTTTAATTTCAATGGTAAAATGCAAGTTATTAATGCCAAAGACCCCATAACTCATAAACTTGGTCATTGAGTGACTGTATATCAAGGTTATAAAAAGTGGGTTTAGCCAAAAACAACTAACTTTTTACATAGGCAAATATAAACTGTAGCTATTCTTACACTGTTAATGGCAGGGTTCTCAAACTTGACACAGTTGGTCACTGGGTGACTGGGATTCATATTTGGAAAAGTAGGTGGAGCCTACAAGAGCCAATGAAAATTCACCTATTGATTTTCAAGGGGAATATTGAAACTGCTGCCATTCTTACACGGTTAATGGCAGAGGCCTCAAACTTGACACAGTCAGTCATTGGGTGACTGGGGTCCAAATTCACTAAAGAGGGTGGGGCCACAAACAGCCAATCGGATTTGTTAGATTTATTTCAGCCATTCTGTTATTGGCAGGGTTCTCAAACTTGACACAGTTGGTCACTGGATGGCTGGGATTGATATTCAGGAAAGTGAGTGGAGCCTACAACAGCCAATCAAAATTCACCTATTGATTTTAAAGGGGAATATTTACATTGCTGCCATTCTTACACTCATAATGGACGAGACCTCAAATCTGCTACAGTCAGTCGCTGGGAGACTGGAGTTTAAATTCTGAAAGGGGGCGGGATACAAACAGCCAATCAGATTTGTTTATTTTCAATGTGAAAATGCAACTAATTGATGCCAAATACTCCAAAGCTCATAAACTTGGTCATTGAGTGACTGTATGTCAAAGTTGGAAACAGTGGGCGGAGCCAAAAACAACTAACTTTTTACATGGGGAAATATAAACTGCAGTCATTCTTACACTGTTAATGGCAGGGTTCTCAAACTTGATACAGTAGATAATTTGGTGACTGGGATTAATATTCAGAAAAGTGGGTGGAGCATACAACAGCCAATCAAAATTCACCTATTGATATTCAATAGGAATATTGAAACTGCTGCCATTCTTACACTGTTAATGGCAGAGGCCTCAAACCTGCTACACTCCGTCATTAATATTACATACTTACTACTTCATACTACTTCACCGTCAGTTCCTCTCAGAGGCTCACCATTTTCTTCTTACAGTGATCCTTTCCAGTTCTGACAATATTTTGTCAGAACTGAAATATACCAGTTGCTGTCAGTTATGTATCAGCTACTGTCAGTTACAGATGAATGTCCATGTTTCCCTATGGCTCAAGTGGGCGATATTACAGTTTAACAGTGTGCTGATTGGGAAGCTATTATGAGGAGAATCACAGTGGACAAACAGGACACAGGACTCGGAGAGAAGAAAGAGATTGATGAGTAGACTACACAGGAGGTAAGTATGACGTGTTTTTTTTAACTTTCAATTTTCAGTTCAGGTTCACTTTAAAGCAGGATGCATGAAATACTGAATGAATTTGGAGATAAGCTAATAATTCCAATTTTAAAGCCACTGGATTATTCTTCTTACAGATGAGGAAAGGACTAATTAATTTGGACCCCAGTTTCTTTGAAGGACATTTCAGTTTTGATCTCGAACTTGAAATTATGGATTCTCTTTTTTATCTACAAACCTCTTCACTCTTGCTTCAGCTCTTTGTAAGGTTGCAACAATCAAGTAGGAGCGTAAAGGTGCAGGGCACTATAAATTATTATTATTATTAATTTAAACGCACATTGACTGTCTGTTATGACAGGTGGAAATGCAGAGTTAGGTAACAGGGGTAACGCTGTGAGAAGGACAGTGACACTTAATCACTTATGCACAGCGACAGTGGGCTAGAACGGTGACGTAGCCAGCCACACACTACAAAATATCAGTAATAGCAAAATATCAGTACAGCAACAGCACACAGGAGGATCAATGTCAGTACACAAAATCATGTGGTCTGGATAAGTCCTGGGAGGTTCCCTAGCTGGTACACTCTGCATCTAGCGATATAACACAATATATATATAGCCTATGTGGTCAGGAAGAGTCCTCAAAAGGACTATTGGGGGTCTCTAGCTGGTGCACTACAAATGGAAAGTTCAAAACGCTCAACCCCCACAATTCAAGCCGGTAGGTGCAGGATCAGGAAAGCCAGGCCAATCCACATGTGAACACAGAAGGATCCGCAAACTAAGCACTGGTTGAAAAACGTTCTTAATTAAAAAATTACATATGGCAATGGCAGTAAAACCACAAGGTTCAACTGACGCGTGTCGGGCTTACGATCTGCCCTTAGTCATAGTTAAAAGTCTATCTATCACTGTCATCAATGACAAACGGTTCCCGGCAAAGGGTCACCCTTCAGCTGTTCGTTTCTACTGCAAACAATATGGGCTATTCAGAATCGGAATCATTTATTTTGCCTAGTACAAAAAGGAGGTTGTACCTGAAATTGGTTTTGGCTCATACAGGTTCTGAAAGGATATGGGGGGGGGGGGGAGATAATGTCCGAAAGCCAAGAGCCGAGGCTGCTATATTATGGTGCCACCAGTCACACTTGGCAACCATCTGTCATCGATAAGGAGACATGGGGCGGGAGCAGAGGGAGGCAGTGATGACCCAGTTCTTCGCGGCTGACGCTGCTAAGGATCCCGATTGCTGGCATCTGGCGGTGCTGGCCAAGGTACTTGCGACCTCCCTAATCTTTCCTGTGGAGCCATCTTTGACTTTTCATTAAGGATGGCCCAAACTGTTTGGTCGGCAAATGGGTCATGGCGAACAACGGGTATTCACATTCACACCCTCAGGGGAACACATGACGTGTCCGACCCACCGCCTATACATTATAATGGAGCCAAAGTTTGATCTCTCACCCTGGAGTCAGCAGACAGCCAGACACATGGCAATGTACTTTTCAGGGAAGAGTACAGTAAAAAGTGTACTTTTCCTACACTTTAAATGAACTAGGAGCAGTGGCTGGATAAAGTACTGGATACATAAACTACCTATGAGCTGGAGCCAGCATTCGATGGCCACACATCTGCTAGATATTATGAACTAAATCTTTTCTCTGTCCTTTGCCACCATTTTAGGGTACTTAAAATTTAATGGGAGACAACTCCATACTACCAAAATTCCCCCTCCCCAAACATTACAACAATTCTTACATCCCCCTTTCCCAGTGACTCAGTGAATGCAACTTTTACCGTGGCAAACAAGCACATATTTGCTAGTTTTTTACTAAGTAAGTTATAAGATTTTTGACTTTATTGTTTAAATTAGGCAGTCCTCACATCATATCCATCTTCCACCACATGACTATTCCACGTGTTAATCTTGTGTTTGCGCAGCTGTGTCTTTGTCATGCTTCTCACCTCGCGAAGGTGACCATATTCTGACACAAAGCCCAAGTGTATTGTTTCAAAATCTCTACATGGTCATTTCAGTTCAGTATATCAAACAGTTCAGGAACATTAAACAATGAAATATGGGTCTGTTTCATTGCAACTAGATACAAATGTATCAGGTACTGTACACTGCAGTAACATTCTTTTATTGTATTTTAGCAACTTAAAGAGAATCTGTACTCTAAAATTTTTACAATAAAAAGCATACCATTCTATTTATTATGCTCTCCTGGGCCCCTCTGTGCTGTTTCTGCCACTCTCTGCTGCAATCCTGGCTTGTAATTGCCAGTTTTAGGCAGTGTTTATAAACAAACTAAACGAGTTTGAGCGATCCGCCGGGCGGATCACTCAAACTCACCCTTATCAAGCGAACGACAGCCTGTACACACGCCCGATTTAGCGGGCGAACGACGGAACGACGGGACGTTCAAACGACCCGTCGTTCGCGGAAATCCAACGTGTGTATGGGCCTTCAGCCTGACTGTGCCGACAGAAGAGAGAAGATTAGATCATATAACAGAGATAATACAGACACAGTGCAATTAGGAAAGGATGCACTTATAGGATAGAATAAATAAGGATGAACATTTTGTTACAGAGTCTCTTTTAAAGTTTATTTGTACTATTTCTTTTACTAGACTTTTATCTGCAATGCTACAAAAGATACACATTTCTAAAATCACTGCGCTTCTGGAATTTCAACACGGTTAGATATCTACTAGCGTGGTGCGCACTTAAATATTCGATGCAAGATCAACCTAAATGAAACCCCCAAAAAGCAGCGCTCCAGATCTCAATAGTCGGCAGTCAAACCGGATAAGTGTCCATTCAAATTTAATAGAAGTCTCTTTATCTATATCACGACAGAACACCAAAATTCTTCTTGTAGGGACTCCGCTTAAGATCAACACGACATGTAGATAAAAACACAAAAAAAGGCATATAGTGTAACTCCATTTGGAATGTCAATATTCACCACCACCGTTATTCTATGCCAAAACCCGTGAGAGTTTTTAGCCACTACTACACCGCTGGTGAGCACCTTGACACACCCCCTCTGTGTCCGCACTCACCCAGCAAACCTCCTTAGATCTCCGGAGGCAAGATTAATAGCAAACGGGGGTCACTGAACCAGATCCACAATCCACTCTCCACTTCTTAGTCAAATAAACTGCAGGGCTAAGAAAACTCTATAGTGTAAAACCATTTATTTTAAAAAATTAAAAAGCCAGAATGCACTCACACTTTGAAGACTTGTTAACAGCGTATAATACAGTGTTGGGTCCCCGGGTGACCACTCCACTGATTGTCGTTGTCGCCTCAAATCTCCGCGTCCTGAGTGATTGTACTGGCACTTCCATATCAGCCAATAGCGTCCGACGTAGCTCCGCCCTTGATGAGTCAGATCTCTGACGAAACGCGTAGGGTGGAGCTACGTCGGAGGGGCGGAGCAAGTGCCATGTGCCATGTGCCAAGTGCCACGTGCCACATGCCAAGTGCCACATGCCAAGTGCCACGTGCCATGTCCGGCATGCTCCTGGCAGATTTTACACCTGCTGCTGCTGCATTGCCCTGCTCCTGCTGCCTGTGCAGCTCCCACCGCCAGGGTGCCACAGGCCACTGATACCACCTATATTTAACCCAACACACAATTGCTGCGTAATTATTTGGAGGTGTCCAGCATGAAAACTGCCATGTCCCAGTTGTTCGATTGGACTTTGGACACAATGTGAGCTGCACGACCGCTGTCTGGAACCTAGTCCTGATGTTAATTTAGAGTCATTTTTGTGTGTGTGTGTGTGTGGGGGGGGGGGGGATTTTAAGTCCCCACATAATCAATTAGTGTTTCCCTTTAAAAAAAAAAAACATGATGCTACATGCCTCATTTACCCTAAAAAAACATTTTAGAAGCACTTTATTGGCTACTTACGGTTTTCTATTCGGATATCCGAATCCGTCCGGATATCCCGGATAATGTGTTCGGATAGCCGCATGTACCCGGATACCAAAAATTTCGGATTCGGATATCCGATTCGGATCCGGATATCTGGGTATCCGGATCCGAATCAATTCGGATTTTGAAAAGGGGTATCCGAGCACCCCTGCTAGTGGCTGCAGCTCAAGGGTTTTGAGGCCGCCAGGAGAAAAGCTCTATATAAATGTTTTGTGTCTTGACCAATAGTCTGCTGTACATTCAGCCCCCTTGAAATTTTCCACAATTTGTCATATTACTGCCACAAACATGAATCAATTTTATGGGAATTCCATGTGAAAGACCAATACAAAGTGGTGTACATGTGAGAAGTGGAACGAAAATCATACATGATTCCAAACATTTTTTTAAAAATAAATAACTGCAAAGTGGGGTGTGCATAATTATTTAGCCCCCTTTGGTCTGAGTGCAGTCAGTTGCCCATAGACATTGCCTGATGAGTGCTAATGACTAAATAGAGTGCACCTGTGTGTAATCTAATGTCAGTACAAATACAGCTGCTCTGTCATGGCCTCATAGGTTGTCTGAGAGAATATTGGGAGCAACAACACCATGAAGTCCAAAGAACACACCAGACAGGTCAGGAATAAAGTTAGTGAGACATGTAAAGCAGGCTTAGGCTACAAAAAGATTTCCAAAGCCTTGAACATCCCACTGAGCACTGTTCAAGAGATCATTCAGAAATGGAAGGAGTATGGCACAACTGTAAACCTACCAAGACAAGGCCGTCCACCTAAACTCACAGGCCGACCAAGGAGAGCGCTGATCAGAAATGCAGTCAAGAGGCCCATGGTGACTCTGGACGAGCTGCAGAGATCTACAGCTCAGGTGGGAGAATCTGTCCATAGGAGAACTATTAGTCGTGCACAGCACAAAGTTGTCCTTTATGGAAGAGTAGCAAGAAGGAAGCCATTGTTAACAGAAAAATTAAGTTGTTTTTAACCCAGTTTTATCTACCAATATGCACCTCTAAACCCCTTTGTTCAGCTAAAACAATATTATTTGTTCCTACTTACAATATATAGAGCTTTATTTAATAAAAAGTGTATAACTAATTCGAAGGCGCTGTACAGCTTTCTTTACAGTGCTTTGAAGTGTCGGGGAATTGCGAACACAATCACACTAGGAATCGCTGCACACAGGGCTGTGGCAATTTTAAAGCACTACAGGGATACCTAATGGGTCCCAGGCCTCATTCACTTTTGCACAGGACCGTGCACATACAGGAGCATGCAGGATCATGTGCACGAGCGTCCATGATCACGTGCATGCACTGGAGCGCGCATGGGCGCATGCATGCAAGCGCGGTGGCAGGCTGCCTTTTTTAATGGGAGAGGTAGATTCTACATGCTAAAACCTACAGCACCACCAATTAGGATGTAGAATCTATGTCCTGTTTAACCACTTGCAGACTGCGCACTCATAACGCACGTCAGCAAAGTGGTAGCTGCAGGACCAATTAATCAGGAAACAGCCGCTCGCGCGAGCGGCTGCTTCCTGTCAATTCACAGCGGGGGGCTCCGTGAATAGCCTGCGGGCCGCCGATCGCGGCTCGCAGTCTAAGTGTAAACACAAGCGGAAATAATCCGCTTTGTTTACATTTGTACAACGCTGCTAACAGTAGCAGCGTTGTACTAGATCAGCGATTCCCGGCCAATCAGCGGCCGGGGATCGCTGTCACATGACAGGCAGGAGCCTGTTAGAGGCTGCACAGGACAGATCCGTTCCTGTGCAGCCGCCGATCTCCGGGGCAGGGAGGGAGGAGAGGGAGAGGGGGAATCCTGCGGTGGAGGGGGCTTTGAGGTGCCCCCGCCACCCACACGCATGCAGGAACGATCAGCCCCCCCAGCACATCATCCCCCTAATGGGGAAAAAAGGGGTGGGGGGCGATCTGGTCGCTCTGCCTGTTATTTGATCTGGGCTGGGGGCTGCAGAGCCCACCCCGCACAGATCTTCTAAATCAGCGCTGGTCCTTCTGGGGGGGTAAAGGCTGAGTCCTGAAGTGGTTAAGGATGTAAATCAGGGTGAGGGAAGATTTTGCAATCAGCAAACACGGCCTAATCAATTTATAAACTAATATTGTAGAATAAAAGCAATTATTTTCATTAAGTTCTATTCTGTAACGTTCCTCTTTAAGGAACATCACACAGCCAAAATATAATAAGGTTGAAAAAAAAATTTCTGATTAGACATTTTCTGCCTCCACACCTCTTTCCTATCATTTGATACCAGCACAGTGTACTGCCCCTGATTTTGATTTAGGTGTTTAGTTGTCTGCATGAGTGCATAAAAAGCTTGGCCTGCTCTTCTGTTGAATATCTGCATCCTGGGCAGACTTTGCGTAAGTATTAAACAAAGTGTTCCTCTTAAATTCTGGAAAGTATTTACATTTAGTATTTGAAGAACTCAAGGTGTTAAGTAAGTAACAATTTCACGTGATTAAGTTCTGCAGCATTTCAGGTAAAGCTAAATGTTGTATTTAAGCACACAGTCAGACTCAAAATATGTTTTAGTTCTATTCGTCTTTGTCACTGTTTCCTACGGTAATAGAATAATTATACCTAAAGGAGAGTTTCTCTAACACTCCAATTCACTTCAAAAGATATCAACGTCAGAAGTCCTAACATTATTTCAGACTAGGGCCCATATGCAATTAACTTTTTCTCCTCAGTTTGCTCCTAAGTGATTTTAAAAATTGTCAATGAAATGCCCTTTAAGCCACCAGCAAGCAAGAAAATACTCAAAAATTTTTTTTATAGTACTTTACCACCTGCTTTATGGTACTTTTTCAGTTCTAAAATGCTGATCTTTGTTTTCCCCTTAGCTGAGCGCTTTGTGCCGTATTGATATACTGGTCGGTCATTATGGTTCAACCGTTCGATGTGTGCACCAGCGTTTTGTTTGACCTTTATTCCTTATTGTAAAAGCAGCTTTAACCTCCTTGCCGGTCTAAAAAATCCGGCAAGGAGGCAGCGCCACACATTTTTTTAATTTTTTTTTTTTTAAAATCATGTAGCGAGATAGCCGCTAAGCGGCGGCATCCCCCCACCCACTCCGATCGCCTTCGGCGATCAGAGTATGCAGGGAATCCCGTTGAGAACGGGATTTCCTGCAGGGCTTCCCCGGTCGCCATGGCGACGGGGCGGGATGACGTCACCGACGTCATGGACGTCGGGACGTCATAGGGAATCCCGATCCGCCCCTCAACGCTGCCTGGCACTGATTGGCCAGGCAGCGCAGGGCTCTGGGGCGGGGGGGAGCGACTCGGCGCGGCGGATTGCGGCAGATCGGCGGCGAGCGGCGGCGATCGAAAGTTACAAGCGCTAGCAAAGTGCTAGCTGCTTGTAACAAAAAAAAAATTATGCAAATCGGCCCAGCGGGGCCTGAGATATCCTCCTGCGCAGGTTACCCCGAGCTGAGCTCGGGATAACCGGCAAGGAGGTTAAGGAGGTGTTAAATGCTTTGTCGACGTTTTGCCCACATGGTTCAGCGTGTGACATCCCCGCGAGACAGGAAAAGTTATTTTAAATAAAAGATTAAAAAATATCTCCTAGGAGAAAATTTAGCAGAAAAAAAGAGTTAGTTGCATATCAGCCTAGGGCCCATACGCATTTTGTTTTTCTCTTCAGCTTTCTAGTAGGAAATACTCTTTCTTCTTCTTTTTAGAAAGAATAAAATAGTCTGAATAACCTTGACAGTATTTTTTCACCTACGTTTTAGTACTTTTTTCAAAGCAGGTAGATGAAAATGTAGTTAAAACAGAAAAGAATAATAACAAATATGTATATATTCTAGAAGAAAACTTTGGAGATAAAATTCTAATGCCTTTTAAGCCACCAGTGCCCATATGCAATTCCCTTTTTCTCCCAAGTTTTCTCCTAGGAGATCAATTGTCATCTTCTCTTTAGAATAACTTTTCAGTACTTTGCAAATCAAAATGTACCAAAAAAAGTAGATAGAAAAAGCAATATTAGAATTATCTTGAGAATTTTCTTGCTTGCTGGTGGGTTTAAATGCATTTTATTGACAAGATGTTAAAATATTATCTAGGAGATAACTCAGGGCATAAAGTTAATTGCATATGGGACCTGTACCCATAGGCAATTTACTTTTTTTTTCCTGAGTTTTCACCTAGGTCATATTTTGACACCTTCTCACAACATGCTTTTTAAACCCCCAGGATGCAAGAAGAAAATACAAAAAAAAATTGCTAGTAGTTTCTTTCACCAACATTTTGATACTTTTTTGATTTTAAAATGCGAAAAAGTTGTTTTAAATAGAATATGAAAATGATCTCCTAGTGGGTAACTCGGGAAAAAAATGTTAATTGCATATGGGCCCTTGTCAATAAAATGCTTTTTTAACCACCAGCAAATGAAAGTATACTAAAATAATTTTGACAGTACTTTTTCACCTACTTTTTGGTATTTTTTCACTTGCAAAGTGCTGAAAAATTATTTTTTAAAGAGAAGATGAAACATTATCTCCTAGGAAGAACTCAGGAGAAAAAGTTCCAACATGTAATTTACTTTTTCCTGAGTTTTTTTCCTTGGTGATATTTTCACACCTTATTAAAAAAATGCCTTTTGAGCCACCAGCAAGCAAGAAAATGCTCAGAATAGTTTTTGACAGTCGTTTTTCTACAATTTTTGGTATTATTTAAATTGTAGAGTGTTGAAAAGTTATTTTAAAAAGAAGAGGAAACATGATTTTGTAGAAGAAAATTTAGGACAAAAAGTGAATTGAATAAGGGAGTCAGAAAGATAAGTAGAATATATATATATAGGCAAAGAAGCAGTCCCATGTGCAATTAACTTTTTTTTCCATCTTCTATTTACATAACATTTCATTATTTTGCAATAGAAAAAAGTACCAAAAGTAGCTGAAAAGGTACTATCAAAATTATTTGAGCATTTATTTTACTTTACAGTCATTTTATTGACAAGTTTGACAGCATCACCAAGGTGAAATCTGAGGCGACAACATTAATGAAAGCCTGCAGACTGCTTGGTAAAATACCAAACAATGGATTTTGTATATAAAATAAGATTTAGCATTTTACATTGAAGTCAACGGCACCAAATTCTGCAATTCATAGCAATGCTCTAATATGTGTGGTCACCAACTTTACCAGGTTTGTTGAGGAGCAAAGTGGGAACAAGTGGAAAAAAAAATTAGTTTAAGAAAATCAATGTTAAAGGTATTGTAGGACAAATGTTTCATAAATGTGGTTACATGACATTAACAGATCTTAGCCCTCAGTATTATAGCTGTACATATGTCCCCAACAATAGCAGTGAAACCCCAGGGCATGTTTTAATGGTCTTGTCACTGTGCAGCCACAATACTAACAATACTAATGTATAAGGACTTCTGGCTATATATATATATATATATATATATATATATATATATATATATATATATATATATATATATATATATATTTTTTTTTTTTTTTTTTTTCGGACTATAAGACGCTCCTGATTATAAGATGGACCTAGGTTTAGAGGACAAAAACCAGGGGAAAAATATAAACTAAACCTGGTGCATCCATGGTGAAGGGGCATCTTGTGGATTATGCCCCCTTTGTACCTCATGTCCCCTTGTACCTCTTGTGTATCCCTGTGTTCTCCTCTGTCCCCCTGGTGTCCCCCTCTATGCCCCTTTGTGTCCTCTGTTTGACCACTGTGTCCTCCTCTGCATGGGCACAGTACAGGGAGTCCCCAACATTGCGGCGGGTTGGAGGTTGGTATTGGCAGGCATTCACAAGTCAGGAACTCCCTGCATTTGGACTATAAGACGTGGCGACTTTTCCCCTCAACTTTTGGGGGAGAAAAAGCGAGTCTTATAGTCCAAAAAATACAGTATATAAATATATTATTTGCAGCAATAAAAAAGAAGTTTTCAAAAATTGCCACCCACAATCCACTTTAAACCTTTGCTACCCATGCAGGCTGGTATAGCCAGAATTTGGAGCTCGTATTGTTGGTGGCTCCACACCCTGAGCTATACTAGCCCAAATGGTCCACATGAACGTGTTTAAATCTAGACTGAAAACCCACCTGTTCAGTTTGGCATTTGCAGAAATATAACTTTTGTTGTGTGAATACTTCATCCTACTACCAATTACTGAATCTGAGAGAGCCTAAGGGCTTTGAGTCCTATGGGAGAAAAGTGCTATAGAAATGTTATTGTATTATATTGTATTGTATGATATAGGGGCTTTGGAAGTAGGGATGGTTGGAAATATCATTTTCCGATTCTGTGGATATTACGATTTCCAATTTTCTGATTTTCAGATTTCCAAGGTGTCTTTTTTGCTAATTTTTTTTGCATTCTCTGATTGGCTAAATACTTCCGAATTGATTCAGAAGTATTGGACCAATCAGAGACTGCAGAATTTTACCGCAGTATTTGGAATACCACAGAAATTTTAGGCCAATCACAAGATTAAAGCGGAATATAACCCTGCATTTCAACTTTGCTCTAAAACATTATTTACAGCATATTATATGCAACCAGTATTTTTTTTACTAGACCAGCATTGGAAGGGTTATACACAGAGCTTTAAAGTTCCGTGGAGAGAACTGCTCCCCGCAGCCGAAGTTTAGATAGATACATTTAAGTAAGCAAAATGTAACAAGTGAGGAATGTTACACACTCTTTGGCTGTCTTCCAGCTCCTGCACAGTCAGAAAGAGTGAGTCACATTCCACACTTGTTACATTTTGTTTTGCTTAAATGTATCTATCTAAACTTCGGCTGCGTCATATCTAGGAACTTTAAAGCTCTGTGTGTAACCCTTCCAATGCTGGTCTAGTAAAAAAAAAATGCTGGTTGCATATAATATGCTGTAAATAATGTTTTAGAGCAAGGTTAAAATGCAGGGTTATATTCCGCTTTAAGGAATACTCTGTAGTTTTCGAGTCTTGTGATTGGTCTAAAATGATGGCGGTAATCTAACTTTCGCTGAAAAATTCTGCCTTCTCTGATTTATGCAATGCTTCTGAGTTCTGTGATTGGGCTAAAATTAGTGGTTGTGGTAAATCGGATTTCCACAGAAATACAATTTTTATTTTGCAGATTCCAATCAAACATGCAATTTCTGTTTAGAAATGTGGAAATTTTATTTCTGCAGAATCCGAAATGGGCATCCCTGTCTGGAAGAGAGTGGTGGTGAAGCCTGCCCCTCTCCCTTAAAGCCCTTTTCCTGGAGGGTATTTAATCCTACATCCTCCGGTGTCCAGAAGGATGTGGAGGTAAATACCCCTATGCCTGTGGTTGTAGGTCCTGGAAGAGGCTTATGTTGAAATCTGGGAGCACTTTTAAAGCGGAATGAAACCCAGCATTTCTTTTTTGCTCTAATAGACTATTTACAGCATATTATATACAACCAGCATTTTTTTTATAGAACAGCATTCAAAGGGTTAAACACGAGCATTAGAAGCTCCCCTGCAGGTAAAGCTGGAGGAATCCGAACTAGAGATAATGTTATCTTGTGTTTAATTGTATCAAGTGAGAAATGTAAACAAAACCTTCTCTTACACTGCAAACTCTCCTGAAGACAGTAAGACAATCAGAAAGCATCAGAAAGCATTTCTGCTTACATTAGAAGATGAATAAAGCAGTTATGAATACAATGCAAAGTCAGCTTTCAGAGCAAAAAAAGTGTACTTTGGGAACGTATAATTTCTAAATGAATAATAATACTTATGCACAAAAGCAACTATGATAACAGTATGGCATATAAAAAGTAGGAAAACATGTTTTTATTAATTATTATGTCAGGGTTTTATACTGATTTAAGACAAAGGGGGGCCTTCAGAAGTCTATCCCCCCAGGTGAAACAGATGTAGGGTATCCCTGTACCTGTGTAACCCTGTACCTGTGTAACCATTACTTACTTCCACAAATGGTTAAGTAGACAAAAAAGGACTTTAGTCAATACACAAAAATAGTTTATAAGTCTCATTTAATTAATAATACTTACTTTTAATTAATGAATCTATGGGACTTCCCTCTAAACCTGATTGAAGAGCACCTCCGATTAGCGTTCACACTTGTCGCACTCTCATCACTAATATGGGAATGTTCATGACTATGTATTTAGGGATGGTGGGAAATGCTGATTTCTGATTCCATTGTAAATATGATTTCTGAAAATGCCAGTTACCAATACCATGGCATACCGATGGTTATCCCCCCAGGGGAAACATGCTTAGGGATACCTTTGTAGCCATTTACTCATTTCCACAAAGGGGTAACTAAAAAAAGAACATCAGTTAGTAAACAAAAAATAGTTTATAAGTTTTAATTAACCATGAATATTTACTTTTAATTAATGGTTCTGTTGCAATTCTCTCTAAACCTGACTAAAGAGCACCTCCGATTAATGTGCTCACTTGTCGTACTCTCATCACTAACTTCTGGAATCAGTAATCAAAATAGTCTCCAGTGAAGTGGTTAAGAGTACGGTTAACTGATTCTTCGATAAAAATTATTTTTGTATGTAACTGTGAGAAAACGCGGAAAAGCCGTCGCAAGTACTCAGAGTCAGGCGGCTGATTCCGCGTTCAACACGGCAACTTGCGCGCAGGGACCTGTATTCACTGGCCTGATGGAAAGCGGAGAAACCGCTGCATGCCCAGAGAACAGGGCGGCGGAATCCACATCCGACGCGGCGGGTTGCACGCATAGGCCTACCTCTTTCAGTACTGCTGAATGCGGAGAGAACGCCGCACGCTCAGACAGCGCTGCGGCGGATTCCGCATTCAAAACAGCAGAGGCATTACAACACATGTCTGGTGTGGCTGGGACTGATAGTCTACACTGGTTCAGAAGGACGCGTGTGCGCGCGGAGAGGCAGAGCATTTATGACAGCCAGAAGGGTGTCAGCTGACCAGGCCGGTCAGCTGACAATTCTGTCAGTTCTCATTGGTCCAGAACTTAGGGGAGGCGCAAGTGAGAGCTGATGTATATATACTGGGTGCTGGTCATTCCCCTGGTGTCTGGCGTTGCGATCACTATGTGGTAGCACTCAGACCCTGTCAGTATCTGTGTTATAATAGACCAGTTTCCAAGGTGTTGATGATCACGGAGCTCACACCTTAGTCTAGGAAATTTCTGTTATCATTGTGTTATTATCTAGACCAGTTTCCAAGGTGTTGATGATCACGGAACTCACACCTTAGTCTAGGAATTGTTGATTATTTGTTATGACCTGAAACTCTGTTGCCAAACTCGGCTAGTCTTAGGGTTCCGCATCTGTCTCATGTCTCTGTACCTAATCTGTCAGTCTGTTGCCGACCTGGCCTGTCCGACCTCGAGAACTATTTCCTCCTGTTGGGAAATAGTTCACAGACCTGTCAGTGACACTTCTCCTTGGTGTCACTCACTCTCTTATCCTTCCTGCTCTCAGCCTGGCTCCGCCCCTTGGGGAGCCTCAGGCCTTTGGAAGGAATCTGTTCTCAGGGCAGTACCTCCTTCTGCCTCGCACCCACTGTAAGGGTGCTCTCCTCAAAGTATTACTGTTGCACCAAACACTCATATATTACTCAGGTGTCCAGAGGTTAGAGATATATCTGATTATCGGTGATACTGCAGATCATCTATAATCGGGTATATATCTGCATTCTCGGTGATACTGCAGATCGCCGGTAATCAGATCCTATCTGTTACACCGATCGTTACAGTAACTGATTTTTTTTTTTTTAGAGACTATGTATTAAGGTATTGTTGGAAATATCGATTTTTGATTACGTTGTAAATCTGATTTCCAAAAATGCTAATTACCGATACCGTGACATACCAACAGGAATTCCCCCCAGGTGAAACGTGGTACCTTTGTAGCCATTACTCATTTCCACAAAGGGTTAAAGAGGCTCTGAAACAACATTTTCAGCCTTATTTCTTCTATTCTATAAGTTCCTATACCTGTTCTAATGTGCTCTGGCTTACTGCAGCCTTTCCTAGTTGTACAGTGACTGTGTTATCTCTGTTATATAATCTAATCTTCTTTCCTCTGTCGGCTCTGTCGGGCTCAGGCACCCAGGCTGGAATGTGCTAGTCTGCTTGTGATAGGATAGAAGCTATACACACCCTCTCCAGGCCCCATCCAAGCTCTGTATGACTCACACACTGAGCTACTCTCAGCCTATCACATGCTGTTAGCAGCCATGTCTTTTGTTTGTAAACACTGCCTAAAACTGTTAATTACAAGCCAGGATTGCAGCAGGGAGTGGTAGAAACAGCACAGAGGGGGCCAGGGGAACATAATGAATAGAATGGTACGCTTTTTATTATAAGAATTTTAGAGTACAGATTCTCTTTAAAGAGACTCCGTAACAAAAATTGCATCCTGTTTTTTATCATCCTACAAGTTCCAAAAGCTATTCTAATGTGTTCTGGCTAACTGCAGCACTTTCTACTATGACAGTCTCTGTAATAAATCAATGTATCTTTCCCCTGTCAGACTTGTCGGCCTGTGTCTGGAAGGCTGCCAAGTTCTTCAGTGTTGTGGTTCTGCTATGAACTCACCCTTCCTGGCCCCTCTATGCACACTGCCTGTGTGTTATTTAGATAAGAGAGAAGAGAGAAGCTGCTCTAATCAGCTGGATAAATCGTCCTCTGAGCTGGCTGGGCTTTCACATACTGAGGAATTACAAACAAGGGCAAAGCTGTTTGCAGGAAGAAAAGAGCAGCCTGAAACTTCAGTGCATGGGGGAAAGAAACACACAAATGATCTCTTGAGATTCAAAAGGAATGCTGTATACAGCCTGCTTATGTATGGGTGTATTTTCTATGTGTGGACATACTGTACATCAACCTACTTCCTGTTTTGGTGGCCATTTTGTTTGTTTACAAACAAACTTTTTAAAACTGTTTTTAACCACTTTTAATGCGGCGAGGAGCGGCGAAATTGTGACAGAGGGTAATAGGAGATGTCCCCTAACGCACTGGTATGTTTACTTTTGAGCGATTTTAACAATACAGATTTTAACTTTAAGTTAAAAAAGAACACCAGTCAGTAAAACAAAAAATAGTTTATTAATCTTAATTAATTATGAATAGTTACTTTTAATTATTGATTCCACTGCAATTTTCTGTAAACCTGATTGAAGAGCACTTCTGATTAGTGTGATAGTGTCCACATGTGTACTTTCATCACTAAGGCCCCGTTCACATCACAAACGCGGATGGCCACGCATGCGGAACGCAACGCATGCGAACACACGCCATCCGCGTTTGTGTGCGTTGCGTGGCTGATCCCATCACTGAAAAGTGAATGGGACAGCCACGTGTTTTTACAAAAAATGCGTGCAGCATGTGTTCCCGGACCGCACAGGTCCGGAACGCATGCAGTGTGAACATCAGACATTGCACTCTATGCAATGTCTGATTTTGTGCGTGTCGGCCACCTGCACGCGTTTCCAAAACGCGGCTGGAAACGCGTGCAGTGTGAACGGGGCCTAACTTCTGGAATCCTCCTTCCATATGGAGGCTTTCAGCAGCCCATATCCATATATGGACAATGACCTTCCCTGCTGCCATGGTCCCCTGGACCCTTCATTCACATTAACCTTCCTGGCGGTAAGCCCGAGCTGAGCTCGGGCTATGCCGCCGGGAGGCACCGCTCAGGCCCCGCTGGGCCGATTTGCATAATTTTTTTTTGCTGCACGCAGCTAGCACTTTGCTAGCTGCGTGCAGTGCCCGATCGCCGACGCTACCCGCCGATCTGCCGCTATACGCGCCGCCGCAGCCGCCCCCCCCCCCAGACCCCGTGCGCTGCCTGGCCAATCAGTGCCAGGCAGCGCCGTGGGGTGGATCGGAGTCCCCTTTGACGTCACGATGTCCATGACGTCGGTGACGTCATCCTGCCCTGTCGCCATGGCGACGGGGGAAGCCCTCCAGGAGATCCCGTTCTTTGAACGGGATCTCCTGATCTCCGATCGCCGGCGGCGATCGGAGGGGCTGGGGGGATGCCGCTCAGCAGCGGCTATCATGTAGCGAGACCTCGTCTCGCTACATGAAAATTTTTTTTTTTTTTAAAAAAACGTATTTGCTGCCCCCTGGCGGATTTTGCCAAACCGCCAGGAGGGTTAAGATACTAGTTTGTATGACCCCAGCCCTAGCATTGCATTAAAAGGGGGATCCATATTGATTAAGTCCCTGCCCATATATGGGCATAAGCTACTGAAATCTTCCCTGTGAAGGGAAGATTCTAGCAGTTAGCAATGGAAGTGTGACAGGCATGGACACTTGTCTGGGTGCTCTTTAACCTCCTAGGCGGTTATTTTTTTTTCCTAGAGGGACACTAAAGGGCGCATGTGTCCCTCTAGTCCGATCACCGCCAGCAACAACAGCAAACAGGAGATTGTGCATAGAACGCGATCTCCTGTTTGGCTTCTCCTGTCGCCATGGCTACAATCAGAATGACGTCATGGACGTCAGCCGACGTCCTGATGTCAGACACATCAGATCCAGCCCTTTGCGCTGCCCGGGAGTGATTGGTCCGGGCCGCACAGGGCTCTGGCGGGGGGGCCTCTTCTGCCGCTGCGTGCGGCTGATCATCGCACAGCGGTGCCGATCAAGCTGTACGTTCGGCTAGCACTTTACAGAATGAAAATCGCCCCACCAGGGGCTGAGATATCCTTTGCGGCGGCTTGCCCCGAGCTCAGCTCGGGGTTACCGCCAAGGAGGTTAATCAAGGTCTTGATGATATTGGCGTGGAGACCCCTTGATCTTACAGGAGCTCCCAGATTCCACCATAAGCTGATTCCCTGGGACCTTCACCCACAGGGATTGGGGTAATTACTCCCACCGCCTCCTGGGTACCGGAAGTGGGGATGAGCCATATGAGCGATAGGGGCTTAAAGAGGTGTGGGGGGGCTACATCATTCTTTTAATTACTGTTTTATTTTCTTACAGAAAATAATAGGTTTATTTGCCAGGTATACTGCTAATACAGCAATACAGCGAGAATACAGTGAATCACTAGCACAAGTATTGGAATTTGCTCTAGGGATTTCCATTGGTCATTATACTCACAAAGTACTGACCAATAGAAAACTCAAGCAGAAACTGCTATTGATGTGGATATATCAACTGAGTACTGTATGTAACAGAGTAAAGTTTTAAATGTTATGCAAATTTATTCAGATAGAAGGAACTGTAAGCTAAAAAAAAAACTCACCACCAGTGGGTAGCTTATGTTCACTTTATCATGGCGAACCTGGTATTTCTGGCATTAAAGTCCAGCATTTCCTTGTATTTCACCTGTAAGGTGCAAGCCCCTCCCACCTGATGACACTGTATAAGTGAACCCAAGGTGAGATTTATATGGAGACTGCCGTATTTATTTCCTTTTAAAGGGACACTTAAGTCAAACAAAAAAAATGAGTTTTACTCACCTAGGGCTTCCAATAGCCCCCTGCAGCTGTCCGGTACCCTCACCGTCTTCCTCCGATCCTCCTGGCCCCGCCGACAGCCACTTCCTGTTTCGGTGACAGGAGCTGACAGGCTGGGGACGCGAGTGATTCTTCGCGTTCCCAGACACATTAGCACCCTCTATGCTGCTATATGGTATATGATATATGCTATAGCAGCATAGATGGCGCTATTGTGGCCAGGAACGCGAAGAATCACTCGCGTCCCCAGCCTGTCAGCTCCTGTCACCGAAACAGGAAGTGGCTGGGAGACGGCGAGGGCACCGGACAGCTGCAGGGGGCTATTGGAAGCCCCAGGTGAGTAAACCTCATTTTTTTTGTTTGACTTAAGTGTCCCTTTAAGCAATACCAGTTGCCTGGCTGTCCTGCTGATCCTCTCCCTCTAATACTTTCAGCTGTAGTCCCTCAACAAGCATGTAGCAGGATCAGTTGTTTCTGACATTATTGTCAGATTTGACAAGGTTAGCTGCATGCTTGTTTTTGGTGTACTTCAGACACTACTGCAGCCAAATAGATTAACAAGGCTGCCAGGCAACTGGTATTGTTTAAAAGAAAACAAATATGGCAGCCTCTGTATCACTCTCACCTCGGGTTCACTTTAAGGCTTGTGCACTTAGCCTTCTGGGCAGGGAGTGACATCCTCCCCAGCATCCCATGAGAAGATATTCTGTGAGCAATTTATGACAGCCTTTTTGAGGAAGTGCTGTGTCAGATCGCCCTGCCCTGCTGTGCTGACATATTTCCTATTCAATAATGCTGCAGGTGGTATCTCCAGTTATACCACCATGGCGAATTGCAGCCTCTCAGCCCCACTGGTTCATGAGGTAGGTTCTTAAAGGGGCATGGGGGGTATGGGAATACACAAGTAAGGGACGGAGTTCAGAAGAGCTTGTTAACCATGTGGGGGGAGGACCAGAGCAACTGCCGTTCTAGCTAGAAGGAAGCTGCTTGCCAGCAATGTGTAGTTTAATCTCTGCAGCGTCTCTGGCTGAGTCTCTGGTTCTGCGGAGGACACATGCACAGTCTGTGTGAGGGAAAGGAGGGGCGGACTCAGCCAGATACGCTACAGTGATTAAACAACACATCGCAAGCAGCGTGTAACTTCTTATCACAGTGAAGGGATCTTTCTAGCCAGAACGGCAGTTTGTCAATGAGCTCTTCTGAACTCTGTCGCTTAATTGTGTATCCCCATTCTCCACCAGCTGCAGCAATGTGTCCTCTAACACACCATTTAACTCACTAGATCTATAACTTGTACCTCTTGTACATATTAATTATTTTATAAACTAAATTCAGCAATATTAGCCATAATGCCCCTTTAAACGCTGCCTCATCCCGGCCCTGGTGGCAGCCCTCTCTTCCTGTTGCCTGTGACAGCCCCCACCGGCTGCAACCCCATCAGTATGCAACTGTTAGGGCCTGTTTCCACTACACACAGATTGGATGCAGAATGGATGCAGAAAAACTGACTCCAATGAATGCCTATGGGCCTGTTTCCACTAAACGCGATTTTTCTGATGCAGATTTTCCCATAGGCATTCAGGGAAGTCAGTTTTTCTGTATCCATTCTGCATCCAATCTGCGTATAGTGGAAACAAGCCCTTAGTGAGTCTTGCACTAAAACAATTTACTAGAAAGTTACTGTTTCCAGCCAGGATTTGTGGAAAGTGGTCAGGGTCGGACTGGGACAGAGTAGTACAGTTTTTTTCCCTCGGTGGGCCCTCCCCCTCCAGGTCTCTGGTGGGACCTCCCCCCCCCCTCCTTGTCTGACAGAGCTCCAATTGCTGCCTGCAGCACAAAAATGTTCTTCTCAACGCTGTAATCACTCATGCTGAGAACAGTGGCATAGCTAAGGAGCTGTGGGCCTCGATGCAAATTTTACAATGGGGCTCCCCAAGCGCTCTATACATAACAATTGATACGACGCACCAAAACCTGCCAATGGCAACTACAGTGTCAGAGGTGCAAGAAGGGGATGGGAAATAGCTCGTTAATGATTACCACTGTTCAAAGTATCTATAGAAGTGATTATTATGAGCAAAGGACCAATAGAGAGGTAATACTATAGTTGAGGGAGGGCCCGTCTGGGCCCCTATGGCCCATGGGCCCCGATGCAGTCGCAACCTCTACGGTCGCAACCTCTGCAAAGTAGGACATTCCTTTATATTGAAGGAGGGGACTCTATGCAAAGTTTTGCTGGGCAGCAGTGTCTCTGAATTACAATGCTGCTAAGATCATGTACATTTGGCCCTGTCCATAATACATCATGACCACGCCCACCTTCCGGTGCATGGTCACGCCCTTTTTTCACCGCAATCATGGGATGTGTGGGCCTCAGGTTGACATTTTTTGGTGGGCCCCCAGTGTCCCACTCCGACCCTGAAAGTGGTTATCCAACTGCTACTTTTCCATAGCACAGAAGGGTAGGCTAAGGTCTCATTTACATCAATTAATGCAGATGGCTCTGCGATCGTTAACGCAACGGGATGCCATCTGGGCTGCTGATCCCGTTCATTACAGTGAATGTGTCAGCGTTGCGATTTCCGAAAAATGCATGCAGCAGTGAGATAGCGCATCGCACTGCTGCGCAGCACAAATGATGGAAATGGTAGAAGGACTGTCTATGCCCTTTTACCGTTCTTGCATAGTGCACACTATACTCGCTGCCAAAATGAGCACGGCAGTGCCTATCAGGGGTGCTCATCCGGATTCCGGATATCCGGGTAACCCGGATATCTGACCTTTTTTCAGCTATCCGACCTCTGATCCAGATTCCAGATACCTGGGCAAATCCCCTGATAGCTATCCATGGATATTTAACCATTGAAATACTGTCAGAGGTCCAGGACGTCCTGGGAGCCAATCAGAAGGCTCCCAGCAGAAGCCCCAACAACCAATCACAGAGGGGAACCCTGGTAAGCCCACCTGACCTCATTGAGACAATCAGAGGGCTTCCAGCCTAAACCCTGGCACCCAATCACAGAAAGGAACACTAGCCAGCCCCCCCTGTATAATAAGGAGGGCTGCCATGATGATACATATCGTCCCTTGCTTGTGAATGCTCACTGAGAGACATGCTCCAGTGCTGCTGGCCTACAAAGGGCTGTACACAGTGATAAACCTAAGCTGTTAAGTGATTAACCCCTTCACTATTACTACACTATTGTTATATTGTTATATCGTTAATTTGCTTGATTTCATTATGTGACAGTCACAGTGGCAGAGTGTGTGCTCAGGGCTGCTGCAGCTGCTATGTGTCTGTTTGTGTTCTGTGCACAGACCAGGCCAACTGCTGCCTGCTGGCCAGCTATTAGCCTTAGCTAGCTACAGTTTAGGTTAGGGATTAGGGAATAGGAACACGTGCAAAGTGCAAATTGCCACATGCAAACAAGTGCAAAGTGCCAAGTGCTATGTGCAAACACGTGCAAAGTGCACAGTACCACATGCAAAGTGCCACATGCAAAGTGCCAAGTGCAAAGTGCGAAGTGCCATGTGCAAACACGTGCAAAGTGCCACGTGCAAAGGGCCACGGGAAAATTGCCATGTGCAAAGTGCCACGTGCCACTTTGCACGTGGCACTTTGCACGTGTTTGCACGTGGCACTTTGCACGTGGCACATTGCACTTTGCACTTGGCACTTTGCACTTGGCACACTTTGCACTTGGTACTTTGCACTTGGCACGTGTTTGCACATGGCACTTTGCACTTTGCACTTGGCACTTGGTACTTTGCACATGGCACTTTGCATGTGACACTTTGCACTTTGCACATGTTTGCACATGGCACTTTGCACGTGGCACATTGCACTTTGCACTTTGCACTTGGCACTTGGCACACTTTGCACTTGGTACTTTGCACTTGGCACGTGTTTGCACATGGCACTTTGCACTTGGCACTTGGCACTTTGCACGTGGCACTTTGCATTTGGCACTTGCCACTTTGCACGTGGCACTTTGCACTTCACACTTTGCCCATGGCACTTTGCACTTTGCGCATATTTGCACATGGCACTTTGCACGTGGCACTTTGCCCTTTCCACGTGTCTCTTTGCACTTTGCGCTTTGCACGTGGCACTTTGAACTTTGCACATGGCACTTGGGACTTTGGACACAATGTGGGCTGCATGGCCGCTGTCTGGAACCTAGGCCTGATGTTAATTGACAGCCATTTTTTGGGGGGAGTGGGGATTTTAAGTCCCCACATCATCAATTAGTGTTCCCCTTTAAAAAATAATGATTCTACATGCCTCATTGACCCTAAAAAACGTTTTTAAGCAAAAAAAAGGGCACTTCTGGGTTTTCTATCCAGATATCCGAATTTGCCCGGATATCCCAGATAGTGGGGTCGGATATCCAATCTGGGTTGGATACCAAAATACACAAATCCGGATATCCGACCTGGATCCGGATATCTGGGTATCTGGATCCGGATCAATCCGGATTTTGAAAAGGGGTATCTGAGCACCCCTGGCGCCTATAGTAGGAACGAGGCCTTAGGTTGTGGGTGGGTGAATGAACAGTGGAATGCTGTAATTTTCTAGGGGCATGGACTGTGGGGAAGGTGTGAGTCAGTGACATCCAGTAGCATACCTAGGTTATTTGATATTTGGTGCTGATTATTTACAGTAACCCCCTTCCCTGACCCAAGGTGGTTGTGGGGTGTTGAGGGGGTGGCGCGCTAGCGGTACCCCCCATATGACATCCCTGTTCTTGTGCTGCCCCCCCCCTCACATCCCTGTATAGCTTGTCTGGTGGTCTGGAGATCTAGTGGTACCCAACATCATTCCTCCCTCCTTCTACATGGCTCCCCCTCCTGCATCCCTTTGCACAGTAGAGTGCAGCCCTGTGGCTTGCGGGATTCACTGATTCTGTTGTGTCCATGCTCTTCAACAGCTGGCCTCTCTCTATGCTCCTGATCTATGCATCTCGCATGTAATTACACAACATGCAGGAAACAGGAAGTAGAGTTAGTGGCTGGATAACACTGACACACACAAAATTGGATGTGTGTATGCATTCTAAGGCAGTGTTCCTCAACCCTGTCCTCAAGGCCCACCAACAGTGCATGTTTTGTAGAAATCCACAGAGGTAGTTATTCAGCTCTGCTGAGACACTAATTGTGATTGTGTGTGGTTTCCTGCAAAACATGCAATATCGGTGGGCCTTGAGGACAGGGCTGAGGAACACTGCTCTAAGGTATAGAGGTCGTTCAGGGTGGCGGTGTTACACCTAGTAGACACATTCAATTTTGATTGGCCAATGACTGCCCAATTTTACCACCGTGTAGTATGAGGGCCAATCAGAGAAAGCAGAAATTTCTGCCTAAATCCCCATTCTCTGATTGGTTTATTCATTCTGAGCCTTCTGATCGTCTTCAAATTGCCGCATATCGGAAAATGCAGATTTTCTGCATTTTACATTACTGTAAAAATCCGCCAACTTTAGCGGTTAATAGCAAAGCCCCCATAAGTCCTAGAAACACCAATTTTAAGGGTTTATTAAACTGAATCTTGTGAACAAGATGCAAAAAAAAAGTTTTCAAAAAGACCTTGTACTTTTTGATAAAATTGATGTTAAAGTTGGTGGAAATTTCCGAGATTTCCGGCAGAAATCCGCGAAAATCCATTTGTATTACAGA
Source organism: Hyperolius riggenbachi (assembly GCF_040937935.1). Lineage (NCBI taxonomy): Eukaryota > Metazoa > Chordata > Amphibia > Anura > Hyperoliidae > Hyperolius > Hyperolius riggenbachi. Next base: position 365,317,995 of record NC_090651.1, read on the forward strand.
TTTCCGCATTCCGATGCGGAAATGCAATTTCCGATCGGAATTGCGGAAATGCAATTTCCGATTGGAATTGCGGAAATTGAATTTCTGCAGAATCTGAATGAGCATCCTATTCCCCAGCACTCCACACTGGAAGCTGAGATCATATTCATATTTATGGTTTTGGAGTTGTTAGTCTTCAGCTGTGATTTTTTTTTTTGAATTTTATATTTCACACTTATTGTCTAATGTTCTTTTTTTTTAAGTTTGAGGATGCCCAGTATTCTGCAGCTATGGGTGTCGCTGGCTATCTTTTCTGGTAAGTTTAGTATGTGTGTATCTATGAGCGTGTATGTGATATGCAGATCAAGTTGATCCTGAGGTCTTGCCGGCATCCTTTGTTCTTTAAAGTTGAAGCAAATAGGTGAATTCCTCTACTCCTCCGACACCAGGATGGTGCTGAAACTAGGCGACTTGACCCATACATGCAGCAAAAAAGAACGAAGTTCCGCACAAAATCCTAAGTTCAATTGAGTCCCAACTTTATTGATACAGGTAAAAGCCATACAGTCAAGGAGCTGACATGTTTCGGACTCATACAGTGGCTTGCAAAAGTATTTGGCCCCCTTGAGGTCTTCCACATTTTGTCATATTACTGCCACAAACATGAATCAATTTTATTGGAATTCCATGTGAAAGACCAATACAAAGTGGTGTACACGTGAGAAGTGGAACGAAAATCATACATGATTCCAAACATTTTTTTTACAAATAAATAAATGCAAAGTGGGGTGTGCGTAATTATTCAGCCCCCTAAGTCAATACTTTGTAGAACCACCTTTTGCTGAAATTACAGCTGCCAGTCTTTTAGGGTATGTCTCTACCAGCTTTGCACATCTAGAGACTGAAATCCTTGCCCATTCTTCTTTGCAAAACAGCTCCAGCTCAGTCAGATTAGATGGACAGCGTTTGTGAACAGCAGTTTTCAGATCTTGTCACAGATTCTCGACTGGATTTAGATCTGGACTTTGACTGGGCCATTCTAACACATGAATATGTTTTGTTTTAAACCATTCCATTGTTGCCCTGGCTTCATGTTTAGGGTTGTTGTCCTGCTGGAAGGTGAACCTCCGCCCCAGTCTCAAGTCTTTTGCAGACTCCAAGAGTTTTTCTTCCAAGATTGCTCTGCATTTGGCTCCATTCTTCTTCCCATCAATTCTGACCAGCTTCCCTGTCCCTGCTGAAGAGAAGCACCCCAGAGCATGAAGCTGCCACCACCATATTTAACAGCGGGGATGGCGTGTTCAGAGGGATGTGCAATGTTAGTTTTCCGCCACACATAGTGTTTTGCATTTTGGCCAATAACTTCCATTTTGGTCTCATTTGACCAGAGCACCTTCTTCCACATGTTTGCTGTGTCCCCCACATGGCTTGTGGCAAACTGCAAACGGGACTTCTTAAGCTTTTCTGCTAACAAAGAATGCTTTCTTCTTGCCACTCTTCCATAAAGGCCAACTTTGTACAGTGCACGACTAATAGTTGTCCTATGGACAGATTCCCCCACCTGAGCTGTAGATCTCTGCAGCTCGTCCAGAGTCACCATGGGCCATGAGCCTCTTGACTGCATTTCTGATCAGCGCTCTCCTTGTTTGGCCTGTGAGTTTAGGTAGACGGCCTTGTCTTGGTAGGTTTACAGTTGTGCCATACTTCATTTCTCAATGATCGCTTGAACAGTGCTTTGGCAGGGCTTTGGCAATCTTTTTGTAGCCTAAGCCTGTTTTAAATTTCTAAACAACTTTATCCCTGACCTGTCTGTTGTGTTCTTTGGACTTCATGGTGTTGTTGCTCCCAATATTCTCCTAGACAACCTCTGAGGCCATCACAGAGCAGCTGTATTTGTACTGACATTACACACAGGTGCACTCTTTTTAGTCATTAGCACTCATCCGGCAATGTCTATGGGCAACTAACTGCACTCAGACCAAAGGGGGCTAAATAATTACGCATACCCTAATTTGCAGTTATTTTTTTGTAAATTATGTTTGGAATCATGAATGATTTTTGTTCCACTTCCCACGTGTACACCACTTTGTGTTGATCTTTCACGTAGAATTCCAATAAAATTGATTCATGTTTGTGGCAGTAATATGACAAAATGAGGAAAACTTCAAGGGGACCAAATACTTTTGCAAGCCACTGTAGGTCCTTCATCATAGCACAAGTTCATGTTAAAAAGACACAGTGAATATAAGGTCTAAATCAACACAGGTGAATCAGATCACACTCTCTTTGGTCCACACCCAAGAGTGGATAACGCATATGAAAAAGATACGAACAACACATAATACAGCAAATGCAAAATTTGATTGGAAGAGCATATGTATGAATGGTAATACAGCACAAAGAGACCGGTTGGCCAAAAACCTGAAAATTAGACGGAGGAATTCAGGTAATGAAATGTAAATCCCATCTAGTGTTTAGTCCATGCGGTATGCATGTCCCCAATTGGAAGATCCAAAAGGCTTCCCTGGTGAGTAACAATTTCTTCCAGTCACCTCCTCTCAGTAGTCTCGGGATACGTTTGATCCCTTGGAAGGAAAAAGAGGACATGTTGCCCGCATGAACTTGTTTAAAATGATGGGCCACATTAGATATACCAGTTGTGAGCCACCCTGACCCTCTATAATGTTCCGAGATGCATTCCCTTAGATGACGAGTAGTACACCCCACATAGTGGACATGACACAGTGAGCAAGATACTAAATACACAACATATTTGGCGTGGCAATTAATGTACTGCCTCATCAAAAATCTCTTGTCATTACGGAAAGAAACAATGGATTTAGTGATATGATGGACATCACAGTACTGGCACGTAGCCATGCCTCATCTATATGAGCCCACTGTGTTAAGCCAACACGGGCAGTGGGATACAGAAGTAAATAAACTGGGAGACAGGATATTGCCCAGAGTAGGAGCACGTCTACTCACAAACTTTGTGCCCTTCTTGAGCACCTGTCGGATTTGATCGTCCGCATATAAGATAGGCAGAGAATTCCTAACAATGGACACAACCTGGCTATACTCGGAACTAAAAGCTGTCACAAAGACCGTACCATCGACTAAGTGACTATTGGTGGATGGTGAGGAGGAAGCATGGAGCTGCTCCCTACTCCTATCCAGGGCCAGCCTCCTACCCCTCAAAACCATCCAATGAGGATAGCCACGCTCCAAAAGCTGGCATTTAACAGTGTCCATTTCCCTATGCAAAGCATCCTCGCTAGAGCAATTCCAACAAGCCCTAATAAATTCACCAACCGGTACTGCCCGGATAGTGTGGTGAGGATGGCAGCTATTGGCCCTGAGTGTGGTATTTCTGCTACAGGGGTTGCAATAGGTGGAACTTGGAAGAGGACACCGTGCCCAGGTCAAAATTCCCTGCCAAGGTGACATCCAGGTAACTATTTTTAAACTGCAAATTGAGAGAATTGCAGTTAAGACAGTCGACGAACCTCGAGGTCTCGTCGGGCGTGCCGTCCCAGATGACCAATAAGTCGTCAATATATCTGCCACACCATACAATATGGTGGAAAAAAACATTCTGATCAGAAAACAAGTGCAGCTCCTCCCACCAACCCATATACAGGTTGGCGAGAGAGGGAGAGAATTTTGCACCCATTGATGCTCCACAATGCTGTAAGAAATATGCTGAATCAAAAAGAAAATAATTGTGGGCAAGCAGATATTGGACAGCAAGCCCGACGAGGGTCCAAAGGTCTGCCAAAAAATGACGTATACCTAGCCAAGTGATATTCTATAGCCTGGAGGGCCAGGTGGTGGGGGATGCAAGTGTAGGTCCACCCAAACACCCAGGTGTTCCCCCAGAGAGCCAATCCCAGCCACAATTGGCCTGCCCTCTGGGGAAAGCCTGGCTTATGAATCTTGGGAAGATGGTGAAAAACGGGTACAATCGGACATGGAACAGCCAAGTATTGAGCTAATCTTGGAGAGAGGACGCCAGTACTTTCACCAAACGAAAGTAAGGAAAAAAGTCTCCTTTTAAATTCCTCAGTGGGATCGCTTGGTAACTGATGATATGTGTCTGGGTCCTGAAGCTAAGGGCCTCATTCCTATAAATCTCGGCATCAAGGACGACCACCGCCCCACCCTTGTCAGCACCCCGTACAACAATCCGGGAATTCTGCCTAAGGGTGGTCAGGGCCCGTCTCTCCATAGCAGACAAATTGGAACCCCCCATATTTTGGGGGCGGAAGAGGACAACTCAAACAGCTGTCGTTCTAATGTGTCCGGAAATGCATCAACTGAAGGGGTGCGGGCGGAGGTAGGATAGAAGGCCGCATTGTGGATAGGGACAGACTTGACATTTTCCACAGACACTATGGGCACAATCTCCATGAGCAATTGCTACAAATGTAGAAGAGACTTGATGTCCCTAAAGGTCTGTATGTCAGGCAACCCTTTCTTCCTTGTCTCCGACCGCCTTTCCTCCACATTGTCTGCTTCAGAAAAATGTTTTCTAAGAATGACCGATCTGACAAATCTATTGACATCTCAGATAGTACCAAAGAGGTCAAAGTGGTGGGTTGGAGCAAAGGAAAGACCTTGGGAAAGAACAGCAATCTCCTCTGTCGAAAGAATGGTGGCAGAAAGGTTCACCACTGAGTGTGAAAAATGAGGGACAGAGGGGCTCCCAGGGACCTTTCAATGCTTCAGACCCACTCGTCTGGTGTGAACCTTCCTTTTCTTTTGTTGTATTTCCTTGGTTTCTTGTAATAAGAACGGGGAGGTGGAATGTGGCTTTTTTTTGGTGGTACAATGGGAATAGTGGGAATAGAGGGAACCGGCACACCCCCAGTGTCAAAAACCTGAGCGGTTCTTGCCTTTTTTATGATTGCTAACTCAGTAAAGGACCAGCCTTTAAAGCGTTGCTATTATTTAAATCCGGCATAGTGGGGTCTGAACCCTCTATAACAGTAATTATAGATTGACGGTATACCTTGAAATGAATCAGAGCACTCAGTATACGATTTTATATAAAACATTGTATTTGCTTATCATACAGCATATATACAAAATATGAGAAGTTGAGGATGCAAGGACTGGGGAAGAGTCTGTGTTCATGGATAGGGAACTGGCTAATGGACAGAAAACAAAGAGTTGTGGTCAATGGATCATACTCAAAATGGGAGACTGTTAGCAGTGGGGTCCCACAGGGGTCTGTTCTGGGTCCAGTGCTCTTCAATTTATTTATTAATGACCTAGTAGATGCAGTAGTGAGCAATGTTGCTATTTTTGCAGATGATACAAAATTGTGCAGAATCATTAACTCTCAGGAAGATAGTGTCATATTGCAACAGGATCTGGATAGGATGGCTATATGGGCACATACATGGCAGATGAAATTCAATGTTGACAAATGTAAGGTCATGCATTTTGGACGTACTAATGGTCTAGCACCATACAAAATAAATGGGATACAGTTGGGGACATCAAACTTGGAGAAGGACTTAGGAGTACTCATTGACAACAAGTTAAATAATCGTACTCAATGCCAAGCAGCTGCAGCTAAAGCTAACAAAATTTTGGGATGCATTAAAAGGGAAATAAAAACTCGAGATGCTAGCATAATATTGCCCCTGTTTAACTCTCTAGTAAGGCCACATCTGGAATATGGAATTCAGTTCTGGGCACCACATTACAAAAAAGATATTGCAGTTTTAGAGCAGGTGCAGAGACGAGCAACAAAATTGATGCGTGGGATGGAAGGTCTCACTTATCGAGAAAGGTTAGATAAACTGGGTTTATTTAGTCTAGAGAAAAGACGCCTTAGAGGGGATCTAATTAACATGTATAAATACATCAGAGGGCAATATAATACCTTGGCGGATGAGCTTTTTGTCCCTAGGCCTTCTCAAAGGACTAGAGGACATGATCTGCGCATGGAGGAAAAATGTTTTAGCCATTTATTTAGGAAAGGGTTCTTTACAGTAAGAGTGATTAAGATGTGGAATGCATTGCCACAGGAAGTCGTTATGGCAAACTCTATACCTGCATTTAAAGGGGGCTTAGATGCTTTCCTTGCGTTGAAAGACATCCATGGCTACAATTACTAGGTAATGCCTAATGATGTTGATCCAGGGATTTTATCTGATTGCCATCTGGAGTCGGGAAGGAATTTTTCCCTTTAGGGGCTAATTGGACCATGCCTTGTAAGGGTTTTTTCGCCTTCCTCTGGATCAACAGGGATATGTGAGGGAGCAGGCTGGTGTTGTACTTTATACTGGTTGAACTCGATGGACGTATGTCTTTTTTCAACCAAAATAACTATGTAACTATGTAACTATGTAACAGTTCCAAGTAGTGTTTCCTTCTAACAGTATTCCATTTTATCAAGGCCTTTATAGCCAAGTGTTCATCAATCTTCCAAGTACATTAAAAAAAAAAAGAATATAACAGTTGTTTTATGTAGAATAAGATCAAAAGTAGTCTCATCTGTATCAATAGCTGTGTATCTAGTAGCTGTGTAAAACTTGTAGTAATCTCCTTAAAGAAATAGCATAAAAAATAGCTTCTACAAAAACTTCTTGTTAACATCTTAACAAAACTTAATGCTGAAAAATTATTAAAGTAAATCACCAGAATATTAAGCATATTACCCCTTCTCTGTCATCTCTTCAGCATCTAGAACCACGTGTGGGAAGGTAGCTTCTGCCTCATGTGTCTTCTCAGGAGATTGTTGGGCTTCTGCAAACTATGAGCTTTCAGCTCCTACTTTTGTAGGGGTTGGAGGCAATATAGCTGCCTAATCTGGACTTTCCCTGAAGCCCAGGTTCTGATTGGCTAAAGCTTCCATGCGTAGCTCGCTATCTTTGACATTTAAAATTCCCATAACACTTTTTTGTTTTGAATGCCTTAATTATCTTAACTGTGAGAATCTACATAGGTTTGCAATGTTTACACATTATAACCAGGTCATTTCTGATGCAGTTAATTAAAAATGGACGTCACCAGCTGGTTGACTTTTTTCCCAAGACATGGAGACTAAACAATGTCATTTATGATGCATTTCTGATAAAGTGTTCTCTGCTAATTAGGTTGGAATGTCTTGGTACTTTCCCAGACATAAACTTGGTCGAATTGACACTATCACACTGTACACGGACCTGTAAGAGCCTTCAGCAATTTAAGGCTTATTGAAGCATACAGGGCTTCTAATATACTTATTCAAATATAAAGCTTATATAATTCTTCTTAAAACAATTAATTATATAAGAAATAATTGCATATTAAATCTTAATAATATACAATCATGTTCTATTTATTTTCCTTTCTTATAAAAGAAATATAATAACTTCCACCGCAAGAGGTCACTATCTGATCATAAATAACAATCTATTAATAATATTCATTTTATAAGACTATGAAACCGCCAGGTGGCATCATTTGTCCTGAGTATGGGACAACCTTACAAAGTTCAGTATTGACATTACAGAATTGTTTCATAGTCAAAACATGGCATTATATTCTTGCTGTCTGTAACGGCCTTGTAACAAGTACATCAACAATCTTCTAGCTTACAAGTTAAAACAATCTTATAAAGGTTTTACTTTCTCTAACTATCACTGACAGAATCCAGCATTAAATGTAATTCAAAGTAATAGATTCTATTATAGGTTTTAACAATAATTACTGTATTTCTTTCTTTAGAAGGACTGTATTGATTATTAATGTTTATATATACATACACATATGACAGCTTTTCCTGCATAAATAAAACCGATAGAATTCTGACACCAGAGGCACCTTGGTGTCCATGATCCGAGACATCCGACCACTCAGTTTGAGAGTCGAAAGTCTCAAGAGAACTAAAGGTCACCTTTTTGGTTGGCCTGGGTTTTGGCTGACGAGGTAACTGTCTGGGGGACTTGGGTCACCAAGTTGGGTGTACTCTCCCAATGACCCCATTCATAAACCAAACGCTTCTTGTAATCCTCTACATCATGGAGATATTTAACCCGCTTAGTGTCTGTGATAATGGACTCCAGCTTATCGTATTATCTTTAAGTCTTTGATTAAGCTCATCATGAAGCTGTAAAAGTATCAAATTCCGTTAGAGTCCCTTTAATCTCAGACACCTGTGCACCTAAATCTACCAACCGTTGTTCCTCATAAACAATGATTAGTTTCATGAATTTAATAGAACAATCAGACAATATTGCATTCCATCCAATTACAAATTCATTGGAATAGATGGTGGTGGGTACCTTCTTAATACGTAGGCCCCGTGGTATAATATCATCAGCTACATACTATTTGAGGCTAGTAAGGTCCCACCACACACATGTTTCCTTCTGCATTTAAAAGGAGACTTTTTTCCTTACTTTCATTTGGTGAAAGTACTGGCGTCCTCTCTCCAAGATTAGTTCAATACTTGGCTGTTCCATGTCCGATTGTACCCGTTTTTCACCATCATCCCAAGATTCATAAGCCGGGCTTTTCCCCAGAGGGCAGGCCAATTGTGGCTGGGATTGGCTTTCTGGAGGAATGCCTGGGTGATTGGTGGACCTACACTTGCAGCCTTTGGTGAGACAGTTACTTGGCTTTATACGTGATACGAAGCACGTTTTAATTAGCTTGAGGGATTTCAGGTGGTTGGAGAGATATAGTTGGCTTACTATTGATGTGAAATCTCTATATTCTTGCATCCCCCACCACCTGGCCCTCCAGGCTATAGAATATCACTTGACCAGGTATACGTAATTTTTGGCAGACCTTCGGACCATTGTTGGGCTTGCTGTCCAATATCTGCTTGCCCACAATTAATTAATTTCTTTTTGATTCAGCATATGTTTTACAGCGTTGTGGAGCATCAATCGGTGCAAAATTCTCTCCCTCTCTCGCCAACCTGTATATGGGTTGGTTGGAGGAGCTCCACTTGTTTTTGATCAGAATGTTTTTTCCCACCATATTGTATGGTATGGCAGATATATTGACGTCTAGGACAGCATGCCGACGAGGCCTCGAGGTTCGTTGACTATCTTAAAGAGACTCTGTAACAAAATGTTCATCCTTATTTCTTCTATCCTATAAGTTCCTATACCTGTTCTAATGTGCTCTGTCTAACTGCAGCCTTTCCCAGTAGCACAGTGGCTGTATTATCTCTGTTATATGATCTAATCTTCTCTCCTATGTCGGGTCTGTCAGGCTGAGGCAGTCAAGCTGGAATGTGCTGTGCTGCTTGTGATTGGATAGAAGCTATGCACACCCTCTCCAGGCCCCCTGCATACTCTGTATGACTCACACACTGAGCTCCTCTCAGCCTATCACTTGCTATGTCTTTTGTTTGTAAACACTGCATAAAAATGGCAATTACAAGTCAACATTTCAGCAGGGAGTGGCAGAAACAGCACAGAGGGACCCAGGAGAACATAATAAATAGAAGGGTATATCTTTTGTTGTAAGAATTTTAGATTACAGATTCCTTTTAACTGCAATTCTCTCAATTTGCAGTTCACTTCCCAGTGGGCTCGGTCTAAAATTAGTTACCTGGATGTCACCTTGGCAGGGAATTTTGACCTGGGCACGGTGTCCTCTTCCACCTATCGCAACCCCTGTAGCGGAAATACCACGCTCAGGGCCAATAGCTGCCATCCTCGCCACACTATCCGGGCAGTACCGGTTGGTGAATTTATTAGGGCTTGTCAGAATTGCTCTAGCGAGGATGCTTTGCATAGAGAAATGGACACCGTTGAATGCTGACTTTTGGAGAGGATGGTTTTGAGGGGTAGGAGGCTGGCCCTGGATAGGAGTAGGGAGCAGCTCCTTGCTTCCTCCTCACCGACCACCAATAGTCACTTAGCCGATGGTACGGTCTTTGTGACAGCTTTTAGTTCCGAGTATAGCCAGGTTGTGTCCATTGTTAGGAATTCTCTGCCTATCTTATATGCGGACGATCAAATCCGACAGGTGCTCAAGAAAGGCACTAAGTTCGTGAGTAGATGTGCCCCTACTCTGGGCAATATCCTGTCTCCCAGTTTATTTACTTCTGTATCCCACTGCCTGTGTTGGCTTAACACAGTGGGCTCATATAGATGAGGCATGGCTACGTGCCAGTACTGTGATGTCCATCATATCACTAAATCCATTGTTTCTTTCCATAATGACAAGAGATTTTTGATGAGGCAGTACATTAATTGCCACACCAAATATGTTGTGTATTTAGTATCTTGCTCACTGTGTCATGTCCAATATGTGGGGTGTACTACTCGTCATCTAAGGGGACGCATCTCGGAACATTATAGAGGGGCAGGGTGGCTCACAACTGGTATATCTAATGTGGCCCATCATTTTAAACAAGTTCATGCGGGCAACATGTCCTCTTTTTCCTTCCAAGGGATCAAACGTATCCCGAGACTACTGAGAGGTGGCGATTGGAAGAAATTGTTACTCACCAGGGAAGCCTTTTTGGATCTTCCAATTGGGGACACGCATACCGCATGGACTAAACACTAGATGGGATTTAAATTTCATTACCTGAATTTTTTTGTCTAATTTTCAGGTTTTTGGCCGACCGGTCTCTTTGTGCTGTATTACCATTCATACATATGCTCTTCCAATCAACTTGTGCATTTGCTGTATTATGTGTTGTTTGTATCTTTTTCATATGCGTTATTTTGGTTTTAATCCTTGAGGGGAATACTATTGATTCCACGCCTCCCTCCACTCTTGGGTGTGAACCAAAGAGGTTGTGATCTAATTCACCTGTGTTGGGGGTGGTATTTAGACCTTATATTCACTGTGCCTTTTTAACATGAACTTGTGCTATGATTAAGGACCTGTGAACCCGAAACATGTCAGCTCCTTGACTGTATGGCTTTTACCTGTATCAATAAAGTTGGGACTCGATTGAACTTAGGATTTTGTGCGGAACTTCATCCTTTTTTGCTGTCTTTAAAGTTAACACACACACACACACTTCTACGAAACCAGGGGAGTACCTTCTTTGCCTCCAGAGAGATAGAACTGAGCTTACCTAGTGGGTTTAAGCAGCAGCCAACCACAGTAGTGAAGATGACCAGTAGAACAAAGCATAGGTAACTTTATTATTAAAATGTATTGTATTTATATAGCGTCAACATATTACGCAGCACTGGACAATAAATACATACAATGATACAAGGATGACAGACATCACCAGGTTATATAACATAGAACAAAGCTATAAAAGACAAACAGGGTACAAGATACATGATCATGCGATTTGGACTGGTTAGTTAGGTCCTGTAAAACAAGTATGATGCAGTCATAGGAAAGGAGAGCATGATCATGTAGAATACACTAGGGGGGACCCTGCCAAAGGATTACAATCTAAGGTGTTAGGTTGCAATGTGTAACTTTGTCAATGTACAGGGTGTGCCATTTATATGGATACACCTTAATAAAATGGGAATGGTTGGTGATATTAACTTCCTGTTTGTGGCACATTAGTATATGTGAGAGGGGGGGGGGGGACTTTTGAAGATGGGTGGTGACCATGGTGGCCATTTTGAAGTCTGCCATTTTGAACACAAGTTTTGTTTTTTCAATAGGAAGAGGGTCATGTGACACATCAAATTTATTGGGAATTTCACAAGAAACACAATGGTGTGCTTGGATTTAACATAACGTTATTCTTTTATGAGTTTTTTACAAGTATCTGACCACTTATAAAATGTGTTCAATGTGCTGCCCAATGGGCTGGATTCACAAAATCATGCTAACAGTTAGCACGCTGGTGAAAAGCCCCTTATCACACCTAAACTCAGTTTAGGCATGATAAGTTTAGGCGTGATAAGTTTAGGTGTGATAACTATAGCACCAACTGGGTTAGCACTGCAGTGCACAGCTGATCAAAAGTTTTGCGCTAGCAAAGTCTGGTGCACGCGAAATGTCGCATAGAATGTCGCATAAGACTTTGCACGCGATCTAAACTTATCTAAACTTATCACGCCTAAACTTATCACGCCTAAACTTATCATGCCTAAACTGAGTTTAGGCGTGATAAGGGGCTTTTCACCAGCGTGATGCAATGGTTATCATGCCTAAAGTCTTTAAGGCGTGATAACTGGGTTATCACCTCTTTGAGAATCGAGCCCATGCTGTCTGCCCCACCTCTCTGCTCACACTCTCTTTACCCCCTTCCTTCTGATGAGTCATGCTTTCTGCCCCACCTCTCTGCTCAAACTCTCTTCATCCCCTCCCTTCCGATGACTCATGCTGTCTGCCCCACCTCTCTGCTAACACTCTCTTCATCCCCTCCCTTCTGATGAGTCATACTGTCTGCCCAACCTCTCTGCTCACACTCTTTTCATCCCCTCCCTTCTGAAGAGTCATACTGTCTGCCCCACCTCTCTGCTTACACTCTCTTCACCCCCTTCCTTCTGATGAGTCATGCTTTCTGCCCCACCTCTCTGCTCACACTCTCTTCATCCCCTCCCTTCTGATGAGTCATACTGTCTGCCCAACCTCTCTGCTCACACTCTTTTCATCCCCTCCCTTCTGAAGAGTCATACTGTCTGCCCCACCTCTCTGCTTACACTCTCTTCACCCCCTTCCTTCTGATGAGTCATGCTTTCTGCCCCACCTCTCTGCTCAAACTCTCTTCATCCCCTCCCTTCCGATGACTCATGCTGTCTGCCCCACCTCTCTGCTAACACTCTCTTCATCCCCTCCCTTCTGATGAGTCATACTGTCTGCCCAACCTCTCTGCTCACACTCTTTTCATCCCCTCCCTTCTGAAGAGTCATACTGTCTGCCCCACCTCTCTGCTTACACTCTCTTCACCCCCTTCCTTCTGATGAGTCATGCTTTCTGCCCCACCTCTCTGCTCACACTCTCTTCATCCCCTCCCTTCTGATGAGTCATGCTGTCTGCCCCACCTCTCTGCTAACACTCTCTTCACCCCCTCCCGTCTGATGAGTCATGCTGTCTGCCCCACCTCTCTGCTCACACTCTCATCATCCCCTCCCTTCTGATGAGTCATGCTGTCTGCCCCACCTCTCTGCTCACACTCTCATCATCCCCTCCCTTCTGATGAGTCATGCTGTCTGCCCCACACCTCTCTGCTCACACTCTCTTCATCCCCTCTCTTCTGATGAGTCATGGGCCCATATGCAAGTAACTTTTTCATCTGAGTTATCTCCTAGGAGATAATTTTCATCTTCTCTTTAAATTAAATTTTCAGCACTTTACCATTGAAAAAGTACCCAAAAGTTGGTGAAAAAGTACTATTAAATTTATTTTTGAGTATTTTTTAGCTTGCTGGTGGCTTAAAAGACATTTTATGATATGTTGTGAAAATATCACCTAGGTGAAAACGCAAGAGAAAAAGTTAATTGCATATGGGCCATGCTGTCTGCCCCACCTCTCTGCTAAAACTCTCTTCAGCCCCTCTTTTCTGATGAGTCATGCTGTCTGATCCACCACTTTGCTAACACTCTCTCCATCCCCTCCATTCTGATGAGTCATGTTGTCTGAGTAACTTCTTTGCTAACACACTCTTCGCCCCCTCCTTTCTGATGAGTCATGCTGTCTGCCCCGCCACTCTGCTTATTCCCTCCTCATCCCTCCCTTCTTATAAGTTATGCTATCTGCCCCACCTCTCTGTTAACACTGTCTCCATCCCCTCCCTTCTGATGAGTCATGCTGTCTGTGCAGTTTGTCTGCTAACACTCTCTTCACCCCCTCCTTTCTGATGAGTCATGCTGTCTGCCCCACATCTCTGCCAACACCCTCTTTATCCCCTCCCTTCTGATGAGTCATACTGTCTGTATAGCATCTCTGCTAACACTTTCTTTGTCCCCTCCCTTCTGATGAGTCATGCTGTCTGTATAGCCTCTCTGCTAACACTCTCTCATGAAAGTAATCAGCATGACTAAGCAAAAGCAAGAGGATAAAGAGAATTTAAGGAAACCTATTTTCTTCCAGGTTGTACATAGTATTGGACTTACATATTTATATCACTACCGGGACCTCTTTAAATGTTTCTTATCTTGTGAGCTGACTAGCATTGCGCTTGGCTAACAGCATTCAGCATTAATCCCTTTTTTTTGTCTTAAAATAACCATATTACTTTGTTTCCTTGTTTTTTATTCCAGGATGCTGCAATGCGGGATCACTCGGGCGAGAGTTTGTAACAGTGTTAATGGAGAATGGCAAACTCCTTGCTATCACTGTAGCCAAAAATCTATACATAAGCACTTTCAGTGCTAACACAAGTGTCACTATCCGGATTAATACTGAGATTTACAACTTTACGATCCCAAAAACTTCAAGTCCTTTTAAGTTTCCTTTAAAGAAAGCTATCGAGGTGTCAGGAACAAAAATATCAAATAATGTGATCATTATCAAGTCTGACAAAGACATATCGGTAATGAGCTTAAATTATCTACTAGGAAGTGCTGATGCCACCATTGTGTCCCCCGTGAGTGAACTTGGTACAGAGTACTACATAGTAACGCCTTACGTAGAAGGAAGTTTTGGACTTCAGGAATTTGTGGTGATAAGTACAAGTGATTCAACTGATCTTCAAATCTCTCTAAAGGGTTCAATCACCTACCAGGGAAAGACATACAAGCCTGGAGATCTATTAAAATTTAATTTGCCCTCCTATACAGCTGTGCAATTACAAAGTAAAGATGACCTTTCTGGTACCAGAGTGGTGTCTCAGAAACCTGTGGCTGTGCTGAGTGGTAACACATGCCTAGGGAACATTCTGAAATGCAATCATGTCTACAAGCAGCTGAAACCAGTTTCTAGTTGGGGCGCAACGTTTTATGTCACACCTCCTGTCACATCTATTACACCCACTACAGTTTATGTGGTGGCATCTCAGACTACAACACTTAAAGCTGTCACAGATAAATCACCAAATGGTATTTCAAAGACTCTCGCTGCTTCCGAGGTATGGAAGTTTGATGTGCCATCTACATCAGTGTTTTATATTCAGGCCAATGCTGGAATTCAAGTGGCATATATGGGCCCTCAATCGTTGCTCCTAATAACCGAAAACTACTATTTTTTTATTGTTCCACCAGTTAACAGCTATTGTCTATACTACAGAATATTAATTATAGAAGGATTTAAAAATTATGGAACAGTGCTTGCCAAAACGTCTGATACCTCAAAATTGCTCTTGGACAATGCCCCACTTTCTGGTGCACGCTGGACTGACGTGGTAGGAGGAAATTACTCCAGCATAAAAATAGAGTTAGGAAGTGATGATCCACAAGTAGATTTCAGTCTGATTTCTCCCTTCCTCCTGCTGTCGTCTGGTTATGATTTATTATCAGTATCAGCTTTCAGCTGCCCTGCCATATGCATTAATGGTAAGAATGTTTTCATATGTTTTTACCCTCTATTATGTTGATGTTATGTCATTAGTATTAACACAGATATATAATTTGGGTTGATGGGAACAGCCGAACAGTGATGCTCATCCGAGCTAGGATATCCGAGATACTCGGATATCCTAGCTCTTTTTTTACTATTCGAGCTTGAATACCGAGCTCGAATAGTATTAGCTATCCGGGCTGTGCTATCCGAGCGCACTCAGATAGCAATCAGCTATCCGGAGATATCCTAGCTATCCAAGCTCGGATAGCGTCATCAGCTCGGATAGCATCACGTCAGACGTCACCTCGAGTCCTCACAAGCAAATCAGAGGGCTCCCAGCCCTCTGACTGCAGCCAATCACAGAGGGGGAGCCTGGCCGAGCCCCCCTCTATAAAAAGCGGGCGCCATGTTGCCTCGTCCTGGTTGCAAATTACTGACTGACTGTACTGAGAGACTGCTCCAGTGCCTTTTGTCTGTGCAAGTAGTGCATTTATTGCTCAATACACCAAGCGTGTTTACACTCCAACACTTGATATTCACCTGTATTGCTTTGTATTGTAGATAGATTGTATTTTAGGCAGTTTAGGTTGTGTGATTAGGGACTAGGGAGGGAGACTGTCACTGGTGCTGCTGCAGCTGCAGCAGCTAGGCCCTGTGCCTAGGCAAGGCAGCCTGCCATGCTCTGTGCCCTGGTCTCTAGTTACCTGTGCTCTCACCTGTCCTACTCTACTTTACTACTACTTCTGTGTTATATAGATTTGTACTATTTTGTATTTAGCAAGGCCCAGCTTTACTGCTATACCTGTCCTGTATCTGCTCTCTGTAATCTAGGTACACCTGTTGTATTGTTTAGCTAGATTCTTCTATTGTTTAGTTAGTACTGTAGTGTACTCTAGTCTGTGTATAGGGACCGCCCGTCACCGCGTTACCTAGGGTCTTTGTGTGCGCAGTGCACGTCTGCGCTGTCCGCACTCTCTCGTTAGTGCTACACCCGTCCTATTGTTTATATTACTTGTATTGTGTATTTGCTAAATTGTACTGTGCTGTAGTCTGTGTATAGGGACACCGTCAGTCAGCGTCAGCTAGGGTCTTTGTGTGTGCACTGTGCACTCTCTCGTTAGCGCTACACCAATCTCTGCTGTAGAGTACACCTGTCTGTCACCTCACACACCCACCACCACCACCAGTCCCACCCCATTAAAGTACCCCACTTGTCCCACCCGCCTTTACATACATAACTTTTTTATTTTATTTGTATAATATTAAAAATATACGATGTCTGGCACTGGCAGCCGCGGTTTGGGCAGGGGCAGCAAGGGCATCGGCAAGAGAGGAGGTCGTGGCAGCCGCGCCACCCCCACCACCATTTGCAGTTCTGCGTCTGCACCAGTGGCTATTCCGCCATCAGCCACTGGCCATGGACGCCTTTGCCGCCCAACAGCTGGGAGTCATGCTGCAGAGAGACAGCAGCAGCAGCGTGTGGCGCAGATGTTCCTCCCACCACCAGGTCGTAGCCGTCCTATTGAGGAGAAGGACGCAGACTCTGTGGTGGAACTGATAGTGGATGAGCAAGCCACTATTAGCTCTGGAACCGAGTCCTCCACCCCTGCCACCACTCCTGTTCGCAAGAGCAGCAGCAGCCGCCCAGCACTGCCTGGGGAGGAGGAGGAGGAGTGCAGTTCTCCAGCCCCAGCGGGCAACACCAGCACCCTGTCACTCAGCACCTTCTTATCCCCAAGCACAGCAAGGGTATGGAGTGCTGTTGCGGCAGAATTGACAATGGAGGAGGAAGAAATGCTGATGGGCACTTTGGGGGATGATGCTTTGGACAGTCAGACAGTGGTGAGTGTCCATCAGCCCATGCATGCAGAAGGGGAGTTTGTGGGGTCATCCCAGCAGGACATGTTTGCGGAGTGGGAGGATGATGATGACAGGGTGAAGGAAAGAGACTGGGTGGCAGATCCTGGGGATGTCATCAGCTCTGAGGAGGAGGAGGAGGATGCGTCTGCGGGCCTTGCTAGAAGGATCAGCATCGCAGACATAGGCAGGATCAGAAGTGGGCGTGGTATGCAGGCCACACAGCGTGCTTATTCGGAGGCGGAGAGTTCTGCCAGTGCCACCAGTCGCACCAAGAACCCCCCCCCCCCCCAACCACCACAGGGAGACCAGCGGCAGCAGCACCTTCCAGCTGAAGGGGTAACTTCACCTCCCCAATTTGGAATTTTTTCACCCTGCCATATGTGGAGTGCAAGTATGCCACCTGCAACCAGTGCCACCAGCAGCTCAGCAGAGAGAAGGAGAGCACCACTGAGGCCTGTTCTGGCAGCCAGTTCTCAGTGGCCTCCTCTGCTCCCTCCAGTGATTCCCATGCCAGCAAAAGGCGTCGCCAGACCCTGCTCAGTGACACCTTCCAGGGGGTGGTCAGGGTTCTGCCTCCCAGCAGCTGTTGCGTGCGTCAGCTGAACGGCTTGCTGGCATGGGCCATGTGCTCCCAACTCTTGCCTTATTCCCTTGTGCAGGAGGGGAGTGACATGCGTGCGCTCCTGATGTGTGCAGCCCCCGATTGGCTAATCCCCAGCCGACTTTTTTTGCACGCACGGCCATCCCTGCACTTCACCGCTCTGTGATGGCCAATGTCGGGAGAGGGCTGGATCACGCGGTGGGTCAACGGGTCCACGTCACCATGGACTCGTGGAGCAGCGGTTTGGGACAGGCCGCTATCTGTCCTTCACCGCGCATTGGGTCAGCTTGGTGGAAGGGGGTGAGGAGGGGGGAGCAGCATCGGGCACTGTCAGAGCAGAAGCAGCAGCAACAACGCAGTGGGTGGTGCCACCATGCAGGGTCAGCGGAATTGCAGCTGGTTCCTCTGATCTGCTTTCATCCTCTGGCACACCAGCCCAAACCCCCCGCCTCAGCAGCAGTGTGAAGCCCCGCCACTGCCAAGCGCTGCTGGAATTGGTCAGCCTGGAGAAGACCAAACTGACGGCGAACCATGTCCTGGCCAAACTCCGAGAGCAGGAGATGAATTGGCTGACCCCCAGAGGCCTCAGAGTCGGAGAGGTGGTGTCCGGCAATGGGGCAAACCTGGTTGATGCAATCAGCAGGGGAGACCTGACCCACATCCCCTGCCTGGCGCACATCCTGAACCTGGTAGTCCAAAAGTTCCTGCGGACCTACCAGGGGATGGACCGACTCCTTGAGGTGGCAAGGAAGGTTGTGCGTCATTTCTGGCACTCGGCTGCAGCCGTAGCGAGCCTGGAAGAGGTGCAGAAGGAGCTGCACCTGCCACAACACCGGAACTCCACCCTGGCGATGTTGGAGCGTCTGGTTGAACAGAGGCAGGCTGTCAGCCAGTACGTTGCACGAGCAACAGTTCCTGCCATCACTGCAACTGGGCGTGCCGCCACCAACCTCCCGTCCATCATCTCCATGGAGGACTGGGGGCACATGCAGCAGGAGTACTCAGTGCTGGCACCCTTCCTGCAGGCCACCAACATGGTAAGCAGGGACCATGCAATGGTGTGCAAGTGGGTCCCCATGGTGTGTGCTGGACAGGGCCCTGTATGCACTGCTGGAAGAGGGAGCGGCAGACTTGGACCAGCAAGAGCTGCAGGCAGCTTCACAGGCCACCTCTGAGGAGGAGGGCTTGGAGTTGGTGGAGGTTCCTGACCTTGCTGCTGATGAGGGGGAGCAGCAGAGCGCAGCTGGAGTGGTGCGGGGGTGGAGAGAGGATGAGGTGGAGAGAGGATGAGGAGGACAACACTGTCGGCTCTGGGGCTGCCGATGATGTGCCAGCAGACGTGGCCAGACTCTTCCCAATGGCAGCGCACATGCTGAGGTGCCTGTGCAAGGACCCAAGGGTCATCCAGATGAAGCAGAGGGAGGACATCTGGATCTGCATGATGCTGGACCCACGTCTGAAGGGGAAGCTCAGCCAGTTCCTGCCTGCAGGAGGAGACCGTGCGCAACAAATGAGGGATTTGCAGCTGTCCCTTGTTGAGCGCTTGGAGGAAGCCTTCCCTCAGCCATCCACCCCCACTGTCCAGCCAGCACAGAGGCAGCATCAGGTGCCTGCATCCACCAGCAGCAAGCACACGCGCACCACAGACCTGCTGTCTCTGACCAACAAGCTCTACATGAGTGTAGAGCTGCCAGGGACTAGAGAGGAGGTGCCTGCAGCAGTATCCTTATCCAGTCACAGACAGCGCTTGACCCGCATGATGGCTGACTACATGGGGTCCCTCAGCAGGCTTGACAGCGTGGCCCCTGTTGATCCCATGGAGTATTGGGTCAAGCACCTGCCGATCTGGAGCGAGCTTGCGCAGTACGCCCTGGAAGTGCTCTCCTGTGGGGGGCAGGAGAGCACTTCCAGGGCGTACTGCACAAGCTCGCTTCCAGCGTACTGTCAGAGCGTTGCTTCAGTGCAGCCGGTGGAGTCATCACTGAGAAGGGATCTCGTCTGTCTCACAAGTCTGTGGACAGACTGAAGTTTCTCAAACTGAACCAGGCTTGGGTGTGTAACGATTGGTGTAACACAGAGAGGATCTGATTATTGGTGATCTGCAGTATCACCAAAAATACAGATATATACCTGATTATTGATGATCTGCAGTATCACCGATAATCAGATATACTACTAACCTCTGGACACCTGAGAGATATTAGTGTTTGGTGCAACAGTAATACTTTGAGAACAATATCAGGAGGACAGGTACAAAGGCAGTAAGGAATACTGCTAGAGTATGAGTACCTATCAGCAGCCTGAGAATCTCCCGCAGGGAGGAGTCAGACTGGGAGAGGAAGGACCAGAGTGTGAGTGACACCAATAGGAGGATGCCACTGACTGGTCTGTGATCTATCTCTTAACTGAGGAGATAGCTCTCAAGGTCAGACAAGCCAGGTCGGCAACACACGGACATACAAAGTACAAAGACAGGAGGATGATTCGGTAATCCTAAGGCAAGCAGGGTTTGGCAACAGAGTATCAGATATAGTGAAGTACCGAATCAGTGAACTGAAGAGTGGTCAGGAAAGCAGAAAGTCATAACAGATAATAAACAATGCCTAGTCTTGGGTGTGAGCTCCGTGATCATCAACCCCCTGGAACTAGTCTGAAGTATAACAGAATGATAACACAAGTCCCTAATCTTGGGTGTGAGGTTCTTGATCATCAACACCATGGAACTAGTCTGAAGAATAACAGAATGAAAACACAAGTCCCTAATCTTGGGTGTGAGGTCCTTGATCATCAACACCCTGGAACTAGTCTGAAGTATAACAGAATGATAACACAGATTCTGACAATAAGGTCTGAGTGCTTCCACGTAGTGATCGCAACGGCAGACAACCAGCGAATGCCCAGCACCCAGTATATATAGCCCAGCGCTCTCCAGCACCTCCCCTAAGTTCTGGACCAATGGGAACTGGTTGAATCGTCAGCTGACCGGCTTGGTCAGCTGACTCCCTTCTGGCTGTCATAAAAGTTCTGCCTCTCAGTGCGTGCGCGCGTCCTTCTGAACCTGTGTGGACTATCAGTCCCAGCCACACCAGACATGTTCCGCGTACCACCCGCCGCGCTGGACGCGGAACCAGCCGCACCGCTATCAGGGCATGTGGCGGTTTCTCCGCGTTCAGCTGTACTGGCAGACGTAGGCCTACGCGTGCAAACCGCCACGTTGGATGCGGAATCAGCCGCCTTGTTCTGAGCACACGCGGCGGCTTTTCCGCATTTTCTCACAGGGTGGAAGGCGAATTCCTGGCCCCTGTTGTCGGCGAGAGGGGGACATGAAGTGGCACACAGCCACACACACATTACACCTGCTGCTGCTGCTGTATTTCTTCATGCTGTCTGTGTCTCCACTGCCAGGGAACACATTACAAGGTGCTGCTGCCCATGTGCCACCAGCTATTTACGCTAAAAAATAGCTGCATTATTTTGAAAAAAAAAATTAAATTATTTTAGAGGTGTCCGGGTTGAAAATTGTGCTGTCCCAATTGTGTATTGGACACAATGTGGGCTTCACGACCGCTGTCTGGATCCTCATGGTGTTTATTTACGGCCCTGGTACCACCGCTAGGACCCAGGGCCTATTATGTCTCGCTGCCTGCCCTCCTGCCTGCTGCCTGCTGCCAGTCTGCCACACACTCATCCTCCTCACGCTGCCTGCTGCTGTATTTCCTCCTGCTGTCTGTATGTTTCCACTGCCAGGGAACACATTACAAGATGCTGCTGCCCATGCTCCACCAGCTATTTACGCTCAAAAATAGCTGCATTATTTTAAAAAATAATTAAGTTATTTAAGAGGTGTCTGGGTTGAAAACTGTGCTGTCCCAATTGTGTATTGGACACAATGTGGGCTTCACGACCGCTGTCTGGAACCTCATGGTGTTTATTTACGGCCCTGGTACCACCGCTAGGACCCAAGGCCTATTATGTCTCGCTGTCTGCCCTCCTGCCTGCTGCCTGCTGCCAGTCTGCCACACACTCATCCTCCTCATGCTGCCTGCTGCTGTATTTCCTCCTGCTGTCTGTATGTTTCCACTCCCAGGGAACACATTACAAGGTGCTGCTGCCCATGTGCCACCAGCTATTTATGCTAAAAAATAGCTGCATTATTTTGAAAAAAAAAATTAAATTATTTTAGAAGTGTCCAGGTTGAAAACTGTGCTGTCCCAATTGTGTATTGGACACAATGTGGGCTTCATGACCGCTGTCTGGAACCTCATGATGTTAATTTACGGCCCTGGTACCACCGCTAAGAACCAGGGCCTATTATGTCAGTCATATCACACTGCCTGACACACACTACTCCTTCTCCTGTAGCTGCATTGAGCTTCTGCTGTCTGTGTGCTGCTACCACTGCCAGGGAGAACAGAAGAAGAACTATTTTCTGCTGCCACCCACTCTCCTACCAGCTTTTACGAGACTACAATAGCTGCAACTACTTCCTCCTCCTTATGTCTGTGTTTTACCACCGTCAGGGTACACAGAAAAAGGCGCTGTGGCTTGCAATGTGCCACTAGTACCTATTATGCCATCAACACAAATACAACTATGGTGTTATTAAAATAAAATATTTCTACAAATGAAGTAAAAAAAATATTACAAAAGAAAGGAAAACCAAGACACATAATATAATGATAGAGAAGAAGAGGAAGAAGAAGAAGAAGAAAGAAGACGAAGATATAGAAGACGAAGATACAGAAGACGAAGATATAGAAGACGAAGATATAGAAGACGAAGATATAGAAGACGAAGATATAGAAGAAGAAGATATAGAAGAAGAAGATATAGAAGAAGAAGATATAGTAGAAGAAGATATAGAAGAAGATATAGAAGAAGAAGGAGAAGAAGGAGAAGAAGAAGAAGAAGAAGAAGAAGAAGAAGAAGAAGAAGAAGAAGAAGAAGAAGAAGATATAGAAGAAGATATAAAAGAAGAAGAAGACGATATAGAAGAAGAAAACAAAGAAGAAGAAGATATAGAAGAAAAAGAAGAAGATATAGAAGAAGAAGAAGACGACAAAGAAGAAGATATAGAAGAAGATGAAGAAGAAGAAGACGACGAAGAAGAAGATATAGAAGAAGACTAAGAAGAAGAAGATATAGAAGAAGAAGAAGAAGATACAGAAGAAGAAGAAGAAGATATAGAAGAAGAAGATATAAAAGATGAAGAAGAAGATGTAGAAGAAGAAAAAGATAATTGAAGAAGATACAAGAAGTAGAAGATGAAGAAGATTAGAGTAGAAGAAGATATAGAAGAAGAATTGTATACAATGAACAGAGGCGCCAAAAGTATAAGATTAGATTAAATGAGCTTAAAAATCAACTTAAATGGCAAAATTGAAGGAGGAAGTGGTGGTCTTACCTCCCTCAAGCAGACACAACAACGACTGCGATTCAGACAGTCAAACACATTTATTAGGAACGCCAAAAAGAAATGCAACGCGTTTCGCAGGTTCAACCCCGCTTCATCAGGCAGTATAGGGAGGAGTATCAAACAATCTGCACAAGGATTCAAATTAAGCGCCTCTGTGAATTTTTGAATCCTTGTGCAGATTGTTTGATACTCCTCCCTATATTGCCTGATGAAGCAGGGTTGAACCTGCGAAACGTGTTGCATTTTTTTTTGGAGTTCCTAATAAATGTGTTTGACTGTCTGAATCGCAGTCGTTGTCGTGTCTGCTTGAGGGAGGTAAGACCACCACTTCCTCCTTCAATTTTGCCATTTAAGTTGGTTTTTAAGCTCATTTAATCTAATCTTATACTTTTGGCGCCTCTGTTCATTGTATACAATTTTAAGTCCACCCTTGGTGGAGGGTTGCTACCCTTTCTTCCTGTCTACAGAGAGCGACTTCTTAA
This sequence comes from Hyperolius riggenbachi, assembly GCF_040937935.1. Classification (NCBI taxonomy): domain Eukaryota; kingdom Metazoa; phylum Chordata; class Amphibia; order Anura; family Hyperoliidae; genus Hyperolius; species Hyperolius riggenbachi. Next base: position 365,341,723 of record NC_090651.1, read on the forward strand.
TCCTGAGTGGGGTCAGGACAATCTCCCCACCTGCCTTTACAGTGGTTGCCTGCTGGTGACCCTGACTTGTGAGTATCTAGCAACACAAACTTATTGCCACCTTGTCCAGTACGAATTACACTATTGGGGCTCTTGGTGTTCCCTGTTTTTATATAGAAGAAGAAGAAAAAGAAGATATAGAAGAAGAAGATGAAGACGACGTAAATGAAGACTTCCAACTTACAACCATTTTGGACACACCTTCTCATGCAAACACTTTTCATGAAGTTCATTTACTATTTTTGATACCTTTTTTATAACTACTACATCACCACATAATCACTTGATGTTTTTCTTCATAAAAAAGGTGGTTTCATGCATCATTGACCTCCAATACAAGTTTTAAAAGCTATTTAAGGCCAGCTCGAATATTTTACTCGAATACAGACTCGGATAGTGACGTCGGATATCCGAGTTCGAATCGGATATTCGATTAACTCGAATATCGAACTTCGAGTGAATTCGGATAGTTTACTATCCAAGTTCGACCAAACTCGAATAGGATAATGAGGTATCCGATCAACACTGACTACTGTCAGTAAAGAGAGATAGGAGAATGTTTTGTACCAGCACCCCTATACTAGAATAAGGTATATTCTTGCTTTGCATATGGTGTGCAAAAAACCTTTTCTGTGTTTTTGATTAGGTAGAATGTTTAGGAACCCTGTGCCTCTTCCCCCGTAGAATATAGTACTTGCATGAAAATTGCATCATATGAAGTGATAGGCACCAGCAGTGTCGGACTGGAAGGTGGAAAAACTGAGGAAATCCACCTGCTGGCCAAGCAGCAGTAATCACGTGATATCACTCCTAATAGAAACCTGCAGCAAGTCTTCACTGTGAGCAGCAATACCTGATTACTGCTGCTTGGCCAGCAAGTGGATTTTTACAGCTCTTCCAGCTCCCAGTCCAAAACTGGGCACCAGGTAAAATCCCACCATTACTTTTAATGAATCTTCTATGACACTTTCAGGCACTTTCCTTGAATTATACTGTATGTGTCTCAGGCCTTATTCACATTGCGTTCCGTTTGCGTGACCGTCCGCGTTGGGCGAGTTTTGTGGCTAATTTTATCCGATTCCCGGCGATTACCTGCACGCTGTATTTTTTTAACTGCTTTTCTAAGCGGTTTTGCAAAGCGTTTGCGGTTTTTCACTTCCTGACGTTAGTCAGGAAGTAAACTCTTTGATCCGGAAATAAGTAAATACAATGGGCTCGATTCACAAAGCGGTGATAACTCAGTTATCATGCCTAAAAGACTTTAGGCATGATAAGCTTTGCACCGCTGAGTTAGCACCGATTTGTGCTGATTATCGTGCGCAAAGTGCAAACGCGCACGCACGCGCGCAAAGTCCCATAGGGCTTGATGGGCACTGCGCACGAGCCCACGCGATTGCGCGCGCAAAACTTTGCGCGTGGAAAATTTGCGTGAGTTTCTTCTTATCATGCCTAAACTGAGTTTAGGCGTGATAAAGGGCTTTTCACTGGCATGCAAACACTTTGCACCACTTTGTGAATCAGGCCCAATGTATTTATTCTTAAACGCTCACGCAATCGCTGCACAAAGCGATTTTGTGAGCATTTGCGATTTTTCCTATACCTTCCATTGAGGCAAAATCACCTCAAAAATGTCCCAGGCACCGCTTTTCTGAGCGTATCGGAAATGAACTGCTCAGAGGTGAACTATCTCATAGAGATTCATGGTGTAAGCGCTTTCAGGACGATTTTGAAAAATTACTAAAACACCTCTAGTGCGAACGACCCCTTACTGCTACTTATTACAAAAGTCCACATCAGTCAACCATTTTGTTTTAATATCAGGTGCAGTACAGTATAACATGCAGGCAATAACAGATGTAAACCACTTTAGACACTGCCCCAGACATGCCAAACAGAGGGAACCTGGCATCAGGCTGTTTACCTGTATCCAGCTTTCTTACAGACATAGGGTCCTGTCAATTTAGGTTGTGGGGTGGTTTGGCATCTTCTTATCTACTAGGCTACTTCACCCAAATTCAGCGGGATAGTCCCTACTCTAACTCCACCCACTTTTAGCCACCAACCAATCCACACTTCCTCACGCTGTATGCACCGTCACATCATTGCTAGGCCCATCTAGTGTACTGAGTTATCGCTTGTTATTTATCAATCCGAAAACCCTCAGCGTTTGTAAGTAGAACTAGAATATAACATGGCATGGCACGTCTGAGGTTGATGAGTGTAGGTGCCCAATATATTAGGTGATTTTGTGGACCAGTCTACCTTCCGATTCCATAATTGTATGGAATGAGAGGAAAATCGATGCCGCCACATGTCTTCTCAATCAGTGTTTTGACCGATTTCAGCCCGACAGATCATTCAGACATGCTGGAAAATCTTGGCCGCAAGTGTTCGATCAGGTGTGGAGTGGCAATGGCGTTTGATATCAAAATGACTGATGTACCTGAAGGATGCCTGGTTGGTGTCCTCCGGGTGTAAAACCTCCCCCTGTGCCCATGTGCAGTGTTTTAAAATAACGCCTGTCCACCTTGAAAAATTCTGGGCTTCCACCATGTCATGTCACTTCAATAACTACAGGGCTCCCAACACAGATGTTACACTCATCCCTGGTGCCATATGGTACAGGCTATCATGGTAACGGTGGACATGGCAGTGACAGCCAGAAGTCATGCCGGAGACAGGAGAGCAGAGGAACCGGGGGAACAGGTGGTGGCAGAGGTGGCAGTGCTAGGCTGACTACTGATGCTGAAATCCATCAAAAATCGGTCTGCAGTGTATGGGCAAGCAACAGATCCCTCACTGATCAGATGCATATTTTATTATCTTCCCTCTATCAATGGGAAAAAAATACTGTATCATGTTTTTTTTTAATAAAAAAGTGCATCAAAAACACATGTAAACATGCATTTATCTGCGTCTCCATTAAGATACATTATGTGCGGGTTTTTTTTTTGAAAATCATGCAGCAAGTTGGGCATTTTCAAAAAACGCACACTGTAAAAGCACATATATGCATTTTTACATGTGGTCCATAGTTGAGGGCCAGATTTGTACATTTTACTGCCGAAGGCCAACTGTTAACCCCGCCCACTGAGTCTCCCCTGGTGTTGAGCACCCCCATCCTATGCTCCTCTGTCCTGTGCTTCCCCTATCCTTTACTGTGCTTGTCTACTCTGCCCTGTGGAAGCAGGGCAGCCACGGACCGGGTCTGTGACCACTGTATTTCACGTTTGGCAGTTTAACTGCCTGAGTATGCCAGCCCACTTCCCTCCCCTTGCTGCCTGGTGCCCTAGGTCTTGGCCCTTACAGCCTTTTCTCAAATCTGGCCATGTGTATGATAATATTTCAGATTTAAAGCTGACCTAAACTCAGAACTTCCTCTCTACTCTAAAGGATAAGCAACAGCATATTGACCTTTAAAGGAAAAAAAAGCATTTATTTGGTACAACCCACAGACCTCCTGCAATAAATCTGCAGTATGTCTACTTCTTGCTTGCATGGCAGCAGACATAGGGTTAACATCCTGTGTTTACAAATTAGCTGAGGACTGCCGAGATCCCTGTGCTGACAAAGTGGAGAGATCAAATTCCAATTGTAACTACTTGCAGCTGAGGGTAAATTTTTTTCTTAAAAAGTGTTATAATTTACTAAATACGTAATGCCTTATTGTTGGTTTTTAACATTTTATTTTGTTTACAGATACCCAAGGTCCTATTACTCCTTGTGATAATGTAAAATGTCGTGCCAAAGAAAAATGCCAAATAATCAAGGGAGTTGCCATCTGTGTGCCAATCTCTGAAGTCAATTGTTATGCAATGGGTGACCCTCATTATAAGACCTTTGATGGGAAATATTATGACTTCCAAGGAACTTGTACTTACACTATTGTCAAGACTTGTGGCAATGACACTGGACTCACCCCTTTCAGCATCGAAGCTACGAATGAGAATCGAGGCAGCACCCGTGTCTCCTATGTCAGCTATCTGACCATTAAATTCTATGACATTGTGATATATGTTGTGAGATTTGATTATGGATTTGTACGGGTAAGTGGCCTTCCCTGTTTTTGATGTGTCAGCAGTTTTCTTCAGATCTTAAAGTGGGTTTACACAAAAAAATGAAATGTTTGCTCTAATTCGTTAAATATGGTAAAAAATAGGGGTGGGATGACGAATCGGCCGAATCCACAAACCCCTCAAATCTTGTAAAGGATTCAAGATTTGTGGATTCTAATCACAACCCCATTTTGCGTCAGTCGAATCCGAGGAATCACGATGCTGTGTCCCCATACATCCGCCGCTCCCCCGTCCTCCTCCGATACTCTCCATAACTCCTCTGTTTTAGGGTTAGGCAGTGGCACTACTAGGGGGGCCTTAGGGTTATGCACCACCAGAGGAGTCTTAGGGTTAGACACCACCAGGGGATCTTAGGGTCAGGCACCACCAGGGGGAATTTAGGGTTAGGCACCACCTGGGGAGCTTTAGGTTTAGGCACTACCAGGGGGGTCTTAGAGTTAGTTACCACCGGGGGGGGGGGGGTCTAAGGGTTAGGAATAGGTAGAGGGAGGGTTCTGTGTGAGAGTAGGGTTAGGTTTAATTGTAGTAAAATGCTAGTAATATTTATTAATGTTTTACAACGGTTATTATGAACATACTTATTTTTTTTTTCATTGTTATAAATAATATTTTCAAAGGTTATATACAACACTAGCTGATGACCCGTGGTTGCCCGGGTATGTATTTGGCTGGTGGCTGGTGTTGGCTCTGCCCACTTTTTCTAACCCTAACACACAATTACTCAATGACCAAATTTGTAAGCTTTGGGCTGTTTGGCATCAATGAGTTGCATATTCCCATATAAATTAAACAAATCAGATTGGCTGTTTGTGGCTGTGCCCCTCTCCAGCATTGGACCCCAGTTACCCAATTACCAACTGTAGCAGGTTTGAGGCATCTGCTACTAACAGTGTAAAAATGGCAGCAATTTAAATATTCCCCTTGAAAATACACAGGTGAATTTTGAGTGACTATTATAGGTTCCACCCACTTCCCTGAATATTAATTTCAGTCACCCAGTGACCATCTGGGCAAAGTTTGAGAACCCTGCCATAAAAAGTGTAAAAAGGGCTCCAGTTTATATTTTCCCAGTGAAATTAGTTTTTGGCTCTGCCCACGTTTTGTAACCTGGACACACAGTCACTCAATGACCAAGTTTGTGAGCTTTGGGGTCCTTGGCATTAGAGATGGGCCGAACGATTTACACGCAAACTTATTTTTCGGTGGTTCGCTCGCGAACTATATGCGAGTTCGACCCGCCCCCTATACTACATCATTAGTGTCAACATTGACCCTCTACATCACAGTCAGCAGACACAGGGTAGCCAATCAGGCTACACTCCCTCCTGGAGCCCCCCCCCCTCTATAAAAGGCAGACAGCATCAGCCTTTTCACTCAATCGTGTGGCTGCAGTAATTAGAGAAGGGAAAGAACCTGACACAGGGAAAGCTTAGTTAGGCTCTTGTGTTGGGCTAGTTAGCTTGCTCCTTCTAGCTGATATTTCTTGCTAAAAAGCACTCCTCATCCTCAACAGCTCTTTTGAAAGCTAATGTTGTTCTTGTGATCTATTTTTTTTTTGTGCGTGTGTGTCCCACAGACACTTGTGTTGCATATACAGCCCTGTCTGTCAGTCACATCTTCTGGACCTTGGCCCCTTGGTAATTTCTACTGTGCCACTGCCAGGCCCAGCACATTCAGTGACTACCTGTGTTTGTGACAGCTGCACATTTGTAATACCAATCCCTGCATGCCTGTTCAGTAGTGCACCTACCTACGTGACCGCAAGCAGTGTTATATTATATACCAGTCACTCGCTGCACCTGTTCACGATACCTGTGTGTGACAGCTGCACATTTGTAATGCCAATCCCTGCATACCTGTTCAGTAGTGCACCTACCTACGTGACCGCAAGCAGTGTTATATTATATACTAGTCACTCGCTGCACCTGTTCACGGTACCTGTGTGTGTGACAGCTGCACATTTGTAATACCGATCTATGTGACTGCAAGCAGTGTCAGGGGCTTAACAAGGTCCCACCGGGCCCCCCTGCAGAAATATGAAGAGGCCCCCCCTCCCCTCGGGGCCCGTTTGGGGCCATTTTGGGGGGTTGGAGGGGTCGCAGAATGAGGGGAAAGCCATGCTGCACTTGGTCCCCCCCTCTCTCGCCTTGGTCTCTCCCCTCTGCGCTCCCCTCCAGCGTTGAATACTTTGTGTATGCAGGCAGAGGGCAGCTGCAAATACATACCTTCTGTGCGCTCCAGCGTGGATGTTCCTCTCTCTAACCTCTGACGCGACTTCCTGTTTATACAGGAAGAGCCATCAGACACTAGAAGTAGAAACGTCCATGCTGGAATGCAGCGTTACGCAAGTGAGCAGTGTTATATTATATACCAGTCACTCGCTGCACCTGTTCACGGTACCTGTGTGTGTAACAGCTGCACATTTATAATACCAATCCCTGCATACCTGTTCAGTAGTGCACCTACCTACGTGACCGCAAGCAGCAGGGAATTTTGATTGGCTGCTGTAGGCTCCACCCACTTTCCTGAATATTAATCCCAGTCATCCAGTAACCAACTGTGTAAAGTGTGAGAACCCTGCCAATAACATAATGGCGGAAACCAATCTAACAAATCTGATTGGCTGTTTGTAGCTCCTCCGCCTTTAGTGATTGTGGACCCTAGTCACTCAATGACCAACTGTATCAGGTTTGAGGACTCTGCCATTAACAGTGTAAGAATGGTAGCAATGTAAAAATTCCCCTTGAAAATCAATAGGTGAATTTTGATTGGCTGTTGAAGGATCCACCCACATTTCTGAATATTACTCCCAGTCACCCAGTGGCCAACTGTGTCAAGTTTGGGAACCCTGCCTTGTAAAAAAAATTTAGTTGTTGGCACTGCCCACTTTTTCTAACCTTGACATACAGTCACTCAATGACCAAGTTTATGATCTTTGGGGTCCTTGATAGCTAGCTACCTATACTGAATGCATCTATACCTAGCTGCCTATACTGAAGGCACCTATACCTAGCTACCTATACTGAAGGCACCAATAGCTAGCTACCTAAACTGAAGGCACCTATAGCTAGCTATCTATACTGAAAGCACCTATAGCTAGCTTCCTACTATCTTACTACCTACCTATACTGAAGGCAGGCAGGTGCTATTCCCCCACTTTCTTTTGGACTGTTTGTGTGTGCGTGTATGTGTAAGGGTGGTGTGTATGTGTGTGTAATAGGGCCTTGTTCAAATAGATGATCTATTCTACAAGATACATTTTACTTTCTTTATCATCTCTCTTCTTACAGGTTAATAACCAGCGTCAGAGGCTTCCTATCACCCTGGCCAATGGGCAAGTCAGGCTTTATCAGTCTGGCAGCAACTTGAATGTTGTAACTAATTTCACTTTAAAAGTGATCTACGACTGGAAATATGTGCTACAGATATACATCTCCAGCAGCTATTTTCAAAATCTGTGTGGAATGTGCGGTTACTACAATGAAAATCCTAATGATGACTTTGCCACACCATCCGGAGTCCAAGCAGCCAGTGCAGTCGACTTTGGCAAAAGTTGGAAAGTGGACGATGGAAACAAGTTTTGCTGGGATGATTGTAAGGGGGTATGCAAGACCTGCCCATTAGACCAGCAGAACATCTATTTAGACGAAACCAAATGTGGATTAATCTCCAAACCTGACGGCCCATTCAGTCAGTGTCATAGCATTATAGGCCCCAAACCGTATGTTGACAACTGTGTGTATGATGTGTGCCTAAATGGAGGACCCAAGGAAATTTTATGCCAAAGTTTGGCAACGTATGCTACTCTTTGCCAAAAAAGTAATGTTACCATCAAGGAATGGAGAGACTTGTCGGGATGTGGTAAGTATGCACTGCTGCAATGCTTTTGCATTTTTAGCCTTTAAAATGGCATGCCTGGTACACACTTGCAGTTAGGGTTGGCCAATCACTGAATTTTACCACCTCTATGTAGTATGAGGGTTTACGTACACAATCTGCTGACCCTCAGAACTATATGGAGGTGGTAAAATAGGTCAGTGATTGTCCAATCAAAATTGAAAGTGTATACAGCACACAAGGCGATAACTGTGCACCTGTCTCTTTAAGACCTTTTATTCAGTCGACAGCATACAGCCACGAATACAACAGTTTGACAAGTAGTAAAGATGCATCAAACCTGGGTGGTGGAGGGTGTCTTGGTGAGCTGGGAAGGGTGACCAGGGGGTGAACAGGACATCACTACAGCCGTTTCACGCCGGAACTGGCGCTTGCTCACGTGCAGGACACTGCCGTCCTGTTCACCCCCTGGTCACCCTTCCCAGCTCACCAAGATACCCTCCACCACCCAGGTTTGATGCATCTTTACTACTTGTCAAACTGTTGTATTCGTGGCTGTATGCTGTCGACTGAATAAAAGGTCTTAAAGAGACAGGTGCACAGTTATCTCCTTGTGTGCTGTATGTCCTTTAGTTGTGCTCTGCACTACTGTACTTGCTGCACATCTCATGTTATGACCTTTACAGCCTATGGAGGAGTGTGTGGATTAAGTGAAGCATTGTCATTACGTATACAAGCACCTGCAGAGAGGCCAACCCTCAAGATAAACAGCCGGGTGCCGGGTGCAATTTCCTACTTCAGTGTACCAAAATTGAAAGTGTGTACCAGGCTTTAGTGTATTCATTCTGAAGGGTGCATACAAAAGGCGATATTCACCAAAAGCGTGCATGAAATATTGGCGTGAGGAAAAATGGGCGCAGGGTGATACCGATATAAGTCTTAGAGGGATGCTGTAAGGGGGTCGGGGGAAAATGAGTTGAAGTTACCCAGGGCTTCTAGTGGTCCCCCACAGACATCCTGTGCCCACCCAGCCACTCCCCAATGCTCTGGCCCCGCCTCCTGTTAACTTATGGAATTTCAGACTGTAAAGTCTGAAAACCACTGCGCCTGCGTTGCCGTGTCCTCGCTCCTGCTGATGGCACCAGGAGCGTACTGCGCAGGCCCAGTATGGTCTGTGCCTGCACCGTGCGTTCCTGGTGACATCAAGGGAAGCGAGGACACGGCAACGCAGGCGCAGTGGTTTTCAGACTTTAAAGTCTGAAATTCCAGAAGTAAACAGGAGGCGATGCCAGAGCATCGGTGAGTGGCTGCGTGGGCACAGGATGTCTGCGGGGGAGCATTAGAAGCCCCGGGTAACTTAAACTCATTTTTCCCCGACCTCCCTACAGTATCCCTTTAGTCTAAATGATAAATACCATGCTGAATTGGGCACCAATGAAAAATAACACATATTTACAGTGGTTATGGCGATAGTAAAACATTGGTAAATGTTACCGGTATTTTACTAGTAATCCTAGCCTTACTCTCACACAGAACCCTCCCCCCTCTGTTGCCTAACCTTAAATCCCTCCTTCCTAGAGCCTAACCCTGAACCTCCCAAGCCCGACACCTAACCCTAAAACCCCCTTCCTAGCGCCAAACCCTAAACCCCCCTTCCCTGACGCCTAACGTTAAACACCCCTTCATGAAGCAACTGAGGACGCCAGCTCCAGGAAGTACGCCAGGCTGGCATCCTCCTCCATGCGGTAGGAAACAGAATGGAGCTACGTGGGACTCGGCAGCTGTAGGGTAATGATCAATTGTTACCCTCCGCTGCCATTGCAGGAGAGCCAGAACAGGAACGAGTTTAGGTAAGTAACGAGCTATTGTTACAGTCCAGAAACCTAACCTTAAAATCCCCTTCCTGATGACAAACCTTAACTGCCCCCACCCCTCCTTCCATGTCCCCCCTTCCATGTCCCTACCTCACCTAAATGGCATAAAAACACGTTTCATCATCAGTTTCAACAAACAATGATTTTAAAAAATGTAAAATTTCGGTTGGATGGGCCCGCTATATATTGGGTCCCTAAATTTATGCTATTGGCACCCAATAGCTGATATCTGCCTTAGTGCCTATGGGGCCCCCAAATTGTCCATTTTACATTACATTCTGAAATTTATCACAGGAGACATCTTTACTGCTGGCAGGTGATGTCAGTGGTAGCTGCTGCTTGCTTTTTTTGGCAGTTGGAAACAGCTGTTATTTCCCACAATGCAATAAGGTTCCCACAGTGGGATGTCAGTACTTACAGTAGCTGCTGACATCACACTGTGGGAGGGGTTTTCATCACAATATCAGCCATATAAACCCTCCTGATCTATTTGAGAAAAGGTAAAGATTTCTTACCTTTCTTACATTTCTTGGGAAGTGGGGTATCAGCTACTGATTGGGATGAAGTTTAATTCTTGGTTACAGTTTCTCTTTGAATTTAAAAAAATTCACCAATTTGAAAAAAAATAAAAAGTATTGTAGATTGAAGGATGGGTGAGCTAATAAGCCAAAAAATGTCACAATGTCATTGCAGAGTTCAAAATGTATGTATTTCCTACTATATATACAGGTCCTTCTCAAAAAATAGCATATTGTGATCAAGTTCATTATTTTCTGTAATGTACTGATAAACATTAGACTTTCATATATTTTAGATCCATTACACACAACTGAAGTAGTTCAAGCCTTTTATTGTTTTAATATTGATGATTTTCGCATACAGCTCATGAAAACCCAAAATTCCTATCTCAAAAAATTAGCATATCATGAAAATGTTCTCTAAACGAGCTATTAACCTAATCATCTTAATCAATGAATTAACACTAAACACCTGCAAAAGATTCCTGAGGCTTTTAAAAACTCCCAGCCTGGTTCATTACTCAAAACCGCAATCATGGGTAAGACTGCCGACCTGACTGCTGTCCAGAAGGCCATCTTGACACCGTCAAGCAAGAGGGTAAGACACAGAAAGAAATTTCTGAATGAATAGGCTGTTCCCAGAGTGCTGTATCAAGGCACCTCAGTGGGAAGTCTGTGGGAAGGAAAAAGTGTGGCAGAAAACGCTGCACAACGAGAAGAGTTGACTGGACCCTGAGGAAGATTGTGGAGAAGGACCGATTCCAGACCTTGGGGGACCTGCGGAAGCAGTGGACTGAGTCTGGAGTAGAAACATTCAGAGCCACCGTGTACAGGTGTGTGCAGGAAATGGGCTACAGGTGCCACATTCCCCAGGTCAAGCCACTTTTGAACCAGAAACAGCAGCAGAAGCACCTGACCTGGGCTACAGAGAAGCAGCACTGAACTGTTGCTCAGTGGTCCAAAGTACTTTTTTCGGATGAAAGCAACTTTTGCACGTCATTCATAAATCAAGGTGCCAGCGTCTGGAAGAAGACTGGGGAGAGGGAAATGCCAAAATGCCTGAAGGCCAGTGTCAAGTGCCCACAGTCAGTGATGGTCTGGGGTGACATTTTAGCTGCTGGTATTGGTCCACTGTGTTTTATCAAGGGCAGGGTCAATGCAGATAGCTATCAGGATATTTTGGAGCACTTCATGCTTCCATCTGCTGAAAAGCTTTATGGAGATGAAGATTTCATTTTTCAGCAAGACCTGGCACCTGCTCACAGTGCCAAAACCACTGGTAAATGGTTTACTGACCATGGTATTACTGTGCTCAATTGGCCTGCCAACTCTCCTGACCTGAACCCCATAGAGAATCTGTGGGATATTGTGAACAGAAGGTTGAGAGACGCAAGACCCAACACTCTGGATGAGCTTAAGGCCGCTATCGAAGCATCCTGGGCCTCCATAACACCTGAGCAGTGCCACAGGCTGATTGCCTCCATGCCACGCCGCATTGAAGCAGTCATATCTGCAAAAGGATTCCCGACCAAGTATTGAGTGCATAACTGGACATAATTATTTGAAGGTTGATTTTTTTTGTTTTAAAAACACTTTTCTATTATTGGTCGGATGAAATATGCTAATTTTTTGAGATAGGAATTTTGGGTTTTCGTGAGCTGTATGCCAAAATCATCAATAATAAAACAATAAAAGGCTTGAACTATTTCAGTTGTGTGTAATAAATCTAACATATATGAAAGTTTAATGTTTATCAGTACAATACAGAAAATAATGAACTTTATCACAATATGCTAATTTTTGGAGAAGGACCTGTATATTTTTTTTTATGGAAAACTGATGGCAATGATGGCATCAAGTTCTTAAAGCCACATTTCTAAGTAGGGGCATTTTGGTAACAATGAACTGCAGTTTTTAGACCCTAGAATACTTTTGTACTTTACTTTTTTTAGCCACTACTAGAGTGCACCTACATTGTTTGATAGTGCTTTGGGTAAAATATTTTCGAAGCCATGCAAGGCTGTTTAAAGAATATATAGAAAATGGCACAAAAAGCTTGATATAGTGTAGAAGGTACTGGTAAGGATGAATTGTTGATAGAATAAGTATTCTTATACTGACGAGCCAGGGCTACCACTCAGGCAACCACTGTAGATGCAGGTGGGGAGATTAAACTTGTCCCGACTCAGAATTAAGAAGTCAATCTCCATAGATCAGAAGAAAGGGGTAACTCGCATGGTACAAGGTGAACAGAGGCACCAAAAGAGTAAAAATAGTTTAAACTTTTAAAACATGGGGAGGAAGTGGTGGACTTACCTCCTCCAAGCAGACACAAAATGTATTATTGTTTAAAACATAGAACATTTATTGAAAACCTCTAAGGTTCTTTAGAACGCGTTTCGCTGGTATGACCCTGCTTCACCAGGCAATGGGGTAGGAGTATATAGCAAATGTAGGTCTCAGTCTGAGTCAAGCACCTCTGTTCACCTTGTACTGTTTTAAAAATAGGACTAACAATACTTTGCTTGTAAAAACTGCACTGAATAGAAGTGTAGACATCAGGGATGCTCATCCGGATCCCGAATATCCGGTTAACCCGGACATCAGAACATTTTTACGCTATCCGAATCGGATTTCTTTAGAAATCCGGAGAGCTATGTGTGGATATTTGGCCGCATAACCCGGATATCCATGGATATTGCGGATATCCGGATCCAAAATACTGTAACTAAGGAGATGACATTCTGGAGCCAATCAGAGGGCTCCCAGCAGAAGCCCTAGCAACCAATCACAGAGGGAAACCCTGGCCAGCCCCACCTGACCTCATTGAGCCAATCAGAGGGCTCCCAGCCTAAACCCTGGCACCCAATCACAGAAAGGAACACTGGCCATCCCCCCTGTTTATATAATAAGGAGGGCTGCCATGAAGAGACATATCGTCTTAGCTTGCTGAATGCTCACTGAGAGACATGCTCCAGTGCTGGTGGCCTAGCAAGGGCCTATACAGTTATAAACCTAAAGCTGTTCAGTGATTAACCCCTTCACTACTATCACTACACTATTGTTAAATCATTAATTAGCTTGATTGATGTCATAGTGTGATAGTCAGAGTGTGTGCTCCAGTGCTGCTGGGCCTAGTAGCGAGGGGCTGTACACAGTGATAAGCTGTTTAGTGATTAACCCCTTCACTATCACTACACTATTAATCGTTAATTCGCTTGATTGATGTCATTGTATGACAGTCAGTGCGAGCTGCACGCAGCTGCTATGTGTCTGTGTGTGTGTGTGTGCTGTGCTGTGCACAGACCAGGCCAGGTGCTGCCTGCTGGCCAGCTATTAGCCTTAGGTATAGGTAAGGTTAGGGAAGGGAAGGGATTAGGGGGTAGGAGGATTACTGTGTTATTATGTAGTTAGTACTGTAGTACTGCAGTCAGTGTGCTAGTAGTTGTTAGAGTAGTAGTACTACTGTGTTCACTTTCTACAGAACTGCTGTGCTGTGAGCAGTGCCAGTGTGACAGTTAGTGTGCACTAGTGTCTTCTCCTGTGCTGTCTGACTGTCACTCAGCACTTGGCACGCGTCACGTGGTACTTGCCACGTGTCATGTAGCTCTTGGCACGTGTCATGAGGCACTTGGCACGTGTCTCGTGGCACTTGGCACATGTCTCGTGGCACTTGGCACGTGGCACTTGCCACGTGTCACGTGGAACTTGCCACATGGCAAGTGACACGTGCCAAGTGCCACGTGACACCTGTCAAGTGCCAAGTGACACGTGCCAAGTGCCAAGTGACATGAGCTAAGTGCCAATTGCCACGTGCCACGTCCGGCATGCTCCTGGCACAAGTTACACCTGCTTCTGCTGCATTGCCCTGCTCCTGCTGCTGGTGCAGCTTCCACCGCCAGGCCAGGGTGCCACAGGCCACTGATACCACCTATTTTTAACCCAAAACACAATTGCTGTGTAATTTTTTGGAGGTGTCTTGGCTGAAAACTGTCATGTCCCAGTTACTTTGGACACAATGTGGGCTGTCTGGAACCTAGGCCTAATGTTAATTCACAGCCAATTTTTTTTTTGGGGGGGGGGGGGGATTTTACATCCCCACATCATCAATTAGTGTTCCCCTTTAAAAAATAATGATGCTATATGCCTCATTTACCCTAAAAAAAATTAAAGCACTTCCGTTTTTTCTAACCGGATATCCAAATCCACCCGGATAGCCCGGATAATGCGTTCGGATTTCGGATTGAACGCGGATATTGGAACGTTCAGATTCGGATATCCGATCCATATCTGGGTATCTGGGTATCCAGATCTGGATCAATTCGGATTTTAAAAGTGGTATCCGAGCACCACTGGTAGACATAAAAAGTATAACGCTGACTTAAAAAAGCAAGTGGCTTCTGCCAGCGCTAACTCTGTTGTATTGTGGTTGTTGTGAATTCTGCACAGATTACATTACCTTGGGTCAAAGCAACATGAGAAAACTTTATATTGTAACCACCAAGAGGTATTGTGAAATGATTTTATTGAATGTTATGACTGCAATCCCGATTGAAGGTCTACTGATCATTATATGTTTTACCATGTCCTCCCTCATTTTCAGTTTTGCCGTGCCCAGCTAACAGTCAGTATAAACTCTGTGGGAAAACCTGCCCTCCAACATGTAACGATGCTGCTATCAACGCTACAGGACTCTGTCCTGATGGATGTGTGGAGAGCTGTCAGTGCAATGATGGATTTGTTTTGGATGGAGGGAAATGTATACCCAAAGCCAACTGTGGCTGCGTCTTTCAAGGAAAAGTTTATGCCCCGAATGAGAAATTTTGGGCAGACACAAAGTGTTTAAAGCAGTGCACCTGCAACCCTGCCACCAACAATGTGGATTGTAAAGACACTCGCTGTAAGCCAACCGAGACCTGCTCAGTGTCCAAAGGCATCCAAGGCTGCTACCCCAACTCCTATGCAACGTGCACAGCAGCTGGAGATCCACATTACAACACCTTTGATGGTGTGCCATATGACTTCCAGGGCACATGTGTCTACCTGTTTACAGGACTCTGTAACAAGACTGGAGATCTTGTGGATTTTCAGGTGTATGTCCAAAATGAAAACAGAGGTAGTACGGTAGTTTCTTTCACTACTGAAGTCCGGGTTTCCATATACAACATCTCTGTAGTTATTAGTAGGAGACGGCCAGGCAAAATCCAGGTACGTTTTTTTAATGTTTTAAAATGATAAAAAAAATTCACATTTCTAGTATTTGTGTAGAGCTTTTCTCCTGTCGGACTTTAACCTTTTTCAGGACCACAGGCTTTTAACCCCCCCCCCCCCCCCTAAAGACCAGGCCATTTTTTTCTAATACTAATGGGAGAGCTGGCAGGCACTCGGGGAAAGCTGCAATTAACTGGCATGAATATAGGTACACCCAATAAAACCATGTGCTCAAGACAACAAGCAAGGTATATGCAAACAAAAATGAGAGGCAGAGAAAGTCTGGCACTATTGTTTATTTGTGTAGCAAGTGTCAAAAAACGCGATGTGGCAAATGCATATGGAATGCAGAATGTGCAAAAGGATAAACACCAAAACATACGCATCACAGTGACGTTTTAGCTTTACCTGGGTGGAAGAGAGGTAGCTCGTGTGGGCGCCAAAAGGTGCACGGTCCTTACGACCGTTTCGCAAGGCGGGTGCCAAGCTTCATCTGAGGTGTGCACGGGTGTCCGGGACAGCAGCGGAACTTAAAGGACTTACGAGCTGAAATAAAAAAAAAAGTTTATTACCTTAGTGCACTATTAGAGCTCTGTGTAGACGATCTGTGCCTCCCTTGTACTTTCCAGACCCTCTGTTATCTTAATCCTATTATCATTACAGGTCATTCTGTGCACTACAGATTGTCTACACAGAGCTCTAATAGTGCACTAAGGTAATTGACTTTTTTATTTTATTTCAGCTCGTAAGTCCTTTAAGTAAGCATCAATCCAAAGACGCACTTCCGTAACGCTGTAGAGACCCACCCTCGCTAAGTGATTGGTCCAGCATATTGCTTCAATGGGGCTCGAGGTGGGAGGTAGCCAGCTACAGGGAAGAGGTTGCGTGCATACGTCATAGAAGACGTTGTGAACAGCGGCCAATAGCTGAGCGTCTCAACACTCGAGCCATTAATAAAGCTGCAATAACCTAGCAAGAGACAGTCATAAGCCATGGTAAGCCGAGCAGTCCTGCCCACATAAACAACGTGGTAAGGGAAGCATGGAAGACCACAGCGGGCATGAGCCTGGAACAATGCAGCAAGTGTGGAGTATTCTCACACACTGGGGATTATTAGCTAAATGCAGCAATGGAGCATAACACGGGATCACAAAATAAAGAGGGAATGGGAAGTGGGCTGAGTGTACCTATGAGTGCGGATAAGGTGAAAGGCAAAGGGGGGGGGGGAGAATATCAGTGAGGGAAAGGAAAAAGAAAACGTGAAAGGTACACTATAGAGGTGACCCGAGAGAGAGGTGAAATGTCATAACACCAGCCAGTCATCATAAGCATACGGAGAGGAACAAGTTACATCATGGTAGTTGAAAATTACAAATTTTATTATATAGAAAATATTAAAAAATCCCATACGGGTCGGGCTACAAAAAGCCATATAAAAAGCTAGAATCTAAATAAAAAAGAGAATAGCCATGATGTAAACAAATGGGCAA
Source organism: Hyperolius riggenbachi (assembly GCF_040937935.1). Lineage (NCBI taxonomy): Eukaryota > Metazoa > Chordata > Amphibia > Anura > Hyperoliidae > Hyperolius > Hyperolius riggenbachi. The sequence goes on from NC_090651.1 coordinate 365,358,768, forward strand.
CAAGAAGTGGCTACAAGAGGGCATAACTAAGTAGGGGAAAGAAGCCTAAGGGTCCAAGAAGCATGCAAGGTCTACATAGTCGTTCAGACCAAACGCACCCATGGCATTAGTACGCAAAATCCAATGCGCTTCTTGTCTGAGCAACAGTTTTTTCTTGTCTCCACCTCTACGAGGGGTCTTGCAGACATCAATGCATGCAAAAGACAAGAGATTAGGATCATTTTGGTGGACGGCCGACATATATTTGACTATCCTTGGGCAGCCTTTGCCCTTTGGTAGTAGACGCACATGCTCTAAAATGCGTTCCTTGACCATCCTGGTCGTTTTACCAACGTAAAAACGTTGGCATGGACACCAGAGTGCATAAACCACATATCTGGTCCTGCATGTTGCAAAAAATGGAACATTACAGTGTACAGGACCCAACTGAAAAGATCTGCCTGTTTTCATAAATTGGCAAGCTTTAGAAAAGCCACAACGATGATTGCCTGTGGATGCAAATTCACTCAGCCAAGTGCGCTGTGGATTTTTGCGAAAGTCACTTTGAACCAGAGCGTCACCGATAGTAGGTGCTCTTTTAAAAGCTATCAGTGGTTGGGGAGGTAGGCCCTTCTTCAGAACTGGGTGTTCAAGTAGAAGTGACCAGTTCTTTCTGAATGCCCACTTAATTTGTTTAGCCATCGGGGAGAATTCAAAAGAGAACACTCCTGAGTTGTTAGTGGGCCTGCTCTGCTTATTCCTTTTAATCAACTCTGACCTATCTCTCATAGTGGCTTTTCTGATGGCTCGGTCCAGGGCGATTTCATTGTACCCCCTAGCAAGAAGTCTTTGTTTGAGGTCTTAGGCCTGGTTTAGAAAGTCTTCCAAATTGGTATTATTCCTGCGTAACCGCAGGAATTGGCCAAAAGGAAGAGATTCCGTAACATGCCGTGGGTGATAACTGTTGGAATGTAAAATAGTATTGGAGGCCGTAGATTTACGGTAGCCTCTGGTCATAACACCTTCAGGTGTAATAACCAATTCAAGGTCAAGAAAGCAAATGTTTTTTTTTCTGACCAATCCATGGTAAAATGCATGTTAACATCATTCTGATTGAGATACTCCAAAAACCGTTCAAGGAGTAGTACACCTCCCGACCAAAAGATCAGGACGTCGTCCACATACCTGGACCACATCCTCAAAACTGACCTATAGGGATTGTTAGCAGAATGGATATAAAGTTCCTCCCAGGCACCCAAAAACAAATTTGCATAAGTGCATGAGACAGGGATCCCCATCGCGGTGCCCGAGACCTGCTGGTACCATGAGTCCCCAAACAAAAAAGCATTGTGTGTAAGGACAAACTCCAAACATTCACACACATAGGCATTGTAGGAAGCGTTCTTGTTGTCCCTGTCCAAATACATCTTCACGGCACAGATACCATCAAGATGTGGAATCCTGCTGTAAAGGCTGGTGATGTCAATGGTCACCATCAGGTCCCCCATGCACCACGATGAGGACCCAATGCCACCAAGGACATCAATGGTGTCACCAAGGTGCGATGGGAGGTGAGACAAAAGTGGTCGGAGGATGTGGTCCAGGTATCTGGAAAGACTTTCCGTGACCGATGGTGGGTGGGTCTCTACAGCGTTACGAAGTGCGTCTTTGGATTGACGCTTACTTAAGTTCCGCTGTTGTCCCGGACACCCGTGCACACCTCAGATGAAGCTTGGCAGCCGCCTTGCGAAACAGTCGTAAGGACCGTGCACCTTTTGGCGTCCACACCAGCAATCTCCCTTCCACCCAGGTACAGCTAAAACGTCACTGTGATGCGTATGTTTTGATGTTTATCCTTTTGCACATTCTGCATTCCATATGCATTTGTCGCATCACGTTTTTTGACACTTGCTGCACAAATAAACAATAGTGCCAGACTTTCTCTGCCTCTCATTTTTTTTTTAAATGGGCTACTGCAGCTTTAAAGGGATACTGTAGGGGGGTCAGGGGAAAATGAGTTGAAGTTACCCGGGGCTTCTAATGGTCCCCCGCAGGCATCCTGTGCCTGCGCAGCCACTCACCGATGCTCCGGCCCCGCCTCCGGTTCACTTCTGGAATTTCTGACTTTAAAGTCTGAAAACCACTGCGCCTGCATTGCCATGTCCTCACTCCCGCTGATGTCACCAGGAGCGTACTGCGCAGACACAGACCATACTGGGCCTGCGCTGTGCGCTCTTGATGACATCAGCGGGATCGAGGACACGGCAATGCAGGCGCAGTGGTTTTCAGACTTTAAAGTCAGAAATTCCAGAAGTGAACCGGAGGTGGGGGCGGAGCATCGGTGAGCGGCTGCGCGGGCACAGGATGTCTGCGGGGGACCATTAGAAGCCCCGGGTAAGTTCAACTCATTTTCCCCCGACCCCCCTACAGTATCCCTTTAAGGCCAAGCTGCAGGGCCGCACAACACAGCACACAAGTAATCCTCCCTTTTCTCCCCACCAATTATTTTTTATTGGTAAATATTTAAGTCATTTATTTTTAAATACATTTGTCTATTTTTTTTTTTTTTACTATTTTGTCCCCAGCCCTCCCTCCCCCCGCCAGGCAATCCCTGTGATCAGCTGTTATAAGCTCCAGCCTATGACAGCCGATCACCCCTGAGCCTCTGGAGGGGACAGCCGTGTCACAGTCTCCGAGCACCGATCGCCGATGGGAGACTGAAGGCTGAGCTCTGCTCCACCTATCAAGCAGGAGATGCACGCGCAGCCTGTGCGCAATCTCCTACAAACTGAAGACCCAGAACTTTACACCGTTTGGCGTTAGGCGGTGCTGCTGCTGCCACCGTGGCCACGCCTATCGGGGTAACGCGGTCGGCAAGCAGTTAAATGTACCAGAGGTGACATGGGACATGATGAGATAAGCATGTGTATGTACAACGCAAAACCTATAAATAACCAGGCTAGTTTACTTGTTTTATTTTGCTGCCTGAAAGGGTTTTTTTTAGGCATGGAAGTGACAGCTTCTTATCGGGAATATAGTAAACATCACTGAGAAACAAATTACAGCCATGGAAGTTTTTCTAGCAGAATACAACACCTGAGAACAGAGGGAGATGGAAAAAGGTCAACAGTTCATTTATTTTAACTCTGAGACACTTAATTGACTGCCATTGAGCAATGAGCATAGACAACAAATCATTCAATCTACTTTGTAAATGTTAAAATATACTCTCACCTAAAGGATTATTAGGAACACCTGTTCAATTTCTCATTAATGCAATTATCTAATCAACCACATGGCAGTTGCTTCAATGCATTTAGGGGTGTGGTCCTGGTCAAGACTATCTGCTGAACTCCAAACTGAATGTCAGAATGGGAAAGAAAAGTGATTTAAGCAATTTTTGAGCGTGGCATGGTTGTTGGTGGTAGACGGGCCGGTCTGAGTATTTCACAATCTGCTCAGTTACTGGGATTTTCACGCACAACCATTTCGAGGGTGTACAAATAATGGTGTGAAAAGGGAAAAACAACCAGTATGTGGCAGTCCTGTGGGTGAAAATGCCTTGTTGATGCTAGAGGTCAGAGGAGAATGGGCCGACTGATTAAAGCTGATAAAAGAGCAAGGTTGACTGAAATAACCACTCGTTACAACCAAGGTATGCAGCAAAGCATTTGTGAAGCCACAACATGCACAACCTTGAGGCGGATGGGCTACAACAGCAGGAGACACCCCCCCCCCCCCCGAGTACCACTCATCTCCACTACAAATAGGAAAAAGAGGCTACAATTTGCATGAGCTCACCAAAATTGGACAGTTGACGACTAAAAAAAATGTTGCCTGGTCTGATGAGTCTCGACAGAGTCAGAATTTGGCATAAACAGAATGAGAACATGGATCCATCATGCCTTGTTGCAGGCTGGTGGTGGTGGTGTAATGGTGCGGGGGATGTTTTATTTCTGAGCATTGTTTCTGACCATGTCCATCCCTTCATGACCACCATGTACCCATCCCCTGATGGCTACTTCCAGCAGGATAATGCACCATGTCACAAAGCTCGAATCATTTTAAATTTGGTTTCTTGAACATTGACAATGAGTTCACTGTACTAAAATGGCCCCCACAGTCACCAGATCTCAACCCAATAGAGCATCTTTGGCATGTGATGGAACGGGAACTCCGTGCCCTGGATGTGCATCCCACAAATCTCCATCAACTGCAAGATGCTATCCTATCAATATAGTCCAACATTTCTAAAGAATGCTTTCAGCACCTTGTTGAATCAATGACACGTAGACTTAAGGCAGTTCTGAAGGCGAAAAGGGGTCAAACACTGTATTAGTATGGTGTTCCTAATAATCCTTTAGGAGAGTGTAAAATAAAACCGTGGGAGGATAAATACAATTGTTTAACTCTACAGTTTATTTTCACTTCGGGTTCACTTTAAAGCGTTTGGGAGGCAGCCACTATAGCATATTCAGTGATCTGTAGCAGTTTTAGGGAGTCTAGCTCAAGAATTCCCTACTAAATAGAAAGAACCAAGATTTGATCCCAAGTCTAAGGATTAAGATTTTAGGATAAAAATAATTATTACTATCAATTAATTAATGATCAGGTTGCTTGATCCCTCGCTCTCCTCCTACGCCGCATGTGTCCTCCACCATTCAGTGCGGTAATTCTGCTGGTCATCGTGTACTGAGCACACCCAGTAGCACCCCTGCCACACCTCCATCACCGGGAGAGTTCTACACCTGCACAGTACCAATGCGCAGGCCAAGAATGCTCCTCCCGGCAGGTGCACAATGAGGGAGTGCACACGGTACCGACTGATGGGATTACCAAGCTGCCTAGCAGAGAATCCAGGCGGCCTGGGAAGACGGCAAGGGGGCGATCAGCCTGAGGGGCTGGAGGAAGACTCAGGTATGTTTATTTATTTTTTATTTTTTTTATCATCTTAGATACTCTTTAATGACCCTAGGTGGTCTTAAACGTTAGATCTGTAGCCATTTCATTGCTACAATAAAAGCCATTGAAATAGCACACTTGTAGACCTTTGTGCTTCATTTATTAGTTATCTGACTAAATGTTCTAACAAATAAATCAAGGAGACAGTCCACTAGTTGCATCCTAATGTTTTGGTCTTAATGTGTAACACTTGATGAAAATCTGGTAGCAAGGAACATGCTTGTTTAACCACTAGCCGACCGTGTCATGCTGATGGGCATGGACATGGTGGAAGCCCCAGGAGCACCTAATGCCGATCGGTGGAAGGTCCTTGGGGCGTGGTTTACAGGAGATTGCACGCGCCGATGCGCACGCAACCCTTCAGTCTCCAAGTGGTGATCTTCGCTAGGAGACTGTTAGGTAGCGGTTTTGCTGTCTAATTAACCTGTACAGCGCTGCGATCTAAGGCAGCGCTGTACTGGGGACAGCCGCTGTCTCCTCCAAAGGCTCAGGGGTGATCGGCTGAAGCCTATGACAGCTGATCACAGGACTGGCTGGCAGAAAAATGTAAAAAAAAAAGGATGCATTTATTTAGAAAATAATAAGATATATATTTATTTAAAAAAAAATAAACACTAGGGGAGCGACCAGACCCCACATGCAGAAAGCTCTGTTGGTGGGGAGAAAAGGGGGAGGGGAAATCACTTGTGTGCTGAGTTGTTCGGCCCTACAGCGAGGCCTTAAAGCTGCAGTGGCCCAATTTGATAAAAATGGTCTGGTCTTTAGGGGGTTTAACACTGCCATCCCCAAGAGCTTAGCTTGCACTTCCACGACTTTCCAACTTCCTTGTTTAAAATTGAACCAGTTAAATGTCTCCACCATTTATTTTTCTACAGAACATCTGCTCAGTTTTAGTGAAGGTTTCACAATCAGCTGTGAGCTGCTGAAATAACTGCCAGAGTTGCACACGAATGCTATGGGCTCACCTTGCGATGCAGGGAGATGGATCCAGCGCTGATCCAGCGCTCTGCCAATCCATCTTCCTCCATCTTTCGTCCGGCAGGTATGCGCGATGTTACGCGACGGGCACAACAAGACTTTAAGAGATTGCGATACTTTGTGCTAGTCGCCTCTGATCTTTCTGATCCGAACCACCGTGTCCATCAATTAAAGGAACACTATCAATTAACATCTTTTTTTTTTAACCTGGGATTGAGAGAGTTCCTGAAGTGCTGGTAAATGATGATGTATATGTTACGGCCAGAACCCGAAGTTTGGCCACTTCTAGTTCTGGCCGGCCACTTCGGGTTCTGGCCGGCCAATGCGCAAAGTGGCCGCTGCGCTGCGGCCAATGTTAGAAATGGAATGATTCCTCTGAGGTTAATGTATCTTCTGGCCGCAGCGCAGCGGCCAAACGTATAACAACTTAGTGAATTTATTGCAATTCAGCCGGCGGCAATGTAACAATTCAAGCCGCCGGCTTTTTTTTTCTGCCTCTCTCTCCCCCCCCCCCCCCCGCCTCTCTCGCTCTCCTATGGGCCGCCGGCGGGGACACGCGTGTCCCCCCGGAGTCGTTCGTCGCGGCAGGGGGATCCTGCTGTTCTTGCAGAGCGGGTGCTGGCAGAAGCAATGTCTGCAGCCTCCCCGCTCTGCTGCCCTGGCGCCACGAACGACTCCCGGGGACACGCATGTCCCCGCCGAGCTTATAAGTTGTTATACGTTTGGCCGCTGCGCTGCGGCCAGAAGATACATTAACCTCAGAGGAATCATTCCATTTCTAACATTGGCCGCAGCGCAGCGGCCACTTCGCGCATTGGCCGGCCAGAACCCGAAGTGGCCGGCCAGAACTAGAAGTGGCCAAACTTCGGGTTCTGGCCGTAACATATACATTTCATTTGCTTATCTCTTTTGTTTACTGTATCAAATTCCTCTCACTCTGAACTGATGGCAAGTCTGCTCTAATCTGATGGCAGAGTGAGCCATGAGGGGAGAGGGGATTCCCTCACAGTGCATCTGTAAACCCCGTGTGTGTGATAGTAAGTCCTGTACAGTGTGTCTCTGACTGAAGTGTCTGAAGAGAGCAGAGGAAATGTAACTTGTTATACATATTTGTAATTGTCTGTAACACCTGACACCACAGCTTTTCATTTTTTTTCTTTTGCTTGCAGAGAAAAATACTCTGTAGTCTGATATGCAAAAATAAATAAATAAATAAAACAACAACACTGGCTATGCATTGAAGCAGACACCCCTTTTAAGAATGATTTGTTCCAATAGAGCTAAATCCTACACACAATAAATTAGGAAACAGTAAATTCGGGCGCCTGAGGCTAGTGGACAAATCGGGCGCCGCCATTCACTCCTATAATAAATATCGTTTAATGGGCGCCCGATAGGAAAAAAGGGCGCCGGAGAAAAATAACGTTTTAAAAGCGGCGCCCGGACACTTAATGTTTTATTACTGTTTCTCATGATTACACATTATTTAATGATTTATACATTTTTAAATTTTATTTTTAAACGAAAAACAGTACAATATTTTTTTTCAAACATTACTTTTAAACGAAAAACAGTACAGTTTTTTTTTTACATTATTTTTAAACGAAAAAACCAACAGGGGGGTCTTAGGTTTAGGCACCAACAGGGGGGTCTTAGGTTTAGGCACCAACAGGGGGTCTTAGGTTTAGGCACCAAAAGGGGGGTCTTAGGTTTAGGCACCAACAGGGGGGTCTTAGGTTTAGGCACCAACAGGGGGGTCTTAGGTTTAGGCACCAACAGGGGGGTCTTAGGTTTAGGCACCAACAGGGGGGTCTTAGGTTTAGGCACCAACAGGGGGGTCTTAGGTTTAGGCACTAACAGGGGGGTCTAGGGGTTAGGGGTAGGTACAGGGAGGGTTACTTAGGCACCAACAGGGGGGGTCTTAGGTTTAGGCATCAACAGGGGGGTCTAGGGGTTAGGGGTAGGTACAGGGAGGGTTACTTAGTAATTTTTTTTTTTTAACGTTATTATACGTTTCACTATTTAAACGAAAGATTAACGTTTTTACAATTGCCGATTTAATGCACATTATTTAATGATTTATAACTTTAAAAAACATTAATTTTAAACGAAAAACAGTACAATATTTTTTTAAACGTTATCCATGCTTATCGTTAAAAACCCGGCGCCCTTTTTTCCCAGCGCCCCTTTTTAACGTACGCATAAATTAAAGCTTGTGCCTCTGATATTTAACATGAAAAGTAGAAAAATATTTGCACAGCTTCTTATTCATTATTATTTGTACATTGTCATTTTGGAGCACCTTGTTTGATAGTGTCCCTTTAACGATTACCCCGGGGGGGTAACAGGCAACATTGCCACAAGTATCGCCCAATGGGTACACAGCCTTAAATAGAATATTTTTAAATATTTAACAGTCTTTACTGAGTAAATAAGGAATTAATACAAATTACTGTGTCAGTCACTAAGCAGGTAGATTGTAAAGTAAAATTATATATATAACTGTGCAGAGGATCCTCAAGGGGGTGGGGCTCAAATTTAAAAAAGGGGTCGGTACTGGCAGTAAGAGGAGGGGAGGGATCTACCTAATAACAGGGGCACACCTGTCTCTCTATACCTTGGGGGGGGGGATCTACCTATAAAAGTCACATCTGGCTGTCTATACTGGGGGCACCCTACCTAATAAAAGGGTCGCACCTGGCTATTTATAATTGTTTGGGGGGGGGGGGCAGATCTGGATGTTTATGCTGGGGGTGTTACCTAATACTGAAGGCACATCTTGTTATACTGAGGGGAAAGGGGACATACCTAATACAGTGAGCACATCGGTCTACTATATTGGGGAGGGGCACTACCTTATACTGCATCATATATGGTTATCTAGACTGAGGGGGCCTTTCTAATACTGGAGCACATCTGGCTATCTATACTTAGGGTGCCTTCCTAATAGTGGGGGCACATTTGGCTACTATACCGGGGAGGGGCACTACCTTATACTACGGCACATCTAGCTATCTATACTGAGGGGATCTACTTAATACTGGGGGCATATCTGGCTATCTATTCTATACTGGGGAGGGGAGCTACTTTATACTGGAAGGTGGCTACATAATACTAGGAGCCCATATAGCTACCTATATAGGGGTGGGAACAATGTGAGGGGGTGCACCTTGGCATCTCTGCCTCTGTTGCTGGGGAACCTTGTCCTGACACTACTTTCCACTATAGCACCATGTATGAGTTGTAACATGACAAATATTTGTGAGCAAGATGAAAGGACACTCCCAAAAGCAAAAGATATTGAATAAAAAAAATCCTCCAGTACAGAAAGCTGATTTCACTAATTGGAACAAAGGGGTTGTCCTATTAATCTGACTCTTGAGTTTTCTCCAATGAGATCACTTCAAGCTTTACCAATAAAATACATTCAAAGGCCCCACCAAGTAAGAAATCACACACAAAAATGTCTACCTACTTTTCTGTAATTTTTCAATTTCTAAGTGCTGGAAAGTAATTTTTTAGATAAGATGATGGAGTATCTCTTGGGAGAAAACTCAGGAGAACGATTCATTAGATAAGGGCCAGAGAGAAGAAGAGGCCACAATCTCATTTATTGTCACCATGTTTATGATGAAAAACAGGTATTATCAGCTCATAGTAAAAACCATTAAAAAATGTTTGCCATATTTGCAGATTAGAACAGCGGTCACAAAGTGATAAAACTGATTGTGCATAAATAAATAACCTCCTTGGCGGTAACCCCGAACGTAGTTCGGGGTAAGCCGCCGGAGGGTGCCGCTCAGGCCCTGCTGGGCCGATTTGTTTAATTTTTTTTTGGCTGGACGCAGCTAGCACTTTGCTAGCTGCGCCAGCACACTGATTGCCGCCGCCCCGCGCACGATCGCCGCTATCCGTCGCGCCGCACGCCCCCCCCAGACCCCGTGCGCTGCCTGGCCAATCAGTGCCAGGCAGCGCCGAGGGGTGGCCCGGGACTCCCAATGACGTCCCGACGTCAGTGACATCGGTGACGTCATCCCGCCCCGTCGCCATGGCGACGGGGGAAGCCCTCCAGGAAATCCCGTTCTTTGAACGGGATTTCCTGATCGGAGATCGCCGAAGGCGATCGAAGAGGGCGGGGGGATGCCGCTGAGTAGCGGCTATCATGTAGCGAGCCCTGGGCTCGCTACATGATATAGGGAAAAAAAAAATAAAACAATACTGCTGCGCTCCCTCCTGGCAGATTTTTTTATACCGCCAGGAGAAAAAGACTCTTCTGGCTTTTCTACACAAGTTTATTATTATTATTATTATTAAGCAGGAAGATTAAAAAGTATATATATATTACTAAACAGAAGACACACTCTCTCTCTCTCTATATATATATATATATTACTGAGCAGGGGACCCTCAAGGGGGTGGGGCTCAAATTTGAAAAAGAGTTCTGTACTGGTAGTAGGGAAGAGATCTACCTAATAACAGGACCACACCTGTCTCTCTATACAGTAGTGATTATCGTAATCTGCTAATTACGATTACGTGAAATTACGCATAATTTTCTGCAATTAAACATACATGTCATTACAAATTCATAATTCAATTGACTTTGTATAATCATTCATAATTACAAAATTAATTTACTCATTGCTTACGTGTAATTTTGTGCCAACTTTGGCGGTAAATAGCAAAGCCCCCGTACATGCTATTGTCAAAAAAGAAAATTTCATAAAGACCTTGTCGTTTTTGAGAAAATCGATTTTAAAATTGCAAAGAAAAATGGTTTTTAAACCCAGAAAAATTACAGTTTAAAAACCATTTTTTTGTATTTTGAAAATCGATTTTCTCAAAAACAACAAGGTCTTTTTGAACTACTCTTTTTTGCAAATTGTACCTACTGTCTTCTTAACATATGTAGCCATTTTGGCTCTGCTATTTATCGCCAAATTTAGCACAAAATTACGCATAAATTCATGCATAATTACGAAAAAGAAAAATTAACTATGAAATCGATTATGCTATTCCCCCAAAATTTTGCATTTACAATGTGTAATTGCGTATTACGATGCGTAATTACGCATGTTCGTAATTTCTGATCATCACTACTATATAGGTGTGCAAGCTTATGACCCACACTTACTGGGAGTTCAATGATCCTTACGCTTCTGGCTTCCTTCTTCTGACTTTTCTCTCTTTCAGGTGAATGGAATTTTGTATAACCTTCCAATGGCTATTAATCAAGGTACAGATATTGTGTCCATCTTCCGATCAAGCGACAGGGCTATCCTTGAAACAATTTTTGGCCTTAGAGTGTCTTACAATTGGGACAGTCGTATTGTTGTCACAGTTCCGAGCACATATGCTGGACAACTTTGTGGTCTATGCGGCAAATATGATGGCAATAAAGCAAATGAGTTTGTCACCAAGGATAACAAAGTAGCTGCCAATCCAACCATATTTGGAAAAAGCTGGAATGTGCAAATCATACCTGGTTGCTCTGAAGAAGATAAGCTCACCTGCCCTAAAAGAGCAGAGCTGGAACAAAACTATCGTAATAGTAAAACTGGTTGTGGTATCATAGTAGATAAGACTGGACCTTTCCGTGAATGTCAGACTGTGGTGGATCCAGAGAGTCGCTTTAAGGACTGTGTGTTTGATGTTTGTATCTTCGGAGAAAAAGATGACATTCTGTGCAAAGCTATATCAAGCTATGCTTTGTCTTGTCAAGAAGCTGGCGCTGGCATTTACCCATGGCGGACAGACACCTTCTGTGGTATGTTGATGACAGGAGCATTCCTAGGCAACACCAATCATTTGACCATACATAAAGGGAACCGGAGGTGTGAGACATATGGAGGCTTTTGTACATTGCACGTTACTTGGCTGTCCTAACGACACAGTGGCCCATATGCAAATTCACGTTTTCTCCTGAGTTTTCTCCTAGGAGATAACTTTTCATCTTTGATTTAAAATAACTTTTTGGCACTTTACAATGAAAAAGCTACCAAAAAGCAGGTGAAAAAGTGCTGTCAAAATTATTTTGAGTCTGTGCTTGTTGGTGGTTTACAGGGCATCGCAAAAATATCACTTAGGAGAAAACTCAGGTGGAAAAAGTAAATTGCATATAGCCCACTGCCTTATTGCTCCAGGGGCGTAGATAGTCTTCTATGCAAGTTAAAGGACCTCTGTCGCAAAAAACATATACAAAAGAGAAGTATGTTTCTTCCAGAGTAAAATGAGCCTTAAATTACTTTTCTCCTATGTTGCTGTCACTTACAGTAGGTAGTAGAAATCTGACAGAACCGACAGATTTTGGACTAGCCCATCTCTTCATAGAGGGTTCACAGGGATTTCTTTATTTTCAAAATGCACTTAGTGAATGGCAGTTGCAACTGCCCAAAAAAGTGTATGGTGAGCACAGAGGCTGGACAGCAGGCACGTGCAGAGGAGGGTGCTCTGGGTGCTCAAGCACCCCCCTGTGACCAATTACCATAGGCCCCTTCTCTCTATTGGCATTCCGTATAAATTAGTAATGTTCAGGGAATCCATTCCTGTCCCTCATTAGTACACATGCACCCTTAGAAAATGTTCACATTTAAGCTAAGGCACCGAGTGCCAGCCCCTTTTCTTTAGCCAGCAAGGAATCCTAGATCTTGATTGGTACTGCACGGAAGCCCAGCCTTCCCCTTCTCCTCATTTACAGCCCTGGATTTGTTGCACCGTGAGCTCTCTCTGAAACTATATATCTCCTTGCTTCACGTGTGGCAGCCTAGCGATTCTGTTCTCTGTTGGAGTCAAGTAAACTGAAGTGCAGGAAGAGGCTCATAGCAGGTATAGGAATTCACACAGCAGCCTACGTCATCCTGAACCATGCATGCTGTGCCCCGAACCCCCTCCTCCTCTCTCCCCTCACTGGAGTCTGCGTGAATGTTTTGTAAGTAGAAGTTACTTACAGCGTGCTTGTGAGTTGAAAACTTGTTGCAGTACAGAAGGTGGGGGCTCCTGGCTGCTGGGAGAGGAGACTCTACTGGGACAGATCACACATGATTCATGCAGGGAAGAGAGCCTGCTAATGTGAGCCTGATGTCCCTCTGACTAGCCTTGACCTGGGGTCAGTCAACTCTCCAGCCACTTGTTTTAGCATTCTTAACCCTTAAAGCGGACCCAAACCAAACATTTTTTTAATTAAAGATATTTAGTTGCACCACTCTGACACATACAAAGATAAATAAACACTTCTTCAAACCTATGATCATTTCAGTGCATGCTTTTCACCCTTCTCTTTTCATAACTAGGGTTCTACTGGGGGCAGCCATTAGCAATTCCTCCATTGCCAGACACCATCTACTCCACCAGCTTGCCGGAAAAATCCCGGCAATTTGAAAAGAAGGGAGGGGTTCCTCCAATAAATGTAAAATATTTTATATTTGTCATCATGCAGCTGAAAAAAGGCTGCTATTTATTATTATAATTGAGAAAATAGATTTTATTTCTGAAATCTTGTATTTTTAATTTGGGTCCACTTTAAGAGGCAAATACTAACTATGCCTCTGGAAACATGGGCCAGCAAGTCCTGTCAGAGCATGCTGAGACTTGCAGTTCCTGAGAGTACAGTTAATATTTAGAACTGAATGAGCTGCAACTCCTCAGGATGATCTGACAGGGCATGCTGAGGCTCATGGTTCCACAGAGGCTCCATTTGTCTTAGGTTTGAGGGCAACAACCAATGCTACTTGTAGCAGAAAACAAGACAAACTTCCCATTCAACACTACCTAGGTGTCTAAAGGCTGATAAACACAATGTAATTATCAGAAGCAGTTTGGAAATGAATAAACAATCAGTCTTTCTGACATGAAAAGTGCTGCAAGAGCTGTCAGCGCTATGTAAATAATAATACTATGGGAGGACATTAGACAATGACTATGCATACCTCCCAACTTTTAGAGATGAGAAAGAGGGACATTTAAGCCACGCCCCTGTCACAACCCTGCCACGCCCCTGGCCACAACCCAACACAACCCTAGTCACGCATACCATAAAGATTTAATAAGAAAAATATGTTGTTTTATAGCTCAAACAACACTGTTTCTTTCTATCCTGATTCATTTTCCTTCATATTAACATTTTAAAATTAGTAATATATAAATTTAAAGGATGGGAATAAAGTTTAGAGTCAATCAAACACCTTCTTAGTAGAGAAATATATATATTTACATAGAAAGAGGGACACAGTCCTGAAAGAGGGACAAATGAGGAGAAAAAAGGGACAGAGGGACAGGGCTGCGTAATATGTTGGCACTTTATAAGTACAATAAATTAATAAGAGGGACTGTCCCTCCAAAAAAGGGACAGTTGGGAGCTATGACTATGGTAGGATTAGATGGTGAGCTCCTCTGAGGACAGTCAGAGACATGACTATGTACTCTGTACAGTGCTGCAGAAGATGTCAGTGCCGTATAAATACATAATGATATGGTAGGAAATTAGACTATGATTACGGTAGGGATTAGAGTGTGAGTTCTTCTAGGGACAGTCAGTGACATGACTATGTACACTGCAAAGTGCTGCAGAAGAGGTCTGTGCTATATATACATACTTAATAATAATTGCCACATTTTAGCCCCACCCACATCTTTTCTTAAAAGTGTGCTGCTGACTCCACCTCGTCCATCCAAAAGTTTGTGTGTCCAGATATTTTGGGGCTTTTTGTAAAAACCTCACGTCACTGCAGGGCAAGGGGGTTCAGGGGAATTTATTTATTTATTTATTGTATTTATAAAGCGCCAACATATTACGCAGCGCTGAACATTAATTTAGGTTACAGACAATATTTAGGGGTGACAAACAGCAATATGACAATACAGGAATACAAGAAAACCAGATCACACAGCACAGTATGAGTACAAGGTAATGCTTAGTCAGTCACTGGATGGGAGCATGGAGTTAGGCAAGTTAGGTTCACTCAAATGCATAGCATGGGTGCACAGTAATAGAGGTGCATGATCAGGTAGGACACAAAAGGAGTGAGGACCCTGCCCAAAGGCTTACAATCTAGAGGGAGAGGTAGGGACACGAGAGGTAGGGGACCAGAGTTCGGCTGTGGGTTTAGAGCAATTGTGAGGGGTGGTAGGCAAGAGTGAAAAGGTGAGTTTTGAGGGCCTTCTTGAAGGTGTTGAAGGAGGGGGCTGCCCTAATGGGTGGAGGTAGGGAGTTCCATAGTGTCGGAGCGGCTCTTGAGAAGTCTTGGAGGCGTGCATGGGACTGGGTGATCCTGGGGACGGTCAGGCGAAGTTCATTGGAGGAGCGGAGTGAGCGGCTTGGTGTGTATCTCTGAGTAAGATCAGAAATGTAGGTTGGACAGGTTTTGTGTATGGATTTGTAGGTCAGACACAATATCTTGAATCTGATTCTGGACTGGATAGGAAGCCAGTGGAGGGATTCACGGAGGGGAGCCGCCCTGGTGGAGCGATGGGAGGAGTGGATAATTCTGGCAGCCGCATTCATGATGGACTGCAGTGGGGCTATTCGGGTCTTAGGGAGTCCAGACAGAAGGGCATTGCAGTAGTCGAGGCGGGAAATTATGAGGGCATGGATGAGGAGTTTGGTGGTGGCAGGGGTCAGGAAAGGGCGAATCTTACAGATGTTACGAAGGTGGAAGTTGCAGGACTTTGTGAGGTTTTGGATGTGGGGAGTGAAGGAGAGTGCAGAGTCCAGGGTGACACCCAGACAGCGGGCTTGAGAGGTAGGGTGAATAGTAGTGTGGTTAACAGTGACCTGCACATCTGGGAGGTCCAGGGATGACCGGGGTGGGAAGATCATAAATGTCCCCCACCACTTGTTGGTACTACTGTGCTTTTCAGAGGGAGGGCCCTTTTTTTTTATTTGAGCACCCTCCACTTAAGGATCCTCTGCACAGCATCTTTGTAAAAAATATTTTTCAGGCAGTGTCTTTATAAAGAATAAAGGTCATGCTGAGAATCCCCTATGAAGAGATGGAGTAGCCAAAAAACCTGTCAGTAATGTCACATTTCTACTACTTACTGTAAGTGACAGCAACATAGGAGAAAAGTAATTTATGGCTCATTTTACTCAGGAGGAAACGTATTTTCCTATTTGTATGTGTTTTAAATTTTAAGATTTCCATGACAGTTCCTCTTTAATGAGGAATGAATTGGCGGAAAAAATTGTTCTGGTCCTGATTGAAGTGGGTTTTCACCGTAGACCTAGAAGAAGCACGCAGATCTGATGTTTTTGCCAAAATCTGACATGCTTTTTTCAGTTGTGGGACTTAATGCTAGGACCTTTATGCAATTCACTTTTTCTCCTGAGTTTTCAAATAAGTTTTCAGCACTTTGTTACTGAAAATTACCGAAAAGTAGACAAAAAATTACTAATACTAATACATAGTAAAAAAAAAAAAAAGAAAAACAAAACAAAACTGGAGTCCCCAACATAACATTTTCTTTTTAATGCTGTCTTTTTTTTTTCTTTTCGTTTAAATTGTTATTTATTATTGTATTGGTGGGGACAGGGGATGGGGGGGGAGATATTATTATTATTATTATTATTATTATTATTATTATTATTATTATTATTATTGTATTTCAAAGTGTGAAATGTGTACTTTTTACTTTTGTATGTTTTTTTTTTTACCACACGATGTCCTCTCACTCACTGTCTGTGTGCTTAGAACAAGCACAGAGACAGTTACAGTATTGTTACGGCAAAGATCATTGGCTTCTCGTTGAAGCCATGATCTTTGTCATACAGGCACTTTGATTGGTTCAGGGAATGCTTCCTCCCTTTCACCAATCACGTCTCCCCGGGTTCCAATGGGTATCCACTGTGTGTGTGGGGGTGGGGGGGTTGGTGTTGTGAGGACATGGCAGCAGCGGCAGAGGATGTTTTAAAACATCCTGTGGTCCATTAAGAGGAACCAACGGGATGTTATAAAATGGCGGGTGGGTAGTGGTTAACACTTGACTGTTAATGTCCAAAGAAAAACATTTATTTGCATTTCCCCATGCGATTTTGCATTTCGACAAAATGCATGCGATTTCCTGCCTGAGTATTTCATACATGATGCACACAATGGCTATCATTCATAAAGCATTTCCGCATGCGGAAATGCTAAAAACAGCTGACTTTACCGACCACTCGGCAAAGTCAGCATTCATAAAGGCTCTTTCCGCATGAAAAAATGACACTAACGAGCAGAGTGATAAATCACCGCCTTGTGCGGTGATTATCGGAACAAATGTAGCAAAATGTTCATTCATGAAGAACACCGCAAGCGGTGTCAGGTCGGGAAGTCCCGCTCCCTCTGATGTGGCGATACCAATGCAAGTGAATGGAGACACACAGACCTCCCAGGCAGCTGCAGCAGAGCGGAACACGGAGAAATGTATCAACTCTGCAGCTTCCGTGTCTCCACCTGCCTACCGCCTGCCTATCGCCAGCCTAGTTCGGGGAATCTCCGCAGTGCTACCGCACATGGATACTTTTCTGTGAATGCCCACCCAGAAGTCTAAAATACCGCCAGCGGTGTTTTCCCGCACTGATTCCCCTTACCGACAGCCTCTTTATGAATGATAGCCAATATATACATTTATTAAAAAACTAGCAAATGTATTGCAAGTTGTATGCAAACTTATGTTTTTAGATGAATATACTTTTTTTTACTCTTGTTCCCACTGTTCTCCTTAACATATCTGGCAAATTTGGTGTTTTAGCATGTAAGGGGGCTTTGCTATTACCCGTTAAATTCAGTGGGTTTTTAACTACGAATACCGACTCGTGATTCGTGATTACATGCGGTTATTTGACTCAAAACTGCACTCGAGTTGGATATCCCTTTCTACTTGTGATCGTGACCACAAGTCAATTCATAAGTAGGCGGAGTCAAATTTGTGATCACTCGAATTCATGATTGGGGCTATTTAAGCATCAATGAGTGTGGCGTCCCACTCAGCAGTCATGACCCCAACAGAAGTCCTAAGTCTACGGATTGCAAAGTGTGATCCTTCATCTTAGAGAATGAGTACTTGGTACGGTAGATGTTACGGAGGAGAGCAACATTCAGTTGAAAGATTATAAAGTTCTGACATGTTCTTTTCTTTACCTTTTCCCTTTAGCTGCAAAATGTGGTGTAAATAAGCACTATGACATTTGTGGACCTGAATGTCCTTCAACATGCCTCACTCTTTCTTCACCAGTATTTTGTAACATGATATGCACCGAGGGCTGTGTCTGTGATGATAACTTCATTCTTAGTGGTGATGACTGTATCCCTATTGCCGAATGTGGCTGCAACTATCAAGGCATATATTATAAAACTGGTGAAAAATTCTTCCTTGATGACTCATGTAGTCAGCTGTGTGAATGCACAAATACGACTTTGGTTGTGTGTAAGGCATCCTCCTGTGGACCTAATGAAGAATGCAAAGTTGTTACTGGTGTTAGGGCGTGTCAGCCAAAAGGTTCTTCTCAGTGCTCTATATTAGGTGGATCTCACTACACCTCCTTTGATGGCCAGGCTTTTGATCTCCAAGGCACCTGCACCTATACACTTGTCAAAACGGTAACCTCTAATGCTAATCTAATACCTTTCACCATCAACGTGAAAAATGAGAAACTGCCCGGTGGACTAGTGGCCACCACCAAGATGGTCTCAGTTGACGTTTACGGCTACATCTTAATTCTTCAGTACGACTTGACCAACCAAATCAAGGTATATTCAAATGCAGCTTATAAAATGTAAATGAACATATTTGTCAAATATGAATATTATCACTAATGTTCATTGAAATATTTCAATGTACTCATCATACATCAATATGGTTAACAGCAATGAGGGAAATTGCCGATATTATTTTTGCATTCATTTTAGGGAAAATAATGTTCAATTCGACTTTCGAGTGAAAATGCCATCGAAAATCATTTTGTAATAAGTTTGGGAGTTTTTGCCTTTTTCTCAAATTTTCACGTTAAAATAATCAAATGGT
Organism: Hyperolius riggenbachi; assembly: GCF_040937935.1. Taxonomy (NCBI): domain Eukaryota; kingdom Metazoa; phylum Chordata; class Amphibia; order Anura; family Hyperoliidae; genus Hyperolius; species Hyperolius riggenbachi. The sequence goes on from NC_090651.1 coordinate 365,377,686, forward strand.
TGCATTTTCGCAAATTTTCACCTTATTGCAAAAATACAGTACAATATAATGTCATGAAAATGTTCTCTAAATCAAAAAATGCCATTTTTGATGCGAAAATGACTTTGGCTAAAATTTGCGAGCAACACTGATGTTTAACGAGAAAGCTGATTATTCTGACTTTTGTGAAAATTGAATTTAAAGTGTGTAAAGCTTTAGCTGTCTCTTTTGACTAAATTCCAAGCTGTATACAAAACTGCACTACATTTGCATGCAAGACACAGGTCACATTCACAGTGGGACCTTATTTTCCTGCTTTATAAAGTCATTATAACGAAGGTTAACAAACTGTAACGTTAAACCTATGCGACAGTCACAGTATGATGTTAGGTGTGATGCAGCGAAGATTAAGTGTTGTAAATGTTGCATCATGGTAACTCACTGCTTGCAGTGTGTTACCTCTAAACGAAGACGTTAAACAGATACAGAGAGGCATACTTTTCATTGCCTGTATGCTCCACTCTACTGTATGCCACGGTAATGCAGCATTAATGTGCGTTACCACCTTTTTTTTGTTTTTGCGTTGCGTTGTAATGCTGCATTGCGACTTTAACCCTTTTGGGACCAGCTGCCTTACCCCCCTTTAAGGACCAGGCCATTTTACATGCGGGGGGGGGCACATTTGAGGGGTCAGGCAGCTGGATCCCCAGTATAGCTAGCTGGGCATGGTGTCCCCAGTGTAGCCAAGTGTCCCCCATATTGCCAGCAGCCTTTACTCACCTCCCAGGCTCCAGTGATGAGCAGATCTAGCACCCTCCGCTTAGGCCCGCATCCTCGCTCACACTGCTGTTAAGTTCCGGGTCACGGCTTGATGACTTCATCAAGCCTGGGACCTGACACCTAACACAGACTGAGAGGGGATGGTGACCAGAGCAGAGGGGAGCGACGATCGCTGGTGGAATGTCAGTTAAGTAAGTCCCTGTCCTCTTCTTCCCCTCAGACCGCCGCTGCCAACAGTGATCACTACGATCTGCCAGTGTCATGTGATCAGGAGCCAATCGCAATGGCTCCTGATCACTGAAGGGAGATGTCAGCTGTCATATGACAGCTTAATCTCCCCTCTCAAGTGTGCACGATCATGTCGGGAGCGAAAATGCAGGTGGCATAAATCCTTCGCTGCATCAGACTTAGGCAGCCTCAAGTGCGGCATAGAATTTATGCTGCATAGTCTCCAAAAGGTTAACGTTGCATTACAACTTAACGTCCCACTGTGAATATGCCCTCAATCATTAGGGCGTTGCTAAAGCAACTTGGGGAAAATAAAGTCAAATACCCACCAATGGAGAGGGAAACCCATGGCCTTGGCCTCGGGTGCACTCTATAGGCAGTAGCAGTATTACGGAGTCTTGCCCAAGGTATCCATACTGAATAGGTGCTGGCTTACTGAGCAGGAAAGCTGAGATTCAAACCCTGGTTTTCTGTGCCAGAGGCAGAGCCATTAACCAGTACCCTATTCAGCCACATCAGACACTATACGCAATTATTTTTTTCTCCTGAGTTTTCTCCTAGGAGATAATTTTTCATCTTCTATTTAACCTCCCTGGCGGTACAATAAATCCGCCAGCGGTGCAGCGCAGCACTTTAAAAAAAAAAGCTACATGCTTCCCCCCTCCATTCGCTATCCCTCCCACCCCTCCGATCGCCGCCAGCGCTGAACGGGATTCCCTGTATGGGCTTCCCCATTGCCATGGCGACAATCACGATGATGTCACCGACGTCATCGACATTGTGACATCAGCCAGGTAGCGTAAGGGGTCGGGGGGGAGCGGCGCGACGCGGCGGATAGCGGCAAATCGGCGGGTAGCAGTGGTGATTGTTATGCACACACAGCTAGCAAAGTGCTAGCTGCGTGTAGCAAAAAAAAATTATGTAAATCGGCCCAGCAGGGCCTGAGCGGCACCCTCCGACGGCTTACCCTGTTTCACACACGGGGTTACCGCCAAGAAGGTTAAAATAACTTTTACAATGAGTAATTGTTCCTGCCCACAGTATAGGTAGTATAGTTGTTCCAGTATAGATAGTATAGTTGCTGCAGTATATAGCAGGAGAGTGGCTCCCTGTAGTGGCAATGTATACAGGTCCTTCTCAAAAAATGTGCATATTGTGATGAAGTTCATTATTTTCTGTAATGTACTGATAAACATTAGACTTTCAAATATTTTAGATTCATTACACACAACTGAAGTAGATCAAGCCTTTTATTGTTTTAATATTGATGATTTTGGCATACAGCTCATGAAAACCCCAAAAATTAGCATATCATCAAAAGGTTCTCTAAGCGAGCTATTGTCTGAATCAACTAATTAACTCTGAACACCTGCAAACGATTCCTGAGGCTTTTAAAAACTCCCAGCCTGGTTCATTGCTCAAAACCGCAATCATGGGTAAGACTGCCGATCCGACTGCTGTCCAGAAGGCCATCATTGACACCGTCAAGCAAGAGGGTAAGACACAGAAAGAAATTTCTGAACGAATAGGCTGTTCCCAGAGTGCTGTATCAAGACACCTCAGTGGGAAGTCTGTGGGAAGGAAAAAGTGTGGCAGAAAACGCTGCACAATGAGAAGAGGGACCCTGAGGAAGATTGTGGAGAAGGACCGATCCCAGACCCTGGGGGACCTGCGGAAGCAGTGGACTGAGTCTGGAGTAGAAACATCCAGAGCCACCGTGTACAGGCGTGTGCCGGAAATGGGCTACAGGTGCCGCATTCCCCAGCTCAGGCCACTTTTGAACCAGAAACAGTGGCAGAAGCGCCTGACCTGGGCTACAGAGAAGCAGCACTGGACTGTTGCTCAGTGGTCCAAAGTACTTATTTTCAGATGAAAGCAACTTTTGCATGTCATTCGGAAATCAAGGTGCCAGAGTCTGGAGGTAGACTGGGGAGAGGGAAATGCCAAAATGCCTGAAGTCCAGTGTCAAGTACCCACAGTCATTGATGGTCTGGGGTGCCATTTTAGCTGCTGGTGTTGGTCCACTGTGTTTTATCAAGGGCAGGGTCAATATGCAGCTAGCTATCAGGAGATTTTGGAGCACTTCATGCGTCCATCTGCTGAAAAGCTTTATGGAGATGAAGATTTCATTTTTCACCACGACCTGGCACCTGCTCACAGTGCCAAAACCACTGGTAAATGGTTTACTGACCATGGTATTACTGTGCTCAATTGGCCTGCCAACTCTCCTGACCTGAACCCCATAGAGAATCTGTGGGATATTGTGAAGAGAAAGTTGAGAGACGCAAGACTCAACACTCTGGATGAGCTTAAGGCCGCTATCGAAGCATCCTGGGCCTCCATAACACCTGAGCAGTGCCACAGGCTGATTGCCTCCATGTCACACCGCATTGAAGCAGTCATTTCTGCAAAAGGATTCCCGACCAAGTATTGAGTGCATAACTGAACATATTTATTTAAAGGTTGACTTTTTTGTTTTAAAAACACTTTTCTTTTATTGGTCGGATAAAATATGCTAATTTTTTGAGATAGGAATTTTGTGTTTTCATGAGCTGTATGCCAAAATCATCAATATTAAAACAATAAAAGGCTTGAACTACTTCAGTTGTGTGTAATGAATCTAAAATATATGAAAGTCTAATGTTTATGAGTACATTACAGAAAATAATGAACTGTATCACAATATGCTAATTTTTTTAGAAGGACCTGTATTTATTGCTTTTACCATGGGAACCCTGTTTCCTGACTCTACACAGCAGCCACGAGATGCACTGCTGTAAGAGAGATTTAATGACATCACAGGCACGGAGGAGAGGGGGGCTGGCGGGGACAAATGGAGGAAGCAGCCGTCAGCTCATAAGGTAACAGGAGCGGGCGGGTGCGGGGGCAAGGAGGCCAGAAGCGGCTGCGGGCGGAGGGGGGTGGACGGAAATGCCTCTCCAGGGCCCATGTTGTCTGACGCAATTGAGTCAAGTGGCATCATGGGCAAACTGCAACGATTGTGAATTACTATTACAAATAGGTTTCATTTCTGCTTATCGCTACTCAGGGGTACGCCACATCCCTCCACATGGAGGTTTTTTTGTTTGTTTGTTTGTTCGTTTTTAAGTATTTTAAATCTGTTGTAGATAGCACAAATTTGAAGCTTATTAGAAAGTGATGATCACTGTACATTTTACTAATGTAGTTTATTTATTTTTCTCTTTTACCCAGGTCAATGGCGTTCTGTACAATCTGCCATTGAATTTAGACAACGGCAAGATCACAGCCACTCAGCATGGCTACAAGATAATCCTTGATCTAGATTTTGGACTTCGAGTCAGCTTTGACTTAGTTTATGGCTTGGTGGTGACGGTTCCTGGAAATTATATGTCGCAGTTGGCCGGTCTTTGTGGCAGTTACAATGGAATTAAGGGAAATGATTTTCTGCTGCCTAACAAGACCACAGCTTCTAATGTGGTGACATTCGCATCAGGCTGGAGGGTCCAAGTTCCCGGTGAAGACTGTGACAACGGATGTGGTAGTCCCGACAAACAATGTCCTCCCTGTGATCCCAAGAAAATTGATTTTTTCAAGTCTAATATGTATTGTGGATTCTTGAAGAAGTCTGAGGCATTAAGTCCCTGCTTTGCCATCATCAGTCCTGATAACTACTTTAACAGCTGTTTGTTGGACATGTGTTACAGCTCAGGAGACCAGAACGTTTTATGTCAGGTAATTCAGAACTATGTAGCAGCGTGTCAAGCGGCCGGTGTTGCCATACAACCATGGAGGACTGAAAGAAACTGCCGTAAGTAAATGAAAAAAAAAATCAACAAACTAAAAGATACATGTTGTACCTAAAGGATACTCGAAGTGACATGTCACATGATGAGGCAGACATGTATATGTACAGTGCCTAGCACACAAATAACTATGCTGTGTTCATTTTTTTCTTTCTCTGCCTGAAAGAGTTAAATATCAGGGACGTAAGTGGCTGACTCAGTCCTGAGTAAGACAAGAAGTGGCTACAGTGTGACCCTTACTGATAAGAAATTCCAACTATAAAACAGTTTCCTAGCAGAACATGGCTTCTGAGAGCAAGAAAGAGATAAAAAGGGGAATTTCTTATCAGTGAGGGTCACACTGTAGTCATTTCCTGTCTGAGTCAGGACAGAGTCAGCCACTTACGTACCTGATATTTAACTCTTTCAGGCAGAGAAAGAAAAAAAGGAACACAGCATAGTTATTTGTGTGCTAGGCACTGTACATACATATATCTATCTCATCATGTCACATGACACTTCGGGTATCCTTTAAAGCAAAAGTAAAGCAAAAATCAACTGCTGTGTAGTACAGCTAAGAAACAAAACATTAGTAGCGAAGAAAAAATGTCTCATATTGTTTTCCAGTACAGGAAGAGTTAAGAAACTTCAAGTTGCTATCTATTGCAAATGAGTTTCTCTGAGCTCTTGTACCCGCTGGGTGGAAAACAGTCCAGTTTTCTGAAGCACTTAAACCGCCAAGAAACAGTGAGAGACTGCTTGAGATAAGGTTTTACTGCAGGAAAACTCAAAGGGTTGTCAGCTCTGTTCTGTTTTAGGCTACTTTCCCACCAGGACGTTGTGTTTAGGGGATGTTATAGGGCGCATAACGTGCCCCTAACGCAACGCCTGGTGGTGTTGGAGCAGGACGCTACCAAGAGCCGCGTTACAAGCAGCTCTTGGTGCACCTGCTCTGTCAGATGCGCTGCGAAGACCACGTGAGCGGAGCTCTCCACATCACGTGGTCCCGCCAGCCAATCAGCTGGCGCTCCTGGAAGTAAACACTGCAAGTGCAGTGAATATAAAGCAGCCATGTGCCTGGCTACGTAACGGCCTCTCCCTGCCTCCTCTCCGCCCACAAAATAAAAAAACCACCCATACTGAGCATGTGCAAACAGTCTAACGCGGCTTAAAAGCCGCTAGAACGCACAGTAACGCAACGTGGGCACTGTGACCAGCCCATTGATATTTCATTACTGTGAGTTGGGCTGCGTTACAGGCTGCTCTAACGTGCGCCTGTAACGTCCCGCTGTGAAAGCAGCCTTACAGTTTAAAATACAGAGCATGGTTTTTAAACTGCAAATATGACAGAATAGTGCAATATAGCTATATATCTCAGAATAAAAATAAGAGACTAATTTCTTTGCTACTAATGTTCCATTCATTATCCGTACTACACATTCATTATAGCAGTTTTTTTTATTTAGGTTTGCTTTAAAGAAAATAATGGTTTGATGAATAATGCAAAATACTACTAAATAAAGTATATATTTTATATTATTTATTTAGCATAATAAATACACTGTATATTTGCTACCTTGATAAATACATTTGTATTCTTTGTGACCAATTTACTAAGCCATCTCCATAGATTGCTAAAGCGCAGCTGCACTGAGAGAGATATTTCTTTCCTTTTCAACAATACATTGCCTGGCTGTCCTGCTGACCCCTCTGCCTCTAATACTTTTTACCCATAAACCCTTGGTTCATCAGAAATTAGCCAGAAAATGTGGACTATAGATTTAAAAAAAAATCTATTCATAGGTAGAAACAAATGACAGACTTTGCCTCAGTCAAATGGCAATATATGCCATGAGCCATACACAATGGGTGGTGCAACATCCGGTATTATAACATAGTCCATTCAATAGTAGCAAAAGAGAAAGCCCTGATTTAGGGGCGAAACGGCCGTCGACAAAGGGATGGGGAAAATAATCTAACAGAGCCGGAGCCCTGTGTGCCAAGGCGTCCTACTCCGGCGCCATGTTGTTGGGAATTCTAGTCCGTCAGTATTCTATTATTGTAATATTGTATATTGTTCTGTGTATCGACCTTTGCCTGCCTCTTCACCTCGAATCTGCCTAGCCCCTCTGTATTACCGCCATCTGATATCTATGTATGACTCGGCCTGTCCCTGACTTCGTTCCTGTTTGATCCTTTCAATAAGACTGACATCTGACCTATGTGTACGACTTCGGACTGTGTAACGTTGTCGCACCTGTCTTAGCCTACTGTACTTTAGCCATCTGATTACCAGTGTATGATCCTTGTCTGTTATTGACCTTGCTCTGCCTCAGTCCCTGTGTACCGCATACTGTATCTCTGACATTGTGTATGATCTCAGTTGACGATCTGACCTCAATTATCGTATGTTCAGTGTACACTTTATAGCCTGCATCACAGCCAGCGCTACAGCAAGTGACAGTTTCTGTCTGGGTTAGGACCAGGTCGGACTGGGTTAAACTATAGCATAACCCTCACTGATGATAATTACAGCCATAAAACACTTTCCTGTCAGTAAATGGCTCCTGACTGCAGGAAAGAGATAAAAAGGGTCACTTGTTCATAGATTTGAGCTCTGGCATATTTCAATGAAGGTGTCATTGAGTAGAGACAATGAAACAGTAAAAACCTATAAACTAGATTTATATATGAAATTAAACTGTGGGATATCTTAAAAGTAATGTTTAGGAGACTGAGGATATATGCACATGTTTTTCTCAACAGTTTATTTTCACCTCGGATGTCCTTTAAGGCCTGTACACAAGCTTGACTTAAGTCGGCTGAGGAGGCCGATAACAACTGCCTCAGCCAATAATCAGGTGTTTTATAATGTAGCCCCAACCCGCGAGTGATCCACCCAGCGGATCTGCTCACCCACCATGTCTACAATCCCATTGTTCATGCTGCTCTCCTGCCTGCCATGTGACGCCATCCACACATCGCTCATCCTCTCTCCATTGCCCCCCCCCTTCCCCTCATAGCAATACAGTGCATCATCAGCTACACAGCTGACAAACGTGTGTGCAGCCTGGCCCAGCGATGTCATCCAAGGAGATCAGGTCCTGATCCCCAACAGGTGACATCCCTCAAAAGGTGTGTACGCACCTTAACTCATCAGAACTGAAGAAGTTGCTCCATTATCTAAAACACAAACGGTTGTCCATTCAAAGCTACTTTACCTTTTTTTTATTATTATTTGGATGTACCTTGAATTGAATAAATGACAACCCTCAAAAGTGATAATAACAGAAACAATTATTTTATGCACTTTTCAAACAGCTATTGTGTGCCCTCCCTTGAGTCAGTACAACCTGTGCTCTGGTTCCTGTACCACGCATTGTGCCAAGATCAGTGACCCCACCAGATGTCCCGCCTATTGTTCTGAAGGGTGCACCTGCGATGATGGTTACTTCTTCAATGGGAAGATCTGCGTTACTGTGGACAACTGCGGTTGCTTCGACAATGGAAGATACTATAAGGTTACACGCACCACAGTAATATAAATATCTTTGACTTAGAGCAGTTTTGAGCAGTAAAATATATTGGGTGCCGGGGCCCCCCAGGAAAATGTTTGATGTCCCCACCCCCAATGTTTACACCCCTTTCCTTGCCTCCTTGATGCCTTTCCCAGCCTTGGGGCCCATCTCACAAGGGCCTTAAAACAAGTGTGGCCATTATGATCTTCACACCCATATCACGTGTAGCCACACAAAAAAAATCAGATCTGAACTATAGTCACCTGTATCGGAAGAAGGAAAGGTTAGTACTTGGGGCCCCCAAAGCTCTGCTCAGGGCCGCTTTTAGACTTTTTGCTACCTGAGGTAGACTAAATACCCCCCCCCCCCTGATTTGGAATAATCGCTCGACACCCGACAATTTACTCCGCTTTATGTAATGTTCTCACATGACAAGCTGCAGCTCTACTCAATAGCACACTGGCTGGCTGTCAGTCTGTGACAAGACCGTGAGACCTTGTAGCAGTGGGGAAAGTCATGCTAAGATAATTACCTTTTCATTCCCACAATTTTATATCTGGTGTTTCACTTTAATAACACACAAGGTAAAAAAAAGAAAAATCACACTTGTTAGTTTAATATTTACATGTTTTGTGTTAAAAATGTATTATTAATCTCTCCTATCTCTCCTTTCCCCTTCCTTTTCATGTTTCATGTTTTACCCTGTCTTCTCGTATCTTCTACCATAACTATACACCTCTTTGCTCCTCCCGTTACATCTTTCTTTATCTCCTCATCTCTCTCTCATTCTCTCTCATTCTCTCTCTCTCTCTCACTCATTCTCTCTCTCTCTCCCCCCTCTCTCTTTCTTCTCTCTCTCTCTCTCTCCAACCTCTCTCTCCCCTCTCTCTCTCTCTCTCTCTCTCTCTTCTCTCTCTCTCTCCCTCTCTCTCTCTCCCCTCTCTCTCTCTCTCTCTCTCTCTCTTCTCTCTCTCTCTCTCACTCTCTCTCTCTCTCTCATTCTCTCTCTCTCTCCCCCCTCTCTCTCTCTTCTCTCTCTCTCTCTCTCTCTCACTCTCTCTCTCTCTCTCCCCCTCTCTCTCTCTCCCCCCGCCTCTCTCTCTCTCCCCCTCTCTCTCCCCCCCTCTCTCTCTCTCCCCTCTCTCTCTCTCTCTCCCCCCTCTCTCTCTCTCCCCCTTTCTCTCTCTTCTCTCTCTCTCTCTCTCTCTCTCCCCTCTCTCTCTCTCTCTCTCTCTCCCCCCTCCCTCTCTCTCGCTCTCTCTCTCTCATTCTCTCTCTCCCTCTTTCTTTCCCTCCCATTCTCTAAAACCTCCCATCCTTGTTTATCTCCTCTTTATTGTATTTCTCCTTGTCCAAGCCCCTCTTTTCCCTCTTTTTCCCTCTTTCTTCTGTCACTATACTCACCTTTTTTCCATCTCTCTGCCTCTCTCTCTCTTCTCTTTTTCTACCTCTTATGTGTCTGTGTGTCCCCACGTTTTTTGTTGTGCCCCCTCCCCCTCCTCTTCCTCTTTCCACTCTTCCTCCTTTTTATTTTTTTAAAAATTAGCAAAATGAAATAATATTATCCAGTGACTGCAGTAAAGTCTGCACATGTACTCCAAATGGTGTTGTGGTTTGCCAATCATACAGCTGCAAGAGCGATGAGAAGTGCCAGATATTAAATGGAGTTGTGGCTTGTGTCAATATAGGTAATAATAATTATTATACTAATTATCCCACACTGAATCACCACTTTAAGAATCGTTTCAGATCACAGAGGGCCATATGCAATTCACTATTTCTCCTAGCAGAGTTTTTCATCTTCTGTTTAAAATAACTTTTTTAGCACTCTGCAATTGAAAAAGTACTAAAAATTAGGTGATAAAAGACTGTCAAAATTTTGTGGCATATTGTCTTGCTTACTGGTGGCTTAAAGGTCATTTATTGATAAGATGTGATGTATCACCTAGAATAAAAAGTGAATTGCATATGGCCCATAGTGTGTGAGTATTGTACTGTTATGCCACATCTGTTTATCTTCAATCATATGTTTATGTGCTTAATTTAAACATTTTCATTTACACATGTTTAAAGTCTGATCTTACAATGGGATTACAATGGGATTCTAAAATTCACATCTGTTTGAAAATCATGTCTAGCCTGTGGCTAAGTGGTTTTTAAATGATAATTCCCCTATATCTAAGAAAAAAATTCTCTAGTAAAGTGTGAGAGTTATGTACTGTACATGTGTGGTTTCTCTTTGAATCAATGTTTGTTTTTTGTTTTTTTTTCTTTTTCAAAGTTGTTAGAGATCTTTTCCGCTTGTCCACAATATCATACCATTTTTTTTTTATTTTTTATATTTTATTTTTTGGTTTTTTTTTTTAGACAGCAAGCCCTTAAATATACAGTATCCATCAGATCTCGGATGTTTGTGCATATTCGTGGTCTGACTCTATTGGCTGTGGCAGACTAATAACTAACTGACAGTTCATTTGTCATTGACCTTTTCTTTGTCATAAACATCTTTAGTGATGACGAGCCAAAATTTTGTATAGGAGTAATTTTGCAACACAATTTGCAATTATGATGCAAATTCATAATTTTTGGCAAACTCGTGAATTTTTGGCTAACTCGTGATTTTATCATAATTTGTAATGTCATATCATTATTTTGTGTTAACTGGTTAATTTGTGTGTATATGTGTTTACTTGTAGTTTGGTGCAATTACATGAACATGAATTATAATATATGTACAATCAGTCATAATCATGCAATTTTTAATTGGTCATAGTTATGTAAAATCGTATATAGTTATGAATTCACTATTACGAAAATAATTGTAGTTATGAAAACATGTTATCATGAAAATGATGCATATAATTATAATTACATTACATTCTGCACAATTTTTCACAATTACAATTTTTACCAGGTTTTAACTACTCTCTTCACTATCCAAAATGAATCTTAAAACAATCCTTGTTGGCCGCTAGTGTGCGCAAACCTATTCTGCGCGCGGCCCCATGCACTGCGTGCGCAGCGCAGGTGCGCCGATATTAGTGTGCGGTGCTACGATAATGTTGCACCCCCTGGCCCTGAAAAGTCGCACCCGATGCAATGAAAATGGCACATCGGGTGCCCCCGAAGTGGAGCATCATAGCACTGCCTAACGGGCACGGGATGCTCTTTCGGATTCCGCAGAAATGCAATTTCCGAAATTCCGATCGGAAATTGCATTTCCGCATCGGAATGCGGAAATCGGTAATGCAAGTGCGGTAGGCGGTTTTCCACCGGAAATCGTCGAAATTTCCGCCGGAAATCGTGGAAATTCCAACCGACTTTAACATCGATTTTCTCAAAAACTATAAGGTCTTTTTGAAATCTTTTCAGCTTAATACAGCATGAAAATTTGGTGTTTCTAGGACTTACGGGGGCTTTGCTATTAACTGCTAAAATCTGCGGATTTTTACTGTAATGTAAAATGCAGAAAATCTGCATCTGCCTATTTTCTGCATTTTACATTATAGTAAAAATCTGCAGAATTTAGCGGTTAATAGCAAAGCCCCTGTAAGTCCTAGAAAGACCAAATTTCCAGGGTTTATTAAACAGAATGTTCTGAACAGGATGCAAAAAAAATAGAATAGATCTCTAAGGTTGGAGGGCGCTTATGTAGGTATTATATAAACGTGTCTTATCTTGCCCTGCTGCAAACTGGTAAAGTAGGGGGACCCACTCACCCCATACAAAACAATATATCAAAATAAAAGCAAGGACCAGTCGCGCTGGGCCTGTTGTATAATATACCAATTTACCACTAATAAGTAATCAATATCATTCAATCTGATAAAAATAATTTTCAATTTATTCAAAATGCATATACTATATAATATAAAATATAGCAATCAAATTAAAGTAATTTTTTCATTTTTATCTTTTTATACAACAAAGAAAAAACTCCTTTCTATATAGATTTTTTATTTGTTTTATTTTTTCATAATGATCAATTTTTATGCACATTGGAAGGTCTGTGTGAGTGTGAATATATGAATGTGGTACACAGAGCTCGCAAGGAATATATATATATATATATATATATATATATATATATATACATATATATGTGTTACAATCATTGTACTATACAAATTGTTCTAGTTAAACTGTTCTAATTTATGTGACATTTGATTGCTATATGTTATATTATATAGTATATGCATTTTGAATAAATTGAAAATTATTTTTATCAGATTGAATGATATTGTATACTTAATAGTGGTAAATTGGTATATTATACAACAGGCCCAGCGCCACTGGTCCTTGCTTTTATTTTGATAGGATGGAAAAAAAGTTTTCAAAAAGACCTTATAGTTTTTGAGAAAATCTATGTTAAAATCTGGCGGAATTCCCGCGATTTTATTGGAATGCGGAAATTGGTAGCGGAAAGTGGAATCGGTATTTGGAAATGGCGGAATGCGGATTTACCGCGGAATTTAGAAATTGGCATTTCCAGCCATCCCTAACGGGCACCCGATGCGCCATTTTCGTCGCTTCGGGTGCGGCTTTTAAGGTCCAGCAATGCACTATTATCCACGCTGCGTGCGCAGTGAGCAGAATTATTTCAACTGTGTGGCCGCAAACCACCTAACGCCGTGGTTTGCACACACTAACACTTAGGGCACACTAACCGGCTTAGCGCCGGTAAGTGAATCAAGCCCATTATGTGCGTTTTACATGCATTTTTGAAAATCATGCAGCAAGTTGGGCATTTTCAAAAAACAGACACTGTAAAAGCACATATATGCATTTTTACATGTGGCCCATAGTTGAGGGCCAGATTTGTACATTTTACTTCCCTCCCCTTGCTGCCTGGTGCCCTAGGTCATGGCCTTTGGGGCCTTTTTTCAAATCCAGCCATGTGTATGATAATATTTCAGATTTAAAGCTGACCTAAACTCAGAACTTCCTCTCTACTCTAAAATATAAGCAACGGCATATTGACCTTTAAAGAAAAAAAAAACACTTATTTGGTACAGCCCACAGACCTCCTGCAATAAATCTGCAGTGTGTCTACTTCTTGCTTGCATGGCAGCAGACATAGGGTTAACATCCTGTGTTTACAAATTAGCTGAGGACTGCCGAGATCCCTGTGCTGACAAAGTGGAGAGATCAAATTCCAATTGTAACTACTTGCAGCTGAGGGTAAATTTTTTTCTTAAAAGTGTTATAATTTACTAAATACGTAATGCCTTATTGTTACTTTTTAACATTTTATCTTGTTTACAGATACTCAAGCTCCTATTTCTACTTGTGATAATGTAAAATGTCGTGCCAAAGAAAAATGCCAAATAATCAAGGGAGTTGCCATCTGTGTGCCAATCTCTGAAGTCAATTGTTATGCAATGGGTGACCCTCATTATAAGACCTTTGATGGGAAATATTATGACTTCCAAGGAACTTGTACTTACACTATTGTCAAGACTTGTGGCAATGACACTGGACTCACCCCCTTCAGCATCGAAGCTACGAATGAGAATCGAGGCAGCACCCGTGTCTCCTATGTCAGCTATCTGACCATTAAATTCTATGACATTGTGATATATGTTGTAAGATTTGATTATGGATTTGTACGGGTAAGTGGCCTTCCTGTTTTTGATGTGTCAGCAGTTTTCTTCAGATATTAAAGTGGGATTACACAAAAAATGAAATGTTTTCTCTAATTCGTTAAATATGGTAAAAAATAGGGGTGGGATGACGAATCGGTCGAATCCACGAACCACTCAAATCTTGTAAAGGATTCAAGATTTGTGGATTCTAATCACAACCCCATTTTGCATCAGTCGAATCCGCACATCCACCGATCCCCCGTCCTCCTCTGATACCCTTCACACCTCCTCTGTTTTAGGGTTAGGCAGTGGCACTACTAGGGGGCCTTAGGGTTATGCACCACCAGAGGGGTCTTAGGGTTAGGCACCACCAGGGGGAATTTAGGATTAGGCACCACCAGGGGAGCTTTAGGTTTAGGCACCACCAGGGGAGTCTTAGAGTTAGTCACCACCGGGGGGGGGGGGGGGGTCTAAAGGTTAGGGATAGATAGAGGGAGGGTGCTGTGTGAGAGTAGGGTTAGGTTTAATTGCAGTAAAATGCTAGTAATATTTATTAATGTTTTACAACGGTTATTATGAACATACTTATTTTTTTTTCATTGTTATAAATAATATTTTCAAAGGTTATATACAATACTAGCTGATGGCCCGGTGTTGCCCTTTGTATGTATTTGGCTGGTGGCTGGTGTTGGCTCTGCCCACTTTTTCTAACCCTAACACACAATTACTCAATGACCAAGTTTGTGAGCTTTGGGCTGTTTGCCATCAATGAGTTGCATATTCCCATATAAATTAAACAAATCAGATTGGCTGTTTGTGGCTGCGCCCCTCTCCAGCATTTGAACCCCAGTTACCCAATGACCAACTGTAGCAGGTTTGAGTCATCTGCTATTATCAGTGTAAAAATGGCAGCAATTGAAATATTCCCCTTGAAAATCAACAGGTGAATTTTGAGTGGCTATTATAGGCTCCACCCACTTCCCTGAATATTAATTTCAGTCACCCAGTGACCATCTGGGCAAAGTTTGAGAACCCTGCCATAAAAAGTGTAAAAAGGGCTCCCGTTTATATTTTCCCAGTGAAATTAGTTTTTGGCTCTGCCCACGTTTTGTAACCTGGACACACAGTCACTCAATGACCAAGTTTGTGAGCTTTGGGGTCCTTGGCATTAGAGATGGCCCGAACGATTCACACGCAAACTTATTTTTAGGTGGCTCGCTCGCGAACTATATGCGAGTTCGAACCGCCCCCTATACTACATCATTAGGGTCAACTTTGACCCTCTACATCACAGTCAGCAGACACAGGGTAGCCAATCGGGCTACACTCCCTCCAACCCCCCCCCCCCCCCCCCATAAAAGGCAGACAGCGTCAGCCTTTTCACTCAATCGTGTGGCTGCAGTAATTAGAGAAGGGAAAGAACCTGACATAGGGAAAGCTTAGTTAGGCTCTTGTGTTGGGCTAGTAAGCTTATATAGTTATACTAGCCGTCCCGCGTCGTAGCATACGCCGCATCTTCTATCTATCTAACAGAGTACGTGCCTCAACCTTGAAGCAAGAAGAATAAAGGTGGGTACACACATCAGATAAAAGTCTTTGGAAAAATGAAAGATCACAGACCAATTTTACCCCCTTCCATGTAGTATCAGAGCCACACCTACACAGTCTATTCTATTGAGCTGCACTCCCCATTAGATAGAAATCTTTGCAAGATGCTGCACACAAAGTTGCTGTACACATTCAAAAGATCATTATCTGCAAAAGATCCGTTCCTGCAAAAGATCAGTACCTACAAAATACATTCATAGTCTATATTTCCATGCGGATTATTGTGCACATTTTTCCGCATAAGGGCATAAGCATCTGCATACAATGAATTTTCGATGCTGGTCGAAAACACAAATATTTCTGAAGATTTTCGTGAAAATTCGCCAAAATACGAATACAGGATTTTCGATGCGAAAATTACTTAGGCGAAAATTCGCAAGCAACACTGCTACATGCTACATTAGCACTATCCAGGAGCGCCACAGGGAGGATTCCCAATCAGGGATGCTCAAATTCGGCTTCGGGAGATATCCGGATTTTTGCTATCCGGATATCTCCCAGTAATGCTGTGCGGGCTGGGCGGGGGGGTCAAGCTTACCTCTCTGACGTCTTCTTCGGTCGTCCCTCAGCGCCTCCCACGATGCGGTCCAAGCGGCCGTCACCTGATTACAAACACTTCCTCCTTCCGGGTTGAAGGAGGAAGTGTTTGTAATCACGTGACGCGCATGGAGCGCATCGTGGGAGGCGCCGAGGGACGACCGAAGAAGACGTCAGAGAGGTAAGCTTGACCCCCCCCGCCCAGCCCGCACAGCATTACTGGGAGATATCCGGATAGCAAAAATCCGGATATCTCCCGAAGCCGAATTTGAGCATCCCTATTCCCAATGCCCCCTTTTTATACAACCGGAGGGAACGCAGGAACCACAGCGGCACCCCGGAGGGGGAGGCTAGGTGCCGCAGGCGACCCCCCCCCCAAGCGTGGCCAGCGCCAGGGAGAGCCGTCTGCACCCACCTCCCAATATTAAAAACAGGCACTTACCTTAACGTCTATTGCATTCTGCTACATGCGCATTAATTTTCTCATGGAAAGCATTTTGTGCAGTTTGTATCCTTTGGAGGTAGGTGGTGGATGGCTTGCTCCGGTGGTGTGAGCCCTGGAGTGAGTTGTCTGCACCTGTCCTCCCCCCCCCCCCCCCCCCCTCTGGAGTGCTGTATGTGAGCCAGCCCTGAGCTCTAAAGCTCGGGGTGACCCATGCTTCACTCCTTTCTCATGTGGTGCCCCCAAGTTAATGCGCATGTAGCAGAACGCAATGGACGTTAAGGTAAGTGCCTGTTTTTAATATTGGGAGGTGGGTGTGGACGGCTCTCCCCGACGCTGGCCACGCTTGGGGGGGTCGCCTGCGCCTCCCCCTCCGGGGTGTCGCTGTGGTTCCCAGGCAGTGAGAGAGCCTGGGACCCTGTGGTCCCCCCGGTTGTATGAAAGGGGGGCATTGGGAATCCTCCCCGTGGCGCTCCTGGATAGTGCTAATGTAGCATGTAGCAGTGTTGCTTGCGAATTTTCGCCTCGAAAATCCCGTTTTCGTTTTTGGGCGAATTTTCACGAAAATCTTCAGAAATATTTGCGTTTTCGACCAGCATCGAAAATTCATTGTATGCGGATGCTTATGCCCTTATGCGGAAAAATGTCCACAATAATCCGCATGGAAATTCAATCTATGCGGACGTTTATACGGAAAAATGCCCGTAATAATGCGCAAGAAACTTCTCTGAATGCGGGCGCTAATGCCCTTATGTGGAAAATGTCCGCAATCATACGCAAGTAATGCGAAAATGACTTGCCTGTCAAAACGAAATTAGGCGAAAATTCGGTAAAAATTTATCGAAACAAATTTTTGCATTTTCGCTCATCACTGGCATGTAGCAGGGCGACTGCTTTGCAGTATTGGTTTTTTGACCCTGCATAGTTTGGCATGCAAAAGCAAATGCATATTTGCATGAGCATTGCCTCATGAATAGCCAATTAGGCCAGATTTGCAAAGCCAGACTTGCTAGGGTAGGCCTCTTTTCCACGCACAGTTGATAGGCAGTAACATGCCTCTCAAACTCTTACAACTGCTCACTACTGCCTGCTAACAGCTTGCTGCTGCCTGGAAACTGCTTGTTGCTGCCTGGTATCTGCTCACTGCTGCTTGGTAACTGCTTGCTGCTGCCTGGTAACTGCTTGCTGCTGCCTGGTAACTGCTTGCTGCTGCCTGGTAACTGCTTGCTGAGCACACAGCTCAACAGTCCGTGGAAAAGAAGCCTAAAACTTGGTGATTGAGCACGCATACATTTTCTCATGCAAAGTACTTCTTCTTCTTGCTCGAAGGTTGAGGCACTTACTCTATTATATATATAGATTATATACCAGTCACTCGCTGCACCTGTTCATGGTACCTGTGTGTTTAACAGCTGCACATTTGTAATACCAATCCCTGCATGCCTGTTCAGTAGTGCACCTACCTACGTGACCGCAAGCAGTGTTATATTGTATACCAGTCACTCACTGCACCTGTTCACGGTACCTGTGTGTGTGACAACTGCACATCTGTAATACCTCCCTGCATACCTGTTCTGTAGTGCACCTACCTTCGTGACCGCAAGCAGTGTTATATTATATACCAGTCACTCGCTGCACCTGTTCACGGTACCTGTGTGTGTGACAGCTGCACATTTGTAATACTAATCCCTGCATACCTGTTCAGTAGTGCACCTACCTACATGACTGCTAGCAGTGTCAGGGGCTTAACAAGGTCCCACTGGGCCCCCCTGCAGAAATACTAAGAGCCCCCCCCCCCTCGGGGCCATTTTGGGGGGTTGGAGAAGTCGCAGAATGAGGGGAAAGCCATGCTGCACTTCGGTGAGGAGGGGGGACAGTCCCCCCCTCTCTCGCCTTGGTCTCTCCCCTCTGCGCTCCTCTCCAGCATTGAATACTTTGTGTATGCAGGCGGAGGGCAGCTGCAGATACATACCTTCCGTGCACTCCAGAGTGGATGTTCCTCTCTCTAGCCTCTGACGCGACTTCCTGTTTATACAGGCAGTCACGTCAGACACTAGAAGGAGAAACGTCCACGCTGGAATGCAGCGTTATGCAAGTGAGCAGTGTTATATTATATACCAGTCACTCGCTGCACCTGTTCACGGTACCTGTGTGTGTAACAGCTGCACATTTATAATACCAATCCCTGCATACCTGTTCAGTAGTGCACCTACCTACAAGACAGCAAGCTGCGGTGAATTTTGATTGGCTGCTGTAGGCTCCATCCACTTTCCTGAATATTAATCCCAGTCATCCAGTAACCAACTGTGAAAAGTGTGAGAACCCTGCCAATACCATAATGGCTGAAACCAATCTAACAAATCTGATTGGCTGTTTGTGGCTCCTCCGCCTTTAGTGAATTTGGACCCCAGTCACTCAATGACCAACTGTATCAGGTTTGAGGACTCTGCCATTAACAGTGTAAGAATGGTAGCAATGTAAAAACTCCCCTTGAAAATCAATAGGTGAATTTTGATTGGCTGTTGAAGGCTCCACCTACATTTCTAAATATTAATCCCAGTCACCCAGTGTCCAACTGTGTCAAGTTTGGGAACCCTGCCATGTAAAAAAAAATAGTTGTTGGCACTGCCCACTTTTTGTAACCTTGACATACAGCCACTCAATGACCAAGTTTATGAGCTTTGGGGTCCTTGATAGCTAGCTACCTAAACAGAAAGCACCTATACCTAGCTACCTATACTGAAGGCACCTATACCTAGCTACCTAAACTGAAGGCACCTATAGCTAGCTACATATACTGAAGGCACCAATAGCTAGCTACCTATACTAAAGGCACCTATAGCTAGCTATCTATACTGAAAGCACCTATAGCTAGCTTCCTACTACCTACCTATACTGAAGGCAGGCAGGTGCTATTCCACCACTTTCTTTTGGACTGTTTGTGTGTGCGCGCATGTGTAAGTGTGGTGTGTATGTGTGTGTAATAAGGCCTTGTTTAAATAGATGCTCTATTCTACAAGATACATTTTACTTTCTTTATCATCTCTCTTCTTACAGGTTAATAACCAGCGTCAGAGGCTTCCTATCACCCTGGCCAATGGGCAAGTCATGCTTTATCAGTCTGGTAGCAACTTGAATGTTGTAACTAATTTCACTTTAAAAGTGATCTACGACTGGAAATATGTGCTACAGATATACATCTCCAGCAGCTATTTTCAAAATCTGTGTGGAATGTGCGGTTACTACAATGAAAATCCTAATGATGACTTTGCCACACCATCTGGAGTCCAAGCAGCCAGTGCAGTCGACTTTGGCAAAAGTTGGAAAGTGGACGATGGAAACAAGTTTTGCTGGGATGATTGTAAGGGGGTATGCAAGACCTGCCCATTAGACCAGCAGAACATCTATTTAGACGAAACCAAATGTGGATTAATCTCCAAACCTGACGGCCCATTCAGTCAGTGTCATAGTATTATAGGCCCCAAACCGTATGTTGACAACTGTGTGTATGATGTGTGCCTTAATGGAGGACCCAAGGAAATTTTATGCCAAAGTCTGGCAACGTATGCTACTCTTTGCCAAAAAAGTAATGTTACCATCAAGGAATGGAGAGACTTGTCGGGATGTGGTAAGTATGCACTGCTGCAATGCTTTTGAATTGTTTGCCTTTAAAATGGCATGCCTGGTACACACTTGCAGTTAGGGTTGGCCAATCACTGACCAATTTTACCACCTCTATGTAGTATGAGGGTTTACGTACACAATCTGCTCATAGTACTCAATATCTGCTGACCCTCAGTACTATATGGAGGTGGTAAAATAGGCCAGTGATTGGCCAATCAAAATTGAAAGTGTGTACCAGGCTTTAGTGTATTCATTCTGAAGGGTGCATACAAAAGGTGATATTCACCAAACGCGTGCATGAAATAGCGGCGTGAGGAGAAATGGGCGCAGGGTGATACCGATATAAGTCTTAGTCTAAATGATAAATACCATGCTGAATTGGGCACCAAATGAAAAATAACACATATTTACAGTGGTTATGACGATAGTAAAACATTGGTAAATGTTACCGGTATTTTACTACAGCTAAACCTATCCTTACAATCACACAGAACCCTCCCCCCTCTGTTGCCTAACCTTAAATCCCTCCTTCCTAGAGCCTTACTCTAAACCCCCCAAGCCCGACACCTAACCCTAAAACCCCTTTCCTAGCGCCAAACCCTAAACCCCCCCTTTCCTGACACCTAACGTTAAACACCCCTTCATGAAGCAACTGAGGACGCCAGCTCCAGGATGTACGCCAGGCTGGCATCCTCCTCCATGCAGGAGGAAACAGAATGGAGCTACATGGGACTCGGCAGCTGTAGGGTAACGATCAATTGTTACCCTCCACTGCCATTGCAGGAGAGCCAGAACAGGAACGAGTTTAGGTAAGTAACAAGCTATTGTTACAGTCCAGAAATCTAACCTTAAAATCCCCTTCCTGATGCCAAACCTGAACTGCCCCCCCCCCCCCCTTCCATGTCCCCCCGTCCATGTCCCTACCTCACCTAAATGGCATAAAAACACGTTTCATCATCAGTTTCAACAAACAATGATTTTAAAAAATTTAAAATTTCGGTTGGATGGGCCCGCTATATATTGGGTCCCTAAATTTATGCTATTGGCACCCAATAGCTGATATCTGCCTTAGCGTCTATGGGGCCCCCAAATTGTCCACTTTATATATACATTCTGAAATTTATCACAGGAGACATCTTTACTGCTGGCAGGTGATGTCAGTGGTAGCTGCTGCTTGCTTTTTTTAGGCAGTTGGAAACAGCTGTTATTTCCCACAATGCAATAAGGCTCCCACAGTGGGATGTCAGTACTTAGTTGCTGACATCCCACTGTGGGAGGGGTTTTCATCATAATATCAGCCATATAAACCCTCCTGATGATCTATTTGAGAAAAGGTAAAGATTTCTTACCTTTCTTACATTTCTTGGGAAGGGGGGTATCAGCTACTGATTGGGATGAAGTTTAATCCTTGGTTACAGTTTCTCTTTAAATTAAAAAAATTCACCAATTTGAAAAAAATAAAAAGTATTGTTGATTGAAGAATGGGTGAGCTAATAAGACAGAAAATGTCACAATGTCATTGCGAAGTTCAACATTTATGTATTTCCTACTATATATACAGTATATTTTCTTTAATGGAAAACTGATGACAATGATGGCAGCAAGTCCTAAAAGCCACAATTCTAAGTAGGGGCATTTTGTTAACAATGAACTGCTTGTTTTTAGACCCTAGAATACTTTTGTACTTTACTTTTTTATCCACTACTAGAGTGCACCTACATTGTTTGATAGTGCTTTGGGTAAAATATTATCGGAGGCATGCAAGGCTGTTTAAAGAATATATAGAGAATGGCACAAAAAGCTTGATATAGTATAGAAGGTACTGGTAAGGATGAATTGATGATAGAATAAGTATTCTTATACTGACGAGCCAGGGCTACCACTCAGGCAACCACTGTAGATGCAGGTGGGGAGATTAAGCTTGTCCCCACTCAGAATTAAGAAGTCAATCTCCGTAGATCAGAAGAAAGGAGTAACTCGCATGGTACAAGGTGAACAGAGGCACCAAAAGAGTAAAAATAGATTAAACTTTTAAAACATGGGGAGGAAGTGGTGGACTTACCTCCTCCAAGCAGACACAAAAATGTATTATTGTTTAAAACATAGAAAATGTATTGATACCCTCCAAGGTTCTTTAGAACGCGTTTTGCTGGTATGACCCTGCTTCATCAGGCAATGGGGTAGCAGTAAATAGCAAATGTAGGTCTCAGTCTGAGCCAGACACCTCTGTTCACCCTGTACTGTTTTAAAAATAGGACTAACAATACTTTGCTTGTAAAAACTGCACTGAATAGAATTGTAGACATCAGGAGTGCTCATCCAGATTCCGGATATCGGTTAATCCGGATATCCGAACATTTTTACGCTATCCGGATTGGATTCCTGATTCCGCTATCTGCGGATATTTGGCCGCATAACCCGGGATATTGCGGATATTGCGTATATCCAGATCCAAAATACTGTAACTAAGGAGATGACGTCCTGGAGCCAATCAGAGGGCTCCCAGCAGAAGCCCTAGCAACCAATCACAGAGGGAAACGCTGGCCAGCCCCACCTGACCTCATTGAGCCAATCAGAGGGCTCCCAGCCTAAACCCTGGCACCCAATCACAGAAAGGAACACTGGCCAGCCCTCTTGTATAATAAGGAGGGCTGCCATGATGAGACATATCGTCTTAGCTTGCTGAATGCTCACTGAGAGACATGCTCCAGTGCTGGTGTCCTAGCAAGGGCTATACACAGTTATAAACCTAAAGCTGTTCAGTGATTAACCCCTTCACTACTATCACTACACTATTGTTAAATCATTAATTAGCTTGATTGATGTCATAGTGTGATAGTCAGAGTGTGTGCTCCAGTGCTGCTGGGCCTAGTAGCAAGGGCTGTACACAGTGATAAGCTGTTCAGTGATTAACCCCTTCACTAGCACTACACTATTGTTATATCATTAATTAGCTTGATTGATGTCATTGTATGACAGTCAGTGTGTGCTGCAGGCAGCTGCTATGTGTCTGTGTGTGTGTGTGCTGTGCACAGACGGAAATCCGAACGCATTATCCGTGCTATCTGGGTGGATTTGGATATCCGGATAGAAAAAACGGATATCCGATCCAGATCCAAATCCGTATATCTGGGTATCCGGATCCGGATCTGTTCGGATTTTAAAAGTGGTATCCGAGCACCACTGGTAGACATAAAAAGTATAACGCTGCCTCAAAAAAGCAAGTGGCTTCTGCCAGCGCTAACTCTGTTGTATTGTGGTTGTTGTGAATTCTGCACAGATTACTTTACCTTGGGTCAAAGCAACATGAGACAACTTTATATTGTAACCACCAAGAGGTATTGTGAAATGATTTTATTGAATGTTATGACTGCAATCCCGATTGAAGGTCTACTGATCATTATATGTTTTACCATGTCCTCCCTCATTTTCAGTTTTGCCGTGCCCAGCTAACAGTCAGTATAAACTCTGTGGGAAAACCTGCCCTCCAACATGTAACGATGCTGCTATCAACGCTACAGGACTTTGTCCTGATGGATGTGTGGAGAGCTGTCAGTGCAATGATGGATTTGTGTTGGATGGAGGGAAATGTATACCCAAAGCCAACTGTGGCTGCGTCTTTCAAGGAAAAGTTTATGCCCCGAATGAGAAATTTTGGGCCGACACAAAGTGTTTAAAGCAGTGCACCTGCAACCCCGCCACCAACAATGTGGATTGTAAAGACACTCGCTGTAAGCCGACCGAGACCTGCTCAGTGTCCAAAGGCATCCAAGGCTGCTACCCCAACTCCTATGCAATGTGCACAGCAGCTGGAG
This sequence comes from Hyperolius riggenbachi, assembly GCF_040937935.1. NCBI lineage: Eukaryota > Metazoa > Chordata > Amphibia > Anura > Hyperoliidae > Hyperolius > Hyperolius riggenbachi. The sequence goes on from NC_090651.1 coordinate 365,401,566, forward strand.
ATCCACATTACAACACCTTTGATGGTGTGCCATATGACTTCCAGGGCACATGTGTCTACCTGTTTACAGGACTCTGTAACAAGACTGGAGATCTTGTGGATTTTCAGGTGTATGTCCAAAATGAAAACAGAGGTAGTACGGTAGTTTCTTTCACTACTGAAGTCCGGGTTTCCATATACAACATCTCTGTAGTTATTAGTAGGAGACGGCCAGGCAAAATCCAGGTACGTTTTTTAATGTTTTAAAATTATAACAAAAACTTCACATTTCCAGTATTTGTGTAGAGCTTTTCTCCTGTCGGACTTTAACCTTTTTCAGGACCACAGACTTTTACCCCCCTAAAGACCAGGCCATTTTTTTCTAAAATGGGCCACTGCAGCTTTAAGGCCAAGCTGCAGGGCCGCACAACACAGCATACAAGTAACCCCCTCTTTTCTCCCCACCAACAGAGCTCTCTGCTGGTGGGGTCTGATCGCTCCCCCAATGTTTTTTTTTTTGGTAAATGTTTAAGTCATTTATTTTTAAATACATACGGTCGGCAAGCAGTTAAATGTACCCAAGGTGACATGGGACATGATGAGATAAGCATGTGTATGTACAGCACAAAACCTATATATAACCAGGCTAGTTTACTTGTTTAATTTTGCTGCCTGAAAGATAATTTTTAGGCATGGAAGTGACAGTTTCTTATCAGAAATATAATAAGCATCACTGAGAAGCAAATTACAGCCATGAAAGTTTTCCTGGCAGAACACAACTTCAGAGAACAGAGGGAGATGGAACAAGGTCCATAGTTCATGTATTTTAACCCTGAGACTCTTAATTGACTGCTATTGAGCATAGACAACAAATCATTCAATCTACTTTGTAAATGTTAAAATATACTCTCACCTAAAGGATTATTAGGAACACCTGTTCAATTTCTCATTAATGCAATGATCTGATCAACCAATCACATGGTAGTTGATTGAATGCATTTAGGGGTGTGGTCCTGGTCAAGACAATCTCCTGAACTCCAAACTGAATGTCAGTATGGGAAAGAAAAGTGATTTAAGCAATTTTTGAGCGTGGCATGGTTGTTGGTGCCAGACGGGCTGGTCTGAGTATTTCACAATCTGCTCAGTTACTGGGATTTTCATGCACAACCATTTCTAGGGTTTACAAAGAATGGTGTGAAAAAGGAAAAACATCCAATATGCAGCAGTCTTCGGGGGAAAATGCCTTGTTAATGTTAGATGTCAGAGGAGAATGGGCCGACTTATTCAAGCTGATAGAAGAGCAACATTGTCTGAAATAACCACTCGTTACAACCGAGCTATGCAGCAAAGCATTTGTGAAGCCACATTATGCACAACCTTTAGGCGGATGGGCTACAATGGCAGAAGACCCCACCGGGTACCATTCATCTCCACTACAAATAGAAAAAAGAGGCTACCATTTGCATGAGCTCACCAAAATTGGACAGTTGAAGACTAAAAAAATTTTTGCCTGGTCTGATGAGTTTCGACAGAGTCAGAATTTGGCATAAACCGAATGAGAACATGGATCCATCATGCCTTGTTGCAGGCTGGTGGTGGCAGTGTAATAGTGTGGGGGATGTTTTCTTGGCACATTTAGGCCCCTTAGTGCCAATTGGGCATCGATTAAATGCCACGGGCTACCTAAGCATTGTTTCTGACCATGTCCATCCCTTCATGACCACCATGTACCTATCCTCTGATGGCTACTTCCAGCAGGATAATGCACCATGTCACAAAGCTTGAATCATTTCAAATTTGGTTTCTTGAACATGACAACGAGTTCACTGTACTAAAATGGCCCCCACAGTCACCAGATCTCAACCCAATAGAGCATCTTTGGAATGTGATGAAACGGGAGCTTCGTGCCCTGGATGTGCATCCCACAAATCTCCATCAACTGCAAGATGCTATCCTACCAATATGGGCCAACATTTCTAAAGAATGCTTTCAACACTTTGTTGAGTTAATGCCATGTAGAATTAAGGCAGTTCTGAAGGCGAAAGGGGCTCAAACACTGTATTAGTATGGTGTTCCTTTAGGAGAGTGTAAAATAAAACCATGGGATGTCTAAAAAAAGGTATTTTTTAGAAGGAGGATAAATACAATTGTTTATCTCTACAGTTTATTTTCACTTCGGGTTCACTTTAAAGCATTTGGGAGGCAGCCACTATAGCACATTCAGTAATCTATAGCAGTGTTAGGGAGTCTAGCTGAAGAATTCCCTACTAAATAGAAAGAACCAAGATTTGATCCCAAGTCTCCTATGTCAGAGGTGGAGCCCTTAACCATTACACTATCCAGGATTAAGATTTTAGGATAAAAATAATTCATTTTTACTATCGATTAATTAATCATCAGGTTGCTTGGTCCCTCACTCTCCTCCTACGCCGCATGTATCCTCCACCATTCAGTGCGGTAATGCAGCTGGTCATCGTGTACTGAGCACACCCAGTAGCACCCCTGCCACACCTCCATCACCAGGAGAGTTCTGCAACCACACAGTACCAATGCGCAGGCCAAGAATGCTCCTCCCCGCAGGTGCACAATGAGGGAGTGCACACGGCCGGACTGAACATGTGCCGATTGGCACCGACTGACGGGATTACCAGGCTGTCTAGCAGAGAATCCAGGTGGCCTGGTAAGATGGCAAGGGGGTGATCAGCCTGAGGGGGCTGGAGGAAGCCCCAGATATGTTTATTCTGTTTTTTTTTTTATCATCTCAGATACTCTTTAATGACCCTAGGTGGTCTTAAACGTTTGATCTTTAGCCATTTCATTGCTACAATAAAAGCCATTGAAATAGCACACTTGTAGACTTTTGGGCTTCATTTATTATTTACTACCTCAACGCCCGGTGTTGCCCGGGTATGTATTTGGCTAGTGTTGGCTCTCCCCACTTCTCCTAACCCTAACACACAATTACTTAATGACCAAGTATGTGAGCTTTGCGGTCTTTGGCATCAATAATTTGCAATGAAATAAAATTAATCTGATTGGATGTGGCTCCAACCCTTTTCTGAATTTGAACCCCCAATCACCCAATAGCCAACTGTACCAGGTACAGGTGATTAACAGTGCAAGAATGGCAGCAATTAAATATTACCCTTAAAAATCAATAGGTGGATTTTGGTTGGCTTTTATAGGCTCCACCCACTTTTCTGAATATTAATCCCAGTCACCCAGTGACCAACTGTGCAAAGTTTGAGGACTCTACCATTAACAGGGTAAGAATGGCTGCAGTTTACATTTGCGCAATGAAATTTGTATTTTTCTCCACCCACTTATTTCCTAACATTATTCAGGTATGTATTTGGCTGGTGTTGGCTCCGCCTACTATTTCTTACCCTAACACACAATTACTCAATAACCAAGTTTGTGAGCTTTGCGGTCTTTGGCATCAATAATTTGCATTGAGATTAAACAAATCTGATTGGCTGTTTGTGGCTCCACCCCTTTGTCTGAATTTGAACCCCAGTCACCCAATGACCAATTTTTTAAAAGTAATTTTTTATTGCCTTTTGTAGGCTCCACCCACTTTTCTGAAAATTAACCCCAGTCACCCAGTAACCAACTGTGCAAAGTTTGAGACCCCTACTATTAACAGTGTAAGAATGGCTGCTGTTTACATTTTCCCAGTAAAATTTGTATTTGTCTCCGCCTACTTATGACCCGGCGTTGCCAGCTTATGTATTTGGCTGGTGTTGGCTGTGCCCACTTTTCTAACTCTAACGCACAATTAATCAATTACTCAATTACCAAGTTTGTGATCTTTGCGGTGTTTTTCATCTATAATTTGCATTGAAATGAAACAAATCTAATTGGCTGTTTGTGGCTCCACCCCCTTTCTGAAATTGAACCCTAGTCACCCAATGATCAACTGTGTCAGGTTTGAGGCTTGTGCCATTAACAGTGCAAGAATGGCAGCAATGTAAATATTCCCCTTGAAAATCAATAGGTTAATTTTGATTGGCTTTTATAGACTCCACCCACCTTTCTGAATATTAATCCCAGTCACCTAGCGACCAACTGTGCAAAGTTTGAGAACCCTACCATTAACAGTGTAAGAATGGCTGCAGTTTACATTTTCCAGTGAAATTTGTATATGTCTCCGCCCCCTTTTTGGTTATGGGAATAAAAAGTATCCTATACTTTATTCCAGGTAATGTACTATGTGTATGCCAATTTTCATTCAAATCCGTTCAGCCATTTTTGCGTGATCGAGTAACAAACATCCAAACATCCAAACATCCGAACTTTCCCATTTATTATATTAGTAGGATCTGACTAAATGATCACCTTGTTGAATCAATGCCACATAGAATTAAGGCAGTTCTGAAGGCGAAAGGGGCTCAAACACTGTATTAGTATGGTGTTCCTAATAATCCTTTAGGAGAGTGTAAAATAAAACCGTGGGATATCTAAAAAAAAAGGTCATTTTTAGAAGGAGGATAAATACAATTGTTTATCTCTACAGTTTATTTTCACTTCGGGTACACTTTAAAGCATTTGGAAGGCAGTCACTATAGTATATTGCACATTCAGTAATCTGTAGCAGTGTTAGGGAGTCTAGCTCAAGAATTCCCAACTAAATAGAAAGAACCAAGATTTGATCCCAGGTCTCCTATGTCAGAGGTGGAGCCCTTAACCATTACACTATTCAGGATTACGATTTTAAGATAAAAATAATTAATTTTATATCACTATCGATTATTATTATCGATTAATTAATCATATACTGGGGACAGCCGCTGTCTCCTCCAAAGGCTCAGGGGTGATTGGCTGTCATAGGCTGAAGCCTATGACAGCTGATCACGGGACTGGCTGGCGAGGGGAGGGAGGGCGGGCTGGGGAGAAAAATGTAAAAAAAAAAAAGGATGCATTTATTTAGAAAATAATAAGATATATATTTATTTAAAAAATAAACACTGGGGGAGCGACCAGACCCCACCTGCAGAACACTCTGTTGGTGGGGAGACAAGGGGGAAGGAAAATCACTTGTGTGCTGAATTGTGCGGCCCTACAGTGAGGCCTTAAAACTGCCTGCAGTGGCCCAATTTGATAAAAATGGTCTGGTCTTTAGCGGGTTTAACACTGCGATCCTCAAAAGGTTAGCTTGCACTTCCACGACTTTCCAACTTCCTTGTTTAAAATTGAACCAGTTAAATGTCTCCACCATTTATTTTTCTACAGAACATCTGCTCAGTTTCAGTGAAGGCTTCCCAATCAGCTGTGAGCCACTGGAATAACTGCCAGAGTTGCACACTAATGCTATGGGCTACCTTGCGATGCAGGGAGATGGATCCAGCGCTGATCCAGCGCTCTGCCGATCCATCTTCCTCCATCTTTCGTCCGTCAGGTATGCGCAATGTTACGCGACTAGGGATGCTAATTCGGATTCGGTGGAAATGTAATTCCCTAAATTCCGATCGGAAATTGCAATTTCGCATCGGAATGCGGAAATTGGTAATGGAAGTGCGGTAGGCGGATTTCTGCCGACTTCAACATCGATTTTCTCAAAAACTATAAGGTATTTTGGAAAACTTTTTTTTGCATCTTAGTCACAAGATTCAGTTTAATAAACCCTGAAAATGTGGTGTTTCTAGGACTTACGGGGGCTTTGCTATTAACCACTAAAGTCAGCAGATTTTTACTGTAATGTAAAATGCTGAAAATCTGCATCTGCCTGTTTTCTGCATTTTACATTACAGTAAAAATCCGCCGACTTTAACGGGTAATAGCAAATCCCCCATAAGTCCTAGAAACAGCACATTTTCAGGGTTTATTAAACAGAATCTTGTGAACAAGATGCAAAAAAAAAGTTTTAAAAAAAGACATTATAGTTTTTGAGAAAATCAATGTTAAATTCGGGCAGAAATTCCACGATTTCCGGTGGAAATTCCGCATTGGAATGCGGAAATTGGTAGCAGAAAGCGGAATCGGTAATTGGCAATGGCGGAATGCGGATTTCCACGGAATCGGAAATTGGCATTTCCGACCATCCCTATACGCGACGCGTGCAACAAGACTTTAAGAGATTGCGATACTTTGTGCTAGTCGCCTCTGATCTTTCTGATCAGAACCACTCTGTCCATCAATTAAAGGAACTATCAATTAACATCTTTTTTTAACCTGGGATTGAGAGAGTTCCTGAAGTGCTGGTAAATGATGATGTATACATTTCACTTGCTTATCTCTTTTGTTTACTGTATCAAATTTCTCTCACTTTTAACTGACAGCAAGTCTGCTCTAATCTGATGTCAGAGTGAGCCATGAGGGGAGAGGGGATTCCCTCACAGTGCATCTGTAAACCCCGTGTGTGTGAGAGAAAGTCCTGTACCCTGTGTCTCTGACTGAAGTGTCTGAAGAGAGCAGAGGAAATGTAACTAGTTATAAATATTTGTAATTATCTGTAACACCACAGCTTTTTTTTTTTTTTTTTTGCTTTCAGAGAAAAGTACTCTGTAGTCTGATATACAAAAAAAATTAAATAAATAAAACAACAACACTTGCTGTACTTTGAAGCAGACACCCCTTTTAAGAATGATTTGTTCCGATAGAGCTAAATCCTACACACAATGGGCTCGATTCACAAAGCGGTGCAAAGTGTTAGCACCATGGTGAAAAGGCCCTTATCACGCCTAAAGTCACTTTAGGCATGATAAGAAGAAACTCGCGCGAAGTTGCCGCGCGCAAAGTTTTGCGCGCGCAACCGCGCGCTGTGCGCGCGCAGCGTCCCCGCTTCGCGCGAAGCTCCCATTAAGCCCTATGGGACTTTGCGCGCGCTCTCACGCGCGAACGCGCGAACGCGCGTTCGCGCGGTAACTTCGCGCGAAGAGCAGGAAAAAGCGGTGAAAACTCAGTGGTGAAAAGGTCATCACGCCTAAAGTCTTTTAGGCGTGATAACTGGGTTATCACCGCTTGGTGAATCGAGCCCAATGAATTAAAGCTTGTGCCTCTGATATTTAACATGAAAAGTAGAAAAATATTTGCACAGCTACTTATTCATTATTTGTACATTGTCATTTTGGAGCACCTTGTTTGATAGTGTCCCTTTAACGATTACCCCGGGGGGTAACAGGCAACATTGCCACAAGTATCGCCCAATGGGTACACAGCCTTAAATAGAATATTCTTAAATATTTAACAGTCTTTACTGAGTAAATAAGGAATTAATACAAATTACTGTGTCAGTCACTAAGCAGGTAGATTGAAAAGTAAAATTATATACATAACTGTGCAGAGGATCCTCAAGGGGGTGGGGCTCAAATATAAAAAAGGGGTCGGTACTGGCAGTAAGAGGAGGGGAGAGATCTACCTAACAGGGGCACACCTGTCTCTCTATACCTTGGGGGGGGGGGGGAATCTACCTAATAAAGTCACATCTGGCTGTCTATACTGGGGGCACCCTACCTAATAAAAGGGTCACACCTGACTATTTATAAAAAAAAAAATGTTGGGGTGGGGGGGGGGCAGATCTGGATGTTTATGCTGGGGGTGTTACCTAATACTGAAGACACATCTTGTTATACTGAGGGGAAAGGGGACATACCTAATACAGTGAGCACATCTGACTACTATATTGGGGAGGGGCACTACCTTATACTGCATCATATCTGGTTATCTATACTGAGGGGGCCTTCCTAATACTGGAGCACATCTGGCTATCTATACTTAGGGTGCCTTCCTAATAGTGGGGGCACATTTGGCTACTATACCAAGGAGGAGCACTACCTTATACTACGGCACATCTAGCTATCTATACTGAGGGGATCTACTTAATACTGGGGGCATATCTGGCTATCTATTCTATACTGGGGAGGGTAGCTACTTTATACTGGGAGGTGGCTACATAATACTAGGAGCCCATATAGCTACCTATATAGGGGTGGGAACAATGTGAGGGGGTGCACCTTGGCATCTCTGCCTCTGTTGCTGGGGAACCTTGTCCCGGCACTACTTTCCACTATAGCACCAAGTATGAGTTGTAACATGACAAATATTTGTGAGCAAGATGAAAGGACACTCCCAAAAGCAAAAGATAATAAAAAAAAATGCTCCAGTACAGAAAGCTGATTTCACTAATTGTAACAAAGGGGTTGTCCTATTAATCTCACTCTTGAGTTTTCTCCAATGAGGTCACTTCAAGCTTTACCAATAAAATACATTCAAAGGCCCCACCAAGTAAGAAATCACACACAAAAATGTCTACCTACTTTTCTGTAATTTTTCAATTTCTAAGTGCTGTAAAGTTATTTTGTAGATAAGATGATGGAGTATCTCTTGGGAGAAAACTCAGGAAAACGATTCATTAGATAAGGGCCAGAGAGAAGAAGAGGCCACAATCTCATTTATTGTCACCATGTTTATGATGAAAAACAGGTATTATCAGCTCATAGTAAAAACCATTAAAAAATGTTTGCCATAGTTGCAGATTAGAACAGCGGTCACAAAGTGATAAAACTGATTGTGCATAAATAAATAACCTCCTTGGCGGTAACCCCGAACGTAGTTCGGGGTAAGCCGCCGGAGGGTGCCGCTCAGGCCCTGCTGGGCCGATTTGTTTAATTTTTTTTTTGCTGGACGCAGCTAGCACTTTGCTAGCTGCGCCAGCACACTGATTGCCGATCGCCGCTATCCGTCGCGCCGCATGCCCCCCCAGACCCCGTGCGCTGCCTGGCCAATCAGTGCCAGGCAGCGCCGAGGGATGGCCCGGGACTCCCAATGACGTCCCGACGTCAGTGACATCAGTGACGTCATCCCGCCCCGTCGCCATGGCGACGGGGGAAGCCCTCCAGGAAATCCCGTTCTTTGAACGGGATTTCCTGATCGGAGATCGCCGAAGGTGATCGAAGAGGGCGGGGGGATTTCGCTGAGCAGCGGCTATCATGTAGCGAGCCCTGGGCTCGCTACATGATATAGGGAAAAAAAAATAAAACAAAACTGCTGCGCTCCCTCCTGGCAGATTTTTTTATACCGCCAGGAGGGTTAAAGAAAAAGACTCTTCTGGCTTTTCTACACAAGTTTATTATTATTATTATTAAGCAGGAAGATTAAAAAGTATATATATATTACTAAACAGAAGACACACTCTCTCTCTCTATATATATATATATATATATTACTGAGCAGGGGACCCTCAAGGGGGTGGGGCTCAAATTTGAAAAAGAGTTCTGTACTGGTAGTAGGGAAGAGATCTACCTAATAACAGGACCACACCTGTCTCTCTATACAGTAGTGATTATCGTAATCTGCTAATTACGATTACGTGAAATTACGCATAATTTTCTGCAATTAAACATACATGTCATTACAAATTCATAATTCAATTGACTTTGTATAATCATTCATAATTACAAAATTAATTTACTCATTGCTTACGTGTAATTTTGTGCCAACTTTGGCGGTAAATAGCAAAGCCCCCGTACATGCTATTGTCAAAAAAGAAAATTTCATGAAGACCTTGTCGTTTTTGAGAAAATCGATTTTAAAATTGCAAAGAAAAATGGTTTTTAAACCCAGAAAAATTACAGTTTAAAAACCATTTTTTTGTATTTTGAAAATCGATTTTCTCAAAAACAACAAGGTCTTTTTGAACTACTCTTTTTGCAAATTGTACCTACTATCTTCTTAACATATGTAGCAATTTTGGCTCTGCTATTCATCGCCAAATTTAGCACAAAATTACGTGTAAATTCATGCATAATTACGAAAAAGAAAAATTAACTACGAAATTGATTATGCTATTCCCCCAAAATGTTGCATTTACAATGTGTAATTGCGTATTACGATGCGTAATTACGCATGTTCGTAATTTCTGCTCATCACTACTATACAGGTGTGCAAGCTTATGACCCACACTTACTGGGAGTTCAATGATCCTTACGCTTCTGGCTTCCTTCTTCTGACTTTTCTCTCTTTCAGGTGAATGGAATTTTGTATAACCTTCCAATGGCTATTAATCAAGGTACAGATATTGTGTCCATCTTCCGATCAAGCGACAGGGCTATCCTTGAAACAATTTTTGGCCTTAGAGTGTCTTACAATTGGGACAGTCGTATTGTTGTCACAGTTCCGAGCACATATGCTGGACAACTTTGTGGTCTGTGTGGCAAATATGATGGCAATAAAGCAAATGAGTTTGTCACCAAGGATAACAAAGTAGCTGCCAATCCAACCATATTTGGAAAAAGCTGGAATGTGCAAATCATACCTGGTTGCTCTGAAGAAGATAAGCTCACCTGCCCTAAAAGAGCAGAGCTGGAACAAAACTATCGTAATAGTAAAACTGGTTGTGGTATCATAGTAGATAAGACTGGACCTTTCCGTGATTGTCAGACTGTGGTGGATCCAGAGAGCCGCTTTAAGGACTGTGTGTTTGATGTTTGTATCTTCGGAGAAAAAGATGACATTCTGTGCAAAGCTATATCAAGCTATGCTTTGTCTTGTCAAGAAGCTGGCGCTGGCATTTACCCATGGCGGACAGACACCTTCTGTGGTATGTTGATGACAGGAGCATTCCTAGGCAACACCAATCATTTGACCATACATAAAGGGAACCGGAGGTGTGAGACATATGGAGGCTTTTGTACATTGCACGTTACTTGGCTGTCCTAACGACACAGCGGCCCATATGCAAATTCACGTTTTCTCCTGAGTTTTTTCCTAGGAGATAATTTTTCATCTTTGATTTAAAATAACTTTTCGGCACTTTACAATGAAAAAGCTGCCAAAAAGCAGGTGAAAAAGTGCTGTCAAAATTATTTTGAGTCTATGCTTGTTGGTGGTTTACAGGGCATCACAAAAATATCACTTAGGAGAAAACTCAGGTGGAAAAAGTAAATTGCATATAGCCCACTGCCTTATTGCTCCAGGGGCGTAGATAGTCTTCTATGCGAGTTAAAGGACCTCTGTCGCAAAAATGTTTACATTTAAAATATATGTAAACATATGCAAATAAGAAGTACGTTTCTTCCAGAGTAAAATGAGCCTTAAATTACTTTTCTCCTATGTTGCTGTCACTTACAGTAGGTAGTAGAATCTGTCAAAACCGACAGATTTTGGACTAGCCCATCTCTTCATAGGGGGTTCACAGGGATTTCTTTATTTTCAAACTGCACTTAGTGAATGGCAGTTGCAACTGCCAAAAAAAGTGTATGGTGAGCACAGAGGCTGGACAGCAGGCACGTGCAGACGGGGGTGCTCTGGGTGCTCAAGCACCCCCCTGTGACCAATTACCCTAGGCCCCTTCTCTCTATTGGCAGTCCGTATAAATTAGTAATGTTCAGGCCGTCCATTACTGTCCCTCATTAGTACACATGCACCCTTAGAAAATGTTCACATTTGAGCTAAGGCACCAAGTGCCAGCCCCTCTTCTTTAGCCAGCAAGGAATTCTAGAACTTGATTGGTACTGCACGGAAGTCCAGCCTTTCCCTTCTCCTCGTTTACAGCCCTGGATTTGTTGCACTGTGAGCTCTCTCTGAAACTATATATCTCCTCCCTCCACATGTGGCAGCCTAGCGATTCTGTTCTCTGTTGGAGTCAAGTGATCTGACGTGCAGGAAGAGGCTCAGTATAGCAGGTATAGGAATTCACACAGCAGCCTACGTCATCCTGAACCATGCATGCTTTGCCCCGAACCTCCTCCTCCTCTCTCCCCTCTCTAAAGTCTGCGTGCCTGTTTTGTAAGTAGAAGTTACTTACAGCGTGCTCGTGAGTTGACAACTTGAGGCAGTACAAAAGGTGGGGGCTCCTGGCTGCTGGGAGAGGAGACTCTACTGGGACAGATCACACATGATTCATGCAGGGAAGAGAGCCTGCTAATGTGAGCCTGATGTCCCTCTGACTAGCCTTGACCTGGGGTCAGTCAGCTCTCCAGCCACTTGTTTTAGCATGCTTAACCCTCAAGAGGCAAATACTAACTGCCTCTGGAAACATGGGCCAGCAAGTCCTGTCAGAGCATGCTGAGACTTGCAGTTCCTGAGAGTACAGTTAATATTTAGAACTGAATGAGCTGCAACTCCTCAGGATGATCTGACAGGGCATGCTAAGGCTCGTGGTTCCACAGAGGCTCCATTTGTCATAGGTTTGAGGGCAACAACCAATGCTACTTGTAGCAGAAAACAAGACAAACTTACCATCCAACACTACCTAGGTGTCTAAAGGCTGATAAACACAATGCAATTATCAGAAGCAGTTTGGAAATTATCAAACAATCAGTCTTTCTGACATGAAAAGTGCTGCAAGAGTTGTCAGCGCTATGTAAATAATAATACTATGAGAGGACATTAGACAATGCATACGTCCCAACTTTTAGAGATGAGAAAGAGGGACATTTAAGCCACGCTCCTGTCACACCCCTGGCCACGCCCCCACCTCAACCCTAGTCACGCATACCATAAAGATTTCATAAGAAAAATATGGTGTTTTATAGCTTAAACCACACTGGTTCTTTCTATCCTGATTCATTTTCCTTCATATTAACATTTTAAAATTAGTAATATATAAACTTAAAGGATGGGAATAAGGTTTAGAGTCAATCAAACACCTTTTTAGTAGAGAAATATATATATTTACATAGAAAGAGGGACACAGTCCTGAAAGAGGGACGCATGAGGAGGAAAAAGGGACAGAGGGACAGGGCTGCGTAATATGTTGGCGCTTTATAAGTACAATAAATGAGGGACTGTCCCTCCAAAAAAAGGACAGTTGGGAGCTATGACTATGGTAGGATTAGATTGTGAGCTCCTCTGAGGACAGTCAGAGACATGACTATGTACTGTGTAAAGTGCTGCAGAAGATGTTAGTGCCGTATAAATACATAATGATATGGTAGGACATTAGACTATGATTATGGTGGGGATTAGAGTGTGAGTTCTTCTAGGGACAGTCAGTGACATGACTATGTACACTGCAAAGTGCTGCAGAAGAGGTCTGCGCTATATATACATACTTAATAATAATTGCCACATTTTAGCCCCACCCACATCTTTTCTTAAAAGTGTGCTGTTGACTCCTCCTCGTCCATCCAAAATTTTGTGTGTCCAGATATTTTGGTTTTTTTTTGTAAAAACCTCACATCACTGCAGGGCAAGGGGGTTCAGGGGAATGTCCCTCACCACTTGTTGGTACTACTGTGCTTTTCAGAGTGAGGGCCCTTTTTTGAATTTGAGCACCCTCCACTTAAGGATCCTCTGCACAGCATCTTTGTAAAAAATATTTTTCAGGCAGTGTCTTTATAAAGAATAAAGGTCATGCTGAGAATCCCCTATGAAGAGATGGCGTAGCCAAAAAACCTGTCAGTAATGTCAGATTTCTACTACTTACTGTAAGTGACAGCAACATGGGAGAAAGGTAACTTATGGCTCATTTTACTCAGGAGGAAACATATTTTACTATTTGTATGTGTTTTAAATTTTAAGAATTTCATGACAGTTCCTCTTTAATGAGGAATGAATTGGCGGAGAAAATTGAAAATTGAAAACTGAAGTGGGTTTTCACCGCAGACCTAGAAGAAGCATGCAGATCTGATGTTTTTGCCAAAATCTGACATGCTTTTTTCAGTTGTGTGACTAACGCTAGGACCCTTATGCAATTCAGTTTTTCTCCTGAATTTTCTCCTAAGAGATAATTTTACAACTTCTTTTTCAAATAAGTTTTCAGCACTTTGTTACTGAAAAATTACCGAAAAGTAGACAAAAAAGTACTACCAAAATTATTGTGAGTATTTTATCACTTGCTGGTGGTTTACCAAGCATTTTATTTATAAGATGTAAAAATATCACCTAGGAGAAAACTCAGGAGAAAAAGTTATTAGCATATGGGCCTCGGTGTGCTTTAGCTGTGCTCAGATCCCACTGGCCAGAAAGATCAGCAGGATGTCAGACAACCGCTATTGGTACTAATTACAAGCCCATATATGACAATATAACAGTAACATGCCATACATAGTAAAAAAAAAAAAAAAAATGAAAAACAAAACAAAACTGGAGTCCCCAACATAACTATTTTTTTTTAATGCTGTCTTTTTTTCTTCTTCTTTTTAAATTGTTATTTATTATTGTATTGGTGGGGACAGGGGAGGGAGGAAGGAGATATTATTATTATTATTATTATAATTATAATTATTATTATTATTATTATTATTATTGTATTACAAAGTGTAAAATGTGTACTTTTTATATTTGTATGTTTTTTTTTGTTTTTTTTAACCACAAGATGTACTCACACTCACTGTCTGTGTGCTTAGAACAAGCACAGAGACAGTTACAGTATTGTTACGGCAAAATCATTGGCTTCTCGTTGAAGCCATGATCTTTGCCATACAGGCACTTTGATTGGTTCGGGAATGCTTCCTCACTTTCACCAGTCACGTCTCCCTGGGTTCCAATGGGTATCCACTGTGTGTGTTGGGTTGGGGGGGTTGGTGGTGTGAGGACATGGCAGCAGTGGCGGAGGATGTTTTAAAACATCCTGTGGTCCATTAAGAGGGGCCAACAGGATGTTATAAAATGGCGGGCGGGTGGGTGGGTGGGTAGTGGTTAGCGCTTGACTGTTAATGTCCAAAGAAAAACATTTATTTGCATTTCCCTGTGCGATTTTGCATTTTGACAAAATGCATGCGATTTCCTCTAAGTGTGATACCTGCCTGAGTATTTCATACATGATGCACACAATATATACATTTATTAAAAAACTAGAAAATGTATTGCAAGCTGTATGCAAACTTATGTTTTTAGATGAATATACTTTTTTTTACTCTTGTTCCCACTGTTCTCCTTAACATATCTGGCAAATTTGGTGTTTTTAGCATGTAAGGGGGCTTTGCTATTACCCGTTAAATTCAGTGTGTTTTTAATTACGAATACCGACTCGTGATTCGTGATTACATGCGGTTATTTGACTCAAAACCGCACTCGAGTTGAAAATCCCTTTCTACTCGTGATCATGAACACAAGTCAATTCATAAGTAGGCGGAGTCAAATTTGTGATCTCTCGAATTCATGATTGGGGCTATTTAAGCACCACTGAGTGTGGCGTCCCACTCAGCAGTCATGACCCCAACAGAAGTCCTAAGTCTACGGATTGCAAAGTGTGATCCTTCATCTTAGAGAATGAGTACTTGGTACAGTAGATGTCACGGAGGAGAGCAACATTCAGTTGAAAGATTATAAAGTTCTGACATGTTCTTTTCTTTCCCTTTTCCCTTTAGCTGCAAAATGTGGTGTAAATAAGCACTATGACATTTGTGGACCTGAATGTCCTTCAACATGCCTCACTCTTTCTTCACCAGTATTTTGTAACATGATATGCACCGAGGGCTGTGTCTGTGATGACAACTTCATTCTTAGTGGTGATGACTGTATCCCTATTGCCGAATGTGGCTGCAACTATCAAGGCATATATTATAAAACTGGTGAAAAATTCTTCCTTGATGACTCATGTAGTCAGCTGTGTGAATGCACAAATACGACTTTGGTTGTGTGTAAGGCATCCTCCTGTGGACCTAATGAAGAATGCATAGTTGTTACTGGTGTTAGGGCGTGTCAGCCAAAAGGTTCTTCTCAGTGCTCTATATTAGGTGGATCTCACTACACCTCCTTTGACGGCCAGGCTTTTGATCTCCAAGGCACCTGCACCTATACACTTGTCAAAACGGTAACCTCTAATGCTAATCTAATACCCTTCACCATCAACGTGAAAAATGAGAAACTGCCCGGTGGACTAGTGGCCACCACCAAGATGGTTTCAGTTGACGTTTACGGCTACATCTTAATTCTTCAGTACGACTTGACCAACCAAATCAAGGTATATTCAAATGCATCTTATAATATGTAAACAAACATATTTGTCAAATATGAATATTATCACTAATGTTCATTGAAATATTTCAATGTAGTCATCATAAATCAATATGGTTAACAGCAATGAGGGAAATTGCCGATATTATTTTTGCATTCATTTTAGGGAAAATAATGTTCAATTCGACTTTCGAGTGAAAATGCCATCGAAAATCATTTTGTAATAAGTTTGGGAGTTTTTGCCTTTTTCTCAAATTTTCACGTTAAAATAATTAAATGGTTGCATTTTCGCAAATGTTCACCTTATTGCAAAAATACAGTACAATATAATGTCATGAAAATTTTCTCTAAATCAAAAAATGCCATTTTTGATGGGAAAATGACTTTGGCAAAAATTTGCGAGCAACACTGATGTTTAACGAGAAAGCTGATTATTCTGACTTTTGTGAAAATTGAATTTAAAGTGTGTAAAGCTTTAGCTGTCTCTTTTGACCAAATTCCAAGCTGTATACAAAACTGCACTACATTTGCATGCAAGACACAGGTCACATTCACAGTGGGACGTTATTTTCCTGCTTTATAAAGTCATTATAACGAAGGTTAACAAACTGTAACGTTAAGCCTATGCGACAGTCACAGTATGTTGTTAAGTGTGATGCAGCGAAGATTAAGGGCCTGATACACAAAGCGGTGCTAACAGTTAGCACGCTAGTGAAAAGCCCTTTATCACGCCTAAACTCTGTTTAGGCATGATACGTTTAAGTGTGATAAGTTTAGGTGGGATAAGTTTAGGTGTGATAAGTTTAGGCGTGATAAGTTTTTAGGCGTGATAAGTTTAAGCACCAACTGGGTTAGCACCGCAGTGCACAGCTGATCAAAAGTTTTGCGCTAGCAAAGTCTGGTGCACTTTGAATAGAGTTTAATGGCGCTGCTTTGCGTGCGGGACTTTGCGCGCGATCTAAACTTATCTAAACTTATCATGCCTAAACTTATCATGCCTAAACTTATCATGCCTAAACTTATCATGCCTAAACTTATCATGCCTAAACAAAGTTTAGGCATGATAAAAATGGTTATCACGCCTAAAGTCTTTAACTGGGTTATCACCGCTTTGTGAATCGAGCCCTAAGGGCTTGATTCACAAAGCGGTGCTAACCTACTTAGCATGTCTAAAGTCTTTAGACGTGCTAACCAGGGTGCTAAGTAGGTTAGCACCGGATTTCTCAATCAGATCGCGCACTAACTTTGCGCGCGCAAAGTTTTACGCCCGCAAAGTTTTACGCGCTCTGAGTCCCATAGGCTTTAATGGGTACTTCGCGCGGAGCGCCCTGCGCTCTGTGCAGTACGCGCGTAAAGTTTTATGTGCATAAAGTTTTGCGCGCGTAAAGTTTTATGCGCGATAAGCTTGTTTAGACGTGCTAAGGGGATTTTCACAGGCGTGCTAACAGTTAGCATCGCTTTGTGAATCAAGCCCTAAGTGTTGTAAATGTTGCATCATGGTAACTCACTGCTTGCAGTGTGTTACCTCTAAGCGCAGACATTAAACAGATACAGAGAGGCATACTTTTCATTGCCTGTATGCTCCACTATATCTACTGTATGCCACGGTAATGCAGCATTAATGTGAGTTACCACCTTTTTTCTTTTTTTGTGTTGCGTTGTAATGCTGCATTGCGACTTTAACCCTTTTGGGACCAGCTGCCTTACCCCCTTTTAAGGACCAGGCCATTTTACATGTGGGGGGGGCACATGTGGGGGTCAGGCAGCTGGATCCCCAGTATAGCTAGCTGGCATGGTGTCCCCAGTGTAGCCAAGTGTCCCCCATATTTCCAGCAGCCTTTACTCACCTCCCAGGCTCCAGTGATGAGCAGATCTAGCACCCTCCGCTTTGGCCCGCATCCTCACTCACACTGCTGTTAAGTTCCGGGTCACGGCTTGATGACTTCATCAAGCCTGGGACCTGAAACTTAACACAGACTGAGAGGGGATGCTGACCAGAGCAGAGGGGAGCGATGATCGCTGGTGGAACGTCAGGAAGGTGAGTCCCCGTCCTCTTCTTCCCCTGCCAACAGTGATCACTATGATCCGCCAGTGTCATGTGATCAGGAACCAATCACAATGACTCCTGATCACTGAAGGGAGATGTCAGCTGTCATATGACAGCTCAATCTCCCCTCTCAAGTGCGCACGATCACGTCAGGAGCGAAAATGCAGGTGGCATAAATCCTTCGCTGCATCAGGCTTAGACAGCCTCAAGTGCGGCATAGAATTTATGCTGCATGGTCCCCAAAAGGTTAACGTTGCATTACAATGCAACGTCCGAATATGCCCTCAATCATTAGGGCATTGCTAAAGTAACTTGGGGAAAATAAAGTCAAATACCCACCAATGGAGAGGGAAACCCATGGCCTTGGCTTTGGGTGCACTCTATAGGCAGTAGCAGTATTACGGAGTCTTGCCCAAGGTATCCTTACTGAATAGGTGCTGGCTTACTGAGCAGGAAAGCTGAGATTCAAATGTTGGTCTCCTTTGCCAGATGCAGAGCCATTAACCAGTACCCTATTCAGCCACATCAGACACTATACGCAATTATTTTTTTCTCCTGAGTTTTCTCCTAGGAGATAATTTTTCATCTTCTATTTAACCTCCCTGGCGGTACAAGAAATCCGCCAGCGGGGCAGTGCAGTGCTATCCCTCCCACCCCTCCGATCGCTGCCAGCGCTTTTACCCTGCAGGGAATCCCTTTCTGAACGGGATTCCCTGTATGGGCTTCCCTATCGCCATGGCGACGATCACGATGATGTCACCAACGTCATCGAAATTGTGACGTCAGCGGGTGTTCCGATCCACCCCTCAGCGCTGCCTGGCACTGATTGGCCAGGCAGCGTAAGGGGTCTGGAAGTGGCGGCGTGATGCGGCAGATTTCGGCGAATCGGCGGGTAGCAGTGGCGATTGTTATGCACACACAGCTAGCAAAGTGCTAGCTAGCAGCAAAGAAAAAATTATGTAAATTATGTAAATCGGCCCAGCAGGGCCTGAGCGGCACCCTCCGGCGGCTTACCCCGTGTCACACACGGGGTTACCCCCAAGGAGGTTAAAATAACTTTTACAATGAGTAATTGTCCCTGCCCACAGTATAGGTAGTATAGTTGTCCCAGTATAGATAGTATAGTTGCTGCAGTATATAGCAGGAGAGTGGCTCCCTGTAGTGGCGATGTATACAGGTCCTTCTCAAAAAATAAGCATATTGTGATCAAGTTCATTATTTTCTGTAATGTACTGATAAACATTAGACTTTCAAATATTTTAGATTCATTACACACAACTGAAGTAGATCAAGCCTTTTATTGTTTTAATATTGATGATTTTGGCATTTGGCAGTGCCACAGGCTGATTGCCTCCATGCCACGCCGCATTGAAGCAGTCATTTCTGCAAAAGGATTCACGACCAAGTATTGAGTGCATAACTGAACATAATTATTTGAAGGTTGACCTTTTTTGTTTTAAAAACACTTTTCTTTTATTGGTCGGATGAAATATGCTAATTTTTTGAGATAGGAATTTTGGGTTTTCATGAGCTGTATGCCAAAATCATCAATATTAAAACAATAAAAGGCTTGAACAACTTCAGTTGTGTGTAAGGAATCTAAAATATATGAAAGTCTAATGTTTATGAGTACATTACAGAAAATAATGAACTGTATCACAATATGCTAATTTTTTTAGAAGGACCTGTATTTATTGCTTTTACCATGGGAACCCTGCTTCCTGACTCTACACAGCAGCCACGAGATGCACTGCTGTAAGAGAGATTTAATGACATCACAGGCACGGAGGAGAGGGGGGCTGGCGGGGACTAATGGAGGAAGCAGCCGTCAGCTCATAAGGTAACAGGAGCGGGCGGTTGTGGGAGCAAGGGGGCCAGAAGCGGCTGCGGGCGGAGGGGGGTGGACGGAAATGCCTCTCCAGGGTCCATGTTGTCTGACGCAATTGAGTCAAGTGGCATCATGGGCCAACTGCAACGATTGTGAATTACTATTACAAATAGGTTTCATTTCTGCTTATCGCTACTCAGGGGTATGCCACGTCCCTCCACATGGAGGTTTTTTTGTTTGTTTGTTTGTTCGTTTTTAAGTATTTTAAATCTGTTGTAGATAGCACAAATTTGAAGCTTATTAGAAAGTGATGATCACTGTACATTTTACTAATGTAGTTTAATTATTTTTCTCTTTTACCCAGGTCAATGGCGTTCTGTACAATCTGCCATTGAATTTGGACAACGGCAAGATCACAGCCACTCAGCATGGCTACAAGATAATCCTTGATCTAGATTTTGGACTTCGAGTCAGCTTTGATTTAGTTTATGGCTTGGTGGTGACGGTTCCTGGAAATTATATGTCGCAGTTGGCCGGTCTTTGTGGCAGTTACAATGGAATTAAGGGAAATGATTTTCTGCTGCCTAACAAGACCACAGCTTCTAATGTGGTGACATTCGCATCAGGCTGGAGGGTCCAAGTTCCCGGTGAAGACTGTGACAACGGATGTGGTAGTCCCGACAAACAATGTCCTCCCTGTGATCCCAAGAAAATTGAATTTTTCAAGTCTAATATGTATTGTGGATTCTTGAAGAAGTCTGAGGCATTAAGTCCCTGCTTTGCCATCATCAGTCCTGATAACTACTTTAACAGCTGTTTGTTGGACATGTGTTACAGCTCAGGAGACCAGAACGTTTTATGTCAGGTAATTCAGAACTATGTAGCAGCGTGTCAAGCGGCCGGTGTTGCCATACAACCATGGAGGACTGAAAGAAACTGCCGTAAGTAAATGAAAAAAAAAATCAACAAACTAAAAGATACATGTTGTACCTAAAGGATACCCGAAGTGACATGTCACATGATGAGGCAGACATGTATATGTACAGTGCCTAGCACACAAATAACTATGCTGTGTTCATTTTTTTCTTTCTCTGCCTGAAAGAATGAAATATCAGGGACGTAAGTGGCTGACTCAGTTCTGAGTAAGACAAGCAGTGGCTACAGTGTGACCCTCACTGATAAGAATTTCCAACTATAAAACAGTTTCCTAGCAGAACATGGCTTCTGAGAGCAAGAAAGAGATAAAAAGGGGAATTTCTTATCAGTGAGGGTCACACTGTAGTCATTTCCTGTCTGAGTCAGGACTGAGTCAGCCACTTACGTACCTGATATTTAACTCTTTCAGGCAGAGAAAGAAAAAAAGGAACACAGCATAGTTATTTGTGTGCTAGGCACTGTACATACATATATCTATCTCATCATGTCACATGACACTTCGGGTATCCTTTAAAACAAAAGTAAAGCAAAAATCAACTGCTGTGTAGTACAGCTAAGAAACAAAACATTAGTAGCGAAGAAAAAATGTCTCATATTGTTTTCCAGTACAGGAAGAGTTAAGAAACTTCAAGTTGCTATCTATTGCAAATGAGTTTCTCTGAGCTCTTGTACCGGCCGCTGGGTGGAACACAGTCCAGTTTTCTGAAGCACTTAAACCGCCAAGAAACAGTGAGAGACAGCTTGAGATAAGGTTTTACTGCAGGGAAACTCAAAGGGTTGTCAGAGCTCTGTTCTGTTTTAGGCTACTTTCCCACCAGGACGTTGTGTTTAGGGGATGTTATAGGGCGCATAACGTGCCCCTAACGCAACGCCTGGTGGTGTTGGAGCAGGACACTACCAAGAGCCGCGTTACAAGCAGCTCTTGGTGCGCCTGCTCTGTCAGATGCGCTGCGGAGACCACGTGAGCGGAGCTCTCCACATCACGTGGTCCCGCCAGTCAATTAGCTGGCGCTCCTGGAAGTAAACACTGCAAGTGCAGTGAATATAAAGCAGCCACGTGCCTGGCTACGTAACGGCCTCTCCCTGCCTCCTCTCCGCCCACAAAATAAAAAAAACACCCATACTGAGCATGTGCAAACAGTCTAACGCGGCTTAAAAGCCGCTAGAACGCACAGTAACGCAACGTGGGCACTGTGACCAGCCCATTGATATTTCATTGCTGTGAGTTGGGCTGCGTTACAGGCTGCTCTAACGTGCGCCTGTAACGTCCCACTGTGAAAGCAGCCTTACAGTTTAAAATACAGAGCATGGTTTTTAAACTGCAAATATGACAGAATAGTGCAATATAGCTATATATCTCAGAATAAAAATAAGAGACTAATTTCTTTGCTACTAATGTTCCATTCATTATCCGTACTTCACATTCATTATAGCAAGTTTTTTTTATTTAGGTTTGCTTTAAAGAAAATAATGGTTTGATGAATAATGCAAAATACTACTAAATAAAGTATATATTTTATATTATTTATTTAGCATAATAAATACACTGTATATTTGCTACCTTGATAAATACATTTGTATTCTTTGAGAACAATTTACTAAGCCATCTCCATAGATTGCTAAAGCACAGCTGCACTGAGAGAGATATTTCTTTCCTTTTGAACAATACATTGCCTGGCTGTCCTGCTGACCCCTCTGCCTCTAATACTTTTTACCCATAAACCCTTGGTTCATCAGAAATTAGCCAGAAAATGTGGACTATAGATTAAAAAAGAAATCTATTCATAGGTAGAAACAAATGACAGACTTTGCCTCAGTCAAATGGCAATAAAGGGAAGACTGCTAAAAGGTTAGCAAATTAGAACCACTGCAATTTCAGCCTCATGCAGGTGGCCCTAGTGTGAGTGATCAGGTTTTGTATGGTTGCTTGTTTTTTAATCTGTTATTATTATTCTTGTTATTATTGTTATTATAATCAGTGATGAGCAAAAATACAAATATTCTTTTCGCATTAATTTTCGCAAATATTATGTTCAATTTGAATTTCGAGTAAAAATTCTATTAAAAAGAAGTGTTATTATTTTTTGCGGTTTTCGCGTTTCTCGCATATTTTAACTGTAAAAATATAGATTTTTCATGTTTTTGTGGAAAAATAGTCCTGGTAAACATAGTCCTGGTATTTTTGTGAAAAGGCTCTCGAATTGAAAATAAGATTTTTGAATGCGAAAATGACTTTGGCAAAAAATTTGCAAGCGACACTGATTGTTATTAGTGACTAATAGTACAGTTGGATGCAAAAGTTTGGGCAACCTTGTTAATCGTCATGATTTTCCTCTATAAATCGTTGGGTGTTAAGATAAAAAATGACCATTAAAGAGAGTCTGAAGCGAGAATAAATCTCGCTTCAGACCTCATAGATAGCAGGGGCATGTGTGCCCCTGCTAAAACGCCGCTATCCCGCGGCTTAACGGGGGTCCCTTCACCCCCAAATCCCCTCCGTACAGCCGGGCAGCGCTTCCGCATTGGGGCAGGGCTAACCGCCGCAGCCCTGCCCCGTGCGCATCTGTCAGCATGTATCTCCGCCTCTCCCTCGCCCCTCTCAGTCTTCCTTCACTGAGAGGGGCGGGGGAGAGGCGGCGATGCACCGCTGATAGACGTGACTGGAGGCAGGGCTGCAGCCATTAGCCCTGCCTCCAGGAAGAAATGAATCACGACTAAATCTACGACCAAGTTTTGCGGGGGTGGGTTTGGGGGTGAAGGGACCCCCGTTTAGCCGCGCGATAGCGGCGTTTTAGCACACATGCCCCTGCTAACTATGAGCTCTGAAGCGAGATTTATTCTCGCTTCAGAGTCTCTTTAAATATATCATATAGGAGACACACACAGTGATATTTGAGAAGTGAAATGAAGTTTATTGGATTTACAGAAAGTGTGCAATAATTGTTTAAATAAAATTAGGCAGGTGCATACATTTGGGCACTGTTGTCATTTTATTGATTCCAAAACCTTTAAAACTAATTATTGGAACTCAACTTGGCTTGGTAAGCTCAATGACCCCTGACCTACATACACAGGTGAATCCAATTATGAGAAAAAGTATTAAAGGGGATCAATTGTAAGTTTGGATCAATTGTAAGTTTCCCTCCTTTTTATTTTCTCTAAAGAGTAGCAACATGGGGGTCTCAAAACAACTCTCAAATGACCTAAAGACAAAGATTGTTCACCATCATGATTAGGGGAAGGATACAGAACGCTTTCTCAGAGATTTCAGCTGTCTGTTTCCACAGTTAGGAACATATTCAGGAAATGGAGGACCACAGGCTCAGTTCAAGTTAAGGCTTGAAGTGGCAGACCAAGAAAAATCTCAGATAGACAGAAGCGATGAATGCTGAGAACTTTCAGAGTCAACCCACAGACCAGCACCAAAGACCTAAAACATCATCTTGCTGCAGATGGAGTCACTGTGCATCGTTCAACCATTTGGTGCACTTTACACAAGGAGATGCTGTATGCGAGAGTGATACAGAGGAAGCCTTTTCTTCGTTATTTGGGCATAACAAGGGGTGTTATGCATGAAGGAAAAAGAAAACAGCATTCCAAGAAAAACACTTGCTACCTACAGGAAATATGGTGGTGGTTATTATCATGCTGTGGGGCTGTGGGGCCAGTGCAGGGACTGGGAATCTTGTCAAAGTTGAGGGACACTTGGATTCCACTCAATATCAGCAGATTCTGGAGAACAATGTCCACGAATCAGTGACAAAGCTGAAGCTATGCCGGGGCTGGATCTTTCAACAAGACAACGACCCTAAACACTGCCCAAAATCCACTAAGGCATTCATGCAGAGGAACAAGTACAACATTCTGCAATGGCCATCTCAGTCCCCAGACCTGAATATAATTGAAAATCTATGGTGTGAGTTAAAGAGAGCTGTCCATGCTCGGAAGCCACCAAATCTGAATAAACTAGAGATGTTTTGTAAAGAGGAATGGTCCAAAATACCTTCAACCAGAATCCAGACTCTCATTGAAACCTACAGTAAGTGTTTAGAGGCTTTAATTTCTGCAAAAGGAGATCTACTAAATAGTGATTTAATTTATTTTTTGTGATACCCAAATGTATGCACCTGCCTAATTTTGTTTAAACAATTATTGCAAACTTTCTGACGATTTATACAGGAAAATCATGACGATTAACAAGGTTGACCAAACTTTCGAATCCCACTTTAAATTACCAAATTTGGTAGGTATATTAGAGAGAACAGAGGGACCAAGGGGGATTTCTTTTCATAAAGATCTTGTAGTTTTTGAGAAAATAAATTTTAAAGCTATAATAGGAAAAATGTTTTTTAATGTGGTTACTTGCTTAATTACGGATAAAAAATCTACCTATCAGAAGTCAAAATTTACTAAAAAAAAAACGGAGTAGCTATTCTTATCAATAAAAACTTTCCATTTATTATGAAAGACAAATACACAGATAAAGAAGGAAGGATACTAATGATCCTGGGAGAAATATATGGCAAAGAGATTCTGCTTGTTTCCCTTTACGCCCCTTCCATTAAGAATGGGGCGTTTTATGCGGAGATACTAGAGAGGATCAGGAAATTTAAGGCCCACAAAATAATAGTAGCAGGCGATATGAATACCGCTAGCTACCCGCCAAAAGACTGTAGTAATAGAGGGGGACAAAAGACCAGACCTGCACCTCCTAAATCTTTCTTTTGTTTGTGGAGGGAGTTGAACATGGTGGACACGTGGAGAGAAGCTCACCCCAACAAAATAGATTTTACCTTCTTTTCCCATCCCCATCTTAGCTCATCAAGAATCGATTATATATACGCCTCAAGAGCCCTCATAACAGAGATGGTAGATTCTAAAATCTGCCATTCACCTTTATCAGATCATTCTCTGGTGTCCACTACATTCTCCTCCCTCTGTAACTCCACTCACAACAGGCTAAGATGGAGGCTACCTCCACATATATTATCCCACCCTAAGAATGTGGAAATTTTAGATCAACATATTCAAGAATACTTCTCCTTAAATAAAAGCGGGGACACATCCACGAGTACTAGATGGGAGGCACACAAAACATGTATAAGAGGCCATATTATATCTCTAAATTCCCGGATCAAAAAAGACAAAAACAGAACTAGGGAGAACCTAGAACAAACCTTACACAAGCTATACACGGATCATGCCCTGAATATGACTAAGAATATTCTGAGGCAGATAAGTCAGATTAGGGAACAAATAGATGCTATTTTAATGGAGGAAGTAGCATGCACATTCAGATGGCTGGGACAAAAACATTACCACTTAGCCAACAAAGCTAGCTCTACCCTGGCAAACAAACTAACAAACAGAGAGCACAAAAATTCCACCCCTTGAAACTCCCTAATGGGGGGCTCACACACAACCCTAAAAAGATTACCAACATGTTTAAAGCTTTCTACGAAAAGTTATACAGCAATAATGGATCGTCTACAAGAGAGAACATTATGAAGTTTTTAAATAACATAGTTCTACCACAAATCACCCAGGAACAAAATGAAAGCATGAACGCCCCCATAACAGAAAATGAAGTTAACAGGACTATAAAAAACTTAAAACACTCCAAAGCTCCGGGACCGGACGGTCTCCCGGCATCTTACTACAAAACCTTTAGAAAAATTCTCACCCCACAATTAGTTCAATATTTTGAATCCATTAGAGAGGGTAATAAAATACAATCAGAATCTAACAGGGCTACAATAGTAGTATTGGCAAAAGAAAACAGGGATGTAAACATGTGCAAAAATTACAGGCCCATATCATTGATAAATGTGGACCACAAGATCCTAACAAAAATATTAGCAGACAGAATTAATAAATTCTTGCCCCAAATAATAAAATCAGACCAGGTAGGCTTCATAAGAAACCGCCAAGGGCCAGATAACATTAGGAAAATCTGTAACTTAATTTGGAGGGCCCAGCACTATAAAAAACCACTACTACTGTTAGCAGTGGATATCGAAAAAGCCTTCGACTCTCTGAATTGGTCTTACCTGTACGCAACTTTGCACAGATTTGGATTCCATGGAGAGTTTGTCAATACACTAAGGAACCTATACTCAAACCCCTCTGCCTCTATATTAACAGCGGGATTTGAAGCCGATAACTTCCAGATAAAAAGGGGAACAAGGCAGGGGTGTCCCCTATCACCAGCCCTTTTCGCTCTGGCTTTCGAACCCCTTTATGGAATCAATAAGATCTAATCCCTCAGTCAAAGGCCCGACAATTAAAGATTTAGAATTCAAGTGTTCTGCCTTTGCAGATGATCTGTTGCTGACATTGGAAGATCCTTTCATATCTGTACCAAACGTCCTTAAAATTTTGGGTAACTTTGCTTTAGCTTCAGGACTAAATGGAAACCAAGCTAAAACGGAAGCTTTGCCAATATTGTTCCCCACAGTAGAGGAAGAAAGATTAAAGGAAAATGTCCCCTTTATTTGGAAAAAACAAACGTTAAAATACCTGGGAATTCAGATCACCAAATCCATAGACTCCTTATATAAACATAACTATCCACAGTTAATAAACCAGATAAAATCGGACCTAACCAGATGGGATAAGTTAAAAATATCATGGGTAGGAAGAATAAACACGATAAAAATGGTAGTACTACCCAAAATATTATACTTATTTAGATCAATACCAATATTAATTTCCAAGGCTCAAATCAAAGCCTTACAGAAGGAATGTCTAAGATTTATCTGGCTTCATAAGAAACCCAGAATCAAGGCCAAGATAATGCAGACCCATAAAAAAAGGGAGGGATGGGGGTACCGAATCTTATTAGATACCTAGAGGCCGCAAGGATCTCCCAGCTGTTCGCAGGGTCATTTAGCGAATACGACGCAAAATTGAGAGCTGGAAAATGCCCTCCTACACCCTTACAAATTGCAAGATATGGTTTGGTGGTCAAACACTCCAAAAGATATAATTAAAAATGGATCTATTATCACCCAGGAAGCATTTAAACTCTGGAACCATTTAAAATACAAATTCAAATTAATCAACCAACCCTCTATTTTATCTCCCTTCTGCCACAACCCCTCCTTTAAACCGGGGGAAACAGAAATAAATTATGTTTGGTGGATAAGCAATGGGTTTAATACTCCTTCAGATATGATATCAAGGGGACACATTATCACATGGCAAGAATTAATTGACAAGTGGGATATTCTCAGGAAAGAATTTTTTAGATACATGCTGGTAAGAGCCTACATCATAAAGAACTGGGGACAATCTCCTTTGAAGTATAGCTACACGCTCTTGGAAAAAATATATATGAAACAAGATCTCTTTGAGAAAGCCCTATCCATAGTGTACTCATTAATACAGGAGGAAGAGATACATTTTAAACATAAATACCAGCTGGAATGGGAGAAGGACTTGGGCCTAACTTTCTCAAGGGAGGATTGGGAAAAAATCTGGGATAAAACTTCAAGATGCTCCAGGAATATATCACTCACGGAGACTTCTTTAAAAATCCTATTTAGAACATACCTCACTCCAGAGAGAGTGGCCAAGTTTTCCAAGTCCTCCTCCCCTAACTGCTTCAGAGAATGTGGATCAACAGGATCCTTCTACCACATATGGTGGAATTGTAATATAGTAACTAAATGGTGGGACAAGGTGTACGCACTGGGATCGGAAATAATAGGTATACCCTTATATAAAACACCCCAAAACGCACTCTTAAATAAGTTTATACCCTTACTTACAAACAAGGAAAATAAACTCCTGTAAAAAATTCTAACTGCTGCAAGAATTCAAGTTGCAAATAACTGGAAGAAAGATAAGATCGACTGGGACACCTTTTTAAACAAAATTAACAATATGTGTCTAAACGAATATCTGACAGATCTCTTACATGAAAATACACAACACTTCATGGAAATCTGGAACCCATGGTTACAGTCTAAATACGGTACCCACCTTACAACACATATTAAGGGCAGGAGGGAGACCAAATAGAATATGACGGGTCGGTAAACGATAATTAAAATCTCCTGTAGGAAAGTATAGCCATTAACATGAATGTAATATAAGAAAAAGGGAAGGATGTAACAGGTTTAAGTTTATGTTATTGTTGATGTTATCTTCGAGTTTTAAAAGGAAAAGAATCCAGACCAACAATAAGCCAGAAGGAGGATGCTCACCTATCCCTAAAGGACCTGACCAAGGTCTGGATCTAATGGATACAGAGAACATTCTACTTTTATAGCAAAAGACAAGTCTAAAACACGGACATTATAATTTAAAAGTATGAATAGAACTGTATTCAACCGACGTGCAAAATTGCAGCACGACCCATATACAGAGCATTTGTAAAAATAGTTTAGACTAACGATAATGCTTATAAGCATTCTTATGTACTTATATGTATAACTTGTACTGCAATTCTCTACTGTTCTCAATAAAACTCTTTTGAAAGTAAAAAAATAAGTCAAAATTTACATATATCCTTAGTAAAAGCAGTGGATTTCACCTTGCTGGTCTATTTGGCTGCAGCAGTGTCTAAATAACACCAGAAACAAGCATGCAACTAATTTTGTCAGATATGACAATAATGTCAGAAACACCTGATCTGCTGCATGCTTGTTCAGGGTCTGTGGCTAAAAGTATTAGAGGCAGAGGATCAGCAGAACAGCCACGTGACTGGTATTGCTTACAAGGAAATAAATATGGCAGCTTCCATATACCTTTGACTTCAGTTTAGTCCTTTAAAGGACAACCGAGGTGACATGTGACATGATGAGATAGACATGTGTATTTACAGTGCCAAGAACACAACTGACTATGCTGTGTTCCTTTTTTTCTTTCTCTGCCTGAAGGAGGTAAACATCAAGTATGCAAGTGTAATAAACTTACCTGGTATTGTCTCTGGAGGCTGCTCTGAGCAGCTGGAGGAAGCCTCCTCTTCCTCTTTGATCAGTCACATCCCCGGCTCCCCTATAGACGTGATTCAGCATGTTCACATGCCCGGCTCCCCTGTAGATGTGGGTCAACGTATTGTTTCTGGCAGTCTCTCTAGGAGGACGCACAGCTCAGAACTGCCTTTATAGATTAAGGAGGCGTGTCTGAAGTGTGTCAGCTGATTCCTGCAGTCAGCTGACACTTGCTGCAGGGATGTTGCTGATTGGTCTGACTTTCCTAAGGGCCTGGTCTGTGCTCTATTCCTGCTATATAAACCCTGGGCAATCAGTTACTCGCTGATAGCTTTCAGTTCTCTGAGCGCTGGACCTTGCTTTACTACTTAGTCTAGTTAAAGTTCTGGAGCGCTACATTTCATATATTGCGCATCAGCGCAATATCATCAGATTAGAATCAGAATCATTTATTTCGCCAAGTACAACGGGGGTTGTACCCGGAATTATTTTTGGCACATACAGGGTCGGTGATGGTATGGTAACAGCACAAACATAGAAATACAACAAGGTAGTTTCAGAGATGTATAGCAGTCATCAATTACAAAATTCACACATTGCACATTACGCAAAACTTAAGCTAGATGGGTCCGTCTGAGTGCTATGTCGAGCGGAGCTGCCTGCTGCACTCTGTGCGGCGCTCACTGCTCTGCAGCAGTAACAGACACCCCACTGCATGTCTTGAAAAAATGCAGGTGGTGAGAGAGAAAGAGATAAAGAAGGAGCGATAGAAGACAGTGAGAGAGAAAGCAGTGGAAGGTAAGACCTCCTAAGATTGCAGTGCAACCCAGTCCATTTAAATGTCTCACTTGGCAGGCTGTGACGGATCTGCAGTTGCTGCTCTGGCACTGTGTGGTAAGGTGCTAGGGGATGCCAGTTCGGTGGGCCCCAGCCAGATGCTGGACAACTTAAGCCTGGCAGACCCCGTGGAGACCAGGTGGAAGGTGGCAGCTCCAGGCCGTTGGAGCAGGGCCCGGCAGCCGGTAGACCAGGATGGCCCCAGCAGAGTTCCTCTGTGGAGGGCCTGGATGCCTTTAGCGGCAGTCAGCAGCAGCGAGGAGACCCTGGACAGTCGCGGTGGAGAGGCAGCGGCAGAGAGCCACGGAAGGCAGTGACTGTGCATTGGCGGCTCCGTGTGTGGTACACGTGGTGGATGGCTGCGGCCGGCTATGTGATGGCGGTGATTCAGGATCCGGAGCACAGCGAGCCAAGGCTCCCCATGATGAGGATAGCAGCAATGGAGTGGCCTGACCTCCCCAGAGTGGCCGCATCAGCATCTGACCTCGGCGGTGGAGCAGCTCCATGTGTGGCCCACGTGGTGGATGTGGAGGGCAGTGGCGGTGTGATGGCGGCGATCCGGGTGTTCCAGGATCCAGAGCACAGTGCGCCCAGCCTCCCCATGATCAGGAGAGCAGCGGTGGAGCGGTGGAGCGGCCTGACCTCCCCAGGAGCGTGCATGTCAGCACCCAGAGCGGCCGCATCGGCATCCAACCTCCCCCAGCGGTGGAGCTGCTC
This sequence comes from Hyperolius riggenbachi, assembly GCF_040937935.1. Lineage (NCBI taxonomy): Eukaryota > Metazoa > Chordata > Amphibia > Anura > Hyperoliidae > Hyperolius > Hyperolius riggenbachi. The sequence goes on from NC_090651.1 coordinate 365,432,688, forward strand.
CATGTGTGGCCCACGTGGTGGATGGCAGAGGCGGTATGATGGCAGCGATCCGGGTGAATCAGGATCCGGAGCACAGTGCGCCCAGGCTCCCCGTGATGAGGAGAGCAGCGGTAACTCCTCTGACCTCCCTGCGCAGGTGAGACACAAAGGGATGGGGAAAATAATCTAGCAGAGACGGAGCCCTGTGTGCCAAGGCGTCCTACTCCGGCGCCATGTTGTTGGGAATTCTAGTCCGTCAGTATTGTATTATTGTAATATTGTATATTGTTCTGTGTATCGACCTTTGCCTGCCTCTTCACCTCGAATCTGCCTAGCCCCTCTGTATTACCGCCATCTGATGTCTGTGTATGACTCGGCCTGTCCCTGACTTCGTTCCTGTTTGATCCTTTCAATAAGACTGACATCTGACCTATGTGTACGACTTCGGACTGTGTAACATTGTCGCACCTGTCTTAGCCTACTGTACTTTAGCCATCTGATTACCAGTGTATGATCCTTGTCTGTTATTGACCTTGCTCTGCCTCAGTCCCTGTGTACCGCATACTGTATCTCTGACATTGTGTATGATCTCAGTTGACGATCTGACCTCAATTATCGTATATTCAGTGTACACTTTATAGCCTGCATAACAGCCAGCGCTACAGCAAGTGACAGTTTCTGTCTGGGTTGGGACCAGGTCGGACTGGGTTAAACTATAGCATAACCCTCACTGATGATAATTACAGCCATAAAACACTTTCCTGCCAGTAAATGGCTCCTGACTGCAGGAAAGAGATAAAAAGGGTCACGTGTTCATAGATTTGAGCTCTGGCATATTTCAATGAAGGTGTCATTGAGTAGAGACAATGAAACAGTAAAAACCTATAAACTAGATTTATATATGAAATTAAACTGTGGGATATCTTAAAAGTAATGTTTAGTAGACTGAGGATATATGCACATGTTTTTCTCAACAGTTTATTTTCACCTCGGATGTCCTTTAAGGCCTGTACACAAGCTTGACTTAAGTCGGCTGAGGAGGCCGATAACAACTGCCTCAGCCAATAATCAGGTGTTTTATAAGGTAGCCCCAACCCGCGAGTGATCCACCCAACGGATCTGCTCACCCACCATGTCTACAATCCCATTGTTCATGCTGCTCTCCTGCCTGCCATGTGATGCCATTCACACATCGCTCATCCTCTCTCCATTGCCCCCTCCCCCCTTCCCCTCATAGCAATACAGTGCATCATCAGCTACACAGCTGACAAACGTGTGTGCAGCCTGGCCCAGCGATGTCACCCAAGGAGATCAGGTCCTGATCCCCAACAGGCGACATCCCTCAAATGGTGTGTACGCACCTTAACTCATCAGAACTGAAGAAGTTGCTCCATTATCTAAAACACAAACGGTTGTCCGTTCAAAGCTACTTTATCTTTTTCTTATTATTATTTGGATGTACCTTGAATTGAATAAATGACAACCCTCAAAAGTGATAATAACAGAAACAATTATTTTATGCACTTTTCAAACAGCTATTGTGTGTCCACCCTTGAGTCAGTACAACCTGTGCTCTGGTTCCTGTACCACACATTGTGCCAAGATCAGTGACCCCACCAGATGTCCCGCCTATTGTTCTGAAGGATGCACCTGCGATGATGGTTACTTCTTCAATGGGAAGATCTGCGTTACTGTGGACAACTGCGGTTGCTTCGACAATGGAAGATACTATAAGGTTACACGCACCACAGTAATATAAATATCTTTGACTTAGAGCAGTTTTGAGCAGTAAAACATATTGGTTGCCGGGGCCCCCCAGGAAAATGTTTGATATCCCCACCCCCAATGTTAACACCCCTTTACTTGCCTCCTTGATGCCTTTCCCAGCCTTGGGGCCCATCTCACAAGGGCCTTAAAACAAGTGTGGCCATTATGATCTTCACACCCATATCACGTGTAGCCACACAAAAAAAATCAGATCTGAACTATAGTCACCTGTATCGGAAGAAGGAAAGGTTAGTAGTTGGGGCCCCCAAAGCTCTGCTCAGGGCCGCTTTTAGACTTTTTGCTACCTAAGGTAGACTAAATACCCCCCCCCCCCCCCCCCTGATTTGGAATAATCGCTCGACACCCGACAATTTAGTCTGCTTTATGTAATGTTCTCACATGACAAGCTGCAGCTCTACTCAATAGCACACTGGCTGGCTGTCAGTCTGTGACAAGACCGTGAGACCTTGTAGCAGTGGGGAAAGTCATGCTAAGATAATTACCTTTTCATTCCCACAATTTTATATCTGGTGTTTCACTTTAACAACACACAAGGTAAAAAAAAAGAAAAATCACACTTGTTAGTTTAATATTTACATGTTTTGTGTTAAAAATGTATTAATAATCTCTCCTATCTCTCCTTTCCCCTTCCTTTTCATGTTTCATGTTTTACCCTGTCTTCTCGTATCTTCTACCATAACTATACACCTCTTTGCTCCTCCCGTTACATCTTTCTTTATCTCCTCATCTCTCTCTCATTCTCTCTCTCTCCCCCTCTCTCTCTCTTCTCTCTTTCTCTCACTCTCTCTCTCTCTCATTCTCTCTCTCCTCTCTCTCTCTTCTCTCTCTCTCCCCCCCCTCTCTCTCTCCCCCCCCTCTCTCTCTCTCTCCCCCCTCTCTCTCTCTCTCTCTCTCTCTCTCTCTCTCTCCCCTCTCTCTCTCTCTCCCCCTCTCTCTCTCTTCTCTCTCTCTCTCTCTCTCCTCACTCTCTCTCTCTCTCTCTCTCTCTCCCCCCCCCCCTCTCTCTCTCTCTCTCTCTCTCTCTCTCATTCTCTCTCTCCCTCTTTCTTTCCCTCCCATTCTCTACCACCTCCCATCCTTGTTTATCTCCTCTTTATTGTATTTCTCCTTGTCCAAGCCCCTCTTTTCCCTCTTTTTCCCTCTTTCTTCTGTCACTATACTCACCCTTTTTCCATCTCTCTGCCTCTCTCTCTCTTCTCTTTTTCTACCTCTTATGTGTCTGTGTGTCCCCACGTTTTTTGTTGTGCCCCCTCCTCCTCCTCTTCCTCTTTCCACTCTCCCTCCTTTTTATTTTTTTAAAAATTAGCAAAATGAAATAATATTATCCAGTGACTGCAGTAAAGTCTGCACATGTACTCCAAATGGTGTTGTGGTTTGCCAATCATACAGCTGCAAGAGCGATGAGAAGTGCCAGATATTAAATGGAGTTGTGGCTTGTGTCAATATAGGTAATAATAATTATTATACTAATTATCCCACACTGAATCACCACTTTAAGAATCGTTTCAGATCACAGAGGGCCATATGCAATTCACTATTTCTCCTAGCAGCGTTTTTCATCTTCTGTTTAAAATAACTTTTTTAGCACTCTGCAATTGAAAAAGTACTAAAAATTAGGTGATAAAAGACTGTCAAAATTGTGTAGCATATTGTCTTGCTTACTGGTGGCTTAAAGGTCATTTATTGATAAGAGTGTGTAGTGTGTGAGTATTGTACTGCTATGCCACATCTGTTTATCTTCAATCATATGTTTATGTGCTTCATTTAAACATTTTCATTTACACATGTTTAAAGTCTGATCTTACAATGGGATTGCAATGGGATTACAATGGGATTCTGAAATTCACATCTGTTTGAAAATCATGTCTAGCCTGTGGCTAAGTGGTTTTTAAATGATAATTCCCCTATATCTAAGAAAAAAATTCTCTAGTAAAGTGTAAGAGTTATGTACTGTACATGTGTGGTTTCTCTTTCAATCAATGTTTTTTTTTTTTTTTTTTTTTTCTTTTTCAAAGTTGTTAGAGATCTTTTCCGCTTGTCCACAATATCTTACCATTTTTTTTTTATTTTCTTTTTATATTTTATTTTTCGGCATTTTTTTTTAGACAGCAAGCCCTTAACCACTTGCCGACCGCCTACTTCATATTGGCGGCAGCAAAGTGGCAGCCCCAGGACAACGTAACGCAGAATGGCGTCAGGTCCTGGGGCACTGTTTTGCCGAGGATCGCGCGCTGGGATGCGCGCGCATCCGCCAGCAATAGGCTCCGCCCACCCGCGACGTCAACCCGCCGGCCAATCGGAAGCGCCGGCGGGTTGTTAACCCGACGATCGCCGGATAGGAAGCGTATAATACGCTTTGTAATGTTTACAAAGTGTATTATACAGGCTGCCTCCTGCCCTGGTGGTCCCAGTGTCCGAGGGACCACCAGGGCAGGCTGCAGCCACCCTAGTCTGCACCCAAACACACTGATCTGCCCCCCCCCGCCCCCTGATTGCCCACAGCACCCCTCAGACCCCCCCCCCTGCCCAGCTCCCAGACCACTGTTTGCACCCAATCACCCCCCTAATAACCCATCAATCACTCCCTGTCACTATCTGTCAACGCTATTTTTTTTTATCCCCCCCCTGCCCCCTGCCCCCTCCTGATCACCCCCCCACCCCTCAGATTCTCCCCAGACCCCCCCCCAGACCCCCCCCGTGTACTGTATGCATCTATCCCCCCTGATCACCTGTCAATCACCCGTCAATCACCCATCAATCACCCATCAATCACCCATCAATCACCCCCTGTCACTGCCACCCAACAATCAGCCCCTAACCTGCCCCTTGCGGGCAATCTGATCACCCACCCACACCAATAGATCGCCCGCAGATCCGACATCAGATCACATTCCAAATCCATTGTTTACATCTATTCTCTCCTCTAAACACCCACTAATTACCCATCAATCACCCATCAATCACCCCCTATCACCACCTGTCACTTTTACCTATCAGATCTGACCCTAATCTGCCCCTTGCGGGCACCCAATCACCCGCCCACACGCTCAGATTGCCCTCTGACCCCCCCTTATCAATTCACCGGTGCATTAATTACATCTGTTCTTCCCTGTAATAACCCACTGATCACCTGTCAATCATTTGCCAATCACCTATCACCCATCAATCACCCCCTGTCACCCCCTGTCACTGCCACCCAACAATCGGCCCCTAACCTGCCCCTTGCGGGCAATCTGATCACCCACCCACACCAATAGATCGCCCGCAGATCCGACATCAGATCACCTCCCAAGTGCAGTGTTTACATCTATTCTCTCCTCTAAACACCCACTAATTACCCATCAATCACCCCCTATCACCACCTGTCACTTTTACCTATCAGATCAGACCCTAATCTGCCCCTTGCAGGAACCCAATCACCCGCCCACACCTCAGATTGCCCTCTGACCCCCCCTTATCAATTCGCCAGTGCATTCATTACATCTGTTCTTCCCTGTAATAACCCACTGATCACCTGCCAATCACCTATCACCCATCAATCACCCCCTGTCACTGCCACCCATCAATCAGCCCCTGTCACTGCCACCCATCAATCACCCCCTGTCACTGCCACCCATCAATCAGTCCCTAACCTGCCCCTTGCGGGCAATCTGATCACCCACCCACACCATCCGATCGCCTGCAGACCCGCAGTCAGATCACCTCCCAAGTGCATTGCATCTGTTCTCTCCTCTAAACACCCACTAATTACCCATCAATCACCCCCTGTCACTGCTACCCATCAGATTAGACCACTATCTGCCCCTAGGGCACCCAATCACCCGCCCACACCCTCAGACCCCAGCCCTGATCACCTCGCCAGTGCATTACTTGCATCTATTCCCCCCACTAATCACACCTTGAGACACCCATCAATCATCTCCTGTCACCACCTGTCACCCCCTAGCACACCTACCCATCAGATCAGGCCCTAATTTGCCCCGTGTGGGCTCCTGATCACTCGGCCAAACCCTCAGATCCCCCTCAGACCCCCTTCCGATCACCTCCCCAGTGCATTGAGTGCATCTATTTTCCCCTCTAATCACCCCCTGAGACACCCATCAATCACCTCCTGTCACCCCCCTAGCACTCCTATCCATCAGATCAGGCCCAATACAACCTGTCATCTAAAAGGCCACCCTGCTTATGACCGGTTCCACAAAATTCGGCTCCTCATAGACCACCTGTCATCAAAATTTGCAGATGCTTATACCCCTGAACAGTCATTTTGAGACATTTGGTTTCCAGACTACTCACGGTTTTGGGCCCGTAAAATGCCAGGGCGGTATAGGAACCCCACAAGTGACCCCATTTTAGAAAAGACACCCCAAGGTATTCTGTTAGGTGTATGACGAGTTCATAGAAGATTTTATTTTTTGTCAAAAGTTAGCGGAAATTGATTTTTATTGTTTTTTTCACAAAGTGTCATTTTTCACTAACTTGTGACAAAAAATAAAATCTTCTATGAACTCGCCATACACCTAACGGAATACCTTGGGGTGTCTTCTTTCTAAAATGGGGTCACTTGTGGGGTTCCTATACTGCCCTGGCATTTTAGGGGCCCTAAACCGTGAGGAGTAGTCTAGAAAACAAATGCCTCAAAATGACCTGTAAATAGGACGTTGGGCCCCTTAGCGCACCTAGGCTGCAAAAAAAGTGTCACACATGTGGTATCGCCGTACTCAGGAGAAGTAGTATAATGTGTTTTAGGGTGTATTTTTACACATACCCATGCTGGTTGGGAGAAATCTCTCTGTAAATGGACAATTGTGTGTAAAAGAAAATCAAACAATTGTCACGTACAGAGATATTTCTACCACCCAGCATGGGTATGTGTAAAAATACACCACAAAACACATTATACTACTTCTCCTGAGTACGACGGTACCACATGTGTGGCACTTTTTTACACCCTAAGTGCGCTAAGGGGCCCAAAGTCCAATGAGTACCTTTAGGATTTCACAGGTCATTTTGCGACATTTGGTTTCAAGACTATTCCTCACAGTTTAGGGCCCCTAAAATGCCAGGGCAGTATAGGAACCCCACAAATGACCCCATTCTAGAAAGAAGACACCCAAAGGTATTCCGTTAGGAGTATGGTGAGTTCATAGAAGATTTTTTGTCACAAGTAAGCGGAATATGACACTTTGTGAAGAAAAACAATTCAAATCAATTTCCGCTAACTTGTGGCAAAAAATAAAATCTTCTATGAACTCACCATACTCCTAACGGAATACCTTGGGGTGTCTTATTTCTAAAATGGGGTCATTAGTGGGGTTCCTATACTGCCCTGGCATTTTAGGGGCCCTAAACCGTGAGGAGTAGTCTTGAAACAAAAATGACCTGTGAAATCCTAAAGGTACTCATTGGACTTTGGGCCCCTTAGCGCAGTTAGGGTGCAAAAAAAGTGCCACACATGTGGTATCGCCGTACTCAGGAGAAGTAGTATAATGTGTTTTGGGGTGTATTTTTACACATACCCATGCTGAGTGGGAAAAATCTCCCTGTAAATGGACAATTGTGTGTAAAACAAAACAAACAATTGTCATTTACAGAGATATTTCTCCCACCCAGCATGGGTATATGTAAAAATACACCCCAAAACACATTATACTACTTCTCCTGAGTACGGTGGTACCACATGTGTGGCACTTTTTTGCACCCTAAGTGCGCTAAGGGGCCCAAAGTCCAATGAGTACCTTTAGGATTTCAAGGGTCATTTTGTTTTTAAGACTACTCCTCACTGTTTAGGACCCCTAAAATGCCAGGGCAGTATAGGAACCCCACAAATGACCCCATTTTAGAAAGAAGACACCCCAAGGTATTCTGTTAGGAGTATGGTAAGTTCATAGAAGATTTTATTTTTTGTCACAAGTTAGCGGAAAATGACACTTTGTGAAAAAAATCACTTAAAATCAATTTCCGCTAACTTGTGACAAAAAATAAAATCTTCTATGAACTCACCATACTCCTAACGGAATACCTTGGGGTGTCTTCTTTCTAAAATGGGGTCATTTGTGGGGTTCCTATACTGCTCTGGCATTTTATGGACCCTAAACTGTGAGGAGTAGTCTTAAAAACAAATGTCTCAAAATGACCTGTGAAATCCTAAAGGTACTCATTGGACTTTGGGCCCCTTAGCGCAGTTAGGTTGCAAAAAAGTGCCACACATGTGGTATCGCCGTACTCAGGAGAAGTAGTACAATGTGTTTTGGGGTGTATTTTTACACATACCCATGCTGAGTGGGAGAAATATCTCTGTAAATGGACAATTGTGTGTAAAAAAAATAAAAAAATTGTCATTTACAGAGATATTTCTCCCACCCAGCATGGGTATGTGTAAAAATACACCCCAAAACACATTACACTACTTCTCCTGAGTATGGCAATACCACATGTGTGGCACTTTTTTGCAGCCTAACTGCGCTAAGGGGCCCAAAGTCCAATGAGCACCTTTAGGCTTTACAGGGGTGCTTACAATTTAGCACCCCCCAAAATGCCAGGACAGATAACACACCCCACAAATGACCCCATTTTGGAAAGTAGACCCTTCAAGGTATTCAGAGAGGAGCATAGTGAGTCCGTGGCAGATTTCATTTTTTTTTGTCGCAAGTTAGAAGAAATGGAAACTTTTTTTTTTTTGTCACAAAGTGTCATTTTCCGCTAACTTGTGACAAAAAATAAAATCTTCTATGAACTCACCATGCCTCTCAGTGAATACTTTGGGATGTCTTCTTTCCAAAATGGGGTCATTTGGGGGGTATTTATACTATCCTGGAATTTTAGCACCTCATGAAACATGACAGGTGGGCAGAAAAGTCAGAGATGCTTGAAAATGGGAAAATTCACTTTTGGCACCATAGTTTGTAAACGCTATAACTTTTACCCAATCCAATAAATATACACTGAATGTTTTTTTTTTTATCAAAGACATGTAGCAGAATAACTTTCGCGCTCAAATGTATAGGAAATGTTACTTTATTTGAAAAATGTCAGCACAGAAAGTTAAAAAAGTCATTTTTTTGACAAAATTCATGTCTTTTTTGATGAATCTAATAAAAAGTAAAACTCGCAGCAGCAATCAAATAGCACCAAAAGAAAGCTGTATTAGTGACAAGAAAAGGAGGTAAAATTCATTTAGGTGGTAGGTTTTATGACCGAGCAATAAACCGTTAAAGCTGCAGTGGTCTGAATGGAAAAAAAGGCTCTGGTCCTTAAGGGGTTTTATGACTGCAGTCCTTAAGTGGTTAAATATACAGTATGCATCAGATCTCAGATGTTTGTGCATATTCGTGGTCTGACTCTATTGGCTGTGGCAGACTAATAACTAACTGACAGTTTCTTTGTCATTGACCTTTTCTTTGTCATAAACATCATTAGTGATGAGCCAAAATTTTGTTTAGGAGTAATTTTGCAACACAATTTGCAATTATGATGCAAATTCATAATTTTTGGCAAACTCGTGATTTTATCATAATTTGTAATGCCACATCATTATTTTGTGTTAACTCGTTATTTTGTGTGTATATGTGTTTACTTGTAGTTTGGTGCAATTACATGAACATGAATTGTAATATAATTACAATCAGTCATAATCATGCAATTTTTAATTGGTCATAGTTATGTAAAATCGTATATAGTTACGAATTCACTATTACGAAAATAATTGTAGTTATGAAAACATGTTATCATGAAAATTATGCATATAATTATAATTACATTAAATTCTGCACAATTTTTCACAATTACAATTTTCACCAGGTTTTAACTACTCTCTTCACTATCCAAAATAAATCTTAAAACAATCCTTGTTGGCCGCCAGTGTGAGCAAACCTATTCTGCGCGCGGCCCCATGCACTGTGCGCCGATATTAGTGCGCGGTGCGTAGAAAATGGCACATCGGGTGCCCCCAAAGTAGAGCATCATAGCGCTGCCTAACGGGCACTAAATTTCGGAATTTGCATTTACGCTGAATCCGTATGAGCATCCCGCTCATACGGATTCAGCGTAAATGCAAATTCCGAAATTTAGATCGGAAATTGCATTTCCGCATCGGAATGCGGAAATCGGTAATGCAAATGCGGTAGGCGGTTTTCAGCCGGCAATCGGCGAAATTTCCGCCGGAAATCGTGGAAATTCCAACCGACTTTAACATCTATTTTCTCAAAAACTATAAGGTCTTTTTGAAATCTTTTCAGTTTAATAAACCCTGAAAATTTGGTGTTTCTAGGACTTACGGGGGCTTTGCTATTAACCGCTAAAATCAACGGATTTTTACTGTAATGTAAAATGCAGAAACTCTGCATCTGCCTATTTTCTGCATTTTACATTATAGTAAAAATCCGCCGAATTTAGCGGTTAATAGCAAAGCCCCCGTAAGTCCTAGTAACACCAAATTTCCAGGGTTTAGTAAACAGAATCTTCTGAACAGGATGCAAAAATGTTTTCAAAAAGACCTTATAGTTTTTGAGAAAATCTATGTTAAAGTCGGGCGGAATTTCCGCGATTTCCGGCGGAAATTCCGCATTGGAATGCAGAAATTGGTAGCGGAATGCGGAATCAGTAATTGGAAATGGCGGAATGCGGATTTACCGTGGAATCAGAAATTGGCAATTCCGACCATCCCTAACGGGCACCCAATGCGCAATTTTCGTCGCTTCGGGTGCGACTTTTAAGGACCAGCAATGCGCACTACTATCCGCGCTGCGCGCACAGTGAGCAGTATTGTTTCAACTGTGTGGCTGCAAACCACCTAACGCTGTGGTTTGCGCACACTAATACTTAGGGCACACTAACCGGCTTAGCGCCGGTTAGTGAATCAAGTCCATTATGTGCGTTTTACATGCGTTTTGAAAATCATGCAGCAAGTTGGGCATTTTAAAAAAATGGACACTGTTAAAGCACATATATGCATTTTTACATGTGGCCCATAGTTGAGGGCCAGATTTGTACATTTTACTGCCGACGACCAACTGTTAACCCCGCCCACTGAGTCTCCCCTAGTGTTGAGCACCCCCATCCTATGCTCCTCTGTAGTGTGCTTCCCCTATCCTTTACTGTGCTTGTCTACTCTGCCCTGTGGTAGCAGGGCGGCCACGGACCGGGTCTGTGACCACTGTATTTCACGTTTGGCAGTTTAACTGCCTGAGTATGCCAGCCCACTTCCCTCCCCTTGCTGCCTGGTGCCCTAGGTCATCGCCTTTGGGGCCTTTTCTCAAATCCGGCCATGTGTATGATAATACAGTGGGTTGCAAAAGTATTCGGCCCCCTTAAAGTTTTCCACATTTTGTCACATTACTGCCACAAACATGCATCAATTTTATTGGAATTCCACGTGAAAGGCCAATACAAAGTGGTGTACATGTGAGAAGTGGAAGTGGATCAACAGGGATATGTGAGGGAGCAGGCTGGAGTTGTACTTTACACTGGTTGAACTCGATGGACGTATGTCTTTTTTCAACCAAAATAACTATGTAACTATGTAACTATGAAAATCATACATGATTCCAAACATTTTTTACAAATAAATAACTGTAAAGTGGGGTGTGCGTAATTATTCGTCCCCCTGAGTCAATACTTTGTAGAACCACCTTTTGCTGCAATTACAGCTGCCAGTCTTTTAGGGTATGTCTCTACCAGCTTTGCACATCTAGAGACTGAAATCCTTGCCCATTCTTCTTTGCAAAACAGCTCCAGCTCAGTCAGATTAGATGGACAGCGTTTGTGAACAGCAGTTTTCAGATCTTGCCTCAGATTCTCGATTGGATTTAGATCTGGACTTTGACTGGGCCATTCTAACACATAGATATGTTTTGTTTTAAACCATTCCATTGTTGCCCTGGCTTTATGTTTAGGGTCGTTGTCCTGCTGGAAGGTGAACCTCTGCCCCAGTCTCAAGCCTTTTGCAGTCTCCAAGAGGTTTTCTTCCAAGTTTGCCCTGTATTTGGCTCCATCCATCTTCCCATCAACTCTGACCAGCTTCCCTGTCCTTGCTGAAGAGAAGCACCCCCAGAGCATGATGCTGCCACCACCATATTTGACAGTGGGGATGGTGTGTTCAGAGTGATGTGCAGTGTTAGTTTTCAGCCACACATAGCGTTTTGCATTTTGGACAAAAAGTTCCATTTTGGTCTCATCTGACCAGAGCACCTTCTTCCACATGGTTGCTGTGTCCCCCACATGGCTTGTGGCAAATTGCAAATGGGACTTCTTATGCTTTCTGTTAACAATGCCTTTCTTCTTGCCACTCTTCCATAAAGGCCAACTTTGTACAGTGCATGACTAATAGTTGTCCTATGGACAGAGTCTCCCACCTCAGCTGTAGATCTCTGCAGCTCATCCAGAGTCACCATGGGCCTCTTGACTGCATTTCTGAGCAGCGCTCTCCTTGTTCAGCCTGTGAGTATAGGTGGATGGCCTTGTCTTGGTAGGTTTACAGTTGTGCCATACTCCTTCCATTTCTGAATGATCGCTTGAACAGTGCTCTGTGGGATGTACAAGGCTTTGGAAATCTTTTTGTAGCCTAAGCCTGCTTTAAATTTTTCAATAACTTTATCCCTGACCTGTCTTGTGTGTTCTTTGGACTTCACGGTGTTGTTGCTCCCAATATTCTCTTAGGCAACCTCTGAGGCCCTCACAGAGCAGCTGTATTTGTACCGACATTAGATTACACACAGGTGCACTCTATTTAGTCATTAGCACTCATCAGGCAATGTCTATAGGCAACTGACTGCACTCAGATCAAAGGGGGCCGAATAATTATGCACACACCTCTTTGCAGTTATTTATTTGTAAAAAATGTTTGGAATCATCTATAATTTTCGTTCCACTTCTTATGTGTACATCACTTTGTGTTGGTCTTTCATGTGGAATTCCAATAAAATTGATTCATGTTTGTGGCAGTAATATGACAAAATGTGGAAAACTTCAAGGGGGCCGAATACTTTTGCAACCCACTGTATTTCAGATTTCAAGCTGGCCTAAACTCAGAACTTCTACTCTAAAAGATAAGCAACGGCATATTGACCTTTAAAGAAAAAAAACTACATTTATTTGGTACAGCCCACAGACCTCCTGCAATAAATCTGCAGTGTGTCTACTTCTTGCTTGCATGGCAGCAGACATAGGGTTAACATCCTGTGTTTACAAATTAGCTGAGGACTGCCGAGATCCCTGTTGTAACGATTGTGGAACTTTCTCTGTGATCAGCGCACAACGCGTGCGCTGACACGGCGGAAATCCTCCACAAGCGTATATTTGCAGGCACCCAGCAAAAGGTGCTAGGCACCTGTAGAGGGAAATTCCTGTCGGCAGATGGCGCTGGGGAGTGCAGAGGAACCAATCCTCTGTACCTCCACAAGTGCCAGACAGGAATTGTACGAAGCGCAGAACGCAATCACAAGAGAGGCGATTGCGAATGAGAGCGAGCAAAGGGACAGGTTGTATGTGTGTGCGGCAATCCAGTCGCCACCCCGCAACTGCGCACACACAACAGCAGATATGAAATAGGAACGCGATCGCGAGAGGTGCGATCGCCAGACGTGGCACAAGGCAGATCAGAATAGAATACGAGGGTAGCAAAGGCACAGCAAATAATACAATGAGAAGATGCGGAAAATAACAAACGCTAGCTAACCGCGAACACCGCACTCATTTGCAACAGTGCAGGCGGTTATGCGCGGTCTCCACGTGATAAGCACAATAGAGACAAGCACGCCTAATTAACCATCGACAGACAAACATGAAACAGAGGACGCGAGCGCTTGCTTAACGGTTACCTCATCGAGCCTCCAGCAAGCGTAGCAGACAAGACAGACACACGAAAACAGGGACAAGCGAGAGATAGGATCCACAGCACTAGCGAAAAGTGGCTAGCGCGATCCAGGTACAGAGTAGCAGAACAGAAGGATCCCCAGCGCTAGCGAAAAGTGGCTAGCGCGATCCCAGAAGACAGAACAGAAGGATCCCCAGCGCTAGCGAAAAGTAGCTAGCGCGATCCCAGAAGACAGAACAGAAGGATCCCCAGCACTAGCGAAAAGTAGCTAGCGCGATCCCAGGAGACAGAACAGAAGAGATAGCTGGTAGCAACCGCTGCACCAGCTATACTCCAAGAACAGAGATCAGAACCATTTCCTGTCGACCACCGTTGGGACAGGACAAAGGCAATACAGATAATACAACCTGACTGGGCTAGAAGGGGAGCCTAAAGCAACCCCCAGGAATTAACTATACTAGATAGCAATGGCTGACACTCCAGCAGTGTCCATCAGGAACAGACCATGGAAAGGAAATGACCAGCCAAGCCTTCTGGGAAACATAAAGCTCTTATAGTGCCAGTCATCAAAGATGGCAGGTAGGGGATTTGCATAACGAATGTATGCAAATTCCACAGCAAGAGAACAGACCAGAAACTTGCAATGGAAAGACAGGTCTCTGTTCCAGAGTCCTGCAGCATGCAAACCTAAACAATGGTCAAAAGGCTGCCTGCCTGCGCAGGCAGCTGAGCGGATTCTCACACCTGTGCTGACAAAGTGGAGAGATCAAATTCCAATTGTAACTACTTGCAGCTGAGGGTAAATTTTATTTCTTAAAAGTGTTATAATTTACTAAATAATGAATGCCTTATTGTTACTTTTTAACATTTTATCTTGTTTACAGATACTCAAGCTCCTATTTCTCCTTGTGATAATGTAAAATGTCGTGCCAAAGAAAAATGCCAAATAATCAAGGGAGTTGCCATCTGTGTGCCAATCTCTGAAGTCAATTGTTATGCAATGGGTGACCCTCATTATAAGACCTTTGATGGGAAATATTATGACTTCCAAGGAACTTGTACTTACACTATTGTCAAGACTTGTGGCAATGACACTGGACTCACCCCCTTCAGCATCGAAGCTACGAATGAGAATCGAGGCAGCACCCGTGTCTCCTATGTCAGCTATCTGACCATTAAATTCTATGACATTGTGATATATGTTGTGAGATTTGATTATGGATTTGTACGGGTAAGTGGCCTTCCTGTTTTTGATGTGTCAGCAGTTTTCTTCAGCTCTTAAAGTGGGATTACACAAAAAATGAAATGTTTGCTAATTCGTTAAATATGGTAAAAAATAGGGGTGGGATGACGAATCGGTCGAATCCACGAACCCCTCAAATCTTGTAAAGGATTCAAGATTTGTGGATTCTAATTACAACCCCATTTTGCGTCAGTCGAATCAGAAGAATCACGACGCTGCATCCCCGTACATCCGCCGCTCCCCCGTCCTCCTCCGATACCCTCCACACCATCTCCGTTTTAGGGTTAGGCAGTGGCACTACTTGGGTGCCTTAGGGTTATGCACCACCAGAGGGGTCTTAGGGTTAGGCACCACCAGGGGATCTTAGGGTTAGGCACCACCAGGGGGAATTTAGGGTTAGGCACCACCAGGGGATCTTAGGATTAGTCATTACCAGGTGGGTGGTTAGGGTTAGGCACCACCAGGGGGAATTTAGGGTTAGGCACCACCAGGGGGTCTTAGAGTTAGTCACCACCGGGGGGGGGGGTCTAAGGATTAGGGATAGGTAGAGGATAGGTAGAGGGAGGGTTCTGTGTGAGAGTAGGGTTAGGTTTAATTGTAGTAAAATGCTAGTAATATTTATTAATGTTTTACAACGGTTATTATAAACATACTTACTTTTTTTTCATTGTTATAAATAATATTTTCAAAGGTTATATACAATACTAGTTGATGACCCGGTGTTGCCCGGGTATGTATTTGGCTGGTGTTGGCTCTGCCCACTTTTTCTAACCCTAACACACAATTACTCAATGACCAAGTTTGTGAGCTTTGGGTTGTTTGGCATCAATGAGTTGCATATTCCCATATAAATTAAACAAATCACATTGGCTGTTTGTGGCTGCACCCCTCTCCAACATTTGAACCCCAGTTACCCAATTACCAACTGTAGCAGGTTTGAGGCATCTGCTATTAACAGTGTAAAAATGGCAGCAATTTAAATATTCCCCTTGAAAATCAACAGGTGAATTTTTATTGGCTATTATAGGCTCCACCCACTTCCCTGAATGTTAATTTTAGTCACCCAGTGACCATCTGGGCAAAGTTTGAGAACCCTGCCATAAAAAGTGTAAAAAGGGCTCCAGTTTATATTTTCCCAGTGAAATTCGTTTTTGGCTCTGCCCACGTTTTGTAACCTGGACACACAGTCACTCAATGACCAAGTTTGTGAGCTTTGGGGTCCTTGGCATTAGAGATGGCCCGAACGATTCACGCGCAAACTTATTTTTCAGTGGTTCGCTCGCGAACTATATGCGAGTTCAACCCGCCCCCTATACTACATCATTAGTGTCAACTTTGACCCTCTACATCACAGTCAGCAGACACAGGGTAGCCAATCAGGCTACACTCCCTCCTGGAGCCCCCCCCCCCCCCCATAAAAGGCAGACAGCGTCAGCCTTTTCACTCAATCGTGTGGCTGCAGTAATTAGAGAAGGGAAAGAACCTGACATAGGGAAAGCTTAGTTGGCTCTTGTGTTGGGCTAGTTAGCTTGCTCCTTCTAGCTGATATTTATTGCTAAAAAGCACTCCTCATCCTCAACAGCTCTTTTGAAAGCTAATGTTGTTCTTGTGATCTATTTTTTTTTTTTTTTGTGCGTGTGTGTCCCACAGACACTTGTGTTGCATATACAGCCCTGTCTGTCAGTCACATCTGCTGGCCCTTATATACCAGTAACTCGCTGCACCTGTACACGGTACCTGTGTGTGACAGCTACACATTTGTAATACCAATCCCTGCATACCTGTTCAGTAGTGCACCTACCTACGTGACCGCAAGCAGTGTTATATTATATACCAGTCACTCGCTGCACCTGTTCACGATACCTGTGTGTGTGACAGCTGCACATTTGTAATGCCAATCCCTGCATACCTGTTCAGTAGTGCACCTACCTACGTGATCACAAGCAGTGTTATATTATATACCAGTCACTCGCTGCACCTGTTCACGGTACCTGTGTATTTGACAACTGCACATCTGTAATACCAATCCCTGCATACCTGTTCTGTAGTGCACCTACCTTCGTGACCGCAAGCAGTGTTATATTATATACCAGTCACTCGCTGCACCTGTTCACGGTACCTGTGTGTGTGACAGCTGCACATTTGTAATACCGATCTACGTGACTGCAAGCAGTGTCAGGGGCTTAACAAGGTCCCACCGGGCCCCCCTGCAGAAACACTAAGAGGGCCCCCCCTTGGGGCCAGTTTGGGGCCATTTTGGGGGGTTGGAGGGGTCGCGGAATGAGGGGAAAGCCATGCTGCACTTTGGCGGGGAGGGGGGACGGTCCCCCCCTCTCTCGCCTTGGTCTCCCCCCTCTGCGCTCCCCTCCAGCGTTGAATACTTTGTGTATGCAGGCGGAGGGCAGCTGCAAATACATACCTTCTGTGCGCTCCAGCGTGGATGTTCCTCTCTCTAACCTCTGACGCGACTTCCTGTTTATACAGGAAGTCACGTCAGACACTAGAAGGAGAAACGTCCACGCTGGAATGCAGCGTTATGCAAGTGAGCAGTGTTATATTATATACCAGTCACTCGCTGCACCTGTTCACGGTACCTGTGTGTGTAACAGCTGCACATTTGTAATACCAATCCCTGCATACCTGTTCAGTAGTGCACCTACCTATATGACCGCAAGCAGCAGGGAATTTTGATTGGCTGCTGTAGGCTCCACCCACTTTCCTGAATATTAATCCCAGTCATCCAGTAACCAACTGTGTAAAGTGTGAGAACCCTGCCAATAACATAATGGCGGAAACCAATCTAACAAATCTGATTGGCTGTTTGTGGCTCCTCCGCCTTTAGTGAATTTGGACCCCAGTCACTCAATGACCAACTGTATCAGGTTTGAGGACTCTGCCATTAACAGTGTAAGAATGGTAGCAATGTAAAAATACCCCTTGAAAATTAATAGGTGAATTTTGATTGGCTGTTGAAGGATCCACCCACATTTCTGAATATTAATCCCAGTCACCCAGTGGCCAACTGTGTCAAGTTTGGGAACCCTGCCTTGTAAAAAAATTTAGTTGTTGGCACTGCCCACTTTTTCTAACCTTGACATACAGTCACTCAATGACCAAGTTTATGATCTTTGGGGTCCTTGATAGCTAGCTACCTATACTGAATGCATCTATACCTAGCTACCTATACTGAAGGCACCCATACCTAGCTACCTAAACTGAAGGCACCTATAGCTAGCTACATATACTGAAGGCACCAATAGCTAGCTACCTATACTGAAGGCACCTATAGCTAGCTATCTATACTGAAAGCACCTATAGCTAGCTTCCTACTATCTTACTACCTACCTATACTGAATGCAGGCAGGTGCTATTCCACCACTTTCTTTTGGACTGTTTGTGTGTGCGTGCATGTGTAAGTGTGGTGTGTATGTGTGTGTAATAGGGCCTTGTTTAAATAGATGATCTATTCTACAAGATACATTTTACTTTCTTTATCATCTCTCTTCTTACAGGTTAATAACCAGCGTCAGAGGCTTCCTATCACCCTGGCCAATGGGCAAGTCATGCTGTATCAGTCTGGTAGCAACTTGAATGTTGTAACTAATTTCTCTTTAAAAGTGATCTACGACTGGAAATATGTGCTACAGATATACATCTCCAGCAGCTATTTTCAAAATCTGTGTGGAATGTGCGGTTACTACAATGAAAATCCTAATGATGACTTTGCCACACCATCTGGAGTCCAAGCAGCCAGTGCAGTCGACTTTGGCAAAAGTTGGAAAGTGGACGATGGAAACAAGTTTTGCTGGGATGATTGTAAGGGGGTATGCAAGACCTGCCCATTAGACCAGCAGAACATCTATTTAGATGAAACCAAATGTGGATTAATCTCCAAACCTGACGGCCCATTCAGTCAGTGTCATAGCATTATAGGCCCCAAACCGTATGTTGACAACTGTGTGTATGATGTCTGCCTTAATGGAGGTCCCAAGGAAATTTTATGCCAAAGTCTGGCAACGTATGCTACTCTTTGCCAAAAAAGTAATGTTACAATCAAGGAATGGAGAGACTTGTCGGGATGTGGTAAGTATGCACTGCTGCAATGCTTTTGAATTTTTTGTGTTTAAAATGGCATGCCTGGTACACACTTGCAGTTAGGGTTGGCCAATCACTGACCAATTTTACCACCTCTATGTAGTATGAGGGTTTACGTACACAATCTGCTCATAGTACTCAATATCTGCTGACCCTCAGTACTATATGGAGGTGGTAAAATAGGTCAGTGATTGGCCAATCAAAATTGAAAGTGTGTACCAGGCTTTAGTGTATTCATTCTGAAGGGTGCATACAAAAGGTGACATTCACCAAACGCGTGCATGAAATAGTGGCGTGAGAAAAAATGGGCGCAGGGTGATACCGATATAAGTCTTAGTCTAAATGATAAATACCATGCTGAATTGGGCACCAAATGAAAAATAACACATATTTACAGTGGTTATGATGATAGTAAAAAATTGGTAAATGTTACCGGTATTTTACTACAGCTAAACCTATCCTTACACTCACACAGAACCCTCCCCCCCTCTGTTGCCTAACCTTAAATCCCTCCTTCCTAGAGCCTAACTCTAAACCCCCCAAGCCCGACACCTAACCTTAAAACCCCCTTCCTAGCGCCAAACCCTAAACCCCCCCTTTCCTGATGCCTAACGTTAAACACCCCTTCATGAAGCAACTGAGGACGCCAGCTCCAGGATGTACGCCAGGCTGGCATCCTCCTCCATGCAGGAGGAAACAGAATGGAGCTATGTGGGACTCGGCAGCTGTAGGGTAACGATCAATTGTTACCCTCCACTGCCATTGCAGGAGAGCCAGCGCAGGAACGAGTTTAGGTAAGTAACGAGCTATTGTTACAGTCCAGAAATCTAACTTTAAAATCCCCTTCCTGATGCCAAACCTTAACTGCCCCCCCCCCCTTTCCATGTCCCCCCGTCCATGTCCCTACCCTACCTAAATTGCATAAAAACAAGTTTCATCATCAGCTTCAACAAACGATGATTTTAAAAAATTTAAAATTTCGGTTGGATGGGCCCGCTATATATTGGGTCCCTAAATTTATGCTTTTGGCACCCAATAGCTGATATCTGCCTTAGCGTCTATGGGGCCCTCAAATTGTCCATTTTATATTTACATTCTGAAATTTATCACAGGAGACCTCTTTACTGCTGGCAGGTGATGTCAGTGGTTGCTGACATCCCACTGTGGGAGGGGTTTTCATCACAATATCAGCCATATAAACCCTCCTGATGATCTATTTGAGAAAAGGTAAAGATTTCTTACCTTTCTTACATTTCTTGGGAAGGGGCGATCAGCTACTGATTGGGATGAAGTTTAATCTTTGGTTACAGTTTCTCTTTAAATTTAAAAAATTCACCAATTTGAAAAAAATAAAAAGTATTGTAGATTGAAGAATGGGTGAGCTAATAAGCCAAAAAATGTCACAATGTCATTGTGAAGCTCAAAATGTATGTATTTCCTACTATGTATACAGGTCCTTCTCAAAAAATTAGCATATTGTGATAAAGTTCATTATTTTCTGTAATGTACTGATAAACATTAGACTTTTATATATTTTAGATTCATTACACACAACTGAAGTAGATCAAGCCTTTTATTGTTTTAATATTGATGATTTTGGCATACAGCTCATGAAAACCCAAAATTCCTATCTCAAAAAATTAGCATATCATGAAAAGGTTCTCTAAACGAGCTATTAACCTAATCATCTGAATCAACTAATTAACTCTAAACACCTGCAAAAGATTCCTGAGGCTTTTAAAAACTCCCAGCCTTGTTCATTACTCAAAACCGCAATTATGGGTAAGACTGCCGACCTGACTACTGTCCAGAAGGCCATCATTGACACCCTCAAGCAAGAGGGTAAGACGCAGAAAGAAATTTCTGAACGAATAGGCTGTTCCCAGAGTGCTGTATCAAGGAACCTCAGTGGGAAGTCTGTGGGAAGGAAAAGGTGTGGCAGAAAACGTTGCACAACGAGAAGAGGTGACCGGACCCTGAGGAAGATTTTGGAGAAGGACCAATTCCAGACCTTGGGGGACCTGCGGAAGCAGTGGACTGAGTCTGGAGTAGAAACATTCAGAGCCACCGTGTACAGGCGTGTGCAGGAAATGGGCTACAGGTGCTGCATTCCCCAGGTCAGGCCACTTTTGAACCAGAAACAGCGGCAGAAGCACCTGACCTGGGCTACAGAGGAGCAGCACTGGACTGTTGCTCAGTGGTCCAAAGTACTTTTTTCGGATGAAAGCAACTTTTGCATGTCATTCATAAATCAAGGTGCCAGAGTCTGAAAGAAGACTGGGGAGAGGGAAATGCCAAAATGCCTGAAGTCCAGTGTCAAGTATCCACAGTCAGTGATTTTCTGGGGTGCCATTTTAGCTGCTGGTGTTGGTCCACTGTGTTTTATAAAGGGCAGGGTCAATGCAGCTAGCTATCAGGAGATTTTTGGAGCACTTCATGCTTCCATCTGCTGAAAAGCTTTATGGAGATGAAGATTTCATTTTTCAGCACGACCTGGCACCTACTCACAGTGCCAAAACCACTGGTATTTACCAGTGACTATGGTATTACTGTGCTCAATTGGCCTGCCAACTCTGCTGACCTGAACCCCATAGAGAATCTGTGGGATATTGTGAAGAGAAAGTTGAGAGACGCAAGACCCAACACTCTGGATGAGCTTAAGGCCGCTATCGAAGCATCCTGGGCCTCCATAACACCTGAGCAGTGCCACAGGCTGATTACCTCCACGCCACGCTGCATTGAAGCAGTCATTTCTGTAAAAGGATTCCTGACCAAATATTGAGTGCATAACTGAACATAATTATTTGAAGGTTGACTTTTTTTGTTTTAAAAACACTTTTCTTTTATTGGTCGGATGAAATATGCTAATTTTTTGAAATAGGAATTTTGGGTTTTCGTGAGCTGTATGCCAAAATCATCAATATTAAAACAATAAAAGGCTTGAACTACTTCAGTTGTGTGTAATGAATCTAAAATATATGAAAGTCTAATGTTTATCAGTACATTACAGAAAATAATGAACTTTATCACAATATGCTAATTTTTTGAGAAGGACCTGTATATTTTTTTAATGGAAAACTGATGACAATGATGGCAGCAAGTCCTAAAAGCCACAATTTTAAGTAGGGGCATTTTGGTAACAATGAACTGCTTGTTTTTAGACCCTAGAATACTTTTGTACTTTACTTTTTTTATCCACTACTAGAGTGCACCTACATTGTTTGATAGTGCTTTGGGTAAAATATTATCGGAGGCATGCAAGGCTGTTTAAAGAATATATAGAGAATGGCACAAAAAGCTTGATATAGGCCTCGATTCATAAAGCATTACCTCATGCGGTAATGCTGAAAACAGCAGACTTTACCGACCACTTAGCAAAATGTCAATTCATAAAGGCTGTTACCGCATGAAAAGCTGACATTACCGACCAGGGAGCTAAATTACCGACTTGGCTGCAGTTACCGACAACACATGTCAGTAAATTGTCAGCAAATGTCAATTCATAAAGCCTTGAACATGCGGTAAGCCAGGCGGTAGTTACCGACACCTCTGGTGAGGTCTTAACAAGTTACCGACAGCTCTGACAGCTCTGATTAATGCAAAGTGCAGAGATCCGAAAGTCTGTTTGATTCATCTGTGGAGAGAGCCGGAGAGCCGTCTGTGTGAATCATTTCAGCAGGCAGGGAAAGACTGTGTGACTCATCTGTCTGAGTCATCAGTGGGAGAGCCAGAGAGAGCCGTCTGTGTGATTCATTTCTGCAGGGCAAAGAGGGAATCGGGACACTGCTCTACTCTACCGCTCAATGGGCTGCAGTAATTTACCGACCTCCAAGGGCAGCTGGGGAAATCTTTATGAATTAGCACACAGACCGGGAAAATACCGAGTGCGGTATTTTCCCGACAAGATTTTTGTTATCGCACTGCTGTTTATGAATCGAGGCCCATAGTGTAGAAGGTACTGGTAAGGATGAATTGTTGATAGAATAAGTATTCTTATACTGACGAGCCAGGGCTACCACTCAGGCAACCACTGTAGATGCAGGTGGGGAGATTAAGCTTGTCCCCACTCAGAATTAAGAAGTCAATCTCCGTAGATCAGAAGAAAGGAGTAACTCGCATGGTACAAGGTGAACAGAGGCACCAAAAGAGTAAAAATAGATTAAACTTTTAAAACATGGGGAGGAAGTGGTGGACTTACCTCCTCCAAGCAGACACAAAAATGTATTATTGTTTAAAACATAGAACATTTATTGATACCCTCCAAGGTTCTTTAGAACGCGTTTTGCTGGTATGACCCTGCTTCATCAGGCAATGGGGTAGGAGTATATAGCAAATGTAGGTCTCAGTCTGAGCCAGACACCTCTGTTCACCCTGTACTGTTTTAAAAATAGGACTAACAATACTTTGCTTGTAAAAACTGCACTGAATAGAATTGTAGACATCAGGAGTGCTCATCCAGATTCCGGATATCCGGGTTAATCCGGATACCTGAACATTTTTACGCTATCCGGATTGGATTCTGGATTCCGCTATCTGCGGATATTTGGCCGCATAACCCGGGATATTGCGGATATCCAGATCCAAAATACTGTAACTAAGGAGATGACGTCCTGGAGCCAATCAGAGGGCTCCCAGCAGAAGCCCTAGCAACCAATCACAGAGGGAAACCCTGGCCAGCCCCACCTGACCTCATTGAGCCAATCAGAGGGTTCCCAGCCTAAACCCTGGCACCCAATCACAGAAAGGAACACTGGCCAGCCCTCTTGTATAATAAGGAGGGCTGCCATGATGAGATATATCGTCTTAGCTTGCTGAATGCTCGCTGAGAGACATGCTCAAGTGCTGGTGTCCTAGCAAGGGCTATACACAGTTATAAACCTAAAGCTGTTCAGTGATTAACCCCTTCACTACTATCACTACACTATTGTTAAATCATTAATTAGCTTGATTGATGTCATAGTGTGATAGTCAGAGTGTGTGCTCCAGTGCTGCTGGGCCTAGTAGCAAGGGCTGTATACAGTGATAAGCTGTTCAGTGATTAACCCCTTCACTAGCACTACACTATTGTTATATCATTAATTAGCTTGATTGATGTCGTTGTATGACAGTCAGTGTGTGCTGCAGGCAGCTGCTATGTGTCTGTGTGTGTGTGTGTGCTGTGCACAGACCAGGCCAGCTGCTGCCTGTTGGCCAGCTATTAGCCTTAGGTATAGGTAAGGTTACGGAAGGGATTAGGGGATAGGTGGATTGCTGTGTTATTGTGTAGTTAGTACTGTCGTACTGCGGTCAGTGTGCTAGTAGTTGTTAGAGTAGTAGTACTACTGTGTTCACTTTCTACAGAACTGCAGTGCTCTGAGCAGTGCCAGTGTGACAGTTAGTGTGCACTAGTGTCTTCTCCTCTGCTGCCTGACTGTTCCTTGGCACGTGTCATGTGGCACTTGCCACGCGTCACGTGTCACCTAGCTCTTGGCACGTGTCATGAGGCACTTAGCACGTGTCTCGTGGCACTTGGCACTTGCCACGTGGCACTTGCCACATGGCATTTGCCAAGTGACACATGGCAAGTGCCACGAGACATGTGCTAAGTGCCACGTGACACGTGCCAAGTGTCACGTGACACCTGTCAAGTGCCGAAAACCACGTGCCAAGTGACACGTGCCAAGTGACACATGCTAAGTGCCAATTGCCACGTCCGGCATGCTCCGCGCACAAGTTACACTGGCTGCTGCTGCATTGCCCTGCTCCTGCTGCCTGTGCAGCTTCCACCGCCAGGCCAGGGTGCCACAGGCCCACAGTCCCAGTTACTTTGGACACAATGTGGGCTGTCTGGAACCTAGGCCTAATGTTAATGTTTTTTTTTTTTGGGGGGGGGGGGGATTTGACGTCCCCACATCATCAATTAGTGTTCCCCTTTAAAAAATAATGATGCTATATGCCTCATTTACCCTAAAAAAAATTAAAGCACTTCCGTTTTTTCTAACCGGATATCCAAATCCACCCGGACAGCCCGGATAATGCATTCGGATTTCCAATTGTACATGGATATCTGAATGTTCAGATTCGGATATCCGATCCATATCTGGGTATCTGGGTATCCAGATCTGGATCAATTCGGATTTTAAAAGTGGTATCCGAGCACCACTGGTAGACATAAAAAGTATAACTCTGA
Organism: Hyperolius riggenbachi; assembly: GCF_040937935.1. Lineage (NCBI taxonomy): Eukaryota > Metazoa > Chordata > Amphibia > Anura > Hyperoliidae > Hyperolius > Hyperolius riggenbachi. Next base: position 365,457,774 of record NC_090651.1, read on the forward strand.
CTTAAAAAAGCAAGTGGCTTCTGCCAGCGCTAACTCTGTTGTATTGTGGTTGTTGTGAATTCTGCACAGATTACATTACCTTGGGTCAAAGCAACATGAGACAACTTTATATTGTAACCACCAAGAGGTATTGTGAAATGATTTTATTGAATGTTATGACTGCAATCCCGATTGAAGGTCTACTGATCATTATATGTATTACCATGTCCTCCCTCATTTTCAGTTTTGCCGTGCCCAGCTAACAGTCAGTATAAACTCTGTGGGAAAACCTGCCCTCCAACATGTAACGATGCTGCTATCAACGCTACAGGACTCTGTCCTGATGGATGTGTGGAGAGCTGTCAGTGCAATGAGGGATTTGTGTTGGATGGAGGGAAATGTATACCCAAAGCCAACTGTGGCTGCGTCTTTCAAGGAAAAGTTTATGCCCCGAATGAGAAATTTTGGGCAGACACAAAGTGTTTAACGCAGTGCACCTGCAACCCCGCCACCAACAATGTGGATTGTAAAGACACTCGCTGTAAGCCGACCGAGACCTGCTCAGTGTCCAAAGGCATCCAAGGCTGCTACCCCAACTCCTATGCAACGTGCACAGCAGCTGGAGATCCACATTACAACACCTTTGATGGTGTGCCATATGACTTCCAGGGCACATGTGTCTACCTGTTTACAGGACTCTGTAACAAGACTGCAGATCTTGTGGATTTTCAGGTGTATGTCCAAAATGAAAACAGAGGTAGTACGGTAGTTTCTTTCACTACTGAAGTCCGGGTGTCCATATACAACATCTCTGTAGTTATTAGTAGGAGACGGCCAGGCAAAATCCAGGTACGTTTTTTTAATGTTTTAAAATGATAAAAAAAACTTCACATTTCTAGTATTTGTGTAGAGCTTTTCTCCTGTCGGACTTTAACCTTTTTCTAGACCACAGGCTTTTACCCCCCTAAATACCAGGCCATTTTTTTCTAAAATGGGCCACTGCAGCTTTAAGGCCAAGCTGCAGGGCTGCACAACACAGCACACAAGTGACCCCTCTTTTCTCCCCACCAACAGAGCTCTCTGCTGGTGGGGTCTGATCGCTCCCCCAATGTTTATTTTTTTTGTAAATATTTATATCATTTATTTTTAAATAAATTTGTCTATTTTTTTTACTATTTTGTCCCCAGCCCTCCCTCCCCCCGCCAGGCAATCCCTGTGATCAGCTGTTATAGGCTCCAGCCTATGACAGCCGGTACCCCCTGAGCCTCTGGAGGGGACAGCCGTGTCACACTTGCTTATCTCTTTTGTTTACTGTATCAATTTCCTCTCACTCTTAACTGATGGCAAGTCTGCTCTAATCTGATGTCAGAGTGAGCCATGAGGGGAGAGGGGATTCCCTCACAGTGCATCTGTTAACCCCGTGTGTGTGAGAGAAAGTCCTGTGTCCTGTGTCTCTGACTGAAGTGTCTGAAGAGAGCAGAGGAAATGTAACTTACTATACATATTTGTAATTGTCTGTAAAACCTGACACCACAGCTTTTCATTTTTTTTGTTTGTTTTTTGTTTCAGAGAAAAGTACTCTGTAGTCTGATATGTAGTCAGGGGAAAAAGGCTAAACTAAGTGGTACTTACCGGGGGCTTCCTCCAGCTCCAAGCTCCCAGGACCTTCCTCACCGCAGCTCTGTCTGCAGCCGTTTGCTGCAGGTCCGTCCAGGGCCCCGGCGATGACGTCAGAGCGACCTCCAGGTCGCTCTGTACTGCGCCTGCGTGAGCGGTGCCGTCAATCACTGCCACGTGGGCCGGAGCGGACTGCGCAGATCTGAATGTTTATGCTGGGGGTGTTACCTAATACTGGGGGCACATCTTGCTATACGTTGGGGAAAGGGGACATACCTAATACTGTGAGCACATCTGACTACTATATTGGGGAGGGGCACTACCTTATACTGCATCATATCTAGTTATCTATACTGAGGGGGCCTTCCTAATACTGGAGCACATCTGGTTATCTATACTGAGGGGCCTTCCTAATACTGGAGCACATCTGGCTATTTATATTGAGGGGGCCTTCCTAATACTGGAGCACATCTGGCTATCTATATCGGGGAGGGGCACTACCTTATACTGCGTCATATCTGGTTATCTATATTGAGGGGGCCTTCCTAATACTGGAGCACATCTGGTTATCTATACTGAGGGGCCTTCCTAATACTGGAGCACATCTGGCTATCTATAAGGGGGCCTTCGTAATAGTGAGGGGTACATTTGGCTACTATACTGGGGATGGGGACTACCTTATACTACAGCACATCTAGCTATCTATACTGAGGGGATCTACTTAATACTGGGGGCATATCTGGCTATCTATTCTATACTGGGGAGGGGAGCTACTTTATACTGGGAGGTGGCTACATAATACTAGGAGCCCATATAGCTACCTATATAGGGGTGGGAACAATGTGAGGGGGTGCACCTTGGCATCTCTGCCTCTGTTGCTGGGGAACCTTGTCCCGGCACTACTTTCCACAATAGCACCATGTATGAGTTGTAACATAACAAATATTTGTGAGCAAGATGAAAGGACACTCCCAAAAGTAAAAGATAATGAATAAAAAAAAAAATGCTCCAGTACAGAAAGCTGATTTCACTAATTGGAACAAAGGGGTTGTCCTATTAATCTCACTCTTGAGTTTTCTCCAATGAGGTCACGTCAAGCTTTATCAATAAAATACATTCAAAGGCCCCACCAAGTAAGAAATCACAAAAAAAAAGTCTACCTACTTTTTTGTATTTTTTTAATTTCTAAGTTCTGTAAAGTTATTTTTTAGATAAGATGATAGAGTATCTCTTGGGAGAAAACTCAGGAGAAAGATTCATTAGATAAGGGCCAGCGAGAAGAAGAGGCCACAATCTCACTTATTGTTACCATGTTTATGATGAAAAACAGGTATTATCAGCTCATAGTAAAAACCTGTAACGTTTGCGGAATCGTTTCCGTGGTCAGCGCACAAGATGCGCGCTGACACGGCGGAAATCCTCCACAAGCGTATAATTAAGGTAGAACCCAGGTTAGGTGCTCCAGCTTACACTCCAAGAATACAGATCAGAAGGATCCACTGCCGCTACCGCTAGAGGCTAGTGCGATCCAAACAGAGGAACAGAAGGGGCTACCAGTAGCAACCGCTGCTCTGGTTAGCACCCCCAGACAGACAGACAGATTTCCTGTCGACCACCGCTGGTGACAGGACAATCGCAGCAAAGAGGCAACACAGATAAAACAGATAAAGCAATCTAACTGCACCAGAGGAGCTGCCTAGTGCAGTCCCAAGAATTACTCTAAGATAAACTTTAGCAAACAAACAGGGCTGATACTCTAGGAGAGTTCATCAGTAACAAACCTTGAAGGATGACCAGCAAAAGATTCTGGGAGAACCTGGCTTTTATACTGCCAGCCTTCAAAGGAGGCAGCTAGGCGATTTGCATAACAAATGTATGCAAATCCCTCAGCAGCAGAGCAGGTCTGAAACTTGCAATGAAAAGACAGGTCTCTCTTCCAGAGACCTGCAGCCCACAGACTAGAGGAATGGTCAAACAGCTGTCTGCCTGTGCAGCCAGCTGAGCAGATCATTACAAAACCATTAAAAAAAATGTTTACCATATTTGTAGATTAGAACAGCTGTCACAAAGTGATAAAACTGATCGTGCATACATAATTAACCACTTCACCACGGAGGGGGTTTACCCCCTGACCACCAGAGCAATTTTCACCTTTCAGCGCTCCTTCCATTCATTCGTCTATAACTTAATCATTACTTATCACAATTAAACGATCTATATCTTGTTTTTTCCACCACTAATTAGGCTTTCTTTAGGTGGGACATTATGCCAAGAATTATTTTATTCTAAATGTGTTTTAATGGGAAAATAGGAAAAATCTGGGAAAAAATTAATTATTTTTCAGTTTTCGGCCATTATAGTTTTTAATTAATGCATGCTACTGTAATTAAAAACCATGAAATGTTTTTGCCCTTTTGTCCCGGTTATAAAACTGTTATAAAATTGTCCCTATCACAATGTTTGGCGCCAATATTTCATTTTTTTCAGTTTTGCGTCCATCCCTAATTACAAGCCCATAGTTTATAAAGTAACAGTGTTGTACCCTCCTGACATAAATATTTAAAAAGTTCAGTCCCTAAGGATTTTCCCGTTCATTGATCTCCGGGCGAGCGGGCGGCGGCGTGTTTACTAGCGGCGGGCGGCGTGTTTACAAGCGGGAGCGCGGACAGAGGCGGGAGTGCGCAAAGTCCGGATTTCTCCATCCCTGGGGGTTAAAGGATGGAAAAAGGGACGGAGAAATTCGTACGGGCGGGGGAAAAGTGGTTAAATAATAATACATTATTATTATTATATTATTACTATTATTATTAAGCAGGTAGATTAAAAAGTATATATATATATATATATATATATATATATATATATATATACAGTGGTGTGGAAAACTATTTGCCCCCTTCCTGATTTCTTATTCTTTTGCATGTTTGTCACACTTAAATGTTTCTGCTCATCAAAAACCGTTAACCATTAGTTAAAGATAACATAATTGAACACAAAATGCAGTTTTAAATGATGGTTTTTATTATTTAGTGAGAAAAAAAACTCAAAACCTACATGGCTCTGTGTGAAAAAGAAATTGCTACCTGAACCTAATAACTGGTTGGGCCACCCTTAGCAGCAATAACTGCAATCAAGCATTTGCGATAACTTGCAACAAGTCTTTTCCAGCGCTCTGGAGGAATTTTGGCCCACTCATCTTTGCAGAATTGTTGTAATTCAGCTTTATTTGAGGGTTTTTTAGCATGAACTGCCCTTTTAAGGTCATGCCACAACATCTCAATAGGATTCAGGTCAGGGCTTTGACTAGGCCACTCCAAAGTCTTTATTATGTTTTTCTTCAGCCATTCAGAGGTGGATTTGCTGGTGTCTTTTGTATCATTGTCCTGCTGCAGCACCCAAGATCGCTTCAGCTTGAGTTGACGAACAGATGGCCGTACATTCTCCTTCAGGATTTTTTGGTAAACAGTATAATTTATGTTTCCATCTATCACAGCAAGCCTTCCAGGTCCCGAAGCAGCAAAACAACCCCAGACCATCACACTACCACCACCATATTTTACTGTTGGTATGATGTTCTTTTGCTGAAATGCTGTGTTACTTCTACGACAGATTTAACAGGACACACACCTTCTAAAAAGTTCAACTTTTGTCTCGGCGGTCCACAAGGTATTTTCCCACAAGTCTTGGCAATCATTGAGATTTTTTTTAGCAAAATTGAGACGAGCCTTAATGTTCTTTTTGCTTAAAAGTGTTTTGCGCCTTGGATATCTGCCATGCAGACCGTTCTCGCCCAGTCTCTTTCTTATGGTGGAGTTGTGAACACTGACCTTAATTGAGGCAAGTGAGGCCTGCAGTTCTTTAGATGTTGTCCTGGGGCCTTTTGTGGCCTCTCGGATGAGTTTTCTATGCGCTCTTGGGGTAATTTTGGTCGGTCAGCCACTCCTGGGAAGGTTCATCACTGTTCCATGTTTTTGCCATTTGTGGATAATGGCTCTCACTGTGGTTCGCTGGAGTCCCAAAGCTTTAGAAATGGCTTTATAACCTTTACCAGACTGATAGATCTCAGTTACAGTACTTTTGTTCTCATTTGTTCCTGAATTTCTTTGGATCTTGGCATGATGTCTAGCTTTTGAGGTGCTTTTGGTGATTTCTTGATTGAAACAGGTGTGGCAGTAATCAGGCCTGGGAGTGACTACAGAAATGGAACTCAGGTGGGATAAACCACAGTTAAGTTATTTTTTAACAAGGGGGGGGGGGGGGGGGCAATCACTTTTTCACACAGGGCCATGTAGGTTTTGAGGTTTTTTTCCTCACTAAATAATAAAAACCATCATTTAAAACTGCATTTTGTGTTCAATTATGTTATCTTTGACTAATAGTTAACGGTTTTTGATGAGCAGAAACATTTAAGTGTGACAAACATGCAAAAGAATAAGAAATCAGGAAGGGGGCAAATAGTTTTTCACACCACTGTATACATATATATATATATATATATATATATATATATATATATACAGTGGCTTGCAAAAGTATTCGGACCCCTTGAAGTTTTCCACATTTTGTCACATTACTGCCACAAACATGAATTAATTTTATTGGAATTACACGTGAAAGACCAATACAAAGTGGTGTACACGTGAGAAGTGGAACGAAATTAATATATGATTCCAAACATTTTTTACAAATAAATAACTGCAAAGTGGGGTGTGCGTAATTATTCAGCCCCCATTGGTCTGGGTGCAGTCAGTTGCCAATAGATATTGCCTGATGAGTGCTAATGACTAAATAGAGTGCACCTGTGTGTAATCTAATGTCAGCACAAATACAGCTGCTCTGTAATGGCCTCAGAGGTTGTCTAAGAGAATATTGGGAGCAACAACACCATGAAGTCCAAAGAACCCACCAGACAGGTCAGGAATAAAGTTATTGAGAAATTTAAAGCCGGCTTAGGCTACAAAAAATTTCCAAAGCCTTGAACATCCCACAGAGTACAACTGTAAACCTACCAAAACAAGGGCGTCCACCTAAACTCACAGGCCGGACAAGTAGAACGCTGATCAGAAATGCAGTCAAGAGGCCCATGGTGACTCTGGACAAGCTGCAGAGATCTACAGCTCAGGTGGGGGAATCTGTCCATAGGACAACTATTAGTCATGCACTGCACAAAGTTGGCCTTTATGGAAGAGTGGCAAGAAGAAAGCCATTGTTAACAGAAAATCATAAGAATTCCTATTTGCAGTTTGCCACAAGCCATGTGGGGGACACAGCAAACATGTGGAAGAAGGTGCTCTGGTCAGATGAGACCAAAATGGAACTTTTTGGCCAAAATGCAAAACACCATGTGTGGCGGAAAACTAACACTGCACATCACTCTGAACACACTATCCCCACTGTCAAATATGGTGGTGGCAGCATCATGCTCTGGGGGTGCTTCTCTTCAGCAGGAACAGGGAAGCTGGTCAGAGTTGATGGGAAGATGGATGGAGCCAAATACAGGGCAAACTTGGAAGAAAACCTCTTGGGAGTCTGCAAAAGACTTGAGACTGGGGCTGAGGTTCACCTTCCAGCAGGACAACGATCCTAAACATAAAGCCAGGGAAACAATGGAATGGTTTAAAACAAAACATATCTATGTGTTAGAATGGCCTAGTCAAAGTCCAGATCTAAATCCATTCGAGAATCTGTGGCAAGATCTGAAAACTGCTGTTCACAAATTCTGTCCATCTAATCTGACTGAGCTGGAGCTGTTTTGAAAAGAAGAATGGGCAAGGATTTCAGTCCCTAGATGTACAAAGCTGGTAGAGACATACCCTAAAAGACTGGCAGTTCTAATTGCGGCAAAAGGTGGTTCTACAAAGTATCGACTCAGGGGGCTGAATATTTACGCACACCCCACTTTGCAGTTATTGATTTGTAAAAAATAATCATGTATGATTTTCGTTCCACTTCTCACATGTACACCACTTTGTATTGGTCTTTCACGTGGAATTCCCAAAAAAATTGATTCATGTTATATATACATATATATGTATATATTTATATTTATTTATACAGTATATATATATATATATATATATATATATATATATATATATATATATATATATATATATATATATATACTAGCTGATTGCCCGGCGTTGCCCGGGTATGTTTTTGGCTAGTGTTGGCTCCGCCCACTTTTTCTAACCCTAACACACAATTACTCAATGACCAAGTTTGTGAGCTTTGCGGTCTTTGGAAACAATAATTTGCATTGAAATGAAAAAAATCTGATTGGCTGTTTGTGGCTCCACCCCTTTTCTGAATTTGAACCCCAGTCACCCAATGACCAACTGTAGCAGGTTTGAGGCCTGTGCCATTAACAGTGCAAGAATGGCAGCAATTAAATATTCCCCTTGAGAAGCAATAGGTGAAGTTTGATTCACTTTTGTAGGCTCCACCCACTTTTCTGAATATTTAACCCAGTCACCCAGTGACCAACTGTGCAAAGTTTGAGAACCCTACCATTAACAGTGTAAGTATGGCTGCAGTTTACATTTTCCCAGTGAAATTTGCATTTGTCTCCACCCACTAATGACGTGGAACTGCCTGTGTATGTATTTGACCGGTTTTGGCTCCGCCCACTTTTTCTAACCCTAATGCACGAACACTCAATGACCAAGTTTGTGAACTTCGGGGTCTTTGGCATCAATAATTTGTATATTCCCATAGAAATTAAACAAATCAGATTGGCTGTCTGTGGCTGCACTCCTCTCCAACATTTGAACCCCAGTCACCCAATGACCAACTATAGCAGGTTTGAGGCATCTGCTACAGCCCCGTTTCTATGGGTGTGTGATACGTGCAATCGCCCGGGGTGCTTTATTGTGCGGCAGGAGGTGGGGCGCCGGAGCGGGGGAACGGACATAATAGTTATAACTCACCTTCTTCATCCGTTCCCCGCAGTTTCAATATCTTTCCTCTCCCGGCGTCCGTCGCCTGGTAACAGCGCCCCCTGTGATGACATACCGCATGTCATCACAGGAAGCACTGTGACTAATGAGATAGATGCCGGGAAAGGAAGGACATTGAAGCAGCGCGGGTTCGGCGGAAGCAGGTGAGTTATTACTATTATGTTCGCTCCCCCCGCTCCTGCGCCCAACTCATACCGCCCATACCAACTAACCTAAACTGTGGGAACCTACCTAACTAACCTAAACTGCAGGAACCTACCTATTTATCCTACACTGCAGGAACCTACCTACCTAACTAACCTATACTGCGGGAACCTACCTAACTAACCTATACTGCGGGAACCTACCTAACTAACCTATACTGCGGGAACCTACCTAACTAACCTATACTGCGGGAACCTACCTAACTAACCTATACTGCGGGAACCTACCTAGCCAAGCTATACTGTAGGAACCTACCTAACTATCCTATACTGCGGGAACCTACCTAACTAACCTATACTGCGGGAACCTACCTAACTAACCTATACTGTGGGAACCTACCTAGCCAAGCTATACTGTGGGAACCTACCTAACTATCCTATACTGCGGGAACTTAGCTAACTAACCTATACTGCGGGAACCTACCTAACTAACCTATACTGCGGGAACCTACCTAGCCAAGCTATACTGCGGGAACCTACCTAACTATCCTAAACTGCAGGAACCTACCTATCTAACCCATACTGGGGGGACCTACCTATCTAACCTATACTGGGGGAACCTACCTATTGAACCTATACTGGGGGAACCTACCGATCTAACCCATACTGGGGGAACCTACCTATCGAACCTATACTGCGGGAACCTACCTATCTAACCTATACTGCGGGCACCTACCTATCTAAACTATACTGGGGGCACCTACCTATCTAACCCACACTGGTGGCAACTATACGGGCTACCCTATACTGGAGGCACCAACGTAGATAACCTATAAAGCAGGCACCTACCTATCTAACCTACACTGGGGGCAACTATGCAGGCTACCCTATACTGGAGGCACCTACGTAGCTAACCTGTTCAACCTGTACTGCGGGCACCTATGCCTGGCTCCATGGGGGTGGGGTGGGGGGCGATTTTTACACCCTCGCCCTGGGTGAAATTTAGCCTAGAAACTGCTCTGATCTGCTAATACCAGTGTAAAAATGGCAGCAATTTAAATATTCCTTTTGAAAATCAACAGGTGAATTTTGACTATTTTGGCTATTATAGGCTCCACCCACTTCCCTGAATATTAATCTCAGTCACCCAGTGACCATCTTGGCAAAGTTTGAGATCCCTGCCATTAACAGTGAAGAAGGGCTGCAGTTTACATTTTCCCATTGAAATTTGTTTTTGGCTCCGCCCACTTTTTGTAAACTGGACACACAGTCACTCAATGACCATGTTTGTGAGCTTTGGGTCCTTGGCATCAATAATTTGTATTTTCCCAGTGAAATGAAACATCTGATTGGCTGTTTGTGGCTCTATCACAGGCATGGGCAAACTTGGCCCTCCAGCTGTTAAGGAACTACAAATCCCACAATGCATTTGCCTTTATGAGTCATGACTGTGGCTGTCAGACTCCTGCAATGCATTGTGGGACTTGTAGTTCCTCAACAGCTGGAGGGCCAAGTTTGCCCATGCCTCCTCTATCCCCTTTTCTGAATTTGAACCCCAGTGACCCAATGATCAACTGTACCAGGTTTGAGGCTTGTGCCATTAACAGTGCAAGAATGGCAGCAATGTAAATATTCCCCTTGAAAATCAAAAGATGAATTTTGATTGGCTGCTGTACACTCCACCCACTTTCCTAAATATTAATCCTAGTCACCCAGTGGCCAACTGTGTCAAGTTTGAGAACCCTGCCAATAACAGAATGGCTGAAATCAATCTAACAAATCTGATTGGCTGTTTGTGGCTCCACCGCCTTTAGTGAATTTGGTCCCCAGTCACCCAATTACTGACTGTATCAGGTTTGAGGCCTCTGCCATTAACAGTGTAAGAATGGTAGCAATGTAAATATTCCCCATGAAAATCAATAGCTGAATTTTGATTGGCTGTTGTAGGCTCCACCCACATTTCTGAATAATAATCCCAGGCACCCAGTGGCCAATTGTATCAAGTTTGGGAACCCTGCCATGTAAAAAATTAAGTTTCTGGCACCGCCCACTTTTTGTAACCTTGACATATAGTCACTCAATTACCAAGTTTATCAGCTTTGGGATCCTTGGTATCAATACTTTGTATATCTGATTGGCTGTTTGTGGCTCCGCCCCTTTCTGAATTTGAACCCCAGTCACCCAGTGCCCAGCTGTACCAGGTTTGAGGCATCTGCTATTAACAGTATAAGAATGGTTGAAGTTTAAATATTCCCTTTGACAATCAAAAGTTGAATTTTGATTGGCTGTTGTAGGCTCTACCCACTTCCCAAAATCTTAATCACATTCACTCAATGACCAACTGTGCAAAGTTTGACAACCCTGCCATTAACAGTGTAAGAATGGCTGCAGTTTATATTTTCCCAGTAAAATGTGTTTTTGGCTCCACCCACTTTGTGTAACCTTGTCACACAGTCACTCAATGACCAATTTTGTGAGCTTTCAGGTTCCCGGCATCAAAATTGTGTGAATGGAAGCAGTTTATCCAGCAAAGAAATCTGATTGGCTGTTTGTGGCCCCGCCCCTTTAGTGAATTTGGACCCCAGTCACCTAATGACTGACTGCAGCAAGTCTGAAGCCTCTGCCATAAACAGTGTAAGAATGGCAGCAGTTTAAATATTCCCCTTTAAACGCAATAGGTGAATTTTGATTGGCTGTTGTAGGCTCCACCCACTTTCCAAAATCTTAATCTTATTCACCCAGTGGCGAAGTGTGGCAAGTTTGAGAACCCTGCGATTAACAGTGTAAGAATGGCTGCATTTTTTCCCATTTAAAAGGAATGGCTGAATTTTGATTGGCTGTTTTATGCTCCACCCGCTTTTCCTGGATTTGTAACCTCGGTCACCAAGTGACCAACTGTGCCAAGTGTGGGGACTCTGGCTTGATTACTGTGAGAATGGCAGCCTTTTACATTTTTTCCATTGACTTGAATGGGTGGAATCTGATTTGCTGTTTGTAGCTCCGCCCAGGTGGGCAGGGGGGCCGCGAGACCCCCAGAACCTATCATCCCAGGTAGTAAGGAACCTGTATACCAAGTTTCGTTCAAATCGGTCAAGGGGTTTTCGAGTGATCGCGGCACATACACACACACACACACACATACACACACACACACACACACACACACATACATCCGATTTTATATATATAGATTACTGAGCTGAGGACCCTCAAGGGGGTGGTGCTCAAATTTGATAAAGGGGTCTGTTCTGGTAGTAGGGAAGGGATCTACCTAATAGCAGAGCACACCTGTCTCTCTATACAGTAGTGATTATCGTAATCTGCTAATTACGATTACGTGAAATTACGCATACTTTGCAATTACACATACATGTAATTACAAATTCATTATACAATTGACTTAGTATAATCAGTCATAATTACAAAATTAATTTACGCAGTTTATGTGTAATTTTGTGCCGATTTTGGCAGTAAATAGCAAAGCCCCCGTACATGCTATTGGCACCAAAATTGCTACATATATTAAGGAGAATAGTGGGTACAAGTCAAAAAGAAAATTTCATAAAGACCTTGTAGTTTTTGAGAAAATCAATTTTAAAATTGTAAAGAAAAATTTTAAAGTTTTTAAACCCAGAAAAATGACAGTTTAAAAACCATTTTTTTTGTATTTTAAAAATCGATTTTCTCAAAAACTACAAGGTCTTTTTGAACAATTCTTTTTGTAAATTGTACCTACTATTCTTCTTAACATATGTAGCAATTTTGGTAGCAGTAGAATGTATGGGGGCTTTGCTATTCATCGCCAAATTTAGCACAAAATTACGCATAAATATCATGCATAATTACGAAACAGAAAAATTTACTACAAAATTGATTCCCCCAAAATTTTGTATTACGATGTGTAATTGCGTATTACGATGCGTAATTACGCATGTTCGTAATTTCTGATCATCACTACTATATAGGTGTGCAAGCTTATGACCCACACTTACTGGGAGTTCAATGATCCTTACGCTTCTGGCTTCCTTCTTCTGACTTTTCTCTCTTTCAGGTGAATGGAATTTTGTATAACCTTCCAATGGTTATTAATCAAGGTACAGATATTGTGTCCATCTTCCGATCAAGCGACAGGGCTATCCTTGAAACAATTTTTGGCCTTAGAGTGTCTTACAATTGGGACAGTCGTATTGTTGTCACAGTTCCGAGCACATATGCTGGACAACTTTGTGGTCTATGCGGCAAATATGATGGCAATAAAACAAATGAGTTTGTCACCAAGGATAACAAAGTAGCTGCCAATCCAACCATATTTGGAAAAAGCTGGAATGTGCAACTCATACCTGGTTGCTCTGAAGAAGATAAGCTCACCTGCCCTAAAAGAGCAGAGCTGGAACAAAACTATCGTAATAGTAAAACTGGTTGTGGTATCATAGTAGATAAGACTGGACCTTTCCGTGAATGTCAGACTGTGGTGGATCCAGAGAGTCGCTTTAAGGACTGTGTGTTTGATGTTTGTATCTTCGGAGAAAAAGATGACATTCTGTGCAAAGCTATATCAAGCTATGCTTTGTCTTGTCAAGAAGCTGGCGCTGGCATTTACCCATGGCGGACAGACACCTTCTGTGGTATGTTGATGACAGGAGCATTCCTAGGCAACACCAATCATTTGACCATACATAAAGGGAACCGGAGGTGTGAGACATATGGAGGCTTTTGTACATTGCACGTTACTTGGCTGTCCTAACGACACAGCGGACCATATGCAAATTCACCTTTTCTCCTGAGTTTTCTCCTAGGAGATAATTTTTCATCTTTGATTTAAAATAATTTTTTGGCACTTTACAATGAAAAAGCTACCAAAAAGCAGGTGAAAAAGTGCTGTCAAAATTATTTTGAGTCTATGCTTATTGGTGGTTTACAGGGCATCGCAAAAATATCACTTAGGAGAAAACTCAGGTGGAAAAAGTAAATTGCATATAGCCCACTGCCTTATTGCTCCAGGGGCGTAGATATTCTTCTATGCAAGTTAAAGGACCTCTGTCGCAAAAATCTTTACATTTAAAATATATGTTAACATATACAAATAAGAAGTACGTTTCTTCCAGAGTAAAATGAGCCTTAAATGACTTTTCTCCTATGTTGCTGTCACTTACAGTAGGTAGTAGAAATCTGACAAAACCGACAGATTTTGGACTAGCCCATCTCTTCATAGGGGGTTCACAGGGATTTCTTTATTTTCCAAATGCACTTAGTGAATGGCAGTTGCAACTGCCAAAAAAAGTGTATGGTGAGTACAGAGGCTGGACAGCAGGCACGTGCAGAGGGGGGTGCTCTGGGTGCTCAAGCACCCCCCTGTGACCAATTACCCTAGGCCCCTTCTCTCTATTGGCAGTCCGTATAAATTAGTAATGTTCAGGCCACCCATTCCTGTCCCTCATTAGTACACATGCACCCTTAGAAAATGTTCACATTTGAGCTAAGGCACCGAGTGCCAGCCCCTCTTCTTTAGCCAGCAAGGAATTCTAGATCTTGATTGGTACTGCACGGAAGTCCAGCCTTCCCCTTCTCCTCATTTACAGCCCTAGATTTGTTGCACCGTGAGCTCTCTCTGAAACTATATATCTCCTTGCTTCACGTGTGGCAGCCTAGCGATTCTGTTCTCTGTTGGAGTCAAGTGATCTGAAGTGCAGGAAGAGGCTCAGTACAGCAGGTATAGGAATTCACACAGCAGCCTACATCATCCTGAACCATGCATGCTGTGCCCCGAACCCCCTCCTCCTCTCTCCCCTCACTGGAGTCTGCGTGAATGTTTTATAAGTAGAAGTTACTTACAGCGTGCTTGTGAGTAGTGTTGGGCGAACAGTGTTCGCCACTGTTCGGGTTCTGCAGAACATCACCCTGTTCGGGTGATGTTCGAGTTCGGCCGAACACCTGACGGTGCTCGGCCAAACCGTTCGGCCAGATGGCCGAACTAAGAGCGCATGGCCGAACGTTCCCCGAACGTTCGGCTAGCGCTGTGATTGGCCGAACGGGTCACGTGGTTCGGGCCCGAACGCGCTCTGATTGGCCGAACGGTCACGTGGTTCGGGTAAATAAATACCCGAACCACGTCATATCTCCGCCATTTCTCTGTGGGTTTAGCTTTGGGTAGGCAGGCAGGGTAGTTCGCTCTCCAGCCACGCTAGCCAGGGTCCCCCCCAGTCATTGTGTGTCGCTGCTGGGAACAGTAGTACACCGCTCGCTCAGCCACACTATATATATAGCATTGTTTACTGCCACTGTGTACCTCGCTCAGCCACGCTATATATAGCATTGTGTTTTCTGACACTCTGTGTACACGGCTTAGCCTGGCTATATAGCATTGTGTGTACTGCCACTGTGCACCTCGCTCAGCCACGCTATATATAGCATTGTGTTTTCTGACACTCTGTGTACACGGCTTAGCCTGACTATATAGCATTGTGTGTACTGCCACTGTGCACCTCGCTCAGCCACGCTATATATAGCATTGTGTTTACTGCCACTCTGTGTACACCGCTCAGCCAGACTATATACCATTGTTTACTGACACTCTGTGTACACCGCTCAGCCAGACTATATACCATTGTTTACTGAAACTCTGTGTACACGGCTCAGCCTGACTGTATAGCATTGTGTGTACTGCCACTGTGCACCTCGCTCAGCCACGCTATATATAGAATTGTGTTTTCTTGACACTCTGTGTACACGGCTTAGCCTGACTATATAGCATTGTGTGTACTGCCACTGTGCACCTCGCTCAGCCACGCTATATATAGCATTGTGTTTACTGCCACTCTGTGTACACCGCTCAGCCAGACTATATACCATTGTTTACTGACACTCTGTGTACACCGCTCAGCCAGACTATATACCATTGTTTACTGACACTCTGTGTACACGGCTCAGCCTGACTATATAGCATTGTGTGTACTGCCACTGTGTACCTCGCTCAGCCACGCTATATATAGCATTGTTTACTGACACTCTGTGTACACGGGTCAGCCAGACTATATAGCATTGTGTGTACTGCCACTCTGTGTACACGGCTCAGCCAGACTATATATCATTGTGTGTACTGCCACTCTGTGTACACCACTCAGCCAGACTATATAGCATTGTGTGTACTGCCACTCTGTGTACACCGCTCAGCCAGACTTTATAGCATTGTGTGTACTGCCACTCTGTGTACACCGCTCAGCCAGACTATATATCATTGTGTGTACTGCCACTCTGTGTACACCGCTCAGCCAGACTATATACCATTGTTTACTGACACTGTGTGTACACCGCTCAGCCAGACTATATAGCATTGTGTGTACTGCCACTGTATACCTCGCTCAGCCACACTATATATAGCATTGTTTACTGACACTCTGTGTACACGGCTCAGCCAGACTATATAGCATTGTGTGTACTGCCACTCTGTGTACACCGCTCAGCCAGACTATAGAGCATTGTGTTTACTTCCACTCTGTGTCTGCTGGGCCTGGGAACAGTAGTACACCACTCACCTGCCACTGTATAGCATTGTGCTCTGTGTCGCTGCTGGGAATAGTGGTACACCGCTCACCCGCCACTGTATAGCATTGTGCTCTGTGTTGCTGCTGGGAATAGTGGTACTGTATAGCATTTCTGTACTGCCACTGTACTGCTGCCAGTCAGCGTGTACTGTAAGGATAAGTGAAATGAGGAAGAAATCCGGTGAAAGAGGAAGGGGTAGGGGAAGAGGTGTTTCCCCTGACGGTTCACGTACAGGCCACAGGGGAGCACCCAAGAAAACCCACTCAATACCGCCCATGTTGTCCAGGACAACAACCCTCACAGATCCAAAAGAACAGGACCAGATAATTACTTGGATGACCTCTCAAGCGTCCAGCAGTGGGTTAAGCAGCACCAGCACATCACGCACGAGGTCCGAGTCCTCAGCCAGTTACAAGGAGCCAGTGGGCACAAAGCTGACACAACCGGCAGCGACACCACGCACACAACTGCCAGATAACCAGTCCGATGAATTACCTCAGGACACAATGGGGTATTCGCAGGAGCTATTCCCAGCCCAACAAACTTCCACCTTTCAAAGGTCAATGGAGGAACAGCCAGAAATGTTGTGCCCGGATTCACAACCATTAACTGTGGGAAATGCACCGCGCACTGAAATACAAGGCGAGTCCGAGGAGGACTCGGAAACCCAAATCGCAGAGCAAGTTGGGCAGGAGGGGTTGCAATTGCAGGAGGTCGGCCAACAAGATCTGGAAGACGACGTTGGAGTGAGCTGCGCAGAGGTTGTTCTGGGGAGCTCTACTCCATGGCGGCGGCCCCCCACAATGACATATGACGAGTTTGAGGAGATGGAAGAGGAGGGTATGGACAATGTGGACATAGACCCAGATTTTGTTTCTGAACGAGAACATCGCCGTCGTAGCAGCAGCACAGATGAGTCTGTTGAAGAACCCACTGCTGCATGAGTTCGCCTTGTGCCACAAGGTAGGCGGCGCGCAATTTCAGGCACCACAAGCGTGGAAGTTCAAGTGAGAGGCAAAAGAGGAGCAAACAGAAATCGCCAGCAAGGAGGCAGGTGCTCCAAAGTCTGGGCTTTCTTTGAAGACTGCACTGAGGATGTTACCATGGCGATTTGCAAGGTGTTCAAGACCCGCCTGAGCAGGGGGAAAAGTATTAACAACCTATCCACCACCAGCATGAGCCGCCACATGCTATCCAAACATCCCACTCTGTGGGCAAACGCGGCAGGACAGGGTACCAGCAACACTGCCTCCCTTGGGTTCACCAGACTCACCACCAGACCTGCCCCAGCAGCAGCAGTAGCCCAGCCATTGCGTGGTTCACAACATTCACAAACATCAGACGACGCTGACACTGTCACTTTCCGGAGTAGTGCTCTTGAGGTCTCCCAGTGTTCATCAAACACAACAACCAACAGCCCTTCCGTGTGCAGTGCTACGGTTCAGTTGTCTGTGTCGGAGATGTTTGAGCGCAAGAGGAAATTGCCAGCAAATGACCCCCGGGCCGTAGCAGTAACAGCCAGCATAGCCAAGCTTCTGGCCTGCGAAATGCTGCCATATCGAGTGGTGGAGACAAACAGCTTCAAGGGCATGATGTCAGTGGCCATCCCACGTTACGTGGTTCCCAGCCGCTACCACTTTGCGCGCTCTGCAGTGCCTGAGTTGCATGAGCACGTGGTCAGCAAAATAACCCGAAGCTTGAAGAATGCCGTTGCCTGCAAGGTTCACCTCACCACTGACACTTGGACGAGTGCGTTCGGACAGGGTCGATACATCTCCCTTACCGCGCACTGGGTGAACCTTGTGGAGCCTGGCAGTGATTCCTCACCTGCTACGGCGCGGGTGTTGCCCACGCCGCAAACAGCTGCACCGCCGTCCCTCCCACTGGATAACAACAGCAGCACCTACCTCTCTGACTCCTTCTCCTCCAACGCATCTCAAAGCTGTACCTCATCCGGAAATGCTAACCCAGCAGCAGTAGGATCGTGGAAGCAGTGCAGCACAGCTGTTGGCATGCGTCAGCAAGCGTTGCTGAAGCTGATCTGCCTTGGGGATAAGCAGCACACAGGGGAGGAAATTTGGAAGGGAATAAAGGAACAGACGGATTTGTGGCTGGCACCGCTGGACCTGAAACCGGGCATGGTTGTGTGTGATAATGGGAGTAATCTCATTCGCGCTTTAAGGTTGGCTAAGCTGACATACATCCCTTGCCTGGCGCACGTGATGAACCTAGTAGTTCAGCGGTTCCTGAGGACATACCCAGGCGTGGCCGATCTTCTGTTGAAGGTGCGTCGAGTGGCCAAACATTGTAGAAATTCCAGTACTGCTTCGGGGGCACTCGCCAAGATGCAGGAGCGCTTCAATCTCCCCCACCATCGCTTGCTGTGTGATGTCCCTACGCGCTGGAATTCTACGCTGCACATGCTAGCACGCTTTTGTGAGCAGAAGAGTGCAGTGGTCCAGTACATGACGGCGCAGTACCGAGGCGCATCCGGACAGCTGCCAAGCTTCTGTGGATCCGATTGGGCCAACATGTTGGACCTCTGCCAAGTCCTCCAAAATTTTGAGCAATCCACGTTGCTTGTGAGCAGTGACAACTCTTCAGTCAGCATTACCATACCACTGCTGTGATAACTGAAGAGGTCAATGTTGAAAATCAAGGAAACAGCTGTCATGATGCAACTGGGGGAATCTGAAGGAGAAAACGATCAGCGTGATGGTACCAACATCAGGCCATCCGCCTCAGGGAACGCTGGCCCCAGCAGCTATGACGAAGAAGAGGAGGAGGAACAGCTGGAGTTGGAGCAGGAATTTCATGCCACCACTGACGAGGGCCAGAGCGGTGCACGTTGGACTTCCACAATTCAGCGCGAATGGTCAGCAGAAGCAGACCAGGAGGAAGGTGACGACTATGATGCATCACAACAACTATCACAACGCTCACAAGAGGATGATGAGGATTCTGGTAGGACTCTGGCACACATGGCTCAATTCATGCTAGACTGCATTGAACGCGACCCACGCATTGTGCGCATTCTGGACAACACCAATTACTGGGTTTATACCCTTCTGGATCCACGGTACAAACACAATGTTCCAAAACTGCTTGAAGAAAGAGTCAGACAGGTCAAAATGGAAGAATACCAGCAGGCCCTTGTGGAGACTTTAGAGAGGAGATTGACATCCTCCCCCTCCTCTAGCCAGTTGTACGACGACAGACTGACTTCCGCAAACCCAGGACGACCAGGAGGGCAGCAAACAACGCAAGCCGCAGCTAGTGCCCAAAAGGGAATGGTATCGGCAGTGTCCTTGGAGTGGGAACATTTTCCGACACCCATGCAGCAGCAGCCCACTGAACAGCAAGCGTGCAGATCCACCTCCAACACCGATCGCCTGGAGAAGATGGTCAAGGACTACATGTCAGATGACGTAGCTGTGTCGAACAATCCATCTGCACCCTTCAACTATTGGGTATCGAAGCTAGACACCTGGCACGAACTGGCAATGTACGCAATAGAGGTGCTGGCTTGCCCGGCAGCCAGCGTTATGTCGGAACGCTGTTTCAGTGCTGCCGGAGGCATCGTCACAGATCGGCGTATCCGCCTCTCCACAGAAAATGCAGACCGTCTGTCTCAAATTAAAATGAATCAATCCTGGATTGGAAATGACTACGCAACACTCCAGGACCCCAACCAAGTAACATGACCAATGAACATCTGGGATGGTGTAGCGTTTCCGGTCCCTGTTTATTGAACCTCTCATCTGTATTACATTTATGACTGCATGGCGGCAAAAAGCATTGCTGCTATATCCGCACGCTTTTTGTCCTCATGCAAGGCCTGGGTTGTTGTGTCTCAAAAAGCATGGCCTTCTCCTCCTGCGCCTGCTCCTGTTCCATCACGTGTGCTGCTGCTGCTGCTGGGTTAGCATTGCCGGTCCCTGTTTATGGAACCTCTTATCTTTATTACATTTATGACTGCATGGCGGTACAAAGCATGCTCTCCGCACGCTTCTTGTCCTCATGCAAGGCCTGGGTTGTTGTGTCTCACAAAGCGTGGCCTTCTCCTCCTGCGCCTCCTCCTGTTCCATCACGTGTGCTGCTGCTGGGTTAGCGTTACCGGTCCCTTTTCCTGGAACCTCTTATATGTATTACATTTATGACTGCATGCCGACAAAAAGCATGTTACCTGTGCAAAGAAAACAGACATTTCCCGCATTTAAAAGACAGTTTTCCCTTTGAAACTTTAAAATCGATTTTCTCAAAAACTATAAGCTCTTTTTGCTAAATTTTTTTTCCTCTTGTACCCACTCCCAAGGTGCACATACCCTGTACATTTGGGGTATGTAGCATGTAAGGAGGCTTTACAAAGCACAAAAGTTCGGGTCCCCATTGACTTCCATTATGTTCGGAGTTCGGGTCGAACACCCGAACATCGCGGCCATGTTCGGCCTGTTCGGCCCGAACCCGAACATCTAGATGTTCGCCCAACACTACTTGTGAGTTGACAACTTGTTGCAGTACAGAAGGTGGAGGCTCCTGGCTGCTGGGAGAGGAGATGCTACTGGGACAGATCACACATGATTCATGCAGGGAAGAGAGCCTGCTAATGTGAGCCTGATGTCCCTCTGACTAGCCTTGACCTGGGGTCAATCAACTCTCCAGCCACTTGTTTTCGCATTCTTAACCCTTAAAGCGGACCCAAACCAAACATTTTTTTAATTAAAAATATTTAGTTGCACCACTCTGACACATACAAAGATAAATAAACACTCCTTCAAACCTATGATCATTTCAGTGCATGCTTTTCACCCTTCTCTTTTCATAACTAGGGTTATACTGGGGGCAGCCATTAGCAATTCCTCCATTGCCAGACACCATCTACTCCACCAGTTTGCCGGAAAAATCCCGGCAATTTGAAAAGGAAGGGAGGGGTTCCTCCAATAAATGTAAAATATTTTATATTTGTCATCACGCAGCTGAAAAAAGGCTGCTATTTATTATTATGATTTAGAAAATAGATTTTATTTCTGAAATCTTGTATTTTTAATTTGGGTCCACTTTAAGAGGCAAATACTAACTATGCCTCTGGAAACATGGGCCAGCAAGTCCTGTCAGAGCATGCTGAGATTTGCAGTTCCTGAGAGTACAGTTAATATTTAGAACTGAATGAGCTGCAACTCCTCAGGATGATCTGACAGGGCATGCTGAGGATCATGGTTCCACAGAGGCTCCATTTGTCATAGGTTTGAGGGCAACAACCAATGCTACTTGTAGCAGAAAACAAGACAAACTTCCCATCCAACACTACCTAGGTGTCTAAAGGCTGATAAACACAATGTAATTATCAGAAGCAGTTTGGAAATGATCAAACAATCAGTCTTTCTGACATGAAAAGTGCTGCAAGAGCTGTCAGCGCTATGTAAATAATAATACTATGGGAGGACATTAGACAATGATTATGCAATCCACCCAACTTTTAGAGATGAGAAAGAGGGACATTTAAGCCACACCCCAGCCACAACCCTGCCACACCCCTGGCCACGCCCCCACCACAACCCTAGTCACACACACCATAAAGATTGCATAAGAAAAATATGTTGTTTTATAGCTCAAACAACACTGGTTCTTTCTATCCTGATTCATTTTCCTTCATATTAAGATTTTAAAATTAGTAATACATAAATTTAAAAGATGGGAATAAAGTTTAGAGTCAATCAAACACCTTCTTAGTAGAGAAATATATATATTTGCATAGAAAGAGGGACACAGTCCTGAAAGAGGGACAAATGAGGAGGAAAAAGGGACAGAGGGACAGGGCTGCGTAATATGTTGGCGCTTTATAAGTACAATAAATAAATAAGAGGGACTGTCCCTCCAAAAAAGGGACAGTTGGGAGCTATGACTATGGTAGGATTAGATGGTGAGCTCCTCTGAGGACAGTCAGAGACATGACTATGTACTCTGTACAGTGCTGCAGAAGATGTCAGTGCCATATAAATACATAATGATATGGTAGGAAATCAGACTATGACTATGGTAGGATTAGATTGTGAGTTCTTCTAGGGACAGTCAGTGACATGACTAAGTACACTGCAAAGTGCTGCAGAAGAGCTCTGTGCTATATATACATACTTAATAATAATTGCCACATTTTAGCCCCACCCACATCTTTTCTTAAAAGTGTGCTGCTGACTCTACCTCCTCCATTCAAAATTTTGTGTGTCCAGATATTTTGGGGCTTTTTGTAAAAACCTCACGTCACTGCAGGGCAAGGGGGTTCAGGGGAATGTCCCCCACCACTTGTTGGTACTACTGTGCTTTTCAGAGAAAGGGATCTTTTTTTTTAATTTGAGCACCCTCCACTTAAAGTGAACCTAAAGCCAGTAAAAAAAAATTAGATTAACTCACCTGGGGCCTTCCTCAGCCCCCTGCAGCCAATTGGTGCCCTCGCAGCTCCGCTCCGATGTCCCAGGACCCGCCGGCGAGCACTTCCGGTTTCGCCGTCTCCGGCCGACAGGCATGGGAACGCGAGTGATTGTTCGCGTTCCCAGCCTGTATATCGCCCCCTATGCTGCTATTGCGGCCAGGAGGTCGCAATAGCAGTATAGGGGGTGATATACAGGCTGGGAACGCGAACAATCACTCGCGTTTCCATGCCTGTCGGCCGGTGACGGCGAAACCGGAAGTGCTCGCCGGCGGGTCCTGGGACATCGGAGCGGAGCTGCGAGGGCACCGATCGGCTGCAGGGGGCTGAGGGAGGCCCCAGGTGAGTTAATCTCATGTTTTTTACCGGCTTTAGGTTCACTTTAAGGATCCTCTGCACAGCATCTTTGTAAAAAATATTTTTCAGGCAGTGTCTTTATAAAGAACTAGCTGATTGCCCGGCGTTGCCCGGGTATGTTTTTGGCTAGTGTTGGCTCCGCCCACTTTTTCTAACCCTAACACACAATTACTCAATGACCAAGTTTGTGAGCTTTGCGGTCTTTGGAAACAATAATTTGCATTGAAATGAAAAAAATCTGATTGGCTGTTTGTGGCTCCACCCCTTTTCTGAATTTGAACCCCAGTCACCCAATGACCAACTGTAGCAGGTTTGAGGCCTGTGCCATTAACAGTGCAAGAATGGCAGCAATTAAATATTCCCCTTGAGAAGCAATAGGTGAAGTTTGATTCACTTTTGTAGGCTCCACCCACTTTTCTGAATATTTAACCCAGTCACCCAGTGACCAACTGTGCAAAGTTTGAGAACCCTACCATTAACAGTGTAAGTATGGCTGCAGTTTACATTTTCCCAGTGAAATTTGCATTTGTCTCCACCCACTAATGACGTGGAACTGCCTGTGTATGTATTTGACCGGTTTTGGCTCCGCCCACTTTTTCTAACCCTAATGCACGAACACTCAATGACCAAGTTTGTGAACTTCGGGGTCTTTGGCATCAATAATTTGTATATTCCCATAGAAATTAAACAAATCAGATTGGCTGTCTGTGGCTGCACTCCTCTCCAACATTTGAACCCCAGTCACCCAATGACCAACTATAGCAGGTTTGAGGCATCTGCTACAGCCCCGTTTCTATGGGTGTGTGATACGTGCAATCGCCCGGGGTGCTTTATTGTGCGGCAGGAGGTGGGGCGCCGGAGCGGGGGAACGGACATAATAGTTATAACTCACCTTCTTCATCCGTTCCCCGCAGTTTCAATATCTTTCCTCTCCCGGCGTCCGTCGCCTGGTAACAGCGCCCCCTGTGATGACATACCGCATGTCATCACAGGAAGCACTGTGACTAATGAGATAGATGCCGGGAAAGGAAGGACATTGAAGCAGCGCGGGTTCGGCGGAAGCAGGTGAGTTATTACTATTATGTTCGCTCCCCCCGCTCCTGCGCCCAACTCATACCGCCCATACCAACTAACCTAAACTGTGGGAACCTACCTAACTAACCTAAACTGCAGGAACCTACCTATTTATCCTACACTGCAGGAACCTACCTACCTAACTAACCTATACTGCGGGAACCTACCTAACTAACCTATACTGCGGGAACCTACCTAACTAACCTATACTGCGGGAACCTACCTAACTAACCTATACTGCGGGAACCTACCTAACTAACCTATACTGCGGGAACCTACCTAGCCAAGCTATACTGTAGGAACCTACCTAACTATCCTATACTGCGGGAACCTACCTAACTAACCTATACTGCGGGAACCTACCTAACTAACCTATACTGTGGGAACCTACCTAGCCAAGCTATACTGTGGGAACCTACCTAACTATCCTATACTGCGGGAACTTAGCTAACTAACCTATACTGCGGGAACCTACCTAACTAACCTATACTGCGGGAACCTACCTAGCCAAGCTATACTGCGGGAACCTACCTAACTATCCTAAACTGCAGGAACCTACCTATCTAACCCATACTGGGGGGACCTACCTATCTAACCTATACTGGGGGAACCTACCTATTGAACCTATACTGGGGGAACCTACCGATCTAACCCATACTGGGGGAACCTACCTATCGAACCTATACTGCGGGAACCTACCTATCTAACCTATACTGCGGGCACCTACCTATCTAAACTATACTGGGGGCACCTACCTATCTAACCCACACTGGTGGCAACTATACGGGCTACCCTATACTGGAGGCACCAACGTAGATAACCTATAAAGCAGGCACCTACCTATCTAACCTACACTGGGGGCAACTATGCAGGCTACCCTATACTGGAGGCACCTACGTAGCTAACCTGTTCAACCTGTACTGCGGGCACCTATGCCTGGCTCCATGGGGGTGGGGTGGGGGGCGATTTTTACACCCTCGCCCTGGGTGAAATTTAGCCTAGAAACTGCTCTGATCTGCTAATACCAGTGTAAAAATGGCAGCAATTTAAATATTCCTTTTGAAAATCAACAGGTGAATTTTGACTATTTTGGCTATTATAGGCTCCACCCACTTCCCTGAATATTAATCTCAGTCACCCAGTGACCATCTTGGCAAAGTTTGAGATCCCTGCCATTAACAGTGAAGAAGGGCTGCAGTTTACATTTTCCCATTGAAATTTGTTTTTGGCTCCGCCCACTTTTTGTAAACTGGACACACAGTCACTCAATGACCATGTTTGTGAGCTTTGGGTCCTTGGCATCAATAATTTGTATTTTCCCAGTGAAATGAAACATCTGATTGGCTGTTTGTGGCTCTATCACAGGCATGGGCAAACTTGGCCCTCCAGCTGTTAAGGAACTACAAATCCCACAATGCATTTGCCTTTATGAGTCATGACTGTGGCTGTCAGACTCCTGCAATGCATTGTGGGACTTGTAGTTCCTCAACAGCTGGAGGGCCAAGTTTGCCCATGCCTCCTCTATCCCCTTTTCTGAATTTGAACCCCAGTGACCCAATGATCAACTGTACCAGGTTTGAGGCTTGTGCCATTAACAGTGCAAGAATGGCAGCAATGTAAATATTCCCCTTGAAAATCAAAAGATGAATTTTGATTGGCTGCTGTACACTCCACCCACTTTCCTAAATATTAATCCTAGTCACCCAGTGGCCAACTGTGTCAAGTTTGAGAACCCTGCCAATAACAGAATGGCTGAAATCAATCTAACAAATCTGATTGGCTGTTTGTGGCTCCACCGCCTTTAGTGAATTTGGTCCCCAGTCACCCAATTACTGACTGTATCAGGTTTGAGGCCTCTGCCATTAACAGTGTAAGAATGGTAGCAATGTAAATATTCCCCATGAAAATCAATAGCTGAATTTTGATTGGCTGTTGTAGGCTCCACCCACATTTCTGAATAATAATCCCAGGCACCCAGTGGCCAATTGTATCAAGTTTGGGAACCCTGCCATGTAAAAAATTAAGTTTCTGGCACCGCCCACTTTTTGTAACCTTGACATATAGTCACTCAATTACCAAGTTTATCAGCTTTGGGATCCTTGGTATCAATACTTTGTATATCTGATTGGCTGTTTGTGGCTCCGCCCCTTTCTGAATTTGAACCCCAGTCACCCAGTGCCCAGCTGTACCAGGTTTGAGGCATCTGCTATTAACAGTATAAGAATGGTTGAAGTTTAAATATTCCCTTTGACAATCAAAAGTTGAATTTTGATTGGCTGTTGTAGGCTCTACCCACTTCCCAAAATCTTAATCACATTCACTCAATGACCAACTGTGCAAAGTTTGACAACCCTGCCATTAACAGTGTAAGAATGGCTGCAGTTTATATTTTCCCAGTAAAATGTGTTTTTGGCTCCACCCACTTTGTGTAACCTTGTCACACAGTCACTCAATGACCAATTTTGTGAGCTTTCAGGTTCCCGGCATCAAAATTGTGTGAATGGAAGCAGTTTATCCAGCAAAGAAATCTGATTGGCTGTTTGTGGCCCCGCCCCTTTAGTGAATTTGGACCCCAGTCACCTAATGACTGACTGCAGCAAGTCTGAAGCCTCTGCCATAAACAGTGTAAGAATGGCAGCAGTTTAAATATTCCCCTTTAAACGCAATAGGTGAATTTTGATTGGCTGTTGTAGGCTCCACCCACTTTCCAAAATCTTAATCTTATTCACCCAGTGGCGAAGTGTGGCAAGTTTGAGAACCCTGCGATTAACAGTGTAAGAATGGCTGCATTTTTTCCCATTTAAAAGGAATGGCTGAATTTTGATTGGCTGTTTTATGCTCCACCCGCTTTTCCTGGATTTGTAACCTCGGTCACCAAGTGACCAACTGTGCCAAGTGTGGGGACTCTGGCTTGATTACTGTGAGAATGGCAGCCTTTTACATTTTTTCCATTGACTTGAATGGGTGGAATCTGATTTGCTGTTTGTAGCTCCGCCCAGGTGGGCAGGGGGGCCGCGAGACCCCCAGAACCTATCATCCCAGGTAGTAAGGAACCTGTATACCAAGTTTCGTTCAAATCGGTCAAGGGGTTTTCGAGTGATCGCGGCACATACACACACACACACACACATACACACACACACACACACACACACACATACATCCGATTTTATATATATAGATAAAGGTCATGCTGAGAATCCCCTATGAAGAGATGGAGTAGCCAAAAAACCTGTCAGTAATGTCAGATTTCTACTACTTACTGTAAGTGACAGCAACATAGGAGAAAGGTCATTTATGGCTCATTTTACTCAGGAAGAAACGTACTTTCCTATTTGTATGTGTTTTAAATTTTAAGATTTTCATAACAATTCCTCTTTAATGAGGAATGAATTGGCGGAGAAAATTGTTCTGGTCCTGATTGAAGTGGGTTTTCACCGCAGACCTAGAAGAAGCATGCAGATCTGATGTTTTTGCCAAAATCTGACATGCTTTTTTCAGTTGTGGGACTTAACGCTAGGACCTTTATGCAATTCAGTTTTCTCCTAAGAGATAATTTTACAACTTCTTTTTCAAATAAGTTTTCAGCACTTTGTTACTGAAAAATTACCGAAAAGTAGACAAAAAAGTACTACCAAAATTATTGTGAGTATTTTATCACTTGCTGGTGGTTTAACAAGCATTTTATTTATACGATGTAAAAATTTCACCTAGGAGAAAACTTATTATTTGCATATGGGCCTAGGTGTGCTTTAGCTGTGCTCAGACCCCACTGACCAGAAAGATCAGCAGGATGTCAGACCACTGGTATTGGTACTAATTACAAGCCCATATATGACAATATAACAGTAACATGCCATACATAGTAAAAAAAAAATAAAAAATGAAAAACAAAACAAAACTGGAGTCCCCAACATAACTATTTTTTAAAAAATGCTGTCTTTTTTTTTTCTTTTTTTTAATTGTTATTTATTATTGTATTGGTGGGGGGAGGGGAGGGGGGAGGAGATATTATTATCATTATCATTATTATTATTATTATTAGTAGTAGTAGTAGTAGTAGTAGTAGTAGTAGTAGTAGTTTGTATTATTATTATTATTATTATTATTATTATTATTATTATTATTATTATTATTATTATTGTATTCCAAAGTGTAAAATGTGTACTTTTTACTTTTGTATGTTTTTTTTTTTTTTTTTTTTTTTACCACAAGATGTCCTCACACTCACTGTCTGTGTGCTTAGAACAAGCACAGAGACAGTTACAGTATTGTTACGGCAAAATCATTGGCTTCTCGTTGAAGCCATGATCTTTGCCATACAGGCACTTTGATTGGTTCAGGGAATGCTTCCTCCCTTTCACCAATCACGTCTCCCCGGGTTCCAATGGGTATCCACTGTGTGTGGGGGTTGGTGGTGTGAGGACATGGCAGCAGCGGCGGAGGATGTTGTAAAACATCCTGTGGTCCATTAAAGGGACTCCGAGCAGTGCAGAAACTATAAAAAGATGCATATCAATTTAAATCTCTCTTTCTCCTCTTTCCAATGATATATAAACCGCCACCCTACGCCTTTTAGTTTTCGCTATTTTCGCGATTGAAATTGCCACGGCCGCGATTTCAATCCCGAAAATAGAGAAAACTAAAAGGCGTAGGGTGACGATTTAGGTGTCGCCAGAAAGAGGAGAAAGAGAGCTTTAAAATGATATCCATCTTTCCATAGTTACATTGTATTACACAGGGCGACTTTTTCCTAAAGTCAGCAGCTCCATTCTGCTGAATGCAGCTGGTGACACTGGGGAAAGTGTCGTCCTGTGTAATACAAGTAACTATGGAAAGATGGATATCATTTTAAAGCTCTCTTTCTCCTCTTTCTGGCAACACCTAAATCGGCGCCCTACACCTTTTAGTTTTCTCTATTTTCGCGATTGAAATCGCGGCCACGGCAATGTCAATCGCGAAAATAGCGAAAACTAAAAGGCGTAGGGCGGCAGTTTATATATCATTGGAAAGAGGAGAAAGAGAGCTTTAAAATGATATGCATCTTTCCATAGTTTCTGCACTGCTCGGAGTCCCTTTAAGAGGGACCAACAGGATGTTATAAAATGGCGGGTGGGTGGGTAAATGGTTAGCACTTGACTGTTAATGTCCAAAGAAAAACGTTTATTTGCATTTCCCCATGCGATTTTGCATTTCGACAAAATGCATGCGATTTCCTGCCTGAGTATTTCATACATGATGCACACAATATATACATTTATTAAAAAAAACTAGCAAATGTATTGCAAGTTGTATGTAAACTTATGTTTTTAGATGAATATACTTTTTTTTACTCTTGTTCCCACTGTTCTCCTTAACATATCTGGCAAATTTGGTGTTTTAGCATGTAAGGGGGCTTTGCTATTACCCGTTAAATTCAGTGGGTTTTTAATTACGAATACCGACTCGTGATTCGTGATTACATGCGGTTATTTGACTCAAAACTGCACTCGAGTTGGATATCCCTTTCTACTTGTGATCACAAGTCAATTCATAAGTAGGCGGAGTCAAATTTGTGATCACTCGAATTCATGATTGGGGCTATTTAAGCACCACTGAGTGTGGTGTCCCACTCAGCAGTCATGACCCCAACAGAAGTCCTAAGTCTACGGATTGCAAAGTGTGATCCTTAGAGAATGAGTACTTGGATATTGTAGATGTCACGGAGGAGAGCAACATTCAGTTGAAAGATTAAAAAGTTCTGACATGTTCTTTTCTTTACCTTTTCCCTTTAGCTGCAAAATGTGGTGTAAATAAGCACTATGACATTTGTGGACCTGAATGTCCTTCAACATGCCTCACTCTTTCTTCACCAGTATTTTGTAACATGATATGCACCGAGGGCTGTGTCTGTGATGATAACTTCATTCTTAGTGGTGATGACTGTATCCCTATTGCCACATGTGGCTGCAGCTATCAAGGCATATATTATAAAACTGGTGAAAAATTCTTCCTTGATGACTCATGTAGTCAGCTGTGTGAATGCACAAATACGACTTTGGTTGTGTGTAAGGCATCCTCCTGTGGACCTAATGAAGAATGCATAGTTGTTACTGGTGTTAGGGCGTGTCAGCCAAAAGGTTCTTCTCAGTGCTCTATATTAGGTGGATCTCACTACACGTCCTTTGATGGCCAGGCTTTCGATCTCCAAGGCACCTGCACCTATACACTTGTCAAAACGGTAACCTCTAATGCTAATCTAATACCCTTCACCATCAACGTGAAAAATGAGAAACTGCCCGGTGGACTAGTGGCCACCACCAAGATGGTCTCAGTTGACGTTTACGGCTACATCCTAATTCTTCAGTACGACTTGACCAACCAAATCAAGGTATATTCAAATGCATATTATAAAATGTAAATGAACATATTTGTCAAATATGAATATTATCACTAATGTTCATTGAAATATTTCAATGTACTCATCATAAATCAATATGGTTAACAGCAATGAGGGAAATTGCCGATATTATTTTTCATTAATTTTAGGGAAAATAATGTTCAATTCGACTTTCGAGTGAAAATGCCATCGAAAATCATTTTGTAATAAGTTTGGGAGCTTTTGCCTTTTTCTCAAATTTTCACGTTAAAATAATCAAATGGTTGCATTTTCGCAAATTTTCACCTTATTGCAAAAATACAGTACAATATAATGTCATGACAATTTTCTCTAAATCAAAAAATGTCATTTTTAATGCGAAAATGACTTTGGCAAAAATTTGCGAGCAACACTGATGTTTAACGAGAAAGCTGATTATTCTGACTTTTGTGAAAATTGAATTTAAAGTGTGTAAAGCTTTAGCTGTCTCTTTTGACTAAATTCCAAGCTGTATACAAAACTGCACTACATTTGCATGCAAGACACAGGTCGCATTCACAGTGGGACGTTATTTTCCTGCTTTATAAAGTCACTAGCTGATTGCCCGGCATTGCCCGGGTATGTATTTGGCTGGTGTTGGCTCCGCCCATTTTTTCTAGCCCTTACACACAATTACTCAATGACCAAGTTTGTGAGCTTTGCGGTCTTTAGTATCAATAATTTGCATTGAAATTAAAACATCTGATTGGCTGTTTGTGGCTCCGCACCCTTTTCTGAATTTGAACCCCAGTCACCCAATGACCAACTGTACCAGGTTTGAGGCCTGTGCCATTAACAGTGCAAGAATGGTAGCAATTAAATATTCCCCTTGAAAAGCAATAGGTGAAGTTTGATTCACTTTTGTAGGCTCCACCCACTTTTCTGAATATTAATCTCAGTCACCCAGTGACCAACTGTGCAAAGTTTAAGAACCCTGCCATTAACAGTGTAAGAATGGCTGCAGTTTACATTTTCCCAGGGAAATTTGTATTTGTCTCCACCCACTGATGACCCGGCGTTGCCTGTGTATGTATTTGACTGTTGTTGTTGTTGGCTCCGCCTACTTTCTAGCCCTAATGCACAAACACTCAATGACCGAGTTTGTGAGCTTTAGGGTCCTTGGCATCAATAATTTGTATATTCCCATGAACTAAAACAAATCAGATTGGCTGTTTGCGGTTTCACCCCCTCTCCAGCATTTGAACTCCAGTCACCCAATGATCAACTGTAGCAGGTTTGAAGCATCTGCTATTGGCAGTGTAAAAATGGTAGCAATTTAAATATTCCCCTTGAAAATCAACAGGTGAATTTTTATTGGCTATTATAGGCTCCACCCACTTCCCTGAATATTAATCTCAGTCACACAGTGACCATTTGGGCAAAGTTTGAGAACCCTGCCATTAACAGTGTAAGAATGGCTGCAGTTTATATTTTCCCAGTGAAATTTGGTTTTGGTTCCGCCCACTTTTTGTAACCTGGACACACAGTCACTCAATGACCAATTTTGTGAGCTTTGGGGTCCTTGGCATCGATAATGTGTACTTTCCCATGAAATGAAACAAATCTGATTGACTGTTTGTGGCTCTGTACCCTTTTCTGAATTTGAACCCCAGTGACCCAATGACCAACTGTACCAGGTTTGAGGCTTGTGCCATTAACAGTGCAAGAATGGCAGCAATTTTAATACTCTCCTTGAAAAGCGATAAGTGATTTTTGATTGGCATTTTTTAGGCTCCACCCACTTTTCTGAATATTAATCCCAGTCACCCAGTAACCAGCTGTGCAAAGTTTGAGAACCCTGCCATTAACCATGAGGAAAGGCTGCAGTTTACAATTTCCCTGAAAAATATGTCTTTGACTCCACCCAGTTTTTGTAACCTTGACACACAGTCACTCAATGATCAAGTTTGTGAGCTTTTGGGTTCCTGGCATCAAAATTCTGCTAATGGAAGCAGTTTATCCAGCAAAGAAATCTGATTGGCAGTGTTTGGCTACGCCCCTTTACTGAATTTGAACCCCAGACACTTAATGACCGACTGTAGCAGGTTTGAGGCCTCTGCCATTAACAGTGTAAGAATGGCTGCAGTTTCAATATTCCCCTTGAAAATCAATAGGTGAATTTTGATTGGCTCTTGTAGGGTCCACCTACTTTTCCGAATATTAATCCCAGTCACCCAGTGACCAACTGTGTGAAGTTTGAGAACCCTGCCATTAACAGTGTAAGAAAAGCTGCAGTTTATATTTTCCAATATAAAAAGTTAGTTGTTTTTTTTGGCTCCGCCCACTATTTCTAACCTTAACCACTTGAGGACCCAGCCTTTACCCCCCCTTAAGGACCAGCGCTGTTTACAGAGATCTGTGCTGGGTGGGCTCTACAGCACCCAGCACAGATCAACCGTTAGGCAGAGCGATCAGATCGCCCCCCTTTTTTCCCCACTAGGGGGATGATGTGCTGGGGGGGTCTGATCGCTCCTGCCTGCGTGTGGCTGGCGGGGGGGGGGGGCACCTCAAAGCCCCCTCCATCGCAGGATTCCCCCTCTCCTCCCTCCATGCCCCGGAGATCGGAGGCTGCACAGGAACGGATCTGTCCTGTGCAGCCTCTAACAGGCTCCTGCCTGTCATGTGACAGCGATCCCCGGCCGCTGATTAGCCGGAGATGGTTGATCTGGTACAACGCTGCTACTGTTAGCAGCGTTGTACAAATGTAAACAAAGCGGATTATTTCCGCTTGTGTTTACATTAAGCCTGCGAGCCGCGATCGGCGGCCCGCAGGCTATTCACGGAGCCCCCCGCCGTGAATTGACAGGAAGCAGCCGCTCGCGCGAGCGGCTGCTTCCTGATTAATTAGCCTGCAGCCAGCGACGCAGATGTGCGTCGCTGGTCCTGCAGCTACCACTTTGCCGACGCGCGTTATGAGTGCGCGGTCGGCAAGTGGTTAACATACAGTCACTCAATGACTAAGTTTATGAGCTTTGGGGTCCTTGGCATAAATACGTTGCGTTTTACCATTGAAATGAAACAAATCTGATTGGCTGTATTTGGCCCGCTCCCTTCAGAATTTAAACCCCAGTCTCCCAGTGACTGACTGTACCAGATTTGAGGCCTCTGCCATTAAGAGTGTATGAATGGCAGCAATGTAAATATTCCCCTTGAAAATCAAAAGGTGAATTTTGATTGGCTGCTGTAGGCTCCACTCACTTTCCTGAATATTAGTCCCAGTCACCTAGTGGCCAACTGTGTCACGTTTGAGAACCCTGCCAATAAGAGACCGGCTGAAATCAATCTAACAAATCTGATTGGCTGTTTGTGGCTTTAGTGAATTTGGACCCCAGTCACCCAATGACTGACTGTATCAGGTTTGAGGCCTCTGCCATTAACAGTGTAAGAATGGTAGCAATGTAAATATTACCCTTGAAAATCAATAGGTCAATTTTGATTGGCGCTGTAGGCTCCACCCACATTTCTGAATATTCATCCCAGTCACCCAGTGGCTAATTGTGTAAAGTTTGGGAACCCTGCCATGTGAAAAATTTAGTTGTTGGCACCGGCTACTTTTTCTAACCTTGACATACAGTCACTCAGTTACCAAGTTTATCAGCTTTGGGGTCCTTGGTATCAATACTTTGTATATTCCCATTGAAAAATAAACAAATATGGCTGTTTGTGGCCCCGCCCCCTTTCTGAATTTGAACCCTAGTCACCCAATGACTGACTGTATCAGGTTTGAGGCATTTGCTATTAACAGTATAAGAATGGTAGCAGCTTAAATATTTCTGTTGAAAATCAAAAGGTGAATTTTTATTGGCTGTTGTAGACTCCACCCACCTTCCAAAATCTTAATCTCATTCACCCAGTGACCAACTGCGCAAAGTTTGAGAGCCCTGCCATTAACAGTGTAAGAATGGCTGCAGTTTATATTTTCCTGTGAAATTAGTTTTTAGCTCCACCCACTTTTTGTATCCTTGACACACAGTCACCCAGTGACCAAGTTTGTGAGCTTTCAGGTTGCTGGCATCAAAAATGTGTGAATGGAAGCAGTTTATCCACAAAGGAAATCTGATTGGCTGTAGGTGGCCCCGCCCTTTTAGTGAATGTGGACCTCAATCACCCAATGACCAACTGTAGCAAGTTTGAAGCCTCTGCCATTAACAGTGTAAGAATAGCAGCAGTTTAAACATTCCCCTTGAAAATCAATAGGTGAATTTTGATTGGCTCTTGTAGGGTCCACCTACTTTTCCGAATATTAATCCCAGTCACCCAGTGACCAACTGTGTGAAGTTTGAGAACCCTGCCATTAACAGTGTAAGAAAAGCTGCAGTTTATATTTTCCAATATAAAAAGTTAGTTGTTTTTTGGCTCCGCCCACTATTTCTAACCATAAAGGGAACCTAAACTGAGAGGAATATGGATGTTTCCTTTTAAACAATACCAGTTGCTGGTCTGGCCTGCTGATTCCTGTGGCTGCAATAGTGGCTGAACCACACACCTGAAACAAGCATGCAGCTAATCCAGTCTGACTTCAGTCAGAGCACCTGATCTGCATGCTTGTTGAGGGGCTGTGGCTAAATGTATTAGAGACACAGGATCAGCAGGAGAGTCAGGCAACTGGTATTATTTTAAAAGGAAAAATCCATATGCTTCTCAGTGTAGGTTCCCTTTAACCACTTGAGGACCCAGCCTTTACCCCCACTTAAGGACCAGCGCTGTTTACAGAGATCTGTGCTGGGTGGGCTCTACAGCACCCAGCACAGATCAACCGTTAGGCAGAGCGACCAGATCGCCCCCCTTTTTTCCCCACTAGGGGGATGATGTGCTGGGGGGGGTCTGATCGCTCCTGCCTGCGTGTGGCTGGCGGGGGGGGGGGCACCTCAAAGCCCCCTCCATCGCAGGATTCCCCCTCTCCTCCCTCCATGCCCCGGAGATCGGAGGCTGCACAGGAACGGATCTGTCCTGTGCAGCCTCTAACAGGCTCCTGCCTGTCATGTGACAGCGATCCCCGGCCGCTGATTAGCCGGAGATGGCTGATCTGGTACAACGCTGCTACTGTTAGCAGCGTTGTACAAATGTAAACAAAGCGGATTATTTCCGCTTGTGTTTACATTAAGCCTGCGAGCCGCGATCGGCGGCCCGCAGGCTATTCACGGAGCCCCCCGCCGTGAATTGAAAGGAAGCAGCCGCTCGCGCGAGCGGCTGCTTCCTGATTAATTAGCCTGCAGCCAGCGACGCAGATGTGCATCGCTGGTCCTGCAGCTACCACTTTGCCGACGCGCGTTATGAGTGCGCGGTCGGCAAGTGGTTAACATACAGTCACTCAATGACTAAGTTTATGAGCTTTGGGGTCCTTGGCATAAATACGTTGCGTTTTACCATTGAAATGAAACAAATCTGATTGGCTGTATTTGGCCCGCTCCCTTCAGAATTTAAACCCCAGTCTCCCAGTGACTGACTGTACCAGATTTGAGGCCTCTGCCATTAAGAGTGTATGAATGGCAGCAATGTAAATATTCCCCTTGAAAATCAAAAGGTGAATTTTGATTGGCTGCTGTAGGCTCCACCCACTTTCCTGAATATTAGTCCCAGTCACCTAGTGGCCAACTGTGTCACGTTTGAGAACCCTGCCAATAAGAGACCGGCTGAAATCAATCTAACAAATCTGATTGGCTGTTTGTGGCTTTAGTGAATTTGGACCCCAGTCACCCAATGACTGACTGTATCAGGTTTGAGGCCTCTGCCATTAACAGTGTAAGAATGGTAGCAATGTAAATATTACCCTTGAAAATCAATAGGTCAATTTTGATTGGCGCTGTAGGCTCCACCCTCATTTCTGAATATTCATCCCAGTCACCCAGTGGCTAATTGTGTAAAGTTTGGGAACCCTGCCATGTGAAAAATTTAGTTGTTGGCACCGGCCACTTTTTCTAACCTTGACATACAGTCACTCAGTTACCAAATTTATCAGCTTTGGGGTCCTTGGTATCAATACTTTGTATATTCCCATTGAAAAATAAACAAATATGGCTGTTTGTGGCCCCGCCCCCTTTCTGAATTTGAACCCTAGTCACCCAATGACTGACTGTATCAGGTTTGAGGCATTTGCTATTAACAGTATAAGAATGGTAGCAGCTTAAATATTTCTGTTGAAAATCAAAAGGTGAATTTTTATTGGCTGTTGTAGTCTCCACCCACCTTCCAAAATCTTAATCTCATTCACCCAGTGACCAACTGCGCAAAGTTTGAGAGCCCTGCCATTAACAGTGTAAGAATGGCTGCAGTTTATATTTTCCTGTGAAATTAGTTTTTAGCTCTACCCACTTTTTGTATCCTTGACACACAGTCACCCAGTGACCAAGTTTGTGAGCTTTCAGGTTGCTGGCATCAAAAATGTGTGAATGGAAGCAGTTTATCCACCAAGGAAATCTGATTGGCTGTAGGTGGCCCCGCCCTTTTAGTGAATTTGGACCTCAGTCACCCAATGACCAACTGTAGCAAGTTTGAAGCCTCTGCCATTAACAGTGTAAGAATAGCAGCAGTTTAAACATTCCCTCTTGAAAATCAATAGGTTAATTTTGATTGGCTGTTGTAGGCTCCTCCCATTTTCTTGAAACTTAATCGCATTCACTCTGTGATCAACTGTGGCAAGTTTGAGAACCCTGCGATTAACAGTCTAAGAATGGCTGCAGTTTACATTTTCCCATTTAAAATGAATGGCTGAAATTTGATTGGCTGTGTTATGCTCCTCCCACTTTTCCTGGATTCGTAACCTCGGTCACCAAGTGACCAACTGTGCCAAGTGTGGGGACTCTGGCTTGATTACTGTGAGAATGGCAGCCTTTTCCATTTTTTCCATTGACTTGAATGGGTGAAATCTGAGTGGCTGTTTGTAGCTCCGCCCACGTGTGCAGGGGGGCCGCGAGACCCCCAGAACAAATCATCCCAGGTAGTAAGGAATCTGTATACCAAGTTTCGTTCAAATCGGTCAAGGCATTTTTGCGTGATCGCGCCACATACACACACACATACACACACACACATACACACATCCGATTTTATAAGCTGATTGCCCGGCGTTGCCCGGGTATGTATTTGGCTGGTGTTGGCTCTGCATACTTTTTCTAACCCTAACACACAATTACTCAATGACCAAGTTTGTGAGCTTTGCTGTCTTTGGTATCAATAATTTGCATTGAAATAAAAAAATCAGATTGGCTGTTTGTGGCTCCACACCCTTTTCTGAATTTGAACCCCAGTCACCCAATAACCAACTGTACCAGGTTTGAGGCCTGTGCCATTAACAGTTCAAGAATGGTAGCAATTAAATATTCCCCTTGAAAAGCAATAGGTGGAGCCTAATTTTGTAGGCTTTTCTGAATATTAATCCCAGTCACCAACTATGCAAAGTTTAAAAACCCTGCCATTAACAGTGTAAGAATGGCTGCAGTTTACATTTTCCCAGTGAAATTTGTATTTGTCTCCATCCACTGATGACCCGGCATTGCCCAGGTATGTATTTGACTGGTGTGGGCTCCGCCCACTTTCTAACCCTAACGCACAAACACTCAATGACTAAGTTTGTGAGATTTGGGGTCCTTGGCATCAATAATTTGTATATTTCCATAGAAATTAAACAAATCAGATAGGCCGTTTGTGGCTCCGCCCCTCTCGAGCATTTGAACCCCAGTCACCCAATGACCAACTGTAGCAGGTTTGAGGCATCTGCTATTAACAGTGTAAAAATGGCAGCAATTTAAATATTCCACTTGAAAATCAACAGGTGAATTTTGATTGGCTATTATAGGCTCCACCCACTTCCCTGAATATTAATCTCAGTCACTCAGTGACCATCTGGGCAACGTTTGTGAACCCTGCCATAAACAGTGTAAGAAGGGCTGCAGTTTACACTTTCCCAGTGAAATTTGTTTTTGGCTCCGCCCACTTTTTGTAACCTGGACACAAAGTCACTACTCAATGACCAAGTTTGTGAGCTCTGGGGTCCTTGGCATCAATCATTTGTATTTTCCCATGAAATGAAACAAATCTGATTCACCGTTTGTGGCTCTGTCCCCTTTTCTGAATTTGAACCTCAGTGACCCAATGACCGACTGTACCAGGTTTGTGGCTTGTGCCATAAGTGCAAGAATGGCAGCAATTTTAATATTCTCCTTGAAAAGTGACATGTGATTTTTGATTGCCATTTTTAGGCTCCTCCCACCTTTCTGAATATCAATCCCAGTCACCTAGTAACCAGCTATGCTAAGTTTAAGAACCCTGCCATTAACAGTGAAGAAGGGCTGCAGTTTACAATTTCCCAGAAAAAAATCTGTTTTTAACTCCACCCACTTTTTATTACCTGGACACACAGTCACCACTCAATGACCAAGTTTGTGAGCTTTTGGGTTCGTGGCATCAAAATTGTGCTAATGGAAGCAGTTTATCCAGCAAAGAAATCTGGCTGTTTTTGGCTCCGCTCTTTTACTGAATTTGAACATTTTTGCATTTTACCATTGAAATTAAACAAATCTAATTGGCTGTTTTTGGCCTGATCCCTTCAGAATTTAAACCCCAGTCTCACAGTGATTGGCTGTTTGTGGCTCCACCCCTTTAGTGAATTTGGACCCTAGTCACTCAATGACTGACTGTATCAGGTTTGAGGCCTCTGCCACTAACAGTGTGAGAATGGTAGCAATGGGAATATCCCCCTTGAAAATCAATAGGTACATTTTGATTGGCTGTTGTAGGCTCCACCCACATTTCTGAATATTCATCCCAGTCACCCAGTGGCCAACTGTGTAAAGTTTGGGAACCCTGCCATGTTAAAAATGTAGTTGTTGTCACCGCCCACTTTTTCTAACCTTGACATACAGTCACTCAGTTATCAAGTTTATCGGCTTTGGGGTCCTTGGTATCAATCATTGGTATCAATACTTTGTATATTCCCATTGAAAATAAACAAATCTGGCTGTTTGTGGCTCCGCCCCCTTTCTGAATTTGAACCCTAGTCACCCAATTACTGACTGTATCAGGTTTGAGGCATTTGCTATTAACAGTATAAGAATGGTAGCAGCTTAAATATTTCCGTTGAAAATCAAAAGGTGAATTTTTATTGACTGTTGTAGACTCCACCCACCTTCCAAAATCTTAATCTCATTCACCCAGTGACCAAAAATAAACAAATCTGGCTTTTTGTGGCTCCGCCCCCTTTCTGAATTTGGACCCCAGTCACCCAGCGACCAACTGTACCAGGTTTGAGGAATCTGCTTTTCACAGTGTAAGAGAATGGTAGCAAATGAAATATGCCCTTTGAAAATCAAAAGGTGAATTTTTATTGGCTGTTGTAGGCTCCACCCACCTTCCAAAATCTTAATCTCAGTCACCCAGTGACCAACTGTGCAAAGTTTGAGAACCCTACCATTAACGGTGTAAAAATGGCTGCAGTTTATATTTCCCCAATAAAAGTTTTGTTTGGCTCCGCCCACTTTTTGTAACCTTGACACACACAGTCACTCAATGACCAAGTTTATGAGCTTTCAGGTTCCTGGCATAAAAAAATATGTGAATGGAAGCAGTTTATTCACCAAGGAAATCTGATTGGCTGTATGTGGCCCCACCCCTTTAGTGAATTTGGACCCCAGTCACCCAATGACCGACTGTAGCAGGTTTGAAGCCTCTGCTATTAAAAGTGTAAGAATAGCAGCAGTTTAAATATTCCCCTTGAAAATCAATAGGTGAATTTTGATTGGCTGTTGTAGGCTCCACCCATTTTCTTGAATCGTAATCATATTCACCCAGTGACCAAGTGTACCAAGTTTGAGAACCCTGCGATTAACAGTCTAAGAATGGCTGCAGTTTACATTTTCCCATTTAAATGAATGGCTGAAATTTGATTGGCAGTTTTATGCTCCGCCCACTTTTCCTGGATTTGTAACCTCGGTCACCAAGTTACCAACTGTGCCAAGTGTGGGGACTCTGGCTTGATTACTGTGAGAATGGCAGCCTTTTACATTTTTTCCATTGACTTGAATGGGTGAAATCTGAGTGGCTGTTTGCTGTTTGTAGCTCCGCCTACGTGTGCAGGGGGGCTGCGAGACCCCCAGAACCTATCATCCCAGGTAGTAAGGGATCTGTGTACCAAGTTTCGTTCAAATCGGTCAAGCCGTTTTCGCGTGATTGCGTCACATACACACACACACACACACATATACATACACACATCCGATTTTATATATATAGATAACGGAGGTTAACAAACTGTAACGTTAAGCCTATGTGACAGTCACAGTATGATGTTAAGTGTGAAGCAGCGAAGATTAAGTGTTGTAAATGTTGCATCATGGTAACTCACTGCTTGCAGTTAGAGTTGGGCCGAACGGTTCGCCTGCGAACGGTTCCATGCGAACTTCAGTGGTTCGCGTTCGCGTCCCGCAGGCGAACCTTTGCGGAAGTTCGGTTCGCCCCATAATGCACATGGAGGGTCAACTTTGACCCTCTACATCACAGTCAGCAGGCCCAGTGTAGCCAATTAGGCTACACTAGCCCCTGGAGCCCCACCCCCCCTTATATAAGGCAGGCAGCGGCGGCCATTACGGTCACTCGTGTGCTGCCTGCGTTAGTGAGAGTAGGGCGAGCTGCTGCAGACTGTCTCTCAGGGAAAGATTAGTTAGGCTTAACTTGTTCCTGTCTGGCTGCATACCTGTTCTGTGAACCCACCACTGCATACCTGTGCTGTGAACCCACCACTGCATACCTGTGCTGTGAACCCACCACTGCATACCTGTGCTGTGAACCCACCACTGCATACCTGTGCTGTGAACCCACCACTGCATACCTGTTCTGTGAACCCACCACTGCATACCTGTGCTGTGAACCCACCACTGCATACCTGATCAGTGAACCCACCACTGCATACCTGTTCAGTGAACCTGCCACTGCATACCTGTTCTGTGAACCCACCACTGCATACCTGTTCAGTGAACCCACCACTGCATACCTGTTCAGTGAACCTGCCACTGCATACCTGTTCTGTGAACCCACCACTGCATACCTGTTCAGTGAACCCACCACTGCATACCTGTGCTGTGAACCCACCACTGCATACCTGTTCTGTGAATCCACCACTGCATACCTGTTCTGTGAACCCGCCACTGCATACCTGTTGTGTTCAGTGAACCCGCCACTGCATACCTATTCTGTTCAGTGGACCCGCCACTGTATACCTGTTTAGTGACCCCGCCACTGCATACCTGTTGTGTTCAGTGAACCTGCCACTGCATACCTGTTCTGTGAACCCGCCACTGTATACCTGTTCTGTTCAGTGAACCCGCCACTGCATACCTGTTCTGTTCAGTGGACCCGCCACTGTATACCTGTTCAGTGAACCCACCACTGCATACCTGTGCTGTGAACCCACCACTGCATACCTGTTCTGTGAACCCACCACTGCATACCTGTTCAGTGAACCCACCACTGCATACCTGTTGTGTTCAGTGAACCCGCCACTGCATACCTGTTCTGTTCAGTGGACCCGCCACTGTATACCTGTTTAGTGACCCCGCCACTGCATACCTGTTCTGTTCAGTGAACCCGCCACTGTATACCTGTTCAGTGAACCCGCCACTGCATACCTGTTGTGTTCAGTGAACCCGCCACTGTATACCTGTACTGTTTAGTGAACCCGCCACTGCATACCTGTTGTGTTCAGTGAACCCGCCACTGTATACCTGTACTGTTTAGTGAACCCGCCACTGCATACCTGTCGTGTTCAGTGAACCCGCCACTGCATACCTGTTCTGTGAACCCGCCACTGCATACCTGTTGTGTTCAGTGAACCCGCCACTGCATACCTGTTCTGTTCAGTGGACCCGCCACTGTATACCTGTTTAGTGAACCCGCCACTGCATACCTGTTGTGTTCAGTGAACCCGCCACTGTATACCTGTTCAGTGAACCCGCCACTGCATACCTGTTGTGTTCAGTGAACCCGCCACTGTATACCTGTACTGTTTAGTGAACCCGCCACTGCATACCTGTTGTGTTCAGTGAACCTGCCACTGCATACCTGTTCTGTGAACCCGCCACTGCATACCTGTTGTGTTCAGTGAACCCGCCACTGCATACCTGTTCTGTTCAGTGGACCCGCCACTGTATACCTGTTTAGTGAACCCGCCACTGCATACCTGTTGTGTTCAGTGAACCTGCCACTGCATACCTGTTCTGTGAACCCGCCACTGTATACCTGTTCTGTTCAGTGAACCCACCGCATCAGTGCGCATACCTGTGCAGTTAAGTGAACCCACCTACCTACGTGAGTGCACGCAGTGTGATATACCACTCCGTGCATACCCGATATGGACAAAACAGGTAGAGGAAGAGGTAGTGCCAGAGCCAGAGGAAGGCCACCCGGCAGGTCTGCGCGAGGTCGTGTAAATGTAATTTCGTGTGGACCTGGCCCACAGTACAGTGCTCGGAAAAAGGCACGTCCCATCACGTCCCAAGATTGTCAGGACGTGGTTGAGTATTTAGCGACACAGAACACCTCATCTTGCTCAGCCACCAGCGCTACTACTAGCACCACTTCCGCTGCATTTGACACTTCGCAAGAATTATTTAGTGGTGAAATTACTGATGCACAGCCATTGTTGTTACAGCCAGATGAATTTTCACCAGCTCATATGTCTGCGTTACGCGGCAACACTATGGATGTAACGTGTAAAGAGGATGAAGGACCTACTGATGGTGCATGTTTGGATTTTTCTGAGTCAAGCGAAGCTGGGCAGGATGACTACGATGATGACGATGATAGGGATCCTCTGTATGTTCCCAATAGAGGAGATGAAGAGGGGGACAGTTCAGAGGGGGAGTCAGAGAGTAGTAGGAGGAGAGAAGTTGCTGAAAGAAGCTGGGGCAGCTCTTCGTCAGAAACAGCTGGTGGCAGAGTCCGGCACCATGTATCGCCACCTATGTACAGCCAGCCAACTTGCCCTTCAGCATCAGCTGCTGAGGTCCCCATAGTGCCCACATC
The DNA here is from genome assembly GCF_040937935.1 of Hyperolius riggenbachi. Lineage (NCBI taxonomy): Eukaryota > Metazoa > Chordata > Amphibia > Anura > Hyperoliidae > Hyperolius > Hyperolius riggenbachi. Next base: position 365,501,280 of record NC_090651.1, read on the forward strand.
CCAGGGTGGCTCAGCGGTGTGGACATTTTTTAATGTGTGTGCCTCAGATCGGACCAAAGCCATCTGTTCGCTCTGCCAACAAAAATTGAGCCGTGGAAAGGCCAACACTCACGTAGGGACAAGTGCCTTACGAAGGCACCTGGAGAAAAGGCACAAACAGCAATGGGATGGCCACCTGAGCAAAAGCAGCAGCAGCACACAAAAGCAAAGCCACCCTCCTTCTCCTCTTCCTCCTCCATCAGGTGCATTATCTGCTTCTGCCGCTTTCTCCCTTCCACCTTCACAGGCACCCTCCTCCACTCCGCCTCTGCCCTTGAGCGGTTCCTGCTCCTCTGCCCACAGCAGCAGTCAGGTGTCCGTGAAGGAAATGTTTGAGCGGAAGAAGCCAATTTCGGCCAGTCACCCCCTTGCCCGGCGTCTGACAGCTGGCGTGGCGGAACTGTTAGCTCGGCAGCTGTTACCATACCGGCTGGTGGACTCTGAGGCCTTCCGTAAATTTGTGGCCATCGGAACACCGCAGTGGAAGATGCCAGGCCGCACTTATTTTTCGAGAAAGGCCATACCCCAACTGCACCGTGAAGTTGAGAGGCAAGTGGTGTCATCTCTTGCGAAGAGCGTTGGGTCAAGGGTACACCTGACCACGGATGCCTGGTCTGCCAAGCACGGGCAGGGCCGCTACATTACGTACACAGCCCATTGGGTGAACCTGGTGGTGAACGATGGCAAGCAGGGCGCAGCGGACCAAATTGTGACACCTCCACGGCTTGCAGGCAGGCCTCCTGCCACCTCCTCTCCTCCTGCTACATGCTCTTCGCTGTCCTCCTCCTCCTTGGCTGAGTGGCAGTTCTCCTCTCCAGCTACACAGCCCCAGCTCCGCAGGGCCTATGCTGCATGCCAGGTAAGACGGTGTCACGCCATCTTAGACATGTCTTGTCTCAAAGCGGAGAGTCACACTGGAGCAGCTCTCCTGGCTGCTCTTAAGAAACAGGTGGATGAGTGGCTGACCCCGCACCAACTGGAGATTGGCAACGTGGTGTGCGACAACGGCAGCAATCTGCTTGCCGCTTTGCATATGGGGAAGCTGACACACATACCCTGCATGGCACATGTCATAAATCTAGTGGTTCAAAGATTTGTGGCAAAGTACCCTGGCTTAGCGAACGTCCTGAAGCAGGCCAGGAAGTTCTGTGGGCATTTGAGGCGGTCTTACACAGCCATGGCACGCTTTGCGGAAATTCAGCGCAAAAACAACATGCCGGTGAGACGCCTCATTTGCGATAGCCCGACTCGCTGGAACTCGACCCTGCTCATGTTCTCCCGCCTGCTAGAACAGAAGAAAGCCGTGACCCACTACCTCTACAACTACAGTAGAATGAAACAGTCTGGGAAGATGGGGATGTTCTGGCCCGACAACTGGACACTGATGAAAAATGCATGCAGGCTCATGCGGCCGTTTGAGGAGGTGACCAACCTGGTGAGCCGCAGTGAGGGCACCATCAGCGACTTAATTCCCTACGCTTACTTCTTGGAGCGTGCTGTGCGTAGAGTGGCGGATGAAGCTGTGAATGCGTGACCAGGAACCGTTACGGCAGGAACAGGCATGGGACCAATTTTCATCAGACCCAGCTGTTTCCTCAACACCTGCGGCAGCACAGAGGGGGGAGGAGGAGGAAGAAGAGAAGTCGTGTGCAGAAGACGAGTCAGACTCAGAGGATGATGAGCAAGGTGTTTCTTTGGGGGAGGAGGAGGAGGAGGAGGAGGGGACAGTGGCAGGAGAACAACCGCAATAGGCGTCGCAAGGGGCTTGTGCTGCTCAACCTTCCCGTGGTATTGTTCGCGGCTGGGGGGAGGAGGTTGACTTACCTGACGTCACTGAGGAAGAGCAAGAGGAGATGGAGGGTACTGGATCCGACTTTGTGCAGATGTCGTCTTTTATGCTGTCCTGCCTGTTGAGGGACCCCCGTATAAAAAACCTCAAGGGGAATGAGCTGTACTGGGTGGCCACACTACTAGACCCTCGGTACAGGCACAAAGTGGCGGACCTGTTACCAACTCACCGGAAGGTGGAAAGGATGCAGCACATGCAGAACCAGCTGTCAACTATGCTTTACAATGCCTTTAAGGGTGATGTGACAGCACAACGCCAGCAAGGTACCACTGCCACTAATCCTCCTCCCGTGTCCACGCAGTCAAAGACAGGATGCTCCAGCGATCTCATGGTGATGTCGGACATGCGGACGTTCTTTAGTCCAACGCCTCGCCGTAGCCCTTCCGGATCCACCCTCCACCAACGCCTGGAACGGCAGGTAGCCGACTACCTGGCCTTAAGTGTGGATGTAGACACTGCTGTGAACAGCGATGAGGAACCCTTGAACTACTGGGTGCGCAGGCTTGACCTGTGGCCAGAGCTGTCCCAATTTGCCATCCAACTTCTCTCCTGCCCTGCCGCAAGCGTCCTGTCAGAAAGGACCTTCAGCGCAGCTGGAGGCATTGTTACAGAGAAGAGAAGTCGCCTAAGTCACAAAAGTGTTAAGTACCTCACCTTTATCAAAATGAATGAGGCATGGATCCCGGAGGGTTGCTGCCCGCCCCAAGACTAAGTCAGTCCCCGCACACACAGCATCTCTGCCTGCACGCCGTGTGACTGGCTGCCTGGCCTGCCCCAAGAAGACTAAGTCGCTCCCAGTCCCTCCACACAGCATGTCTGCCTGCAGGCCGCTTGACTACCTTCTCCGCCACCACCAACAGGGTCCGGGACTCCAGGCGGATTGCTGAATTTTTTAGGCTGCTGCTAGCAGCGGCCGCTGTAATAATTTTTCTGGTGCGTGTACATGACTGCCTAATTTTTCTGGCTGCACTGCGGGCAGCTGCAACAACAAAAGAAAAGGCATGTACATGCGCCCATTCCCCTTCGTGATCATTACCTTGCTGTGGTGAAGGGGCTTGCGTATCACAATGAAGCAATGACCGACGCCTAGATGAGTGTCTCGGGGGGCACTCAAAAGATAATAAGGTCGTTGCTTCATTGTGGTCAGACCAAATTTGATCAGCTGGACAGTCACTGTTCTGTCATTCAGCTACATCAGCCAGGCGACCATATGGGCTGTAAAGCCACCAAAACCTGCACTCTCGCCATGGTGCGCACCAGTCCAGCACGGCCGTCACTACACAAACAGCTGTTTGCGGTGCGTTACACGGTGAGTTTGGTGTGTCAGTGTGAAGCAGTACCTTAATTACACTACCTGATTGATGTATACACATGCAAGATGTTTTAAAGCACTTTAGGCCTGTCATTTAGCATTCAATGTGATTTCTGCCCTTAAAACGCTGCTTTGCGTCAAATCCAGATTTTTTCCGGGGACTTTTGGCATGTATCCCACTCCACCATGCCCCCTCCAGGTGTTAGACCCCTTGAAACATCTTTTCCATCACTTTTGTGGCCAGCATAATTATTTTTTTTTCAACAGGGATTTTATGATCAACAGGGATATGTGAGGGAGCAGGCTGGAGTTGTACTTTGTACTGGTTGAACTCGATGGACGTATGTCTTTTTTCAACCAAAGTAACTATGTAACTATGTAACTATGTAACTATGTAAAGTTCGCATCCCCATTGAAGTCTATTGCGGTTCGCGAACTTTAACGCGAACTTCCGCGGAAGGTTCGGTTCGCGTTAAAGTTCGAACCTAAAATCGGAGGTTCGGCCCAACTCTACTTGCAGTGTGTTACCTCTAAACGAAGACGTTAAACAGATACAGAGAGGCATACTTTTCATTGCCTGTATGCTCCACTATATCTACTGTAAGCCACGGTAATGCAGCGTTAATGTGCGTTACCACCTTTTTTTTTTGTGTTGCGTTGTAATGCTGCATTGCGACTTTAACCCTTTGGGGACCAGCTGCCTTACCCCCCTTTAAGGACCAGGCCATTTTACATGCGGTGGGGGCACATTTGGGGGGTCAGGCAGCTGGATCCCCAGTATAGCTAGCTGGGCATGGTGTCCCCAGTGTAGCCAAGTGTCCCCCATTTTGCCAGCAGCCTTTACTCACCTCCCAGGCTCCAGTGATGAGCAGATCTAGCACCCTTCGCTTTGGCCCGTATCCTCGCTTACACTGCTGTTAAGTTCCGGGCAGGCCCGTTTTTAGCGCCGTGCGGCCCGTGCCGCCGCCCGGGGCACTGTTGGGAGGTGGGCGCTGAAATGGAGGGGGGAGCCGGAGCCGCTGGGAGGGCAGCCCGACCTCTCTCTCCCTCTCCTGGGCTGCCCTCCGTGCTCCCCCCTCAGATGCAGAGCTCAGCAGCAGCAGCAGCAGCAGCAGCAGCCAGGGAGGAAGCGCTGTAAACAACATACCTCCCTGCGTTCCAAGCGCTGCTCTCTCGCCGCCGGTCTCTTCCTCTCTGCCGCCTATACGATGATGCACACACTAGTTCCGGCTAACAGGAACCAGCGTGTGCATCATCGTATAGGCGGCAGAGAGGAAGAGACCGGCGGCGAGAGAGCAGCGCTTGGAACGCAGGGAGGTATGTTGTTTACAGCGCTTCCTCCCTGGCTGCTGCTGCTGCTGCTGCTGCTGCTGCTGCTGCTGCTGAGCTCTGCATCTGAGGGGGGAGCACGGAGGGCGGCCCAGGAGAGGGAGAGAGAGGTTGGGCTGCCCTCCCAGCGGCTTCGGCTCCCCCCTCCATTATGGGGGACAGCTACCTATCTAACGTACCCTGGGGGGCACCTACCTATCTATACTATACTGGGGGGCACCTACCTAATCTAACCTACACTGGGGGGCACCTACCTAATCTAACGTACACTGGGGGGCAGCTACCTATCTAACCTATACTGGGGGGCACCTGTCTAATCTAGCCTATACTGGAAGGGGGGGGGGCAGCTACCTAATCTAACCTACGCTGGGGGGCACCTACCTATCTATCCTATACTGGGGGGCACCTACCTAATCTAACCTACCCTGGGGGGCACCTACCTAATGTAACCTACCCTGGGGGGCACCTACCTAATCTAACCTATACTGGGGGGCAGCTACCTAATCTAACCTACGCTGGGGGGCACCTACCTATCTAACCTACACTGGGGGGCACCTACCTAATCTAACCTACACTGGGGGGCACCTACCTAATCTAACCTACACTGGGGGGCACCTACTTAATCTAACCTACGCTGGGGGGCAGCTACCTAATCTAACCTATACTGGGGGGCAGCTACCTAATCTAACCTACACTGGGGGGCACCTACCTAATCTAACCTACACTGGGGGGCACCTACTTAATCTAACCTACGCTGGGGGGCAGCTACCTAATCTAACCTATACTGGGGGGCAGCTACCTAATCTAATGTATGCTGGGGGGCAGCTACCTAATCTAACCTATACTGGGGGGCAGCTACCCATCTAACCTATACTGGGGGGAACCTACCTATCTAACCTATGCTGGGGGCAACTATTCTGGCTACCTATATTAGAGGCACCCACCTAGCTAACCTGTACTGGGGCACCTACCTAACTAACTTATACCGGGGGCGCCGGCCTATCTAACCTATACTGGGGGGCAGCTACCTAATCTCACCTACGCTGGGGGGCACCTACCTATCTAACCTATACTGGGGGGAACCTACCTAATCTAACCTACACTGGGGGGCACCTACTTAATCTAACCTACGCTGGGGGGCAGCTACCTAATCTAACCTATACTGGGGGGCACCTACCTAATCTAACCTATACTGGGGGGCAGCTACCCATCTAACCTATACTGGGGGGAACCTACCTATCTAACCTATGCTGGGGGCAACTATTCTGGCTACCTATATTAGAGGCACCCACCTAGCTAACCTGTACTGGGGCACCTACCTAACTAACTTATACCGGGGGCGCCTGCCTATCTAACCTATACTGGGGGCAACTATACTGGCTACCTATACTGGAGGCACCTACCTGGCTCACCTATAGCGGGGGCAACTATACTGGCTCACCTATGCCTGGCTACCTATACTGGGATACCTATTCTTGGCTACCTATACTGGGGGGACCTATACTAAGTGCAACTAGACCTGGCTAACCTATACTGCGGGCACCCATACCTTGCTTGGGGGGGGGGGGGCGCAATTTTTACACACTCGCCCTGGGTGCATTTTAGCCTAGAAACTGCACTGGTTCCGGGTCACGGCTTGATGACTTCATCAAGCCTGGGACCTGACACTTAACACGGAGTGAGTGGGGATGCTGACCACAGCAGAGGGGAGCGACGATCGCTGGTGGAACATCAGGAAGGTGAGTCCCCGTCCTCTTCTTCCCCTCAGACCGCAGCTGCCAACAGTGATCACTATGATCCGCCAGTGTCATGTGATCAGGAACCAATCGCAATGGCTCCTGATCACTGAAGGGAGATGTCAGCTGTCATATGACAGCTCAATCTCCCCTCTCAAGTGCGCACGATCGCGTCAGGAGCGAAAATGCAGGTGGCATAAATCCTTCGCTGCATCAGGCTTAGACAGCCTCAAGTGCGGCATAGAATTTATGCTGCATGGTCCCCAAAAGGTTAACGTTGCATTACAATGCAACGTCCGAATATGCCCTCAATCATTAGGGCATTGCTAAAGTAACTTGGGGAAAATAAAGTCAAATACCCACCAATGGAGAGGGAAACCCATGGCCTTGGCCTCGGGTGCACTCTATAGGCAGTAGCAGTATTACGGAGTCTTGCCCAAGGTATCCTTACTGAATAGGTGCTGGCTTACTGAGCAGGAAAGCTGAGATTCAAACCCTGGTCTCCTGTGCCAGATGCAGAGCCATTACCCAGTACCCTATTCAGCCACATCAGACACTATACGCAATTATTTTTTTCTCCTAAGTTTTCTCCTAAGAGATAATTTTTCGTCTTCTATTTAAAATAACTTTTACAATGAGTAATTGTCCCTGCCCACAGTATAGGTAGTACAGTTGCCCCAGTATAGATAGCATAGTTGCTGCAGTATATAGCAGGAGAGCGGCTCCCTGTAGTGGCGATATATACAGGTCATTCTCAAAAAATTAGCATATTGTGATAAAGTTCTTTATTTTCTGTAATGTACTGATAAACATTAGACTTTCATATATTTTTGTGCACAGTATAACACAGGAGTACTCCTATGTGATAGCCCTTGACTGTAGGGACTATCACTAAATAGAGTGGTCGTACAGGCAATGTCGGTAACAGGTCGGTCAGGCAGCGGTACAATATCGTCAGGCAAATGCGTAGTGAGTAACTAGCCGAGGTCGGTCACAGATCAGATGAGCGAAGGTACAGAATCAGGAGGCAATATCAGAGTCGAGATCGGGCCGAGGTCGGCAGCAATCAGATAGGCAGAGTACAGAATCGAGAGGCAGAGAGGAGAGTCAAGGGTTCAGGCAAAGAGTCATACACAATAAATCAATATACAATGATATGTTTTTCCTAAGCTAAGTGTGAATCCCCGGGGTCCTGCCGGATCAAACACACACGGATCTGACTAAGGTCTGAGAGCTTAACCGCAAAGTATCAGCAACAGCAGACAATGAGCTACTGGCAGCTCAGTGTAACGTTTGCGGAATCGTTTTCGTGGTCAGCGCACGAGATGCGGACACAGCGAAAACCTTTCACAAGCGTATAATTGGGTGAACCCAGGCTAGGTGCAATGCACCAGCAGAGGGCAATTCCCACCGGCAGATGGCGCTGTGGAGTGCAGACGAGTACAATCACCGCACGGCCACAGATGCCAGGTGGGGATTGTACAGATCAAGACAATGCGGGGCTGAACAGCCCATAAAGAGAAAGAGCACAGGGACAGGACGAATGTGTGTTCACCAATCTAGTCGCGACCCTGCGACGGTGTACACACATCAGCAGAAACAAAAGTAGGAACGCGATCGCGAGAAAGGCGATCGCCAGAAGTGACACAAGACAGACTAGAACAGAACACAAGAGGAGCAAAGGCACAGCAAATAATACAATGAGAATGATAAGGAAAATAACAAATGCTAACTAAACGCAAACACCGCACTCATTCGCAACAGCGAACGCGTTTATGCGCGGTCTCCGCGTGTTAAGCACAACAGAGACAAGCACGCCTAACTAACCACCGACAGACAAACACGAAACAAAGAATGTGAACGGTTACCTCACCGAGCCTACAGCAAGCGCCCGTATCAGACAAGACAGACAAACGAGAAACAAGAACTAGGCAAAAAGGATCCACCGCTCTTCCGCCAGAGCAAGTGGGATCCAAGCAGGAACACAGATCAGAAAGATCCACAGCCGCCAACGCTAGCGGCTAGTGCGATCTAAACTCAGGAACAAGAAAACAGAACAGAAGGATCCACAGCGCTAGTGCTAGAGGCTAGTGCGATCCAGGAAGACAGAACAGAAGGATCCATAGCACTAGCGCAAGGCGAGTGCGATCCAGGCAAGACAGAACAGAAGGATCCACAGCACTAGCGCAAGGCGAGTGCTATGCCGGCAAGACAGAACAAAAGGATCCACAGCACTAGCGCAAGGCGAGTGCGATCCAGGCAAGACAGAACAGAAGGATCCACAGCACTAGCGCAAGGCCGAGTGTGATCCAGGCAAGACAGATCAGATGAGATAGCTGGTAGCAACCGCTGCTCCAGCTATACTCCAAGAACAAAGATCAGAACGATTTCCTGTCAACCACCGCTGGGACAGGACAATCGCAACAGACAAACAAAACAGATATGCAATCCTAACTGCACTAGAGAACCTGCCTAGTGCAGTCCCAAGAATTACTCTAAGATAACTTCAACAAGAAGTAGCATGGCTGACACTCTAGGAGTGTTTACTACAAACCCTGAAGGAATGACCAGCAAAGGACTGTGGGTAATCCCAACCTTTATACTGCCAGTCATCAAATGAGCCAGGTAGGGGATTTGCATAATGAGTGTTTGCAAATTCCTCAGCAGCAGAACAGACCAGAAACTTGTAATGGAAAGACAGGTCTCTATTCCAGAGACCTGCAGCCCACAGACTAGAGGAATGGTCAAACAGCTGTCTGCCAGTGCAGGCAGCTGAGCGGATCATCACAGTACCCCCCTCTTTAGGGACGGATTCCAGACGTCCCTCAAAACTGGTATTTCCACGAAACTTTAACTGAAGACTCATGAAGGTCGGGACAGCACGACAAGGCCCAATTCCAGAGTCAGTCCACCCGAAACCGTCCTCATCGGAAGCAGAAGCCACCGAAACATGCCCATCAGTACTACAAGTCTCAGCATAACACCCATCAGGACTGTGAATGCCAGAGAAGAAGTCATCGACACCCTCCAGACAATACCCACCACCTTCCAGGGAGCGTCCGAAAATACCAAATCTGCCACAATACTTGTTCGAAGTGTCCCTTTCAACACAAAAGCCACTATTGATCCTATCCAGGGTACCAAGCAAAAATTCTCCTGGAATCTCCCAGAACTCTTTGAAGCTCCGCAGAGCTCCCAAGAGGCCAGAACGCTCATCAGGCCCACATGGAGAACTACCAAGGACCCCTATGGAGCCTATGATTACTCTGGACTCAAAATTACCAGGACACCCACCAAGATCAGGACTTTCAGGGACCACCTCTGGGCATGCAAGCAGGCAGGCAACATCAGAGCATGTCTCCACCAAGGAAGCATCGGAGTATGCTGGCAACTGAGGCACACTTGGGCTTTCTGGGTCACAGAGCACATTGGGGTACACCAGCACAGGAGAAACCTCAGGACATGTCGGGGAACTGCCAACCTCAGAGTCCGACATGACAAGACCAAAACCAGGACCGGGCAGAGAATCATCACGAGTAGTGGTCACAAGTACTGGCCTTTCAAAAGAAGACTCGGACTCAGGCTTAGAAGTCTCAGTGACTGTAATGGTATCTGACAAAAACTCATCATTGACTACGCATAACTGAAGCTCCACAAGAGCTGCAGAAGTAGTCAGCATGGCAGGAATGCCTACTGAAGTGGGAAATACTTCAGAAGGAGTTGGGGGGCCAGAGGCATCTCCTATAAGTTCTGCACCCTTTGGGAGGAACTCGGAGACCTCCAGAACATCAAACAAAACCTCAGGAGCATTGACTACACACGACTGAAGCTCCACCAGAGCTGAAAAAGTAGCCAGCAAGGCAGCAATGCCTACTGAAGTGGGCAACACCTCAGAAGGACTTGAGGGGCAGGAGACATCTCCTACAAGTTCTGCACCCTTTGGGAGGAACTCGGAGGTCTCCAGGACATCAGACAAGACCTCAGGAACATCATTTTCCAAGTTTTCTAAGAAGGATTCTGAACTATCCATGTTACAGGGCAAAACTTGAACTTTATTTTGTGGACAGGGCAGATGTCCCAGGGAAAGTTCCACCATAAACTGAGACTGAATTTCATCATCAGGACAAGAATACATAGGAATATCTAGTGAAACTAACTCTGGCTTTCTGAGTTTCGTTTCACTGCAGGGAGATTCCTCCATAGCAGTCAAACCAGACTGTAATTCTAAAATAGCAGAGAAACAGGTAATAATGGTTGCAATACCTAGACGAGCCTCTAGGGTCACTGCAGGAGGTTTTAAACAAGGTAATATTGACTCATCCAGAGTACTGGGTGGAGAGTCAGTACTTTCTTCAGAATCAGACTCGCAAATGTCAATGTGAGTGGACATAATGTCTTTATTCATGATACAGGGCAGGCTCAGAGACATCTTCTCTGGACAGAGCAAAGGTGCTTCAGTATCAGGTTCGCAAACCCAAGGCGCTGTCTCACTCTTGGACTCGGCTAACGATGTAGAATCCGAGGAGTCAGAACGCAAAATTTGCGAATCCAAGATCGCAGTCGATTGCGAAAGTGGACATTTCAAAGACAGGGATTCAGAGGTCTCCAGGCTGGATTGCTGGATCTCAGAAACGCCAGCTGACAATGTGCTTTTACAAACATCAACTGAATGAAGTACACATTGTTCATTCAGAATCATTTTCCACATACAAATCAGCGGACTCACAAAGTCAAATTCACACCCCTTTCCTTTTCTTAAGGCAGAAGCAGAACTTATACATGCTCTCAAGACAGACTCACTTCTGGCAATGTAGTACTCACAAAACGACTTTGAATCGTTCTCCAATTCGTACACCAGAGATTTGAGCTACTTTTTCTGGAACGGGGGCTCCCATTCACACCTGACTAGGTCTGAGCATACATACTGAACAATATTAGAAGAAGGAGTTGTGACAACAACATGAGAAACTTTATTAATCACATTACCCTTACTCTTGAAACTGCATAGTTTGGGAATTTTCCCTATAGCAAGATCATAGATGGAGGATCTTGAAGTAGTACTGGGAGAAGAAGATCTGTTTTTACATGACAAGGGATCCCACATATCATTGACAAAACTGACACACCCACGCCGATCACAATCGGCAGGAACATCTGAGAAACAGGCATCAGATCGCACAGATTCAACCTCCAAACAAACAGAAGAAACTTCATCAGAATTCACACAGGTGTCCACAAACGAGGCACACTCATTCATCTCAGGTCGCACAGTGCTTAAACTCACTTGCTCTACCCCAGAAAGACAGGAAGAATCATGTGACAATGGTGTCTCTTTATTGAAAGTAATTGGTTGGTGTGTGTGCAATTCATCCAAAATGGTTTCCCACACATAAATCACCAGATCCACAATACATTCGTCACATTCACCAGAATCAATCAAAAGGTTCATAGAGTCGAGACAATCATTCAGGATATCCTCGCTTTTTGCGATATAAAAATCGCAAAAGGCCTTCCAATCATAATCAAATTCCTCCACCAAGGCTCCAATTTCCCATGAGGCAAATGGCGGTTCAAATAACCCGGTATCAAGATAATCCCTATATGGGTGGGGATCAGGGACGAGCACCGATTTTTTAACTGCTTTTATATAGTGTGCGATCCTACCTATAATAGGATCCACATATGCTTTTGTCTTAGGCAATGACATCTGAAGGAAATCAAAGGTTCCCTCTGCCCTGGGAATTTCGGTTGGGCTGGTCATTCTGTAACGTTTGCGGAATCGTTTTCGTGGTCAGCGCACGAGATGCGCACTGACACAGCAAAAACCTTCCACAAGCGTATAATTAGGTGAACCCAAGCTAGGTGCAATGCACCAGCAGAGGGCAATTCCCACCGGCAGATGGCGCTGTGGAGTGCAGACAAGTACAATCGCTGCACGGCCACAGATGCCAGGTGGGGATTGTACAGATCAAGACAATGCGGGGCTGAACAGCCCATAAAGAGAAAGAGCACAGGGACAGGACGAATGTGTGTTCACCAATCTAGTCGCAACCCTGCGACGGCGAACACACATCAGCAGAAACAAAAGTAGGAATGCGATCGCGAGAAAGGCGATCGCCAGAAGTGACACAAGACAGACTAGAACAGAACACAAGAGGAGCAAAGGCACAGCAAATAATACAATGAGAATGATAAGGAAAATAACAAACGCTAACTAAACGCGAACTCCACACTCATTCGCAACAGCGAACGCGTTTATCACACGGTCTCCGCGTGTTAAGCACAACAGAGACAAGCACGCCTAGCTAACCACTGACAGACAAACACGAAACAAAGAACGTGAACGCTTGCTTAACGGTTACCTCACCGAGCCTACAGCAAGCGCCCGTATCAGACAAGACAGACAAACGAGAAACAAGAACTAGGCAGAAAGGATCCACTGCTCTTCCCCCAGAGCAAGTGGGATCCAAGCAGGAACACAGATCAGAAAGATCCACAGCTGCCAATGCTAGCGGCTAGTGCGATCTAAACTCAGGAACAAGAAAACAGAACAGAAGGAGCCACAGCGCTGGCGCTAGAGGCTAGTGCGATCCAGGAAGACAGAACAGAAGGATCCACAGCACTAGCGCAAGGCGGGTGCGATCCAGGCAAGACAGAACAGAAGGATCCACAGCACTAGCGCAAGGCGAGTGCGATCCAGGCAAGACAGAACAGAAGGATCCACAGTACTAGCGCAAGGCGAGTGCGATCCAGGCAAGACAGAACAGAAGGATCCACAGCACTAGCGCAAGGCGAGTGCGATCCAGGCAAGATGAGATAGCTGGTAGCAACCGCTGCTCCAGCTATACTCCAAGAACAAAGATCAGAACGATTTCCTGTCGACCACCGCTGGGACAGGACAATCACAACAGACAAACAAAACAGATATGCAATCCTAACTGCACTAGGGAACCTGCCTAGTGCAGTCCCAAGAATTACTCTAAGATAACTTCAACAAGAAGTAGCATGGCTGACACTCTAGGAGTGTTTACTACAAACCCTGAAGGAATGACCAGCAAAGGACTGTGGGTAATCCCAACCTTTATACTGCCAGTCATCAAAGGAGCCAGGTAGGGGATTTGCATAACGAGTGTATGCAAATTCCTCAGCAGCAGAACAGACCAGAAACTTGTAATGGAAAGACAGGTCTCTATTCCAGAGACCTGCAGCCCACAGACTAGAGGAATGGTCAAACAGCTGTCTGCCAGTGCAGGCAGCTGAGCGGATCATCACACTCAGGTCTTAAATACAGACAGGTAATCCAGAAGTTCCGCCCAGCGCACTTCAGCCAATCAGCAGAGAAAGTCAGCCCATCACTGTCAGCTGACCGGCAGGTCAGCTGACCCGCCTCTTTAACGCATAAAGATCCTGTCTCCTGGTGCGCGCGTGTGCTGCCCTGCTCTGATGCGCCCTGGAGAGATCTGCACCACCCGAAGGAAATGACTGAGAGGACGCGGCGTGCTCCGCGATGACGTCAGACTCGCCTCTGTGGAGGTAACTATGTCACTCCTAATATTAACCTAATCATCTTTCATCTGAATCAACTAATTAACTCTAAACACCTGCAAAAGATTCATGAGGCTTTTAAAAACTCCCAGCCTGGTTTATTGCTCAAAACCGCAATCATGGGTAAGACTGCCGACCTGACTGCCGTCCAGAAGGCCATCATTGACACCCTCAAGCAAGAGGGTAACGAATAGGCTGTTCCCAGAGTGCTGTATCAAGGCACCTGAGGGAAATGCCAAAATGCCTGAAGTCCAGTGTCAAGTACCCACAGTCAGTGATGGTCTGGGGTGCCATGTCAGCTGCTGGTCTTGGTCCACTGTGTTTTATCAAGGGCAGGGTCAATATGCAGCTAGCTATCAGGAGATTTTGGAGCACTTCATGCTTCCATCTGCTGAAAAGCTTTATGGATTTCATTTTTCTGCACGACCTGGCACCTGCTCACAGTGCCAAAACCACTGGTAAATGGTTTACTGACCATGGTATTACTGTGCTCAATTGGCCTGCCAACTCCCCTGACCTGAACCCCATAGAGAATCTGTGGGATATTGTGAAGAGAAAGTTGAGAGACGCAAGACCCAACACTCTGGATGAGCTTAAGGCTGCTATCGAAGCATCCTGGGCCTCCATAACACCTGAGCAGTGCCACAGGCTGATTGCCTCCATGCCACGCCGCATTGAAGCAGTCATTTCAGCACAAGGATTTCCGACCAAGTATTGAGTGCATAACTGAACATAATTATTTGAAGGTTGGCTTTTTTTGTTTTAAAAACACTTTTCTTTCATTGTTCGGATGAAATATGCTCATTTTTCGAGATAAGAATTTTGGGTTTTCATGAGCTGTATGCCAAAATCATCAATATTAAAACCATAAAAGGTTTGAACTACTTCAGTTGTGTGTAAGGAATCTAAAATATATGAAAGTTTAATGTTCATCAGTACATTACAGAAAATAAAGAACTTCATCACAATATGCTAATTTTTTGAGAAGGACCTGTATTTATTGCTTTTACCATGGGAACCGCTGCCCTGCTTCCTGAATCTACACAGCAGCCACGAGATGCACTGCTGTAAGAGAGATTTAATGACATCACAGGCACGGAGGAGAGGGGGCTGGCGGGGACTAATGGAGGAAGCAGCCGTCCGCTCATAAGGTAACAGGAGCGGGCGGGCATGGGGGCAAGGGGGCCAGAAGCTGCTGCGGGCGGAGGGGGGTGGACAGAAATGCCACTCCAGGGCCCATGTTGTCTGACGTAATTGAGTCACTTGGCATCATGGGCCAACTTCCCCGATTGTGAATTACTATTACATATACAGTGGGTTGCAAAAGTATTCGGCCCCCTTGAAGTTTTCCACATTTTGTCACATTACTGCCACAAACATGCATCAATTTTATTGGAATTCCACGTGAAAGACCAATACAAAGTGGTGTACATGTGAGAAGTGGATCATTCATCATTCCAAACATTTTTTACAAATAAATTACTGCAAAGTGGGGTGTGCGTAATTATTCGGCCCCCTGAGTCAATACTTTGTAGAACCACCTTTTGCAGCAATTACAACTGCCAGTCTTTTAGGGTATGTCTCTACCAGCTTTGCACATCTAGAGACTGAAATCCTTGCTCATTCTTCTTTGCAAACCAGCTCCAGCTCATTCAGATTAGATGGACAGCGTTTGTGAACAGCAGTTTTAAGATCTTGCCACAGATTCTCGATTGGATTTAGATCTGGACTTTAACTGGGTCATTCTAACACATAGATATGTTTTGTTTTAAACCATTCCATTGTTGCCCTGGCTTTATGTTTAGGGTCATTGTCCTGCTGGAAGGTGAACCTTCTTAAGTCTTATGCAGTCTCCAAGAGGTTTTCTTCCAAATTTGCCCTGTATTTGGCTCCATCCATCTTCCCATCAACTCTGACCAGCTTCCCTGTCCCTGCTGAAGAGATGCACCCCCCGAGCATGATGCTGCCACCGCCATATTTGACAGTGGGGATGGTGTGTTCAGAGTGATGTGCAGTGTTAGTTTTCTGCCACACATAGCGTTTTGCATTTTGGCCAAAAAGTTCCATTTTGGTCTCATCTGACCAGAGCACCTTCTTCCACATGGTTGCTGTGTCCCCCACATGGCTTGTGGCAAACTGCAAACGGGACTTCGTATGCTTTCTGTTAACAATGCCTTTCTTCTTGCCTCTCTTCCATAAAGGCCAACTTTGTACGGTGCATGACTAATAGTTGTCCTATGGACAGAGTCTCCCACCTGAGCTGTAGATCTCTGCAGCTCGTCCAGAGTCACCATGGGCCTCTTGACTGCATTTCTGATCAGCGCTCTCCTTGTTCGGCCTGTGAGTTTAGGTGGACGACCTTGTCTTGGTAGGTTTACAGTTGTGCCATACTCCTTCCATTTCTGAATGATCGCTTGTAAAGTGCTCCGTGGGATGTTCAAGGCTTTGGAAATCTTTTTATAGCCTAAGCCTGCTTTAAATTCCTCAATAACTTTATCCCTGACCTGTCTTGTGTGTTCTTTGGACTTCATGGTGTTGTTGCTCCCAATATTCTCTTAGACAACCTCTGAGGCTCTCACAGAGCAGCTGTATTTGTACTGACATTAGATCACACACAGGTGCACTCAATTTAGTCATTAGCACTCATCAGGCAATGTCTATAGGCAATTGACCGCACTCAGATCAAAGGGGGCCGAATAATTATGCACATACCACTTTGCAGTTATTTATTTGTAAAAAATGTTTGGAATCATGTATGATTTTCAATCCACTTCTCACGTGTAGACCACTTTGTATTGGTCTTTCATGCGGAATTCCAATAAAATTGATTCATGTTTGGGGCAGTAATATGACAAAATGTGGAAAACTTCAAGGGGGCCGAATACTTTTGCAAGCCACTGTAGGTTTCATTTCTGCTTATCGCTACTCAGGGGTACCCCACACCATTCCACATGGAGGTGTTTTTTTGTTTGTTTGTTCTTAAGTATTTTAAATCTGTTGTAGATAGCACAAATTTGAAGCTTATTAGAAAGTGATGATCACTGTACATTTTACTCATGTTTTAATTCTTTTTCTCTTTCACCCAGGTCAATGGCATTCTGTACAATCTGCCATTGAATTTAGACAACGGCAAGGTCACAGCCACTCAGCATGGCTACAAGATAATCCTTGATCTAGATTTTGGACTTCGAGTCAGCTTTGACTTAGTTTATGGCTTGGTGGTGACGGTTCCTGGAAATTATATGTCGCAGTTGGCCGGTCTGTGTGGCAGTTACAATGGAATAAAGGGAAATGATTTTCTGCTGCCTAACAATACCACAGCTTCTGATGTGGTGACATTCGCATCAGGCTGGAGGGTCCAAGTTCCCGGTGAAGACTGTGACAATGGATGTGGTAGTCCCGACAAACAATGTCCTCCCTGTGATCCCAAGAGAATTGAATTTTTCAAGTCTAATATTTATTGTGGATTCTTGAAGAAATCTGCGGCATTAAGTCCCTGCTTTGCCATCATCAGTCCTGATAACTACTTTAACAGCTGTTTGTTGGACATGTGTTACAGCTCAGGAGAGCAGAAAGTTTTATGTCAGGTAATTCAGAGCTATGTAGCAGCGTGTCAAGCGGCCGGTGTTGCCATACAATCATGGAGGACTGAAATAAACTGCCGTAAGTAAAAAAAAAAAAAAGAAACTAAAAGATACATGTTGTACTTAAAGGATACCCGAAGTGACATGTGACATGATGAGATAGACATGTGTATGTACAGTGCCTAGCACACAAATAACTATGCTGTGTTCCTTTTTATCTTTCTCTGCCTGAAAGAGTTAAATATCAGGTACGTAAGTGGCTGACTCAGTCCTGACTAAGACAGGAGGTGACTACAGTGTGACCCTCACTGATAAGAAATTCCAACAATAAAACACTTTCCTAGCAGAAAATGGCTTCTGAGAGCAAGAAGTCAGTGAGGGTCAAACTGTAGTCACTTCCTGTCTGAGTCAGGACTGAGTCAGCCACTTACATGCCTGATATTTAACTATTTCAGGCAGAGAAAGAAAAAAGGAACACAACATAGTTATTTGTGTGCTAGGCACTGTACATACACATATCTATCTCATCATGTCACATGACACTTTGTGTATCCTTTAAAGCAAACCTAAAGCGAAAATCAACTTCTGTGTAGTACAGCTAAGAAACAAAACAACAAACAGAATAGTAGCGAAGAAAACATATTGTTTTCCAGTACAGGAAGAGTTAAGAAACTTCAGTTTCTATCTTTTGCAAATGAGTTTCTCTGAGCTCTTGTACCCACTGGGTGGAACACAGTCCAGTTTTCTGAAGCAGTTAAACAGCCAAGAAACAGTGAGAGACAGCTTGAGATAAGGTTTTACTGCAGGAAAACTCAAAGGGTTGTCAGCTCTGCTCTGTTTTACCGTTTAAAATACAGAGTGTGGTTTGTAAACTGCAAATATGATAGAATAGTGCAATGTTATTTAAAAAAAAGCTATATATCTGAAAATAAAAATTAGAGACTCTTTTCTAAGCTACTAAGATGATATTCATTATCCGTACTACACATACATTATAGCAGTTTTTTTTTCTTTAGGTTTGCTTTAAAGAAAATAATGGCTTGATGAATACTACTACTACAAAATACTACGAATTAAAATATATATTTTATATTATTTATTTAGCATAATAAATACACTGTATATTTGCTACCTTGATAAATACATTTGTATTCTTTGAGAACAATTTACTAAGCCATCTCCATAGATTGCTAAAGCACAGCTGCACTGAGAGAGATATTTCTTTCCTTTTGAACAATACATTGCCTGGCTGTCCTGCTGACCCCTCTGCCTCTAATACTGTTTACCCATAAACCCTTGGTTCATCAGAAATTAGCCAGAAAATGTGGACTATAGATATTAAAAAAAATCTATTCATAGGTAGAAACAAATGACAGACTTTGCCTCAGTCAAATGGCAATAAAGGGAAGACTGCTAAAAGGTTAGCAAATTAGAACCACTGCAATTTCAGCCTCATGCAGGTGGCCGTAGTGTGAGTGATCAGGTTTTGTATGGTTGCTTGTTTTTTAATCTGTTACTATTATTATTGTTAGTATTATCAGTGATGAGTAAAAATGCAAAAATTATTTAGCCTTAATTTTCGCAAAAATTATGTTCAATTCGAATTTAGAGCAAATATTCCATGGAAAAGAAGTGTTATTATTTTTTGCGGTTTACGCGTTTCTCGCATATTTTCACTGTAAAAATATAGATTTTTCATGTTTTTGTGGAAAAATAGTTCTGGTAAACATAGTCCTGGTATTTTTGTGAAAAGGTTCTTGAATTGAAAATAAGACTTTTAATGCGAAAATGACTTTGGCAAAAAATTTGCAAGCGGCACTGATTGTTATTAGTGGCTAATAGTACAGTCGGATGCAAAAGTTTGGGCAACCTTGTTAATTGTCATGATTTTCCTGTATAAATCGTTGGGTGTTAAGATAAAAAATGACCATTAAATATATCATATAGGAGACACACACAGTGATATTTGAGAAGTGAAATGAAGTTTATTGGATTTACAGAAAGTGCACAATAATTGTTTAAATAAAATTAGGCAGGTGCATACATTTGGGCACTGTTGTCATTTTATTGATTCCAAAACCTTTAAAACTAATTATTGGAATTCAACTTGGCTTGGTAAGCTCAATGACCCCTGACCTACATACACAGGTGAATCCAATTATGAGAAAAAGTATTTAAGGGGATATAGTGTAAGTTTCCCTTCTTTTAATTTTCTCTAAAGAGTAGCAACATGGGGGTCTCAAAACAACTCTCAAATGACCTAAAGGCAAAGATTGTTCACCATCATGATTAGGGGAAGGATACAGAAAGCTTTCTCAGAGATTTCAGCTGTCTGTTTCCACAGTTAGGAACATATTCAGGAAATGGAAGACCACAGGCTCAGTTCAAGTTAAGGCTTGAAGTGGCAGACCAAGAAAAATCTCAGATAGACAGAACCGACGAATGTTGAGAACTTTCAGAGTCAACCCACAGACCAGCACCAAAGACCTAAAACATCATCTTGCTGCAGATGGAGTCACTGTGCATCGTTCAACCATTTGGCGCACTTTACACAAGGAGATGCTGTTAGAGTGATACAGAGGAAGCCTTTTCTTCGTTCACAGTACAAACATAGCCACTTGAGGTATGCTAAAGCACATTTAAACAAGCCAGTTTCATTTTGGAATAAGGTGCTGTGGACTGATTAAACTAAAATTGAGTTATTTGGGCATAACAAGAGCCGTTATGCATGAAGGAAAAAGAAAACAGCATTCCAAGAAAAACACTTGCTACCTACAGTAAAATATGGTGGTGGTTTTTATCATGCTGTGGGGCTGTGTGGCCAGTGCAGGGACTGGGAATCTTGTCAAAGTTGAGGGACACATGGATTCCACTCAGTATCAGCAGATTCTGGAGACCAATGTCCAGGAATCAGTGACAAAGCTGAAGCTGCGCCGGGGCTGGATCTTTCAACAAGACAACGACCCTAAACACTGCCCAAAATCCACTAAGGCATTTATGCAGAGGAACAAGTACAAAATTCTGGAATGGCCATGTCAGTCCCCAGACCTGAATATAATTGAAAATCTGTGGTGTGAGTTGAAGAGAGCTGTCCATGCTCGGAAGCCACCAAACCTGAATAAACTAGAGATGTTTTGTAAAGAGGAATGGTCCAAAATACCTTCAACCAGAATACAGACTCTCATTGA
The DNA here is from genome assembly GCF_040937935.1 of Hyperolius riggenbachi. Lineage (NCBI taxonomy): Eukaryota > Metazoa > Chordata > Amphibia > Anura > Hyperoliidae > Hyperolius > Hyperolius riggenbachi. Next base: position 365,521,862 of record NC_090651.1, read on the forward strand.
AACCTACAAGAAGTGTTTAGAGGCTGTAAGTTCTGCAAAAGGAGGATCTACTAAATATTGATTTCATTTCTTTTTTGTGGTACCCAAATGTATGCACCTGTCTAATTTTGTTTAAACAATTATTGCAAACTTTCTGTAAATCTAATAAACTTCATTTCACTTTGTGTGTCTCCTATATATTGTATTTAACTGGCATTTTTTTATCATAACAACCAACGATTTATACAGGAAAATCATGACAATTAACAAGTTTGACCAAACTTTCGAATCCCACTTTAAATCAATAAATTTGCTAGGTATGTTAGAGAGAACAGAGGGACCAAGGGGGATTTCTTTTTATAAAGATCTTGTAGTTTTTGAGAAAATAAATATTAAAGCTATAATAGGAAAAATGGTTTTTAATGTGGTTACTTGCTTAATTACGGATAAAAAAATCTACCTATCAGTAGTCAAAATGTACATATATCCTTAGTAAAAGCAGTGGATTTCACCTTGCTGGTCTATTTGGCTGCAGCAGTGTCTAAATAACACCAGAAACAAGCATGCAACTAATTTTGTCAGATATGACAATAATGTCAGAAACACCTGATCTGCTGCATGCTTGTTCAGGGTCTGTGGCTAAAAGTATTAGAGGCAGAGGATCAGCAGAACAGCCAGGTGTCTGGTATTGCTTACAAGGAAATAAATATGGCAGCTTCCATATACCTCTGACTTCAGTTTTGTCCTTTAAAGGACAACCGAGGTGACATGTGACATGATGAGATAGACATGTGTATTTACAGTGCCAAGAACACAACTGACTATGCTGTGTTCCTTTTTTTCTTTCTCTGCCTAAAGGAGGTAAACTACAGGCATGCAAGTCTAACAAACTTACCTAGTATTGTCTCTGGAGGCTGCTCTGAGCAGCTGGAGGAAGCTTCCTCTTCCTCTTTGATCGGCCGCATCCCCGGCTCCCCTGTAGACATTAGTCAGCATGTTCGCATCCCCGCCTCCCCTGTAGATGTGGGTCAACGTATTGTTTCTGGCAGTCTCTCTAGGAGGATGCGCACAGCTCAGAACTGCCTTTATAGGTTAAAGAGGCGTGTCTGAAGTGTGTCAGCTGATTCCTGCAGTCAGCTGACACTTGCTGCAGGGATGTTGCTGATTGATCTGACTTTCCTAAGGGCCTGGTCTGTGCTCTATTCCTGCTATATAAACCCTGGGCATTCATTTACTTGCTTATAGCTTTCAGTTCTCTGAGCGATGGACCTTGCTTTACTACTTAGTCTAGTTAAAGTTCTGGAGAGCTACATTTCATATATTGCGCATTAGCGCGATATATATGTACTCTAGTCAGTCAGTATTGTATTATTGTAATATTGTATATTGTTCTGTGTATCGACCTTTGCATGCCTCTTGACCTCGAATCTGCCTAGCCCCTCTGTATTACCGCCATCTGATACCTGTGTATTACTCGGCCTGTCCCTGACTTCGTTCCTGTTTGATCCTTTCAATAAGACTGACATCTGACCTATGTGTATGACTTCGGACTGTGTAATTTTTTTTGCACAGTTTTCACACCTGTCTTAGCCTACTGTAAATTAGCCATCTGATTACCAGTGTATGATCCTAGTCTGTTATTGACCTTGCTCTGCCTCAGTCCCTGTGTACCGCATATCTCTGACTTTGTGTATGACCTCAGTTGACGATCTGACCTCAATTATCGTATATTCAGTGTACACTTCATAGCCTGCATCACAGCCAGCGCTACAGCAAGTAACAGTTTCTGTCTGGGTTGGGACCAGGTTGGACTGGGTTAAGCTATAGCATAACCCTCACTGATGATAATTACAGCCATAAAACACTTTCCTATCAGTAAATGGCTCCTGACTGCAGGAAAGAGATAAAAAGGGTCAATAATTCATAGATTTGAGCTCTGGCATACTTCAATGAAGGTTTCATTGAGTAGAGACAATGAAACAGTAAAAATCTATAAACTAGATTTACAGTATATATGAAATAAAACTGTGGGATATCTTAAAAGTAATGTTTAGGAGACTGAGGATATATACACGTTTTTCTTATCAGTTTATTTTCACCTCGGATGTCCTTTAAGGCCTGTACACAAGCTTGACTTAAGTCGGCTGAGGAGGCCGAATAACAACTGCCTCAGCCAATAATCAGGTGTTTTATAAGGTAGCCCCAACCCGCGAGTGATCCACCCAGCGGATCTGCTCACCCACCATGTCGCCAAGCCCATTGTTCATGCTGCTCTCCTGCCTGCCATGTGACGTCATCCACACATCGCTCATCCTCTCTCCATTGCCCCCCCCCCCCTTCCCCTCATAGCAATACAGTGCATCATCAGCTACACAGCTGACAAACGTGTGTGCAGCCTGGCCCAGCGATGTCACCCAAGGAGATCAGGTCCTGATCCCCAACAGGTGACATCCCTCAAAAGGTGTGTACGCACCTTAACTCATCAGAACTGAAGAAATTGCTCCATTATCTAAAACACAAACGGTTGTCCATTCAAAGCTACTTTTTTTTTTATTATTTGGATGTACCTTGAATTGAATAAATGACAACCCTCAAGAGTGATAATAACAGAAACAATTATTTTATGCACTTTTCAAACAGCTATTGTGTGTCCACCCTTAAGTCAGTACAACCTGTGCTCTGGTTCCTGTACCACGCATTGTGCCAAGATCAGTGACTCCACCAGATGTCCCGCCTATTGTTCTGAAGGATGCACCTGCGATGATGGCTACTTCTTCAATGGGAAGATCTGCGTTACTGTGGACAACTGCGGTTGCTTCGACAATGGAAGATACTATAAGGTTACACGCACCACAGTAATATAAATATCTTTGACTTAGAGCAGTTTTGAGCAGTAAAACATTTTGGTTGCCGGGGCCCCCCAGGAAAATGTTTGATGTCCCCACCCCCAATGTTTACACCCCTTTCCTTGCCTCCTTGATGCCTTTCCCAGCCTTGGGGCCCATCTCACAAGGGCCTTAAAACAAGTGTGGCCATTATGATCTTCACACCCATATCACATCACATGTAGCCACACAAAAAAAATCAGATCTGAACTACAGTCACCTGTATCGGAGGAAGGAAAGGTTAGTGCTCTGCTCAGGGCTGCTTTTAGACTTTTTGCTGCCTGAGGTAGATTAGATACCCCCCCCCCCCCCTTCCTCCCTGATTTGGAATGATCGCTCGACAACCGACAATTCACTCTGCTTTATGTAATGTTCTCTCATGACATGCTGCAGCTCTAATCAATAGCACACACGCTGGCTGTAAGTCTGTGACAAGACCGTGAGACCTTGTAGCAGTGGAGAAAGTCATGCTAAGATAATTACCTTTTCATTCCCACAATTTTATATCTGGTGTTTCACTTTAATAACACACAAGGTAAAAAAAAAGAAAAATCACACTTGTTAGTTTAATATTTACATATTTTTGTGTTAAAAATGTATTAATTATCTCTCCAATCTCTCCTTTCCACTTCTTTTTCATGTTTTGTGTTTTACCCTGTCTTCTCGTATCTTCTGCCATAACTATACACCTCTTTGCTCCTCCCGTTACATCTTTCTTTATTTCCTCATCTCTCTCTCTCTCTCTCTCTCTCTCTCTCTCTCTCTCTCTCTCTTCTCTCTCTCTCTCTTTCTCTCTCTCTCTCTCTCTCTCCCTCTCTCTCTCTCCCTCTCTCTCTTCTCTCTCTCTTCTCTCTCTCTCATCTTTCTTTATTTCCTCATCTCTCTCTCTCTCTCTCTCTCTCTCTCTCTCTCTCTCCCTCTCTCTCTCATTCTCTCGCTCTCTTCTCTCTCTCTCTCTCTCTCTCTTCTCTCTCTCTCTCTCTCCTCTCTCTCTCATTCTCCCTCTCTCTCTCTCTCTCTCTCCTCTCTCTCTCTCCCCTCTCTCTCTCTTCTCTCTCTCTCTCTCTGTCTCTCTCTCTCTCTCTCTCTCTCTTATCTCTCTCTCTCTCTCCCCCCTCTCTCTCTTCTCTCTCTCTCCTCTCTCTCTCATTCTCTCTTCTCTCTCATTCTCTCTCTCTCTCTCTCATTCTCTCTCTCTCTCTTTCTCTCTCTCTCTTCATTCTCTCTCTCTCTCTCTCTCTCTCTCATTCTCTCTCTCTCCCCCCCCTCTCTCTCCCCCTCTCTCTCTCTTCTCTCTCTCTCTCTCCCCTCTCCCCCCCCCCCCACCTCCTCCTCTCTCTCTCTCTCTCTCATTCTCTCTCCCTCTCTTCTTTCCCTCCCATTCTCCACCACCTCCATCGTTGTTTATCTCCTCTTTATTTTATTTCTCCTTGTCCAAGCCCCTCTTATCCCTTTTTTTTCCCCTCTCTTTCTTCTGTCACTATTCTCACCTTTTTTCCTATCTCTCTGCCTCTCTCTCTTCTTCTCTTTTTCTACCTCGTATGTGTCTCTGTGTCCCCACGTTTTTTGTTGTGCTCTCCCCTCCCCTCCTCTTTCTCTTTACACTCTTCCTCCTTTTTATTTTCTAAAATTAGCAAAATGAAAAATTCTTATCCAGTGACTGCAGTAAAGTCTGCACATGTACTCCAAATTGGTGTTGTGGTTTGTCAATCGAACAACCTGCAAGAGCGATGAGAAGTGCCAGATATTAAATGGAGTTGTGGCTTGTGTCAATATAGGTAATAATAATTATTATACTAATTATCCCACACTGAATCACCACTTTAAGATCGTTTCAGATCACAGAGGGCCATATGCAATTCACTATTTCTCCTATGTTTTCTTCTAGCAGAGTTTTTCATCTTCTGTTTAAAATAACTTTTTTAGCACTCTGCAATTGAAAAAAAGTACTAAAAATTAAATGATAAAGTACTGTCAAAATGTTGTGGAGTGTTGTCTTGCTTACTGGTGGCTTAAAAGTCATTTATTGATAAGATGTGATCAGGCATGGTCGGAAGAGCCAATTTCCGATTCCGTGGTAATTCCGCATACCGCCACTACCGAAATTCCGCTACCCGTTTCATTCCTACTGAATTCCTGAGCTGTTCCGCGGAATTCCGATTTATACGGAATTCCGTCAGAAAATCTCTCTCTCTCTCTCTCCAAATCCAAATCCAAATCCAAATCCAAAAAAGCTTTATTGGCAGGACCAAATACATTTAGCATTGCCAAAGCAAAATAGAACATTAAGAGTATGGGGTTATACAGTCCATGTGTTATCATGTTCCTCTCAGTTGGTGGCAGGCCGTGACATATCGGGCAGCTATTTGCACAGTTTCTTCCTCTTCACCCAGTATGATATAGAGTTTCCTCTCCTCATCTGTGGAGGTGAAATCTGCAATGTGGGCGGAGAGTCTTTGGAAATGGGCGGTCCTCAACGGTGTATATTTGCTGCAGTGTAGCAGGAAGTGGGCCTCATCCTCCAGGACCCCCTGGTCACATTGCCTGCACAGACTCTCCTCCCGGGGCTTCCATGTCTGTCTGTGTCGTCCTGTCTCTATCTCCAGGTTGTGGGCGCTCAGACGGTACAGGCTCAAGGCCTGTCTATCTTTGTGGTGGTGTAGCCTCTCCAGATATGGGGCCATTGTAGATAGTGAGTTTCTGGGAGTTCTTTATGTCACTTCTCCATTCCTCTATGTATCGGTCCTTGCAGCTTTCTATCATTCCTTTTATTTGGGCTTTTGTCAGCCTGTGTTGGTGGTCTTGGCTGGGCTGGCTCTTGACGTTTTGTTTCAGAGAGCGTGGTATGCCCTCCCCACCCTGGCTCAGTGAGGCTTTATGGTGGTAAGTGCTGGGGTTGCTGCTCTGTATATGCGCCCAATATGAGAGCGCCCTCTGCTGGATAGTCAGCCATAGTGGGAATCTGCCTAGCTCTGCCCGGCAAGCTGAGTTCGAAGTGCTGCGATGGACTTGGAGAAGATACTTGCAGAACTCTAGATGGAAGATTTCTGTTGGGCTGGAGTCCCATTTTGATTGGTCAGGGTAGGTGACCGGGCCCCATACCTCACTGCTATAGAGCAGGATTGGGGTGATGATGCTGTTGAATATCTTTACCCAGACTCTCACTGGTGGTTTTAGGTGGTAAAGTTGCCTTCTGATGGCATAAAACGTTCTGCAGGCTTTTTCCTTCAGGGCCTCTACTGCTGGTTTAAAGCTCCCAGTTTGGTTAATTTCCAGCCCCAGGTAGGTGTAACTGTTTGTGGTCTCCAGTGGGCAGCCATTTAATATAAATGAGGAGGTGGGCATTTTTAGATTTTTTCTCTGGAACACCATCACTTTTGTCTTCTTTGGGTTGATGGGCAGTGCCCATGTGGTGCAGAAACTCTCCAGTACTGCCAGGCTGTCCTGTAGGCCCCTTTCTGTTGGGGAGAGCAGCAGGAGATCATCTGCATACAGCAGGAACTTCACCTCGTGGTCATGCAAGAGGAGGCCTGGTGCTGGGGAGGATTCCAGGGCTACAGCCAGTTGGTTAATAAATATGTTAAAGAGCGTTGGGCTCAAACTGCAGCCCTGCCTGACTCCTCGACCCTGCTTGAAGAACGCGCTTCTCTTCCCGTCCACTTTCACACTGCATTGGTTCCCAGTATATGAACTCTTGATGACATCATAGATTCTACCTCCTATTCCGCTCTCTAGGAGTTTTAGGAAAAGGCCTGGGTGCCACACCGAGTCAAACGCCTTCTTAAAATCCACAAAGCAAGCGTGTATTTTGCCGTGTGAGCTGTGGACATGGGTCTTGATAAGGCTGTGCAGTGTGTAGATGTGGTCGGTTGTGCGGTGGTTTGGCATGAACCCGGCTTGGCTTTTGCTGAGTACGTCCTGCTGTGTGAGGAAGGAGAGGATCCTTTTATTGATGATGCTGTTAAACAGTTTCCCCAGTGTACTGCTGACACATATTCCTCTGTAGTTTGCTGGATCATATCTGTCTCCATTCTTGTAGATGGGTGTTATGAGGCCTTCACTCCAGGCCTGAGGAAAGGAGCCCGCACTCAGGATAAGGTTGAAAAGTCTTGCGAGTGCCTCATGTATGTCCGGGGGGCTGTATTTGATCATCTCTGGCAGGATGCCATCGGTACCGCTAGCCTTCTTACATTTTATCAGCTTTGTTCTTTCTCTTATTTCCTCCATCGTGATTGGTGTATCCAGGGGGTTTTGAAAGTCCTTGATTGTCTCCTCCATGTCCTTCAGCTTTGCGGCTATTTGTTTCTGTTCCGGGGTTTGGGCATTTTCTGGGATGTCTTTGTAGAGGTCCCTGAAGTAGTGGAGCCAGATGTGGCCATTTTGGATGTGTAGAGGGCTTTTCTTGGGCTTTGTCCCAATGTGGTTCCAAGTCTCCCATAATGAGTTGTCTTGGAGGGAGTCCTCCAGCTGTTGGAGTTTGTGGGAGATGTGGCTCTGTTTTTTCCACCTGAGGGTGTCTTTGTATTGTCTCTGTAGGTGGTCATGGGCTTCCCTTAGGTCCTGGTTGTTGGGGTCTCTGTGCTTTTGGTTAGAGGCTGCCCTTAGAGAATTACGTAGAGCCTTGCACTCACTGTCAAACCATTTTTGGGACTCTCTCTCTCTCTCTCTCTCTCTCTCTCTCTCTCTCTCTCTCTCTCTCTCTCTCTCTCTCTCTCTCTCTCTCTCTCTCTCTCTCCATAGCTGGGATTTGAACCCAGGATGCAGTGTGTGGTAGTTAGTAGGTATCTGTCTTAACCGCTAGACCATGAACCACACTACATGGTAAAGCTGTCCTAGCATAAACCATACTACCATTATGATCAATGCAATAGAAAAAGTAGCATGATTAAGGATTGGTACTTTTTGAAAAGCATGCTTATATACCATAGCATATCTATTGAATTGATCATAATGGTAGTATGGTACATGCTAGGCCAGCTTTAGCATGTAGAGGTGGGACAAGGTCCTTCAGCACCCAAGGCTGAGACAGCAAAGTGCGCCCCCCCATCCATCCCACCCCAGCCATCACACACTGATTGCTATTACACTAAGAGGTGCCCCAGGGCCCCCAACCCCCCCAACACCTTAATCGCTACTTATCTGGCTTGCAGTCACTGCCATGTATCACCTTTTCTTATTTCTTTCTGCTTCAAACACAATTGGGAATGACAGCTGAGTGAATTGTGCACCCCCTCCTACACTACGCCCTGAGGCTGGAGCCTCTCCAGCCTCTGCCTCGGCCCGGCCCTGAGTGTGGTTGATGGTCTACACTGCATCCTGGGTTCAAATCCCAGCTATGGTATATAAGCATGCTTTTCAAAAAGTACCAATCCTTAATCATGCTACTTTTTCTATTGCATTGATCATAATGGTAGTATGGTTTATGCTAGGACAGCTTTACCATGTAGTGTGGTTCATGGTCTAGAGGTTAAGACAGATACCTACTAGCTACTACACACTGCATCCTGGGTTCAAATCCCAGCTATGGTATATAAGCTGTTTTGAAAATCTGCAATTCCCTACTGGATGATATAAGAGGATGGATGGATGGAGGAGGAGGAGAGAGAATGAGAGAGAGAATATTTTGATGTTATTCCGTAAAATTCCGTCGGAATTATAAAATTTCCGCGGAATTCCGTTTCAGATATATAGAAATTCCGTTCCGACTAACAAAATCGGAATTATTAATTCCGACCGGAATCACGGAATTAATAATTCCGCGGAATTTTCCGACCATGCCTGGATGTGATGTATCACCTATGATAAAAAGTGAATTGCATATGGCCCTTAGTGTGTGAGTATTGTACTGCTATGCCACATCTGTTTATCTTCAATCATGTGTTTATGTGCTTAATTTAAACATTTTCATTTACACATGTTTAAAGTCTGATCTTACAATGGGATTACAATGGGATTACAATGGGATTACAATGGGATTCTAGAATCCACATCTGTTTGAAAATCATGTCTAGCCTGTGGCTAAGTGGCTTTTAAATGATAATTCCCCTATATTTAACCACTTGAGGACCACAGTCTTTCTACCCCTTAAGGACCAGGCACTTTTTTTCCATTCAGACCACTGCAGCTTTCACGGTTTATTGCTCGGTCATACAACCTACCACCTAAATGAATTTTACGTCCTTATCTTCTCACTATTAAAGCTTTCTTTTGATGCTATTTGATTGCTGCTGCGATTTTATTCATCAAAAAAGACATGAATTTTGTAAAAAAAAAAGACTTTTTTAACTTTCTGCGCTGACATTTTTCAAATAAAGTAAAATTTCCTATACATTTGAGCGCGAAAGTTATTCTGCTACATGTCTTTGATAAAAAAAAAAACATTCAGTGTATATTTATTGGATTGGGTAAAAGTTATAGTGTTTACAAACTATGGTGCAAAAAGTGATTTTTCCCATTTTAAAGCATCTCTGACTTTTCTGACCACCTGTCAGGTTTCATAAGGTGCTAAAATTCCAGGATAGTATAAGTACCCCCCAAGTGACCCCATTTTGGAAAGAAAACATCCCAAAGTATTCACAAAGAGGCATGGTGAGTTCATAGAAGATTTTATTTTTTGTCACAAGTTAGCGGAAAATGACACTTTGAAACAAAAAACAAAAATTCCATTTCTGCTAACTTGTGACAAAAAAAAAATGAAATCTGCCACAGACTCACCATAGCCCTCTCTAAATACCTTGAAGTGTCTACTTTCCAAAATGGGGTCATTTGTGAGGTGTATTTACTGTCCTGGTATTTTGGGGGGTGCTAAATTGTAAGCACCCCTGTAAAGCCTAAAGGTGCTCATTAGACGTTGGGCCCCTTAGCGCACCTAGGCTGCAAAAAGGGGTCACACATGTGGTATTGCCGTACTCAAGAGAAGTAGTATAATGTGTTTTGGGGAGTATTTTTACACATACCCATGCTGGGTTGGAAAATATCTCTGTAAATGACAATCTTTTGATTTTTTTTTACACACAATTGTCCATTTACAGAGAGATTTCTCCCACCCAGCATGGGTATGTGTAAAAATACACCCCACAACACATTATACTACTTCTCCTGAGTACGGCGATACTACATGTGTGGCACTTTTTTGCACCCTTACTGCGCTAAGGGGCCCAAAGTCCAATGAGTACCTTTAGGATTTCAAGGGTCATTTTGAGACATTTGTTTTCAAGACTACTCCTCATGGTTTTGGGCCCCTAAAATGCCAGGACAGTATAGGAACCCCACAAATGACCCCATTTTAGAAAGAAGACACCCAAAGGTATTCCATTAGGAGTACGGTGAGTTCATAGAAGATTTTATTTTTTGTCACAAGTTAGCGGAAATTGATTTTTTTTTTCACAAAGTGTCATTTTCCGCTAACTTGTGACAAAAAAATAAAATCTTCTATGCACTCACCATACTCCTAACGGAATACCTTTGGGTGTCTTCTTTCTAAAATTGGGTCATTTGTGGGGTTCCTATACTGCCCTGGCATTTTAGGGGCCCTAAACCGTGAGGAGTAGTCTTGAAAACAAATGTCTCAAAATGACCCTTGAAATTCTAAAGGTACTCATTGGACTTTGGGCCCCTTAGCGCAGTTAGGGTGCAAAGAAGTGCCACACATGGGGTATCACCGCACCCGGGAGAAGTAGTATAATGTTTTTTGGGGTGTATTTTTAAACATACCCATGCTGGGTGGGAGAAATCTCTCTGCGAATGACAATTTTTTGTATTTTTTACACACAATTGTCCATTTACAGATATATTTCTCCCACCCAGCATGGGTATGTGTAAAAATACACCCCAAAACACATTATACTACTTCTCCTGAGTACGGAAATACCACATGTGTGGCACTTTTTTGCACCCTAACTGCGCTAAGAGGCCCAAAGTCCAATGAGTACCTTTAGGATTTCACAGGTCATTTTGAGAAATTTCGTTTCAAGACTACTCCTCATGGTTTAGGGCCCCTAAAATGCCAGGACAGTATAGGAACCCCACAAATGACCTCATTTTGGAAAGAAGACACCCCAAGGTATTCCGTTAGTAGTATGGGGAGTTCATAGAAGATTTTATTTTTTGTCACAAGTTAGCGGAAAATGACACTTTGTGAAAAAAAAACAATAAAAATCAATTTCCGCTAACTTGTGACAAAAAATAAAATCTTCTATGAACTCCCCATACTACTAACGGAATACCTTGGGGTGTCTTCTTTCTAAAATGAGGTCATTTGTGGGGTTCCTACACTGTCCTGGCATTTTAGGGGCCCTAAACCAAGAGGAGTAGTCTTGAAACGAAATTTCTCAAAATGACCTGTGAAATCCTAAAGGTACTCATTGGACTTTGGGCCCCTTAGCGCAGTTAGGGTGCAAAAAAAAGCCACACATGTGGTATTGACGCACTCGGGAGAAGTAGTTTAATGTGTTTTGGGGTGTATTTTTACACATACCCATGCTGGGTGGGAGAACTATCTCTGTAAATGGACAATTTTTTGCTTTTTTTTACAACACAATTGTCCATTTACAGAGATATTTCTTCCACCCAGCATGGGTATGTGTAAAAATACACCCCAAAACACATTATACTACTTCTCCTGAGTACGGCGATACCACATGTTTGGCACTTTTTTGCACCCTAACTGCGCTAAGGGGCCCAAAGTCCAATGAGTACCTTTAGGATTTCACAGGTCATTTTAAGAAATTTTGTTTCAAGACTATGCCTCATGGTGTAGGGCCCCTAAAATGCCAGGACAGTATAGGAACCCCACAAATGACCCCATTTTAGAAAGAAGACACCCCAAGGTATTCCGTTAGGAGTACGGGGAGTTCATAGAAGATTTTATTTTTTGTCACAAGTTAGCGGAAAAAAAAACAATAAAAATCAATTTCCACTAACTTGTGACAAAAAATAAAATCTTCTATGAACTCACCGTACTCCTAACGGAATACCTTTGGGTGTCTTCTTTCTAAAATGGGGTCATTTGTGGGGTTCCTATACTGTCCTGGCATTTTAGGGGCCCTAAACCATGAGGAGTAGTCTTGAAACAAAATTTCTCAAAATGACCTGTGAAATCCTAAAGGTACTCATTGGACTTTCGGCCCCTTAACGCAGTTAGGGTGCAAAAAAGTGCCACACATGTGGTATCGCCGCACTCGGGAGAAGTAGTTTAATGTATTTTGGGGTGTATTTTTACACATACCCATGCTGGGCGGGAGAAATATCTCTGTAAATGGACAATTGTGTGTAAAAAAATAAAAAAAATGTCATTTACAGAGATATTTCTCCCACCCACCATGGGTATGTGTAAAAATACACCACAAAACACATTATACTACTTCTACTGAGTACGGCAATACCACATGTGTGGCACTTTTTTGCACCCTAACTGTGCTAAGGGGCCCAAAGTCCAATGAGCACCTTCAGGCTTTACAGGGGTGCTTACAATTTAGCACCCCCCCACACACACACACACTTGCCAGGACAGTTAACAAACCCCACAAATTACCCCATTTTGAAAAGAATACACGCTAAGGTATTCCATGAGGGCCATGGTGAGTTCATAGAAAATTTTATTTTTTGTCACAAGTTAGCGGAAAATGACATTTTGTGAAATAAAAAAAAACAAAACCACAATTTCTGCTAACTTGTGACAAAAAATAAAATATTCTATGAACTCACCATGCACCTAACAGAATACGTTGGGGTGTCCTCTTTCCAATCATTCCTGGGGTCTGTCCTGGCATTTTAGGGTCTCTGCAATCATCACATGTATGGCCAGTATTAGGAGTTTCTGCTATACTCCTTATATTGGGCATAAGGGTAATGCACTCTGGGCTAAAAGGAAAAATAAACGTCAAACAATCAATCAATCAATGTGGATGAAAAAATATCTGCCAAAAAAATTTGAAAAAAAAAAGAGTGGAAGGCGTCTGCCAGGACATAGGAGCTGCCGCCCCAAAATCCGAACCCACCAGCTCGTATGCCCTGGCAAACCCCATTTATCCATTCACACCGATCGATGTGGATGAACAAATTATTGCCAGAGTTCTTTTTTGATACAAAGTGCTTGCCAAAGCATATGAAACCCCAACACCGCTCCTCGGCCCATATTCCTCGGCAAACGTATCTTTTTGACTGCGGAGGAGAACTCTCGTCCTGCAGCGCTGCATGCACCGATTTTGTGTAACCTGACAGACGCGCAATGTTCTGTCAGGATGCACCATCAGTGCTGCAGCTGGTTAGTCGTTCGCTCGGTCCACCTGGAAGGTTAATGGATGGAAAAAGAGAAAAAAAATACAAAAAACAAGCAAGCAGCAAAGCAATTACTTCATTAACATTAATAAACTTTGAACTTTTTTAATCAAAACCTTAACATTGCGAACCAAACATTAACTTTTTTGCTTACCTGTTTTTTTTTTTTTTTTTTTTTTAACTTACCTCCTAAGGACAAACCTCTCCTCCCCCATGGGACAATGTGCGAAGTGCAAATCGCACAGAGTTGTGGCGAAGTACATTACGCAATTTGTCCCAAGTGAAAGGAGAGGTTTCTGGCAGCCCTGTGTATTAGGGTCTCTGGAAACCCGATGTTTGGTTTCACACTGCATATTGACATATCCGGTGGGTCAAGCCCGCCGCACTGTATCGTCCAAAACAGATCTTCAGGCAATACCACAAGAGTAGCATTCGGCCTAGTAATGAACTGCGTCGCCATAGACTAACATGACTTCCGGGCCGATCGATATTGCCACAGAAGCCACGCAGTAACGTAGGCATGCACTAGCGTTAAGTCAAGCACTTCCGGCATAGGGGGGGACCGCAAAGTGTGACTTTCGCTAGGCATTTTGCCCTAACACATCGCAGCAGTGTGAAATAGCACTGAAAGACCCTCGTGTGCCTACCGCTGTTTGTGGAGTTCCCTACTCTCTTATAGTGTACCTGCTTGTGGTACCTCTCAAAACACTCCCCTAGGCATAGGCCAGGCTGCTCAGGACAGGTGGGACAATAAACAGTGGTGTCACGCCTTATTCCAGCCCTGCTGCAGACACGACAACGTTTTCTTCGGATTCGGTGACCTGGGGTACTCGGAATTGGATAGGCGTAATGCCTTCCATGCAGCCGGCTAGTTGCATCTTGGGGTTGGGCCACGGCACCTCCTGGATACAGGAGTTCCATCACGATCTGTTTATGAAATTGAATAAACGATCCTGTTCTCCCAGCCTTACTGTAGAGAACAAAGCTGTTGTAAATTGCCAATTGAATGAGGTAAAAAGACACTTTTTTATACCAGTGTCTTGTTTTTCGGGCAACTAAATAGGGCGCTAACCTCTGGTCATTGAAGTCCACCCCTCCCATGATAGTATTGAACTCATGGATGACAAGGGGTTTTTCAATGACCTCAGTTCTCCGTTGAATTTCAACTGTCGTGTCTGCGTGAATGGTGGACAGGAAGTAAACCTCCCTCTCCTTCCATTTCACTGCGAGCAGGTTGTCAGCACACAAGGCGGTCCTCTGCCCCCGTTCAAGTCTGGTGGTAATGAACCGTTGGGGGAATCCTCGGCGACTAGGCCGCACGGTGCCACAGCTTTGGATTTTTTCTAATTTTAAGTGCTGAAAGAGGGCCACACTTGTGTAATAATTGTCCACAAAAAGATGGTACCCCTTCTGGAACAAGGGTGACACCAAGTCCCACACAACTTTTCCACTGCTCCCCAGGTAGTCAGGGCATCCGACCGGCTCCAATTTTGAGTCTTTTCCCTCATAGACCCTAAAATAAGATGTATAGCCTGTGGCCCTTTCACAGAGCTTATACAGTTTCACCCCATACCAGGCGCGCTTGCTTGGGATGTACTGTTTGATGCAAAGGCGCCCGATAAAACGTATGAGGGACTCGTCTACGCAGATGTCCTGGTCAGGGGTATAAGCATCTGCAAATATGGATGACAGGTGGTCTATAAGGGGTCGAATTTTGTGGAGCCGGTCAAAAGCAGGGTGGTCAGTTCAATGACAGGTTTCGTTGTTACTGAAGTGCAGGAAGCGCAGGATGTTCTCAAATTGTGTCCTGGACATGGCAGCAGAGTACAGGGGAACATGATATGCTAGGTTCGTAGACCAATAAGACCGCAACACATTCTGCTTTACTAGTCCCGTGTGAAGGAGAAGGCCCAAAAAAAATTTAATTTCGGAAACTTGAACTGGTTTCCACCGAAAAGGCTGGGCAAGGAACCTTTCCGGATTGGCGATTATATATTGTGTGGCCTTACGGTTGGTCTCTCTGCCACAATTAAGTCTAAGAGATCCCGGGTGAAGAACAGATAGAAAAAGTCTAGGGCCGATACTAGATTATCTGTCTCCACCTGGACTCCAGACTGGGCGGTGAAAGGGGGAAGTACGGGTGCGGCAGAATCAGGGGATTGCCAATTTGGGTTTGCCAGCACCTCTGGTAAACTAGGGGTAGTACGGGCCCGTCTTCTTGGTGGCTGTGACTGGGATCTTACTGCACATGCCACCGAACCAGTTTCAACTTCCATGCTGGTGCTCGCCACTTCACCAGGGAAGTACTGGTTCTAGGTCCAGGAGATGGTGTGCTGCTGGTGCCTGTCCCACCATGAAATCTCAGACCAGCACGAACACCACTCTGCTGCCCTTGAGGCCGATCCTGCACCACCTGCAGTCCAACAACATGGGGTGTGGTACGCCTGGCTCTAGCCGGGACCTCAGCCTCATCATCACTATCGGTCAGTGAGCCACTGCTCAATTCAGGTTCAAACTCTGACCCGGAAGATTCGTCGAATGAGGCGTCCCAATCATCCTCATCCGACTGGGCCATGTACCTGAGAACCTCATCATCGGAATACCCCTTTCTTGCCATGGTGGACTGCTAAATTTAGGGGGTATTCCTCTGAGACTACCTAGAAAAAAAGAGCACCTACCTAGCAAAAGGGAGTATTTAAGAGGCAGAAAGCTGTGGTCACTGAGTTTTGATAAAAAAAAAAAATCAAAACTGATGTTTACAGTGCCACAGCTATTGTACAGTGTTTTTTGCAGTGATCAGAAAAAAAAATTCTGTCACTGCAGTGGGGCGGGCTGAACGCAAGTGCAGGTGAACGATCAGGCCTGATTGGGCAAACACTGCGGTTTTTTGTGGATCCTAGTGACCCTAATAGATCTGACTGTGATCAGTAATGATCACTTACAGATACTATATAGTACCAATGTTGATTAGCGACAGTGATGAAGCTAATTAGTGACTGTGGTGCAGTGGGCTGAGCACTAACTGACACTTACAAAGGGGCCTAGCTAACTGGCCTAACTACTAACACTAGTGAAACTAAAAAAGTGACAGTTTTCACTGATCACTGTTTTTAGATCACTAGGATAGTGACAAGGGGGTGGTGGCGAGTGGGGAATCAGAGGCAATCAGAAACAATCACAGGACAATCAAAGGCAATCACAGGGCAATCGCAGGCCAATCACAGGGCACTCTATTCACGGGGCAATCAAAGCCAATCACGGGACAATCAAAGCCAATCACAGGGCAATCAAACCAATCAGGGCACAATCAAAGCCAATCATGGGACAATCAAAGCCAATCACAGGCCAATCAAAGCCAATCACAGGGCAATCACAGGGCAATCAAAGCCGATCACGGGACAATCAAAGCCGATCACGGGACAATCAAAGCCAATCACAGGCCAATCAAATCCAATCACAGGCCAATCAAAGCCAATCACAGGCCAATCAAAGCCAATCACAGGGCAATCACAGGGCAATCAAAGCCGATCACGGGACAATCAGAGTAGATCACAGGACAATCAAAGCCGATCACGGGACAATCACAGGCCAATCAAAGCCAATCACAGGCCAATCACAGGCCAATCACAGGCCAATCACAGGGCAATCAAAGGGCAATCACAGGGCAATCAAAGCCAATCACGGGACAACCAAATACAATTACAGCACAATCAAATATGATGTCAGCACAATCAAATACAATGTCAGCACAATCAAATACAATGCACTGGGAAGAGGATTGGGGGGGGGGGATCTGAGGGCGATCTGAGGGTGTGGGTGGTTGATTAGGTGCCCGCACGGAGCAGACTGGGTCCTGATCTGATGGGTGGCAGACACAGGGGGTGACGATGGGAGATCAGTGAGGGATTACAGGGGAGAATAGATGTAAACAATGCACTGGGGAGGTTATCAGGAGGGGGGGGGGTCTGAGGGCAATCTGAGGGTCTGGGTGGGTGATCAGGTGCCCCCAAGGGACAGTTTAGGGTCTGCTCTGATTGGTGGTGGTGACAAGGGGTGATAGACAGGTGATAGATGGGTGATAGACAGGTGATCAGTGGGTAAGGCAGCTATACAGCTGTATACAGTATACAGGCGGGGGGGTCTGGGAGGGGGGTCTGGGGGGATCTGAGGGTAGGGGAGGTGATCAGGGGACCCTAGGGGGCAGATAGGGACCTAACTGAGGGGATAGCGACGCTAGATAGTGACAGGGAGTGATTGATGGGTTTTATGGGGGTGCTTGGGTGCAAAATGTGGTGTGCTGGGGTGAGCAGGGGGGTTCTGAGGGTTGGGGTGGGCGATCGGGGGGTCTGTGTGGGGCACACTGTGTTTTTTTTAACTTATCCTGATGGCTGCCGTCCTCTCTGATGGTCGCACGACGAGTGACCATCAGCGGAGGAGGCAGCCAGTATAATACACTTTGTTACAATAACAAAGTGTATTATACCTTTCTGATTGGCCCGATCTCGCTGTTTGAAACCCGCCTGCGCTGCTAATTGGCCGACGGGTTACGGTGCAGAGTGGGCGGGGCCAGATGCCGTGGGTAGATCGCGTCATTGCTTACTCCGCCTAACCACGCCTGACGCCGCCACCACCGATGGGCGTAGTGCGGTCGTTTGGGCCCAGCCCTTGCCGGCTTAAGGCGGTCGGCAAGTGGTTAAGAAAAAAAAATTCTCTAGTAAACTGTGAGAGTTATGTACTGTACATGTGTGGTTTTCTTTGAATCAATGTTTTTTTTTTTTTTCAAAGTTGTTAAGGAACTTTTCCGCTTGTCCACAATATTATACCATTTTTTTTTAAAAAATTATTTTTTATTTTTTGGGGGTTTCTTTAGACAGCAAGCCCTTAAATATGCAGTATCCATCAGATCTCAGATGTTTGTGCATATTCGTGGTCTGTCTCTATTGGCTGTGGCAGACTAATAACTAACTGACAGGTTATTTGTCATTGTCCTTTTCTTTGTCATAAACATCTTTAGTGATGAGCCAAAATTTTGTATAGGAGCCATTTTGCAACACAATTTGCAATTATGATGCAAATTCATAATTTTTGGCAAACTTGTGAATTTTTGGCCAGCTTGTGATTTTATCATAATTTGTAATGCCATATCATTATTTTGTGTTAACTCGTTATTTTGTGTGTATATGTGTTTACTTGTAGTTTGGTGCAATTACATGAACATGAATTGTAATATAATTGCAATCAGTCATAATCACGCAATTTTTAATTGATCATAGTTATGTAAAACCGTTCATAGTTATGAATTCGCTATTACGAAAATAATTTTAGTTATGAAAAAATGTTATCATGAAAATTATGCATATAGTTATAATTACATTAAATTCTGCACAATTTTTCACAATTACAATTTTCACCAGGTTTTAACTACTCTCTTCACTATTCAAAATTAATCTTAAAAGCAATCCTAGAATTAGTTAATTTAAAAACATTTAGAACTTTCTAAGGAACTGAAAAATTAGGGATAATCATCCTCTATGTGGACAGTCTAGTTTTTTAGTTTTGTTTATTTTTTTTCCTATCAAACCTCCATCACGAACCAAGAAGTACAAGTCATACTTGCAAATTTTCAACTGAAAGATGATTAGGACATCACCCCTATTGGACACAAACAGCAGGAGGGGAAAAAACTGTCCACAAACTTGCAAAAATAAAATGTCAACTGGGTTCAAGAGAACCTAAAAAAAAAAAAAGAGAAAAACCTGGAGCTATTTAGTAGTAGTGTTTACAAAGAGTGGAAAATTGTAGTATTTCCATTTGGATAGTGGGTATCTTAGAAGATTCCAGGTTGGTATATATACAAATAGAATTACCCCAAACAATTCAATGCAACTTAATTGAAATAAAGATTTTAAGCACGGTACAGTAACATTACCTACTCACTAACTGCTTTGTGACACTTATTACCCGAAGGAAAGGAATGAGACATTAAAACATACACATTTCATTTATATTATAGTTCGGGTATCTCCTAACCCATGTTAAAGTCAAAATGTATCCAACTAATATAATAAATGGGAAAGTTCGGATGTTTGGATGTTTGGATGCTTGTTACTCGATCACGCAAAAATGGCTGAACGGATTTGAATGAAATTTGGCACACACATAGTACATTACCTGGAATAAAGTATAAGATACTTTTTATTTCCATAACCAAAAAGGGGGCGGAGACAAATACAAATTTCACTGGAAATTGTAAACTGCAGCCATTCTTACACTGTTAATGGTAGGGTTCTCAAACTTTGCACAGTTGGTCGCTGGGTGACTGGGATTATTACTCAGAAAGGTGGGTGGAGTCTATAAAAGCCAATCAAGATTAACCTATTGATTTTCAAGGGGAATATTTACATTGCTGCCATTCTTGCACTGTTAATGGCACAGAAAGGGGGTGGAGCCACAAATAGCCAATTAAATTTGTTTCATATCAATGCAAATTATTGATGCCAAACACCGCAAAGATCACAAACTTGGTAATTGATTAATTGTGTGTTAGGGTTCGAAAAGTAGGCACAGCCAACACCAGCCAAATACATAAATGGTCAACGTCGGGTCATAAGTGGGTGGAGACAAATACAAATTTTACTGGGAAAATGTAAACAGCAGCCATTCTTACACTGTTAATGGTAGGATTCTCAAACTTTGCACAGTTGGTTACTGGGTGACTGGGATTAATATTCAGAAAAGTGGGTGGAGTCTATAAAAGCCAATCAAAATTAACCTATTGGTTTTCAAGGGGAATATTTACATTGCTGCCATTCTTGGACTGTTAATGGCACAAGCCTCAAACCTGGTACAGTTGATCAAAAAATAAACAAAACTAAAAAACCCTAGATTGTCCACATAGAGGATGATTATTCCTAATTTTTCAGTTCCTTAGAAAGTTCTAAATGTTTTCAAATTAACTAATTCTAGGATTGCTTTTAAGATTAATTTTGAATAGGGAAGAGAGTAGTTAAAACCTGGTGAAAATTGTAATTGTGAAAAATTGTGCAGAATTTAATGTAATTATAACTATATGCATAATTTTCATGATAACATTTTTTCATAACTAAAATTATTTTCGTAATAGCGAATTCATAACTATGAACGGTTTTACATAACTATGACTAATTAAAAATTGCGTGATTATGACTGATTGTAATTATATTACATTTCATGTTTATGTAATTGCACCAAACTACAAGTAAACACATATACACACAAAATAACGAGTTAACACAAAATAATGATATGACATTACAAATTATGATAAAATCACAAGTTTGCCAAAAATTCACGAGTTTGCCAAAAATTATGAATTTGCATCATAATTGCAAATTGTGTTGCAAAATGACTCCTATACAAAATTTTGGCTTATCACTAAAGATGTTTATGACAAAGAAAAGGACAATGACAAATAACCTGTCAGTTAGTTATTAGTCTGCCACAGCCAATAGAGTCAGACCATGAATATGCACAAACATCTGAGATCTGATGGATACTGTATATTTAAGGGCTTGCTGTCTAAAAAAAAAAAAAAAAAAAATTAAAACATTAAAAAAAAAAATGGTATAATATTGTGGACAAGCGGAAAAGTTCCTTAACAACTTTGAAAAAGAAAAAAAAAACATTGATTCAAAGAGAAACCACACATGTACAGTACATAACTCTCACACTTTACTAGAGAATTTTTTTTTTAACCACTTGCCAACCGCCTTAAGCCGATGGGCAGCGGCAAGGGCTGGGCCCAAACGACCGCAATACGCCCATTGGCGATGGCGGCGGCAGGTGTGGTTAGGCGGAGATCGCATCAGCAATGACGCGATCTACCGCCGGCATCTGGCCCCGCCCACTCTGCGCTGTAACTCGCCGGCCAATTAGCAGTGCCGGCGGGTTTCAAACAGCGCGATCGGGCCAATCAGAAAGGTATAATACACCAGGGATGCTCGGATGTGCCTCATCCACGAATTCGGAAATCCGCGTGGTTGCAAAAAAAAATCCGCATTCGGCCCCGCCGCATGCGGATTTTCGTCCGCGTCCACGCAACCACGCGGATTTTTTCCCGTGAATGGCGTAATCACGCGCGGATTCACGCCCGGAGGCGGATTTTCTTTTAACGTTAATAACAAAGCCCCCATACATGCTACAGTCCCCCAAATAGCATGGATTATCGAGGTGATAAGGGGCAACATAACTTCAACATAAAAAATTCCCCCCCAAAAAATTTTTCTAGAGAAAATGGATTTTAAAGTGAAATCAACACTTTAAATGGGACTATTAATTGGTAATAAGTGGTTTTAAAAAGGGATATACGCGTTAAGCAGTCAAAGAGGTGAAGGCGAGTTCCAATGGCACTTGGCGGCGAAGGTACCGCTGGAGGAGGATGAGTGGCTGACGGCAAAAAGGCTCCAGAGAGGTTTTTGTAATTTTTTTTTTTTTTTGCAGCAATTAGCAATGACATCGCAGCAGAGTTGTCAGTGGACACGGGCAGTGTGAACGCAGAGTGCAGTGGTGGTAGCGACTGAGTCAGGAGAAGGACTATGCGGGCGGTCAGTTCAGCAGCACAGAAGGACCACGGCAACATACTGGTGGTAGTAGTAGCAGCACAGCGTCATAGTGCTGGCCAAAAAATTAAATGCACCCGGTGACCCGGGCAGTGTGAACGCAGAGTGTAGTAGCGACTGAGTCAGGAGGACAAAGCGGGCGGTCAGTTCAGCAGCAGCAGCACAGTAGTAATAGCACAGCGTCATAGTGCTGGCCAAAAAATTAAATGCACCCGGCGACCCGGGCAGTGTGAACGCAGAGTGTAGTAGCGACTGAGTCAGGAGGACAAAGCGGGCGGTCAGTTCAGCAGCAGCAGCACAGTAGTAGTAGCACAGCGTCATAGTGCTGGCCAAAAAATTAAATGCACCCGGTGACCCGGGCAGTGTGAACGCAGAGTGTAGTAGCGACTGAGTCAGGAGGACAAAGCGGGCGGTCAGTTCAGCAGCAGCAGCAGCACAGTAGTAGTAGCACAGCGTCATAGTACTGGCCAAAAAATTAAATGCACCCGGCGACCCGGGCAGTGTGAACGCAGAGTGTAGTAGCGACTGAGTCAGGAGGACAAAGCGGGCGGTCAGTTCAGCAGCAGCAGCAGCAGCAGCAGCACAGTAGTAGTAGCACAGCGTCATAGTGCTGGCCAAAAAATTAAATGCACCCGGCGACCCGGGCAGTGTGAACGCAGAGTGTAGTAGCGACTGAGTCAGGAGGACAAAGCGGGCGGTCAGTTCAGCAGCAGCAGCAGCAGCAGCACAGTAGTAGTAGCACAGCGTCATAGTGCTGGCCAAAAAATTAAATGCACCCGGCGACCCGGGCAGTGTGAACGCAGAGTGTAGTAGCGACTGAGTCAGGAGGACAAAGCGGGCGGTCAGTTCAGCAGCAGCAGCACAGTAGTAGTAGCACAGCGTCATAGTGCTGGCCAAAAAATGAAATGCACCCGGTGACCCGGGCAGTGTGAACGCAGAGTGTAGTAGCGACTGAGTCAGGAGGACAAAGCGGGCGGTCAGTTCAGCAGCTCAGAAGGAGGACCATGGCAACTTACTGGTAGTAGTACCATAACACCAAAAAATTAACCAAGGTAGGCACTAGGCAGGTAGTAAATGTCTTTATAAAGGCAGGCATAGTTAACAACAGCACATGCAGCAGCCACTTCATGTCCCCCTGTGTCCGACAATAGGGGCCAGAAACTCACCTTCCACCCAAGCCTGGTTGATTTTCAGGAAGGTGAGTTTGTCCACAGAGGCGTGGGAGAGCCGAGAGCGCTTCTCTGTGACCACGCCACCGGCCGCACTAAAGCATCTCTCTGAGAGGACACTGGAAGGAGGGCAGGATAGGAGTTCCAGGGCGTACTGGGAAAGCTCGCTCCAGATGTCCAGTCTCTTGACCCAGTACTCCAAGGGGTCCACGGGGCTGTCGGTGTCATTGAGCCCGCTGGATGACCCCATATAGTCAGACACCATGGTGGTCAGTCGTTGCTTGTGCTGGTTGGTGGTGGATGCTGTGGCGGGCACCTCTGTTCTGGGCTGCTGCACTGCATACAGGCTCTTGCTTAGGCTCTTCAGGTCCCCGGGGCGCCAGTTGCTGCTGCTGCTGCTGCTGGTGGTTGTTGTTGTGCTGCTAGTGGCAATGGCAGGCACCTCTTGCTGGCTTGGCAGAGCAGTTACAGTGGGGGTGGAAGGCTGGGGGAATGCTTCCAGTAGTCTGCGCACAAGGGCCTCCTTCAACTCCCTTGTGCGTTGCTCGGTGGTGGATGGCGTCATTAAGTCTCCCAGCTTCCCCTTCAGACGGGGATCAAGCATCAAGGTAATCCAGATGCCACATACCCCACTTCCAGGCCTCTGGGGGTCAGCCACCTCCGCTCCTGCTTCCTGAGGGCGGCCAGGACGTTGGTGGCCGTAAGCCTCTCCTTCCCCAGGGTCACCAATTTTAAAAGGGCTTGGCAGTGCCGAGGCTTGGCGCTGCTGCTGCCGAGGCGGGCTTGCTTTCCGGGTGCTGAGGGAGTGTCGTGACAGGACCCTTCTGCATCCCCCCTGATCCCGCGTGGTGGCACCACTAGCTGGGCTGATGCGCTCTTGTCCTCCCTCCCTTCCATCAGTGTCACCCAGTGGGCCGTAAAGGACAGGTAGCGACCTGTCCCAAATCTGCTACTCCACGAGTCCATGGTCACGTGGACCCGCTTGCCTACAGAGTAGTCCAGGGAATGGGCCACGTTTTCCACCGCAAACTTGTGGAGTGCTGGGATCGCGCTCCTGCTGAAATAGTGGCGACTGGGGACTTGCCACTCGGGGATGCCAAATTGGAGCAGCGTCCGCATGGCGCTCCCCTCCTGCACCAGGGAGTAGGAAAGCAGCTGTGATGCCATGGCCCGGGCCAGCAAGCCATTTAGTTTGCGGATCCGCCTGTGGCTTGGAGGCAGAGGCTTGGTCAGACCCTGAAAGGTGTCGCTCAGCAGGGTCTGACGACGCTGGGATGCAGGGGAGACAGAGGAGAGAGACGAACACTGGCTGCCAGCCTCAATGTCTGTGTCCTGAGCAGCCGAGGTGGAAGAGCGCTTGCGTGCTACTACTGCTGCTGCTGTGGGGGATTCACGACCCTGAGGGAGGGAGGATGGTGCTGCGCTGGTGGGCCTTCTGCTCTCAGGAACCCCTGCCAGCAGTGCCTGCTTCCTCTTAAAGTCCGCATACTCGCGGCAGTGGCGGCTTCTCAGGTGGCCCTGGAGGGATGAGGTACCCATCTTGCTCAGACTTTTCCCACGGCTCAATCTTTTGCTGCATAACCTGCACACCGCATACCTTTTGTCATCAGTACATTCCTCAAAGCAATCCCACACTGGTGACTTTAATTTACTGCGGCCCCCACTAGCAGAGGGTGCAGCGGAGCAATGTGTGGTAGTAGTTGCCGGGGGTTGCATGGTGGTGGTGCCGGCTGAAGCAGTGTCCTGTCTACTTCCTCCACGCCCACTGCTGCCGATGCCCCTGCCCCTGCCTGACATATGGCGATATCCTTGCCTAGGCCGAGGTGACTCGTCATCCTGCTCTGACCATTCTTCCACGGATTCAGCAGGCTGCACATAGTTAGGGTCCACAACGTCATCATCAGCAGCATCATCATA